>NC_063171.1:63383140-64583140 GCF_023159225.1 Perognathus longimembris pacificus
CACTTGAAGACACACCCTCCTCCCACCGAGAGGTAGAGTTTTCCTATAATTACATGACATTGATATGTCATATACAGTGTCATTGTACAGTGTCTTAAAAGCTCTTTAAAATTAATATGTATATATACACACATGTATATATATGTGTGTATGTGTGTGTACGCACACACATACACATGTTGGGCAATGTTTATCCTGAGTGTGCTCAGTGATTACTATGAAATAGGATGAAGTAATTTTAGATAATACTGGTATAAAATAGAAGCTTATGCTAAACAGCTTTCGTTATAGAACTTTGAGTAATTTGTTTTATGATAACTAATAATAAGGTAGCTTGTGAATATTTTGAGGTGGTGAAAAGAATGTAGATATGTAATTCTTTCTACTTTTTGTGATCAGCCTGTCTGAAACAATATGTAAGTCTGATGTTTATTTTTGTTGCTCTTGTTGGTCGTGGGGCTTGAACTTGAGGCCTGGGATCTGTCTCTGAGCTCTTTTGCTCTACCACTTTGAGCCACAGCATCACTTCTGGTTTTTTTGCGTGGTTAATTGGAGATAAGATTCTCACAGGGTCTTTTCTGCCCAGGCTGGTTTTGAACTGCAATCCTCAGGAACTCAGCCTCTTGAGTAGCGAGGATTATAGGTGTGAGCCACCAGCACTCGGCTTGATGTTTATTTTGAGAACTTGATTCTTGAGTCTAAATTTTGTATATCTATATGTATATTTGTATATATATGTATATTTCAATTTTATGTAAAGAGGTACATATATAGATTTATAAAATGTATATAACCTTTTTTCTAAACAGTTACCTGCCCTGGTTTGAAGTCTATTACAAGCTTCTGAATACTTTGGCAGATTACTTGGTGAAGGAACTGGTAAGTTATGTTTTTTCTCTATTCTTTTTCTTTTTTTGCCAGTCCTGGGCCTTGGACTCAGGGCCTGAGCACTGTCCCTGGCTTCTTTTTGCTCAAGGCTAGCACTCTACCACTTGAGCCACAGCGCCACTTCTGGCTGTTTTCTTTTCTTTTCTTTTTCTTCAAATTTTTATTATCAAACTGATGTACAGAGAGGATACAGTTTCATATGTTAGGCATTGGATACATTTCTTGTACTGTTTGTTACCTTGTCCCTCAGACCCCCCCTTCCTCCTCCCTCTTTCCCTCCCCCCCACAGGTGTTGAGTTCACTTACACCAAACAGTTTTGCAAGTATTGCTTTTGTAGTTGTTTGTCTTTTTTTACCCTGTGTCTCTTAATTTTGGTATTCCCTTTCAATTTCCTACTTCTAATACCAGTATACACGGTTTCCAATGTACTCAGATAAGATTACAGAGATAGTGTAGGTACAACCACTGGAAGGTGATACAAGAACATCATCAATAATAGAAGCTACAGATACAGATGGACGTTGAAAGTAGTTACAACTGTGATATAACAATCTTTTCCATAACATGGAGTTCATTTCACTTAGCATCATCTTATGTGTTCATAAGGGTATAGCTATTGGGCTCTTGTGATGCTCTGCTATGATTTGCCTAAACCTGTACTAATTATTCCCAATAAGGGAGACCATAGAGTCCATGTTTCTTTGGGTCTGGCTCACTTCACTTAGTATAATTTTTTCCAAGTCCTTCCATTTCCTTACAAATGGGGCAATGTCATTCTTTCTGACAGAGGTATAAAATTCCATTGTGTATATGTACCACATTTTCCTGATCCATTCGTCTACTGAGGGGCATCTGGGTTGGTTCCAGATTCTCCCTATGACAAATTGTGCTGCGATGAACATTGTTGTGCTGGTGGCATTACTGTGATTTTGTTTGTGGTCTTTTGGATAGATACCCAAAAGTGGGGCTGCTGGGTCATAGGGAAGTTCTATATTTAGCCTTCTGAGGACTCTCCATACTGCTTGCCAGAGTGGCTGAACCAGTTTACATTCCCACCAACAATGAAGTAGGGTTCCCTTTTGGCCACATCCCCTCCAACAATTGTTATTGATAGTTTTCTTGATATAGGACATTCTTACTGGGGTGAGATGGAATCTCAATGTTGTTTTGATTTGCATTTCTTTTATGGCCAGTGATGTAGAGCACTTTTTCATATGTCTCTTGGCCATTCTCATTTCCTCATCAGAGAAGTCTCTTTGTAGGTCTTTAGCCCACTTGATGAGGGGGCTATTGGTTCTTTGCGGTTTTGTTTTGGCTTCTGGTGTTTTCTATATATGTGGTGCTGGGGAATCGAACCCAGGGCTTCATATATACGAGGCAAGCGCTCTTGCCACTAGGCCATATTCCCAGCCCTTCTCTATTATTTTTATTGTGTTGAAGTAGGCACACTGTAAAAGTTGCCATATTAACTGTTTCCAGCACGTGGCTGAAACGCAGCTGTCCCACTGCTTTTCTCTGGAACTTTTCATCTAGAAAAATCAGGACTTTGTACCTGTTAAACTACAGCTCTCCGAGCCCCTCTGCCCTCTTCCCCAGCAACCGCCATTTCCCATATCTGTCTGACTCTGTGTCCCTTGCCTGGGTGGAATGACAGTGCTTGTCCTTATGTCATCGGCTTGCTTCACTTAGCGTAAAGGGTCCAAGGTTCCCACAGTACAGCATGTGTCGGAATCTCCTTATTAAGGCCGAATAATGTAGCTAAGTCTAGGTGTGCAATCTGTTTATCCAGATTTGCCGGCGGACACTGAAACCGCGTCCACCTTTGCCGATGGTGAATGCCACTTGCATGATGATGGCTGTAGAGCTGTCTCCTCCAGGTTTTGGGTTCAGGGCTTTTTTGTTCATAACTGGAAGTGCAAATGTTGGATAATGTGATTCTTAGGCACCACCATGGCATTTTTCCACAGTGATTGGACCATTTTGTATTCCTACCAGTAATATACAAGGGCACTTTAAAGTGTGTGTGTGTGTGTGTGTGTGTGTGTGTGTACACGCACACTGACACTGGGGCTTGAACTCTGGGCCTTAGCTTTGTTGCTCAAGGCTATTGCTCTATCACTTATGCCACAGCTCCATTGCTGGCCTTTGGGAGGTTTGTTGAATCTGAGAGTCTCATGGACTTTTCTTCCAGGGCTAGTTTTCAGCCACCAGCCCGTCAGCCTCCTGAGTAGCTAGGATTACAGGCACCAGCCACCTGTGCCCAGCAGCTTGCTGCATATTTCATTTATTAAATGGACTTTTCTTTGTTTCAGGAAAATGATTTGAATGAAACTCTCAAATCACTGTATAATCACCCAGTACCAAAGGCGAACACTCCTGTCAATTTGAGTGTGGTGAGTACTTAATCACTACTGATGCGCTCTCCCCTGACAACCCCGGAAGTTGTTTGTCCACTCACCTCTGCCTCAGGCAGACTCCAGTGGTAGTTCTGGCATTGCTTGGTGACATCTTGGAGACTTTCCACATGCTGCAGCTATTATAACTTGCTATATCAGTTTTGATATTTGGTAGCTGTTAAGTTATAGAATAAAAATGATCAACTGAAAATAACTTGCGAGGATATTTTGCTGGACAGAATATTTTTTTAAAATGAAATCCACACATAGTAAAAAGCACACTCACACAAAATCACTATCTCTTCCAAAATGAAGAGTACTTAATAAGAGTAAAAAATGGCAGGAAAATGGGCAGGGTGAAAATTCTGAATGAAAAGTGGCTCCTTGCTTCTCCTTGTACGTTAGTCTAGTTCCTAGCATAATCACAAACCCTGCAAATATGATTGAAGCTTGCCAAAAAAAAAAAAAGAAGAAACTCTTTGGTAAACTTATTTACTATTAGATCCTTCTATTAATTGTGCCATTAAAAAATCAACTAAAAACATATTTCTAGGTTTGGAGTGGTTATACATATTTAAAGTTCATGATCAGATGTTGAATGGTTTAACTAGGATTCTTCATCAGTTTGCTACTCCAATTAGAAGGTTAAAATTTATTTATCTTGATTCTGTGTCATCCAAATGAATGATAAGCTTCCGTTTCAATAAAGAAGAAAAAAGACAATGATGCAGAAAAGACTGAGAGAAGAGGCAGCCAGAAATGTGTGCCCTGGTGGCGATTCTGCCCTTTCGCAGCCGCTGAGTCCTCACAGTTCTGCTGTGTTTGCCACAGGGCTTGAGGTGTTGCTTTGTTCTGCGGTCTCTCCCGCCTCCTGTCTGTACCCTCTTCTGCTGCCCACTGCCAAAGTGGACATGGCCAGTTGTGATTTTGGGGGGTGAGGGTGGGGGCTGGAATTAGAGGAATGGGAAGCGAGGTGTAGTCTGGGCTTTTTTTATTCAAAGGGAGCATAGAGGAATGGCTAAGGTGCATTTGCCCAAACGGCCTATGAGGGAGACTTAGAGGAAAGAAATTCAGGCTTCAGATCGCCAAAGCCGAAGAATGCAGTTAGCTTAGTGGGAAGATCAAGAAGAACCAAGAGACCTAGACCTCTCGGTTTTCCAAAAAGAAGCCATCTTTCTTTGAGAATGGAATAAGTTAAAGAGTTAAGAAGATGCAAGTGCTTAGATGATGGAGGGCAGTATTAATTAGTAAAAAAATAAAAAAGTATTCTGTTCAAATTTGTTTTACTATGTTTTTGATTGATACAGTGTCTCAACCAGTAAGATTCTTGCATACATTACATTACATGTCTACGTTGTACAGTGATCCAGTAAGGTAATCACACTGCCTTTCTGTGCTTCTATGAGATCAAGTTTTCCAGATTCCACAGGAGAAGTAAACCCATCTAATTATTTGTCCTTTTGTGTCTGACTTATTTCACTTAATATCACATTGTCTAGTTTCATCTTACAGTACCACAGATAATAGGTTTTCACTTTTATGACAGAACAGTATTCTGTTGTGTGCGCACACACCTTAAAAACTTCACGCATCTGTTGATAGACACACATCAACCCTATGTGTCGGTTGTGGTGAACCGTGCTGCCATGAACGCGAGTAGGGATTTCCTTTCCTTCAGCCGCATTTAGGGGTGTGATCGCCGAGTCACAAGGCAATTCTATTTTTAATATTTTGAGGAACTTTATAATGTGTTCCATTCATGTGTTCTATTCATTTACATCCCACCAACAGTGTACAAGAGTTCCTCTTTGTATTTATTCTCCCCAGAATTCGGTCCTTTTAAAAATCTTGTCCATTATAGCATTATACTGGGTTGATGTGATAACAAATATATTATGGTTTTGATTGGCACTTTCTTAATAATTGATGATAAGTGTTTCCCAGGATAACTGTTGGCCAGTTAGGCTCTTGAATTGGCAGCCTGTGGTAGCTTTTAGGTTTGTAGTTCCTTTTTTCTATTATTTATTCTATTATTTTTTTCAAACCTGTATTTTTCAAGCTACACTATCTGAAAAGCTGGATACCTTTGTATGCAGTTCATTAATAATTTCATTTGCTTTCAACACCAGGTTACTGAAGTAATAGGCCCCGTGCTATTTGACAGTGAGTGGCAATTTGGGGACTGGAACACTTGTCCCCAGCTACTAGAGGAGATTTTAATTTTATATGGTCACATTTAAATTGATGATCATGGAAGTTTTTAATTTCCTGCAAGTAGATTAGTGGTTGTTTGGATATCAGGGATTTTTATGCAAAGTTAATTTTGTAATATAAATGACTGTTTTGAAACGATGCCCCAAGTTGTTATTACACTCTACATTCTCGACGAAAAGTCTGAAAATACTTTTTTTAGCTTGTTTTCTAGGGTAAGATAGAAATAACATTAAGTTCTTCAAGTATTTCCAGTGGATAATGTAGCTACATGCATTTGTGTCAAATTCACAGGAAATATTTGTGCGAACTTACCCCTTAAAAGTAAAATATTCATTTTTCTCTCATATATTATAAGAACCAAGAGATATTTATTGCCAGTGAGCAAGTTCTGAAAGATCAGCCCTCACTAATACCGGTGAGTTTTAAAGGACACTGATGTCTTAAAATAAAATCACTCTAAAGTTGGGAAACTGATGATTCTTCTCACTGCATCCTTATCATTTGCTCCAGGTCTCTGGGATATAATGAATCGACTCTTTTGAGGAAAAACAAAAAGAATCACTTGAAATATATTTTCTGTTCATACTATCTTTTTAAAGCATAGTTTTATGAAGTACAGTTTTATAGAAAAAAAAATCCATCCAAATAGAAGTAGTTACCCGAGATCCGATCTGCATGTATTGCGCACGCTCAGTGGTTTGTGGAAGTACAGTCACAGCATGAGATTTGGGTCACATTGTTCATCACAAGATTCTCTTGTGGCTGATCTCGATGAGTTTTCCATCCTGGAAAGTCACGCATGTGTCTATACCACCCATCCTTCTTTGCATTTCAACTGTGCTCCAATGTTGAATTTTCCCCCCCATTTTTTCATTAGAAAATGGGATTAAATATGTGATCAAGATAATAAAGTAATTTTGGAGATGACTATGAACAGAAAATAAAACATGATTTTGATCATTGAGGTGTACTTCGATTATGGGCATTAAAATTTATAAACATTGTGGCAAAACAGAAGCTTTTACACAATAGACCATAATAATTTTAATGTACCATTGAATTGCTTTGTTCACTGGAGGAATTAATTAATGTTCCTTGTTGGGTATATATGAGTAGCTGAATTTTAAAGTTTTGAACATTAAAGGTTATGTTTTATTTTTACTTTCTAAATAATATTTTTGTTGATGTTTTTTTTTTTTTTTTGGCCAGTCCTGGGCCTTGGACTCAGGGCCTGAGCACTGTCCCTGGCTTCTTCCCGCTCAAGGCTAGCACTCTGCCACTTGAGCCACAGCGCCACTTCTGGCCGTTTTCTGTATATGTGGTGCTGGGGAATCGAACCTAGGGCCTCGTGTATCCGAGGCAGGCACTCTTGCCACTAGGCTATATCCCCAGCCCTTTTGTTGATGTTTTTACAAAAGATATTTATTGTGATTCATCATAGTAACTCAGGAATCCCACTAGATTTATTTATTTATTTATTTATTTATTTATTTATTTATTTATTTATTTATTTATTTATTTATTTATTTTGCCAGTCCTGGGCCTTGGACTCAGGGCCTGAGCACTGTCCCTGGCTTCTTTTTGCTCAAGGCTAGCACTCTGCCACTGGAGCCACAGCGCCACTTCTGGCTGTTTTCTATATATGTGGTGCTTGGGAATCAAACCCAGGGCTTCATGTATACGAGGCAAGCACTCTTGCCACTAGGCCATATTCCCAGCCTCCCACTAGATTTTGATATACTCTTGTTTTATGTTTATAGTCTACCTAAAGTTGTTTTAGGAATATATACTCAAATATTAATGCTATTATATATTCGCATTATATAACACCTTTTTGGTTAGGCATTGTTATTTTGATTTAAAACTTTTCTCAGGATTCTTATTCTACTTCTGTCCAATTTTAAGTGAAATATTCCAGTTTAATATCCTGTATTTGAGTTATTATTATATATCTCATATAAACCCACTGTGTCATTTACAAATCCAGAATCTGTGGCACTTACTCATTTACTTGATGGATTTGTTTCTTTTTTTGTTTGTTTTATTCCAGATTACATATAATATCAAATTTTAATTCTCCCTTCCTTCTGTGCTTTGTTTCTATTGATTAGCATTCCTACTTCATTGCCCCTGATGTAACTGGACTCCCAACAATACCAGAGAGTGTAAGTTTTCCATTTTCTACCTTTATTATTCCTCTTACATGACAGATTTCATTTGACTTGGTCTCGTTGTTGGTGGATCCCTGTATAGAGAACGAGGACACACTGGAGTTTTCTGTGTTTTGAGAAATAATGGTGAGATAGGAATAATGGTATTCTCTCGTTTCCCTCTTTATGTGTCTACACTGTTGATGCCTTTCTCCATGTCTGTTGTTGATGAAATTAGGGAAAGTGCTAAGACGGGAACTGTTTCTGTCCTGAGAAATATTCATTCAGTACTGGACTGGACGCTGACTTCCCTGTACCCAAACCCTGGGCTGTCTCCAGACCTTGCTTCTACCGAGGGGGAAGAAGGCCAAGCACAGAAAAGCCTTCCCACAGTCACTTCAGGCCCCAGCCCTGACCCTCAGCTTCCCTGTGTGCTGAGACCATCTCCTTGATTCCCTTCATAAGGTTGGAAGGACATTCTAAGAAATTATAAAAATGGAGATCTTGTTCCCACGTTACCTACAGTCCTCATTGTATCTGTACTGGAAAGAGTTTGTCTCACTCGTTGTTACTACCGGTTAATATTTTTTTAAGGAAAATTTACGTGGACAGGTGGAAGTCACTTAAGCCTTCGGATAACTGTGTGACAAGGAAATATTCCCGTCCGGTTTCCTTGGAAAGGTAAAATGAGTCGGGAGGAATAATTTAAAAGCAAAAGAAAAAAAAATAGGAAAAGCTCTTTCCAGATGCACTGCTTATTTGCCTCCAATATTTGGTGTTTTCCAAATATGTTCTCCAGACTTCTGGACATTTGCTTTCTAAAAGCATGTGGATATCCAGGCACTGGCTGCTCATGCCTGTTAGGTAATCCTCGCCACTTAGGAGACAGATGCCTGAGCATCTTGATTGGAAGCCATCTTGGGCAGGAAAGTTGGTGAGATTCTTAACTTCAGCTAATCACTGACAAAAGCCCAAGTGGAGCTGTAGCTGAAGTAGTAGAGCACTAACTAGTCTTGAGCACAGAAACTCAGGGGCAGCACCTGGGCCCTGAGTTCTAGCCCCAGGACAGGTACACGTTTGCGTGCATGCAAACACACGTGTGTGCACATACATACACACATACACACACACACTTGTATACACTCAAGAGCATAAGGATACTGGATAATACCAGAGACCAAGAGAGGTGTTCATTTTCCAATACCAAATCAAGACTGTCCAATCAAAACCATAGTTTTAGTAGAGATAACTCCTCTGAAACTCTATGAAAGGGGATTTTCTGTTAACTCCTATCCGAAGATTCCGCATTGCTTTGGAGCTGGGTCTGAGGTGGCCCTTTGTGGCTGTCAGGGTCTCAGACACTGTGGACTGGGTGCGTCTGCTGTATTGTTAGGTGTGTACACCGAGCGGCCCTCAGCTTGTGTGACTGGGCTCCTTTCACTCCACGTTTCCAACACAAGGACCCACTTATTCCTTTGCTGATTTTCTGCTTACCTTCCCTGACATTTATTAGAAAACCACTGTTAGCTTCCTTGAACAAATGTCACTTTTTTAAAATAAAGAATATTACTTTGAAAGTTTTTTTTTTGTTTTGCCAGTCCTGGGCTTGGACTCAGGGCCTGAGCACTGTCCCTGGCTTCTTTTTGCTCAAGGCTAGCACTCTGCCACTTGAGCCACAGCGCCACTTGCGGCTTTTTCTATATATGTGGTGCTGAGGAATCGAACCCAGGGCTTCATGTATATGAGGCAAGCACTCTTGCCACTAGGCCATATTCCCAGCCCCACTTTGAAAATTTTAAAGTGATAATATTCTAATGAAAAGCTTACCACCAACAATATAAATAGGAATATCTACTTCTCAGTTAATACATTTGATTTTGCACAAAGTCTTGTTTAGGATTAAAAAATAAAAAAGCTAAGGCAGCAGTCAACATTGAGACATAATTTTTTACCTAGTAGGAAATTAGGTGTTGATTGCAGTAAAAGTTACGTTATATAGAAAGAGTTGAGCCAGACAAGGAGATGAGCTTCACATAGAGGAAACAGGAAACAATTGAAGAAACAACTGGATTTCTTCTTTCCATGTTCAACTAGGTTTTAGCCTTGCAGGTCATTAGTTCCTGTAGCATACTGTGCCATCATATTGTTATATTTTATTCAGTTTCTTTATTACTTGCTTCTTGTTTTCTGCAACGAGTAAGTTGGATCACAGAAAATAAAAAAAAGGACCATGTGGGGCTGGGAATATGGCCTAGTGGCAAGAGTGCTTGCCTCGTATACATGAAGCCCTGGGTTTGATTGCCCAGCACCACATATATAGAAAATGGCCAGAAGTGGCGCTGTGGCTCAAGTGGTAGAGTGCTAGCCTTGAGCAAAAACAAGCCAGGGACAGTGCTCAGGCCCTGAGTCCAAGCCCCAGGACTGGCAAAAAAAAAAAAAAAAAGACCTAAAAAGTTATTTTAACTTATTTTAATTTTTTTCTTGCATGGGGACACTTTAGATTGTTAAACTGAAGTTTGAACATCAACAAATATTAGTTATACTGGTTATAAAGCAATTATATTGGTGAATATTTTCCTTAAAAAGGGATTTTCCTTAATGAAAAAAACTAAAAAGAAGCCACGTTCCAATGGCTCACGCCTGTAATCCTAGCTACTGGGGAGGCTGAGATCTGAGGATCCCAATTCGAAGCCAGCCAAGGCAGGAAAAGTACATGAGATTCTTATCTCTAATTAACCACCACACAGTCAAAAATGAAGCTGCTGCAAGTGGTAGAGCACTAGCCTTAAGCACAGAAACTCAGGGACAGCAACCCAGGCTCTAAGTTCAAGGCCCAGGACTGGCATTAAAAGAAGAGGAAGAAGAAGAACTAAAGTATTACTTGTATATATGCTGCATTGACCTGGTGTAGTAGCTTGTGCTTGTAAGCTCAACTACTTGGAAATAAGTGATGGGAGGATTGTGACTTGGGCCAGCCTAGATTCACAACAACAACAAAACCCCAAAGAAATGAAAGTCACCAATACCCCATCTTAATCCCTAGATGGACATAATGCCATACATCTGTCATCTCAGCTATGTGGAGGCACAAATAGGAGGATCACAGTTCAGGCTGGCTGGGACAAAAAAATGTGAGATTCCCAACCAACACTTCTAGCAAAAAGAGCTGGGGACATGGCGTAGGTGGTTGAAAACTGCTTCGCCAGTGCCGGATCCTTTGTTTAAACCCCAGTCCTGCCAAATGTATTCCTCCCCCTCTCTCGGCCCCTATCTGTGCTTGTGTTGGTGCCTGTGCTTCCTCTGTTGGGTGGGTTGCGTATATTACCGTGGTATCACACAGTGACTTTTGCCTGCAGAGGGACTGGCGAACACAGAAAGACTCCCAATGTATGTTCTAGAGTAGCGAATTCTCAGAGATCAGTGGGTGTAAGAATCGTTGTGTGTTGGGATAACACTCCAAAGATCACAGTACCATTGGTGTGCATTGGGTGCCGGCCCTTCACTTGCTTGCAGACAGGTGATGTGTGGCTAGATCAGCATCACACGGCTTTTGCCTTTGTGGAACAGGTGCTGCCTTAAGCACTATCGACGGGCTCAGGGCTTCCTGTTGATGGCGGACCTGTTTTAACGAGGGCCAGCGTGAACCTTATCATTAGGACATTTTGCTAAGAGTATCGACCGTTCTTCGTATTGTGGCAAGCTGGAACTCACACTGTTCTTTTTCCCTGTCCAGAGAAACCTCACCGAGTACTTCGTGGCGGTGGACGTGTACAACATGGTGCACCTGTACGCCTGCATGCTCCACGAGAGGCGTGTGGTCATCACCTCCAGCAAATTAAGCACTGTGAGTACCTCACACCTCTCTCTTCAGCCGCCGGAGTCGAGTGGCTCACAAAGGGACCTGAAAACCTCTGCAGATTTAGAAATGTGTGGGGCTGTAGGTAGGAGACAATGTCTACATACTTTATAAATATATGGTTTTAATCTAGCTCTCCAAGTACAAAAGTCTGATTTATGGAAGGCCTTCCCAGATGCATTAAGTCGGGTTAATTATTTTTTTTTTCCTTATCAGGAGATGAGAGGTTTTGTTGTTTTTTTTTTTTCTTTTTCCCTTTTAACTCTCCAGAGTTCATTTTAGTGCCTTCTATCACATAAAGAATTCTTAAGAGCTATTATGAGATCTTTATTATTCACTTGTGGCTTTTTCCATTTGAGCTACTTGAAATCAAGTAGGCTGCGATAATAGTGGCTACCCCAACCTGGTAATAGGTAGATTTCATCTTTGTTGCCTGCTAGTGGTTTGGGAGTAGGTTCTGTAATAATTCTGATATGGAGGAGCTCTTCAGACTGATAATAACTTAAAAGTCAAAGTAGCATTTTTATAAATCACAGGTTTTATGACACTTGCTAAAATGGTCTTTTAGGAAGGGCTTCATTATTGTGGCAGAAGCAAGGAGAATAGAAAGATGTTTCTTGGGTCACAGAAAAGTATTCAAATGTATTCTGCTTGATTTCATCATTTTTTTCTCCATTAAACAGAAAAACTTAGTATTTCTGGCTTTTTAATTTCATTATACATTTATGTAAAGTTTTGAGTAATCAGTGAAATATTGGAAACCATTATTTGTTATTATATGGATTATAAGCTTTTTCTACATTTTTATTTGATAAAAATAAAACCATAGGTTTAATATTTTATGCTCTTGTAGTAGAAATAAGAGCTTATCATCTAATATTTTAGCATTACATAGTAGAAAGAGTTTTAGGATGTCAATTTAATAGTGAAAAAATGTTTATTTTTAGAGAAGTCAAATGGTTACACCCAAGGCCAACAGATTAGAAATAGAATATGCTTTGGGTTATTTCCATTGCTTTTTAATGGAATTAATACAATTTGGGGATTTTGGATATTCCAATTCAGTATACTCCCAAATTGAAAATAACATATTAAATATTGAACATGTATGCATTTAAAGGAGTAGACGGCACAGGCAATTATTTCTTCTGAAAACTCTTCGTATAAATGATTAGGTACTTTTTACGTCGTAACTTTCTATTTTTATATAATTTACCATCGAAGCAAAACCATTCTTGATTCCTCCCGCTTCTCTTCCCCATCCTCCTATCTTTATGAACATGGTATTTTCAGGATTATGTCGGACATTGCTAGAGGGATTTTTGCCTGAAAGATTAAAAATGTGTAATTCTAGGACTAGGAACGAATTCATGGAAGCAGTATTTCTGAGGGACATACTCCATTCCAGCACTTACCCCGCGCACCCTGCGCTCTGCGCAGAGCAGAACGAACTCCATGTTCTTTGGTGACAGTATGCCCCTCGAATGAAGCAGATGAACGAATGAACAGATAAACAGCTAGTGTGTGTTATGGCAGCGACAGCTGTCAGAAGGTCAAGTGAGTGTGTGCAGGGTGGAGGTGGGAGATGAGTGTGTGCAGTGTGGAGGTGCGAGGCAGGTGTGTGCGGGTCTGCTCTCAGTCAGCAGGCGGCGGGGCCCAGGCCTCCAATGAGGTGGACTTCCAGCAGCGATCTGAAGCAAGGGAGATAAGCCAGGTGCAGAAAGTCTGAGGAAGTCTGAGAAAACGGAAATACCTCGTTTTAAAGGAGATTGGCATCTTTGTTTTAATGTATACGCCTCTTGTCATAATGGAGACTCCTGTCTTTCACTTGGGTTCTTCACATGGAGGGAGAGAACGATGATGCCCTTCATCTCCTAGGATCGCCACAGAGGAAAGCATATCCGCGCTCTATTGTGTCTACACGGAGCAACTGCCCTGTGACTGTGGACATGGCGACATGTGTGTCTTACAAAACATGCCAAAACATGCCTATCTTTTAACATCAGATGTAATATGAAAACAAATTATTATTAAGCTTTTTGTTATTATACCTGTTTTTTTTTTTCTTCTATGCCCCATGTCAACCAGCTGTTATGACAATTCAGGAGAACTTCTAGTGTTGTTATCTCTAAGTTCACAGTGGTTTTAGTTTATTCTCTGGGGAAGTAGAACTGATAAAGTAAATATAATTCGAATTCTCTTTTCTGTTCTTCCCATTTTTCTGGGGGGGGATGGTATAGAGGAAGTTGCTTTGCTTGACTCTTTCTTGAACAGTTAGTTCACTGATACATACAGTATACAGATAGAATATATGGGCTGTGAATCCCATGCATAGTGACACTTAAGGTCAAAGTCTACGACCATAACATAAACTAAAGGCGAACTTTTCTTTATAAAATGGTTAATGAAATCTTTAAAAAATAAAAAAAGAATAATGGCCAATGAATTGACTTTTTTACATCCTTACACTTTTTGTATAGCATAGAAACTAGAGTGCACTTAATCTTTATGCAAGAAGTTGTGCTTTGACTTTGGATTCTCTTTAAAATCTATAGCCAACATGTTAAGTTCTTCAAAGTATACATGTAAACTAAAGTATTTTAGAAATTCTCTTTGCCTTTGTTAGTTCCTTTTTCACCATGGCAATGTTTTGATGATGCTAAGAGAATGAAATGTGTCAACCTTATGGCTTCCTGTGGTTTTCTGTGAAGATACTGTAGTAGAGCATCAGATAACTTGAGGATTATATTCTTGAGGTGCTATTTGTCCCCAAAATAACTTGTAACCTTTACAGAGGTAAAATACAAAACAACACAGTCTTAAGTGAGAAGAAATATCAAAGTGGATTTTATGATTTAAAAATTCCAGCGAGTTTCCCTTGCATTTATTGAAGTGGGATGTTCTTGTAGTTATTGTGAATTGTTATTGTAGTTTTCCATGTGTTGCGTTGGATGGATTGGGACATTGCCTGCTCTGTGTTGATTCTTTGGTTTGCGGAATGGATTCTGGCGATTCTGTTGTTGTTGTTTTTTGGCCAGTCCTGGGCCTTGGACTCAGGGCCTGAGCACCTTCCCTGGCTTCTTCCCACTCAAGGCTAGCACTCTGCCACCTGAGCCACAGCGCCTCTTCTGGCCGTTTTCCATATATGTGGTGCTGGGGAATCGAACCGAGAGCTTCATGTGTAGAAGCAAGCGCTCTTGCCACTAGGCCATATTCCCAGCCCCTGATTCTGGCGATTCTGAACAAGCACGTTGACTTGAAGCCTGCTGTGGGCAGGTCCCAGATATTTAACCTCCACATGGTTCTTGGTAGACCAGTATTAGATCAGAGTGCCACATATTCAAAGCAGCAGAAGAAATCATGGTATTAAAAGGTTGTGAACCTATTGCTGTTTTGTGACCATAGCGGGGAAGGACTGTGGTAGAAAGCCATGTCATCGGTTCTCCAGTCGCTCAGGCATGAAGCCTTGTCATATACCTGTATAATTGTGCCTCACCAGACTTCCTTTGACTCGTCAACTGGGGCTGTGCGTTTTGTCTCAGACACTCAGCTGGCCAGCATCTGACAGGAGCCTCCTTATTTGTGTTGTCAGTAGTATGTTAACTAGACTGGATCTGTGTGGCTCGTAGCGGCAGGTAGAAGGATATTTCTCTTTAAACCAGATGTCTAAATGTTAGCTGCTATTTTGGCCAACATTTCATCCCTAAGTAACCCCCTCTGAAAGTCTGTAAGTACACCAGTTACAGAGATGTGATTGTGTAGGGCACAGTTTAGAGCACGCAATATGCTGCGAGTGTTGGAATTGTGTTAATAAACTGTAATTTCTCCCTTTGTTATAGTTGCCCCAGGCGTTCCAGCATATGCTTTTCTCTCCCTTTCTCATTAATTCCATCAAGGGCGTATGTAAAAAAGAAGTCTTGTGATCTCTGGAAAATCAGCCATTAAAACTGAGATTTCATAGGGTTAGTTAGACGGAAGGGGGGGGGGGGGAGTCCAGAGGATTTTAACCTCTCCATCTGGATTGTGTGTGTCCTGATTTGTCATGGAGTGATACCACCCATAGAAGCATTTCTTCCAACCCTGCAGCGCACAGAGAATCCTTCTGGAAATTCAGGAGGAACATTTGATGAGAAAACAAAGAGAGCCAGGACCACCTCCCAGTTAGGGTGACGGAAAGTGTTTGGGTCCCTTGAGTCTCTAAGGGGGGCACAGAGAGGGGCAGTTACAAATTGCCACTGGAACCTTTCTGAGCAATAGTCTAGGAGCAATGCTTAGAGTTTGTTTGTTTTCTTATTGGCTTATATTAGTGCTACAGGGGTGGGGGATTGAGTTCGTAATTCTTCCCAAAGCCCCTAGCAACCAATTAAGCCAGTGGAGACAGTGGATAAACGTGTGTTATTCGACCTGCCTTCTGCTGTTGTGAGCACTGTGTGTTCATTAAGTGCTGCTCCAGTGTGGCTGGATTGTGGAGAGGGCAGGCTGAGACTCTCAGACAGGAGAACTAGAGGTGTTCTTGTCTTCCTGCTCTCCTAGAGCTAAAAGCTGTTTTCCACAGGAAGTAAGCGTTTCTGGCTTAAGAGTTTAAGGCCATTTGTCCTCTGAAGTACAATTTGCTTTGAATTCATAGAGCAGGAATTTTAATGTAACAATCACAGGGGAGGTGTGCTGTATTATCATTTTCATGTTCTAATAGCTTTGTTTTGACGAGTCTGATCACCACAAACGCCATCTCGGATGGTTTCCTTTTACCGATTCAGCTAATTTATGAATTTATTATTATTATATCATTATTAATCTAACTTATCTAATTCACTAATGTATCACCTACATAGAATACTCACAGTTTTGTCTAGTACTGATCATTAACCCTAAATCTAAGAAAAACATATTGTTTCCTTTGTAAAATTACTGTTGAGGGCATTGTGTCTCTTTTGAGATGTGATTTCTGAATTCATGTGTGGTTTAACACACTGTGGATTTTGTTTTTTCCCTTTTGGAGTTCAGTAGATTTTTCTGAGGAGTACCTTATGAGTTAAGCTGAGACCTCGATCCAGATGCGTGATAAATAAATTTCTATTCTTTATAAATGACTGCACTTAAAGTATTTCACTTTATCATCCTTAATAAACTAATCTCAATCAAAAGAGACAACGGAAGGAGTAAAATAAAACAATATTTTAGCTCGTTCCACACTTGTAATTCTAGGCAATTAGGAGGCTAGGATTTGAAGGATTTTTAGTTTGAAGCCAACCAGGTAGGTAAGTCCAAAGATTCTATCTCCAAAATAACCACCGAGAAGCCAGGCTGGAGGTGTGGCTCAAGTGGTCTATAGCCAGCAGCGCAAGCAAGCTAAGGATGCTGAGCAAGCAGAACAAGCACGGGGTCCTGAGTTCAAGCCCCGCCACCAGCAAATGGATGAAGAAAAGGTAATTAACTGCCGTGTTGTTCCCAAGCTAAACAAGCGCCTGTGCACCGGCATCTGTGGCCATTGGGATTCCGGGTTTGGGCCCCATTCCCACCCAGACAGTAGTATGTGGTTGGTTGAACATGCACATTCCCAACGACACAGGCTGCAAGGCATCTTGTCATATGCTTATTTGTAATCTCTAAAATTATATCTGATGAGGAATGGTCAGCTTTTTAATTTATTTTTTGGTCCTGGGACTTGAACTCAGGACCTGTGCGTGGTCCTTGAGCTTTTGTGCTCAAGGCTAGCACTCTTACCACTTGAATCTTAGCTCCAATACTGTATTTGTTTTTTGTTGTTGTTTTTGCCAGTCCTGGGGCTTGAACTCAGGGCCTGTGCACTGTCCCTGGCTTCTTTTTGCTCAAAGTTAGCACTCTGCCACTGGAGTGACAGCGCCACTTCTGGCTTTTTCTATGTATGTGGTGCTGAGGAATCGAACCCAGGGCTTCATGTATGTGAGGCAAGAACTTTATGGGTAGGCCATATTCCCAGCCCTTTATGGGGAGTGTTTCTTTTTCTTTCTTTCTTTCTTTCTTTTTTTTTTTTTTTGGTTGGTCGCGGGGTTTGAACTCTGGGACCAGTTGCTGTCCCTGAGTTCTTCAGTTCAAGGCTAGCCCTCTACCACTTGAGCCACAGCGCCACTTCCTCTGTATATTTTTCCCTAGGGGGATAAGAGTCTCATGAACTTTCCTGCCTTGTCTGTCTTTGAACCATGAACTTCAGATCTCAGCCTGTTCATGAGAGTGGGTCTCAATCAATGGCCAGGCGCTGGGGTCGTCATGTGAAGCCTCATGATGTATGTCTGTCACCCATGTGACAAAGAAAAGCACACCAAGGAGGTTACAGGCAGGGCCCGGAGGCCAGACCCTCTCCTAACAGTAGCCACCACGAGAAGGATTGATAGAGTGGCTCAAGTGGTAGAGAACCTAGTTAGGGGCCCTTGGTTCAAACCCCAGTACTGCAAAAACAAACAAACAAAGCAGAGGAAATCATGAAAAAAAAAATCTTTACCTGTGAAGTGTGCTAATTCAAATTATCCAAGATGGGTTATTTTTGAATGTATCTTTTTCTCCAAATATACACTTACTACTTAATTGTGTAACACAGTACTTAGGCTTGTTACTAGAATGATTTTTCTCTAATAAATATAATTTCAGAACAGGGACAAAGATTACATATCCAAACAGAACAGACTGTAGTTTGTTTTCAAACTTAATGGCAACTGCAGACCCAGTGGAAGCAGCACCTTGCAGTCTCTGCCTTTAGCATTTGCTGACTGTCTTGGTCTGTTGTTTTCCTCTGAAGTTGCAGGCTGAGCTATGAGGGCAGAGCTTTGTAAATCGCATCACTGTGTATCAAAGATCCTAAATTTTTCATCCAAAGGTCATTGTTTATTTGACTGTTGAGCCCAAACATGTGGTCTTGTTTTTTATAATTGGTATATTTTCGGTCTGGAGATGTTATTCAAAGCTTTATAGTAATGGGGATTTAAAATCTTCATGTTTCAAAAAGCACTTTAAGATGGTGATTATTATACTTTGGATTCAGCCTGCCTTCTTTTACCTCCTGGACTGGCTGCTTGCAAGATGTATGGTCAGGACAATTGCTTTATCTTTGCCTCTGTGTCCTGGTCTGTAGAATGGGAATAATGACAAAAAGACCTGTTTTATAAGGTTGTTATGGGCTCAGGATCAGAGTGCTTCAAATTCTACAGCATGCCAGACACATGGTGATTATATCTGTGCTATTATTATTAATGCTATGCTTTATTTCGTCAATGGAAGTATCTCTATTAGACCATTCTGTGACTCAGTTCACTGTGGCTGAAGTTTTTCTGTTTGATGATTTTATAGCTCCAGTTCTTGTGTCTTCACCTTGTTCCCAAGTGTGTTTATTTAATAATTGCAGTCTGTGGGAAATGTACATTCCCAATGTACTCATTTTCTGTTACTCAATAGTTTGTGAGACTATATCAGTTCAGTATAGTAGCAGTGCTTTATAAAAGTATATGATTATAGTACTTAAAGATAAATTTTTTCTTAAGCCATTGTTCAGGGAGAAATTCTAACCAAATCATTCCTTCTGTTTCTGGAGTATTAATTATGTTAGGGTTACCTTTTAATTGAAGTACAAGAAATTATTTCCTTCAACCTTGCTACTTTCATGAAGGATGATTGATACTAACTAAATAACTACTAGAAAAACAACCTGAAGGCTTGAATAAGAGCTTAAAGATTAAATTTGTTAAACAACTCTATGTGTTTGGGCTTGAACTCTTGGTAACACCCACTTGCCCTTTTAGCTTTTTTGCTCAGTGGTAGGCTGGTGCTCTACCACTGAAGCCACAGCTCTCCTTTCTTTTTTTTTTTTTTTTTTGCCAGTCCTGGGCCTTGGACTCAGGGCCTGAGCACTGTCCCTGGCTTCTTCCCGCTCAAGGCTAGCACTCTGCCACTTGAGCCACAGCGCCGCTTCTGGCTGTTTTCTGTATATGTGGTGCTGGGGAATCGAACCTAGGGCCTCGTGTATCCGAGGCAGGCACTCTTGCCACTAGGCTATATCCCCAGCCCGACAGCTCTCCTTTCTGCTTTTTGCTGATTGGAGTTTCATCGACCTTCCAGCCCATGCTGGCTTTGAACTTTGAGCCTCCTGACTAGCGAGGACTGTAGGCAGGAGCCACCTGTGTCCGGCTCACAAGGAAATTTTGAAGTTCTAAGATTGTTCTTACTGGGCTTGCTAAATCGATTTCCTTTCTTTGTAGTACTTTGCACCGCACATGACTTTTCTAGAATATTTGGTATATTTCCCTTCATCTGTGTAGTTATTTGTTATGACAGCACTCTCCCCGCCCCCCACCCCCCCATATAGGAACACTGTATCCTGAATCAAAGTCTTCGTCCGGTAGCAGCCTCCCCATCTGTCTTCATCCTCCTTCGCCTGAGAGGGTGTCACGAGTGTTTCTCCTCAGGAATTTTGAATTTACCTAGAATGTTCTATCCTCATGCCCACAGTAGCTGGCTTTTGACCTTTTCCTTAGGTCTCCGTTCCGGTGCCTGCACGTCAGTTCTGTAATCCTCTGTTTACAGGGGCCGCTGCTCTTCTTCTCCCTCTCCTAGCTGACCGACGGGGAGGGGTGAGAGGAGAATGCCCTATAGCCTTTGGTTTTTCTCTTTTTCTGGCAGTACTAAGATATGAACTCAGGGCCTCACACGTGCCAGGCAGATTCTCAACCGCTTGAACCATGCTCTTAATAGCCCTTTTTTGCTTTCATTGATCTTCTCAAAAAAAAAAAAAAATAAAGTCTCACATTTATGCCTGGTCCTGCCTGCTCCTTAGCCCTCCGGGGTAGCTAGGATGGCAGGCGCATACTCTACGTCCAGTTTTGTCTTGTGCTTTTTGCCTTCTTCACCCATACCCTGGTTTTACCCTTGCTCAGCCCGTGCTCTGCCATGTAAGCCTAAGGTTTTGATAGTTAATTTGGAGATGGATTCTCTGCCTTAGCTGGCTTTGAACCTGGATGCTCTTCATCTCAAGTTCCTGCATGGCTAGGATTTGCCCGTGTTAGCAGCCAGCATGCCCAGTTCTTTACTGGTTGCGATGGGTCTCTGAGCTTTTCACTCGGGATGGTATGCAGCCATGAATGCCTTCTTGATCTCCACTTCCCTGGGAGGTAAGGTCAAAGGAATGGGCCACCATGCCTGGTTGCGTGCTTACCTCTTTCTCTCACCTGCTCTTCATACACAGAGTTGCCCTGTCTTTCAAAGGTTCTTTCTCTCCTATTGGACTCCATTAACCCACTAACAGATGCGAGCAATGGCAGAAGTTTTGTGACTGCTTATCATCACAGGATAGGAAACCAAAGTCACCACTTACTGTTGTGCTCTGTTAGCACACAATGAATGCCTTTGCTGCAGTCAGGAGCGTGAGGTGCTTAGCAGGTGTCTTTAGGCTGCAGCCCTCATTGTGGGCAGGGTCTGAGAAGGCACTGTCCTCGCTTTGTTGTTGCTGTTTCTTCAATAATAAAAAGGAGCACTTACTTTTTTGGGGGCAGTGGGGGGAGAGGGTGCTGTTCCTTGGTCTCAAACTCAAGCTGTGGGCACTGTCCCTACTCTTCTTTTTTGCTAAAGGCTAATGCTCTACCACTTGAGCCACAGCGCCACTTCTGACTTTTTTGGGTAGTTTAGTGGAGATAAGTGTCTCACCAACTTTCCTGCCTGGGCTGGCTTCCAACCTCGATCCTCCAATCTCAGCCCCCTGAGTAGTTAGGATGGCAGGCGTGAGCCACTGGTGGCCTAGCAAGGCTTTAGGTGGGGTGTGGTAAAGTAATTTGTGTGTGCATGGAGACACTGGGTAATTAGGACCATTTCAAAGTATCAGAGCTTTCCTAGCCCATCCGGTGACAAGGAAGGGCTGGAAAGGGTTAATGCAGCATGAGAGCCTCCTGATTTATAGCCAGGGTGGGCCTGAAAGCTCTCAGAGAATTTGACACAATGAGTTAAAGCAGCTTGGTTTTCATTTCCCTCCAGCCCAACTTGGAAACATAAATAAATCCTTGGTCTCTAATAGTTAAATGGAAGTATTTGAATGCCTCCTAGTGGTATGTTGTGTGCTCTAATTAAGGTATTACAATTTTTATTGGAAAAATTCTGTGATGAACTAATAAAGCTTATGAACACAAGGTACCAGGCCCCTTTAATGGTGGAGTATCTTCGATGAAATCAACAAGATGTATTATTTGCCCTGTAAAATTGATTTTAAAAATTTGACTGGAAAAAGTAAATCTGACAAATATGAGTACATTTTCAATGAAATTTTTGGTTTTATTTTAATTGACCTTTTATTTAATAGAACTGTTTTATACTTACACATAGACGTGAATGTTACTATTAATAGACGTAAATTGTTTCCTTTATGTTTATTATTTCAAATTAATTGTGCTTATGTGATGCTTGATTTCTTTGTGTAATAATAGAATAGGAATATTAATTTATAGAAAGTCTTGGGTTCATTTCCACTTGGCTTTGCAGTTCTGCCCTTGAGCTGACTAAAATTTGCAATCTTGAAATAAAGACTAATCGCAAAACTTTTTAAACCCCAGAAAGTTCGGTTCATGACAGAACAGTGACTTTGCATGGGGAGGAGTCAAATTTGCAAGAGAAAGAAAGTCACTTTGGGGCCGGCTGCTGAGGAAGATCTTCAGGAGGGGAAGGAAAAAAAAAGTAATGGCCCTTTGTTCAGTATTAAACACGTTGAATCCAGTGCCTGCCCAAACCCAAACAATTAAAATGGCAATTACCTCTAAAGTAGCAGCCAGAGCAGCTGCGGTGATCCCCAGCTAGGAAGACGGTGTTAATGTGGCATGAGCGGTGTTGGTGCGAAGCGATGACACACCCGCTTCCTGTAGGACGCCTGTCACGCTCGGGGGACGGGCCGGTCAATGGTGCCATTCTCTGTGTCAGTGAGCAGCGTCTCGGGATACTGGAACCACAGCTCACACATTGCTGCAGTTCCCACTGCCCTGCCTGCCTAGCGTTCAAGTCCCCTGGTACTACCCCCGCTTCCAGACTCTCCTGACTGGCTCATGTTTCATTCTTTGGCAATTTGCCCTAATGATATCCCTGAGGAGCTCTCAGCCGCTCTTCCTTTCCATATTTAATCGCCCTGTATTAATCTGCGTGAATGCCTAAACCGCGCCGCACAAATTGAAAAGTGCCGCACTATATTTTCTGAGATGCTCACCTAATTTTTTTTTTTTTTTTAGCTAAACTTCCATTGATGTTCTAAATTTCCTCCCCACACTGTATTTCCGCATGGCTATGATTTGCCTCTGCGTGCCAGGAAGCAGCTCTTGGCCTTCTTTGTGGATTCTTTCCCGGGGACTTAGAGACACATGCACAAGCCTGAGTGGTGACTTGGGCTGCCTTGTGTGATCGTCGTTTAGTGTAGACGCCTGGACTCCCCTTTCCTTTCGGAGGGTCACCAGCTCCTCATTGTGGTTCTCTTCTTACACATTCCAGTTGACCGCCTGTGTCCACGGATCGGCCGCCCTGCTCTACCCCATGTACTGGCAGCACATCTATATTCCTGTCCTTCCTCCTCACCTGCTGGACTACTGCTGGTAAGCAGACTTCCCGGGCTCCTCCAAGGGTTTCCATGAGCAGAAAAAAACCCTCCCTCATTTGTAGATTATATGAACCATCGTGTCTATATGAGAAGCACAGAAATTTGACCTTTGGGTGGGGAATTCAGGTAGCAGGAGTTCTTTCCCCCAGAAGGTCGCAGCGGTGCTTCCCAAAGGTGGTAGAGATTTCCACTTGCAGACATCAAGTTGTTGACATTGTGTGAGTGTCTTTCAGTTGCCTTTAGATAAGCAAATGTTTAAGTGGAAACAGTTGTAGTTTTGTAGGTGGTTAGGCAAATGGTCCAGACATGGTGGCATCACTTAGAGAATTCAGTATCAGTAGGCTTGCTGGTCAGAGTTTGTCTGCCCTATCCAGGTTATTTCTGTTGGGGAAACTTGCCATACCTTCCCTTTTCCATACCTTCCTTCTTCATCTTCATTTCTGACTACTGGGTTCTAACAAAAGGAGTCGCTTTGACCTGGACTCAAACTGGAGAATTCTTGAGTTCCTGGTTCAAGTCAAAGTCTCAGCCTAAACCACTGTGCCAAGGAATGTTGAAGAGTATTGGGAATGATTCTGAAGGGCTTGCCAGTTCTAGAAACAACTCCCAGTGGTCTCACCAATCTGCATTCAATCAGGCCTACAGGAATGAGAACAATGACCCCCTAACCTCCTTGCCCCCCTCCTTTGGGAAGACCTTCATGTTTATGCTGAGAAGCCAGACAACCCTTCAATTCAGAAACTGCAGCTTCGAGGCTGGAGGCTCAAACGTTATCTTTGTCATCTTTCACTGGTACAGCTTAATGCAGAAGAGATCCGATGAGGTTTCCCCCTCGAAACCACGCATGTGTAGACACACACACACAGAGAAGGAAATCATTTTGGCATTTTAAGTGTTTGTTTATATCACAGCTAATATTAGTTGTTTTTTTTTTAAACCCACAAAGTTCTTTTAGAATTAATGTCTTGGATTAACTTTTTTTTTTCCTTCATGAAAAACAGATTAAAGTTACTTACAGACTCAAGTGATTTCAATTCACAGGCTGAGGTTTTTCTGTGAAGTTTGGTGACTGAGTCTTCAGAACGAGCGGTTGCATTGGCCACGTGTTGGTGACGCAATGTGTTGAGTCTCCACCACAGCGGTGGTAGCACTAGTGACGTGGGGTGACTTGGTACCCAATGGCCAGCCACCGCTGGTTCCCCGTGGGGAACTCGAGAGGCAGAGCAGTTTGGCAGACTATCGGAATGCAATTTAATTATCTTGTGAAGTGTAACACACATAAGTCCCAGTGTAAAGCTAGATCTATAAATAGGCTCTTTTGTTATGCATTTTAGAGAGTTTTTCCTTAGACCAACATACCTGCAATGTTTTACCACCTTTCAAAGCAGAGACTGCGGTTTATTCATTTTGACACATGGAATGGGTCTTTGTGTGTGGTGTTTCGTCATTAAATTATTTTTAAAAAAGGTTTATAAAGAGTCTTTGAAAACATACTCTTTTTCAATTTTAATAGGCAGTTTTCATATCAAATGTAGTATGCAATTTTTATATCAGTTTAGTGGTTCAAGAACCAATGCTTCTTATTATGAGGGCTAGAATGATAACTTAATCATACTATATTGATTTTTTTAAAAAAATTTTTTTGGTGCTGGTCCTGGGCCTTGAAGTCAACCTGGGCATTTTCCTTGAGCTTTTGTGCTCAAGGTTAGTACTCTACCACTCTTTGGTGGCTAACTGGAGATAAGAATATCACAGACTTTCCTGCCCAGGCTGGCTTAGAACAGCCATCTTCAGATCTGTACTTCCTGAGAAGCTAGGATGATGGGCGTGAGCCACCAGCACCAGGCTCATATTATATTGATAGCTTCTATTATTATTGTCAGTGCCCTCTTAGTTTTTCTATTAACATATTATGACCTCTTAAGAGGAAACACACCTGCAATGTCAATTCTCTGTACTAATGTGGACATTTAAGAGGTTCTCAGATATTCTTTAGTGCTTCCTTGATGACGTACACAGCCCTGTACCCACCACTCTGAGCTGTTTCTCTGATTTGTTCAATATCTGCCACAAGGACTTTCTTCTGCTTCCACTGCAAGGAGAGAAGCATGTTCCCTGTTTGAATGTCTGGAACATCGTAGTTCCTACTGTCTGAAGTAGTCCTGAGAACCAGTACTACCAGGGTCCATGCCAGCCTCCTCCCTGGCACAGGGAAGGGAGCCGTGATACCGGTTAAGTACTCATCTGGAACTTTCTGAGCCTGAAGGTCACTCAGCTGCAACCAGAGGAACTTGGCAGAATAATCTAAGTGTCCTCTTGGAAATAGTGAACCAAGACTCTTGTTCTCCTCCACTGTCAGCCAGTGTGACGGACTAAACAACTTTGTTGGGAAAACAATCCTATACCCTTTATGTCCTCAAGGTTAGAGCCAGACTGGTGTATATGCTGAAGGGATATTTTCATATCACAGACAGTTCCTTCAGTGCCATGATCTGTGAGTAGATCATGACTTTACAGTCAAGTTCAGATGAACACTGAGAATTTTTGAGGAGTAGATGCGTCTTCAGAGGGACTGCGGACTTTCCAGGTCCTGAGATAATTCCTGGGCTTTGGACTTGACAGTTGTGGCATGGACTGTGGAGAAGTGTGATGCCATCTGGTGACCATGGGCGAATATGGCACCGTGGTCTGTTGACAGAATTTAGCCACAGCGTAGCTTGTGTGCATTCATTCATTCATAAAACATTTAGTGAATACCTACTTGGTGAGCTGTGGCTTTGTAACAAAGTGAAAAGCTAACATTTTTTTTCTGGAAATGTTCACAGGAAGAACCACATAGACATACATACCAATGTACACACACACACAGAGTGTAGATGAATGCTGAAATGTTGTAGCCCTGTAGTAGGGACATACAGGAGAACCATGAATACGAGCCCAGGGCAGGTCAGGACAGCTCACCTTACTCCAGGGAGAAGCTCTTCCTCATTTTATCAGCCATGATAACAGCACTTGGACCTGATAAGTCCACGAAGCTGCAAGACATGGTGAAGATGCCAAGTCCAAAGACATGGAGGAGCACACGGGTGCTAGGCCCATACGATGACAGCAAGATTACAGGGGAAGTTAAGTCCTCTTTCTATTGGACTCTTACTATGAAGTGATCAGATTTAGCTTCGGAGAGAATAGTTTGAAAGATGAATGGAAATGAAGGTTTTCAGGCAGAGTTGATAGATTGCCATGGTCGTCTTATGATTTTTGTGGCAGGATTAATTACTATCCAGTAGAAGAACTAGTCCTAACGGCTCCTCTCTGTCCTGTCTTCTCCAACTCACTTTGCTGGCAGGTTTGCACACGGTGAGGCCAAGGATCGCTTTCCTAAGCAGCGAGGCTGAAATTTGGCTCAGCTGAAAAATTACTTTTCATGAGGCTTGGTTTATTTCCTGTAAGAATGTATACAACCCAGTGTGAAAGTGAGAAACACCTATTCAATTAACTCTGTATTCTGCAAAATATCATAATTATGTTAGAATTCTGCAATATATGAATAACAACTAAACATGAATACGATCTTTAGTTCCAACATCTGACTATCTTAGATTCTGTTAGAAACTAGTGAGAAAAAGCATTGGAGTTACCCAGCAGTCCCATAAAAATGTCCAAGGGACCTCACTATTAAAGTCTGCACAGAATGTTCTGTTGAAGCTTTAATTTTAGCTTAATGATTTATATAAACATAATGTCTGTGTCTCAAGTAGTATCTTTTATAATTTTTTCCCTTTCCTTTTCTTCTTCCTTTTTTCCTTCCTTTCCTCCTCCTTTCTTTTTAATAAGACAGTCTCCCGATGTTGCCTAGTCTATTCTGAAGCTCGAGTCTCATTTCTCTTTTTCCCGAGTGCTATGTTATATAGTTCTTTGTAAGAAAATCTTAAAAAGAAAAGAAATGGTTAATTTAAGTAAAAAGTAGTTGCTACCAAGAAAAGAAAAGGAAGCACTTACAGCAGAGCCTTCTTAAGCTTAGCTTTTCAAAATCCCTTCACTAATGGAGTGATCAGGACAGCCGCCATCTTAGCTTGTCTCTCTTACTGTGACAGTACCAGATTTAGATTCTATGAGAATATCCATCCACATGTATGCATGTCTAGTACACATTTACATGCAGCTACATGCAACACACACATATATTAATACATACATACACATATGTATTTTTAAATTTTATGATGGTGGTTGTTGGTCCTGGGGCCTGAGCATAGGACTGTTCAGTCTTGCTCATCTTTTCCCCCTCATGACTAGCATCCTACCACTTGAGCCACACCTCCAGTCTCAAACTTGATATGGTTAATTGAAGGAAAGAGTCTTGCAGGGTGTTCTTTCCAGGCTGGCTTTGAACGTTGATGCTCAGCTCTTAGCCTTCTGAGCTGCTAGGATTGCAGTACGAGTGTCTGTCTCTGAGAGGAGAGTTTTTAAAGCTGCCACCCTGCCAGGCAGCTTTTGTGAAAATGTTCTAGATGTATTTTAGAAGATTTCAGTATTTCCCCCGCCTCCAGTATGGAGGTGTGAGCGTTGGTCCCTGGGCTTGCAGGTGCTCACACCTTTGAGCCAGGCCTCTCGCCTGCGTTTTGCTCCTTGTTTTGGAGCCAGGCCTTTGCTTCCTGCTCAGACCCCTGCCCGGGTGAGATTCACTTCTCTTAGGCTTCCTGGTAGCCACGTCCAGCTCTCCATCAAGAAGGCCTCGCGTGATATTTTTCCTGCCCAGCCCAGAACGGTGGTCACAACCACCTTAATCTCAAATAACCAGGGTGCCTGGCATTTTTGTTTGTTTGTTTGTTTGTTTGTTTTGGTACTGTGGTTTGAACCTGGGGTTTGCGCTTGCTGGACAGGTGTTCTACCACTTCAGCCAAGCCCGTCAGGCCATTTTGCTTGATGCTTTGACCACGTGGGCCTGGCCTGCAGTCTTCCTATTGATTCCTCCCGCATAGTGGCAAGGACAGGAGTACAACCCCGTGCTCAGTTCATTGGCTCAGATGTTTTTTTGTTGTTGATTTTGTTTGTTTTTTTCCTGCTGGCTTTGGAACTGTGATCTTCCTAATTTCTGCATTCAGAATAGCTGGGATGACAGGTCTGATCTGCCACACTGAAACCTGATTAACACTCTTTACTTACTAAAATGTGCTTTGGGATTTCAGATCCCCTTGGGCTTTGTGTGTTACGAATCTGATGACAGGAGCATATCCTAAACCAGAGAGAACCAGAAGCTTTCACAGTGACCCATTTTGGGTGTTTGGTGGGATTGGCATATTAAGGTCCTGGGAGTCATCTAGTTGTTGTGTGTAAGTTGCTCAATGCTGCCCTGGGGTCCAGAGCAGCATTTTCCTCTGTGGGGTAGTCCTCAGAAGAGCTTGAACCAGGGAGGTGTCTGCCCTTTCCTATTTAAGTCAAAGTGAGTAGTTCCTGTTTTCCAACTATTTCCTTTGATGGCAGAAAATCTGATAGGTTTTAAGGATATCCTGGCCTTTAAATAGTTCCCAATTTTCAAGTCCAATGAAGAATCCAGAGTGTCAGATCAGTTACAGATAGACTGTCACATGAGAGTTTGGAAAGAATAGGGAAGGATGGAGTGACAAAACGTAAAGGGGCAACCGGGAATTAGGATCCAGTATAGCAACAGTACTGATCTAGAACTGACAGGATAATGAGGAGCGGAAGGAAAGCTTTAACCTGTTGTGTGCATTCTCAATATACCTGTGAGTAGCTGACCATCCTTGATAAATTTGGAACCTTTTGAAATTCCTTTAAAAATCTCTGTGATTGTGCAGGTGCTGTTAGTTTTATTTGTTTCTGGTTCTCAGAAGCAGAGCGAACACACAGGAGTTTGGGTGACTCTGTTTTAATGTCAGTGATACTTAGAAAATTATGCAAATCCTTTGAGAAAGAGGATTATCTGTTTGCATTAACAGAAAAGGTTTGCATTCATAAAGCATGACTGATGTCTATAAAAGAATTGCCAAAAGTGTTTTATTTTTAAGTAGCTACTTGTTCATGTATCTTTTTCAACTTCATTGACATCTGTCCATTCTCATATTGTAGATGATAATCTAGCTGGAAATTGTGTGTTGAATACTTTTCATCATATAGTTCCTAGAAGTATTTCTAATATCACTAGCAACTCAGAATTTATATATTAAAATTACTTCATGCCTATATTCTCATATGTATGATCGAATTATATATATTCTCATATATTTGTATGAGAATATATGTATATGTGTATATATATGTATATATATACATATATATGTATATGATTCAACTCAGACTGATTTAATCCTGACATTCTTAAAATATTTTTCAGGCATATAACTTTTGACTTCATTATAAATGATCCAGAGCTTTTCATATAAGCCAATTTTAAATTTATTAATGTCCTCTAATATTAAATTTGAATTTTTACATATCAAATAATTTTGAATATCTATGATGTGCCATGCCAGAAATGATCATTTAATAAGTTTAATTTAAAGCATTTGAATGATTTATATTATTTCAATTTTGATGAACTCTCTGAATCTGTACGTATATATATTTTTCATTTAGTGCCCCAATGCCATACCTGATTGGAATTCACTCCAGCCTCTTAGAGGTGAGTATCTTTCAGACTTGATATACTGATAAAATCAACTAAAAATAATAGTTAAGGCAGTTTTGTTTGAAGAAATGTCAAGTGAATAGGAAATAGTAGTGACTAGTTTTGTATTTGATATATATGTTACATATCTTTGAAATATGTATTTGAGAAAAATTATTTCCAAAAAAGTAATATTGAGATAATTTCACTTAAGTCAGTAAACTAAATGATCATTTTCAGTGGCTTAGAACCCTTGAAGAGGGTTAGAGGCGATAGGGTAAATTTTAGTTCCTGCAAACATGCATCTTCCTCAGACCACTTCCTTGTGGTAGTACAGTAGTCTTCTGTATCTCTTTTTCAGGAAAGTCAAACTCTTTTAAAGTAAAATCTTACATAACCTGACTCATAAAATGTGACACTTTTTCATTGGCAAAACTTCAGTATTTTTCAGTTTATCAGTGTTTCAAAATGTCGTTTCAGCAGTCTAATACTAAACTTTTGAATTACAGTGTAGCTTCTGATCCTAAGTTCAAATATCCAGTTTTGTTAGGCAATGTGAAGTTTAGTCATTTTTTTTCCATTCTTACTGTACCATTTCAGAATGATTTTTAAAGTCACATTATTACTGTGACGAGACTCCTTAAGTGTGCAGTACCTTAAACTTGGAAGCAGTGAGATTTCCAGAAAGCTTTTTTTTTTTCTTGCCAAAATTGCTATCTGAAACAGTAAACAAGAAGCTTGTATTAACACAGAAGGAATGAGGCAGTAAGCAAGCTCCTGAGTGAGGCCTGGTCTCACTGAGCAGCCTCTACTATCTCCCCTGGTGTTGACAAAGAAGCATCCACAGACGTGTTCTAAGCCTTCTGAAGACCCCACTGGGTGAGGAATGTCCCTCGTAGAAGGCCTTGCTTATAAATCTCTACTGGCTCTCAGTTTGGGATATTTTTCTTCTTTTTGAAAGATGCTAGGACAACATTTTTAATTTGTTTTGCCCTTATGAAAGAATCAACTTTAGTGAACGCCTAGCCGGTTTAAGTTATTTTTAATTTGAAGCGTGGATTGTTAACTTCATGACTCCTTTTATTTACTTACTTCTTAGAGAACTTGTTTCTTAACAGTCCAGGTGATTGGAGTGTAAGGAGACAGTTTATAAAACGAATCGAGTGAATCGCCACTTCATCTGTTGTTAGATCATGGGCTATTTAAACTGGCTTTTCGCAAATTGGACTTCAGGCAAATCTAGCCATGTTTTTTCTTAAATCTTCAAACTTCATTTTTTCATGCTAGTATCCCTATCTTTCTGTGTTTCATATATTTGATAGAGCTTATAAGTTTGTAATATATTTACTTATTAAAAAAAAGTATTGTAAGTTACTGGCAGTTTGCCATTGTTTTTTGCAAAATAATTTTCCATCAACTTTTAAAACAAATCATTAGATTTTTATAAACTGCTTTAGAAAGCTGTATATATTTAAGTATTTTTTATGTCAATCACATATTTATTAAACTGAACCTGCTTATTATAAAAAAGCTAGTATTTTTTAAGGAGTCAGTTTAAGAATTATTTACTTTAGAAAGTATTATCTTGGAAATAAAATCCATTAAAGCATATATGGGCTCCTGTTTTTAAGTGGGAATATTTTAGAGCCAAGATTAGATTGGCTAAATCTCTGTAGTTTTACATGCTAGGTATTTCCAAGTCTCTTAATAGTTTTATTTCAATTATCTGGTTGGATAGTGAATGAGAAGGTATAGTTGGAACTCTAGGAATTCTAATAAGTCAGTTGTTATCATTTAGTAACTTTCTCTTAATCACCTACAAGATGATATACGTCATCTTAGCTCTGTTAATTTTACATTCAATACCTTATGGTTAAAATAAATATATATCTTGTAGCTACTTGTGTCTTTAATGTGAGACTGATCTGAGTAAATTTTTTATGTTTTGCTTGGTAAATTACTAACTTATTCTTTAAAAGAAGAATCAAAATATTCTCTCTATCCCTTTCTTGCCTAAGCAAGCTTCAGCATGTAACTAGCAGTTCTGTAAATCCTTTCAGATACAATGTTTCCATGAAATTAATGTTCCTTGAAATCCTTCTTTCATATACTTTTATGTACCTGTGAGTAACTTTAAAAAAAAAATCTCCATCTAAAATACAAGATTCCTTTTAATAACAAAGGAAAGATATTTTTGTTCTCCTTCAATACCAGACTTCGGGATGCACTGAAAGCAGACTTGGCATAGAGCATACTAGGGAGAAGGTTGTGGAAGCTGTAAATAGGAGGCTGCCTACTTGCTTTACTGTACGCGGACTGCGTGTGAGGTGCGGCCTGGTCTCACGAGGGGTCAGAGTGCGCAGAGAGTCTATCTGTGCCCACACTGTGCGCAAGGGCTATGTATACGCGGAAGTACTGGACATGTTCTTTCAGTATGTGTTTAATAATATTTCCTTATTGGAAAAGAACCACAAGTGTTCCCCCCCTCCCCCTTATTTTCCACTTGTCAATTCAGGTCACATAACTGTGAGAGGTGAAATAATATGACACAGAGTTAGGAGGTGTGCTTTAGGACTTTGCACACCTATTTAGAATTTAACCAAAAACACCTGAGGCCTAATTAAGAAGGGAAAATGCATAGAATACTGATATCAGTCCAAATTTTCTTTCAAAAGTATTTGCATTCCATACTATTTTTTCCCTGTTTTGCTCATGTAAGGTTGTTCTAAGTTCAGGAATTATTGAGTGGTTGATTGGAAATGAATACATTTAAAAAATTGTTATAGAGTAGTAAACACAATTTGATATTCAAGTATTGGACTTTGTAAAACTAAAGGTAATTTGGAAAAAAATATACGTTTCATGTTAATATCAGTGTATGCAGGCTTTCATGTTAGATTAATCTCAAAACATTTGGGGGCATGCAGTCTCTGTCCTAGGCTAGCTATGCAAACTCAGTACAGCCTTGAATCCAGCCTTCTTTATGGTTTCTGGCAGGAGGCCAACTTAAAAATCAAAGTGGAGATTGAGTTACGATATAGTCCCCCCCCCCCGCCCACAGTAATGCACTACTGTAAGTATTCTAATTACACTATAGCTAGTACATAGATGATCACGTGTGTGGATTTGAACCTTTGTCATATCTGTACACATGGGAGGAAATGAGGGGTTATGTAAATGGATCTGCAACATTGTCAGTAATACCACTAGAGATGACTCTGCTGTTATCTTTGAAGTTTGTAATACCTACAGTGTACTTTATCAGATCAAGTTTTAGAACCATAAGCCTCCTGCTCGCCCCCCCCCGAGAATTTAATTCACACTCCATAGACATTTTGACTGTCTAAGCACATAAATATCCCTTACTTAAATTACCATTTCCCTAGCAAACTTACCATTCTGCCAAATACTTAAGAGTTTTGAAGTTCTAAAGGGATCAGAGAAATTTCAGTCATAAGCAGCGTAGTCCAGAATAATTCATTAAGCCAATTTAAAAGTAAGGTATTTAAGTACTCATCGCACATGACTTTTGTTCTTTGATGGGACTTAAAAATATGACCCTGAAATTAGTTATTGATCTTTTGCTAATGGACACATACAATTGCAGAATTCTGAATTCATGGACACATTTTACTAATGAGCCCATTACTTATAATTGAAGAATAACACCGTGTGCTATCATTTAAACAAGACAGTGGAATCCAATCACATATGTTAATTGGGAAAAATAAACCATAGGTTTTCTTTTTTTCATAAGGATAAACATTGAAGAGTGTATCAATTTTCTGTCCTTTGTGGACATATTGAGGTACTTGGATAATTTTGACTAAGCTGTTGAGTAAATTAGACCAAAGAGAAGATTTGATCAACTACCGAATTTGATTATTTTGGAATTCATATGAAGAGAGTTCCTACCAGCACACCCCATATCAGTATCCTTCTGGTATTTTCTTACTCCAATTTCAGTTCTTTTTATCCTATTACTAGGGAAATGCAGGGCAATTTTTCCACTCATTTAAAATGTGTTTAATGCTCTAGTCATAGTTATTGGTCCTTATATAATGTAACTTTTGCTAAGGTCAGTATAGATTTGGGCATAAATTCCTCTACCATGGAATTAATACTCAACTGATAAATTTTAAAGGCTGTAATAATAAGCTTTTACAGTTTGACGCAACAGTGACTGTTTAATAATGTCTTTATTGTGATGTTTCTTTGGTAGTTAACTTCATAAAGGGTCAGTTAAACAAATCTTCTAAGCATTTTTACCACATCTCTTTGGATGGGGAATAGATAACTTTCCTTTCTTAGACAAAGTCGTTTATATTTGGAGGATACTCCTTAATGTGATGCATTAAGATGATTTTTTGTGTTCCCAAGCTCATCATACTTTCATAAGGAAAAATGAGATACTTTTCATCATTTTGCTTTTTTAAACAGAGAGTGAAAAATAAGTCATTGGAAGACGTGGTTTTGCTGAATGTCGACACAAACACTTTCGAATCTCCATTTAATGACTTGAGCAACCTCCCAGGTGACGTGGTAAGTCTCAGGTGTAGTTTTTGTGTACTTTCATACCCCCTACCCCCAAATAACTGAGTCATTTTTACCACCTTAAAAAAAAAACAAACCTCTAAAATTAAAGGGTTGACTGTGGTGTAACAGGGGAGAGAGGACTCAATGGCGGTTCTATTTTTAATACTTTTTACCTTTTGGCAGTTGAGAGGATGCTGAATGGAATACCATATTCCTTATTGTAAAAGTAGGCTCATAATTAAGAAGCTAGATGCCTTCATTAGGCAGCATTTCTTTAAATGCAGTCCTCTTCATCTCATCTTAATCATTATATTACAAAGTAGGCATTTCTGTCTGCCTGGTGGCATGTCTTGCAAAAGAATGAGAGAGTTTTTGAAGGCAAGGAGAAGAAGGGGGCCAATTATCGGCTCCTGCCTCCCGCCACCTGCCAGCGCCTTTCCTTTTAATTAATGATCTGATGGTACTGGTCAATATAATAAGAAATGCTTGTACAGTTGGGGTCAGAAAATTCTGGCTTTGATCTCTCTCAACTTTCTGAAACATTTATTTGTTTTCTCTAAATTATTTCAGTTTTATTTTAATCTTTTCTCTCCTGCTGAGGGGCCGCAAGAATGAAAACCTATACTGTGTGTCATTTGCCTTGGCAGAGCAAAGACTGCTTGCTTAGAATTCTATTTGTAAATTAAACTGAAAACCCAGTTTGTCATAAAAGACATCGGATCCTTTTGAAATGACGAAAACTGTCTTTTGTCTGTAAAGGCTGATAAATTAAGTGCCAGTTCCCTTCTGGTCTTTGATCTTGCAAAGGAGTGTGCGTGTGTGTGTGTGTGTGTGTGTGTGCGTGCACGCGCATAGTTTATAATGGCATATTCTGTATTTCATATTAGTCTCCAAAAAAAACAGGCGTTTTTTCTTACAACTAGAAAAATAAGTGCACAGTTGTGTTATTTCTATATACACATTCTATTGTTGTTTATAAATATCCTCATAATAGAGTTCTAAGCTTATAACAATTCTTTAAAAAAATCAAAGCATCCATTTTTCAAGGGTCTTAAGATTTGTGAATTAACAAATAACATTTTTCTGTAAACTACAAATACTTTAAGAGCCATTTTGCAGGAGTTTAAAGATGCAAATTTTACAGCCTCAAATTAAAAAAAAAATAGTACTAGCCTTGATTGTTCTTATGGCTAATGATAGAAAAACATGATTTAAAAGTCAAAATCCTTTATGCCCCCAAATAACTTTAAGTTCTTACTGACTCGAAACACATTAAAGTGACTACTTTATCTGACTATAATAAAATTCACTGTGCTTATGAACAAATCTAAACTTAGGGCCAGTGAACAATTACATTATCTTTTTCACTTATTATAGCTGCAATGACAGAAACTCCTAGAAATGGTTAGCTGTTCATTTAGAAGTTCGTGAAAGCTTTCCTCACTGAAAAGAGAAATAACTAGAAAATAGAATGCCAACTTTTAAAAATGCTATCCTTATGTCTATTAGGGGTGTATTTGCCTTAAGGAGAAAAGATAGTTCTTCAAAAGTAAAAGGAAAGAAGAAGAAAGGGAAAGGGAAAGACATTCAGCTTTTATGTATATGAAATTGAAATTTTTGGAGTCTGCTTTTGTGAGATGGTTCCTCAAGAAATACCTTTAAAACTGCATGTTTCAAAGATTAAAAAAAATTAAGATGTACTTCTTTTCATCTGTAGAATTAATTTGATAATTAAGAGATTTATTTAAATATGTGGGGAAATTAAGCAGCATTCACAAAATGTTCCAGTTTTTATGTGTTAAGTGACAGAAGAGACTATGGTGTCATTTACTTGTAAACAACATTTTATACGCATACGTATAGATATATAGATATATATGTATACGTATATACATGAATATATGTAGGGAAAAAGAAACTCAGCAAGATGTGAATAAATTACATCGATCCCTTAAGTTGAAGGCCAGAACTTAGACACAAATTTGAACACTGTAGAAATCAAAACAGCTCTTTGGATCGAGCTCAGATGCTTTGTTCAAAGGACGATATGATTTACAAGGTTTTATAGGTGATTGTTTAACCCATCTCTAATAAATGGAGCTTTTGCATCAGTTTTCCAAGCTACCTCCTATAGTGCTGGAGGAAATATGGATAAAGTGTTTGACTATGTAGTTTTTAAATGGCAAATGTTTTAAATGAGATGTGTGAGAATTGTGCATGGTCTTGCATGGGTTTTTTTTTTTTTTTGCACGTGGTTTGCATTAATAAAGCATACGTGAAGCCTGAAAAATATGACTATTGGTATTGTTTGATTGTTTAATAAGTTAACCGAGGTTTAAATGGAGGGCCTTTTAAATCAAGCACCGGAGCGTTTCCAGTCTGCGTGCAGGCCCCGGGACTTTCTCCGCATGTGTACTTTATTACTATGTCAGCTTGGCCAGTGGGCCGGGCCGCAGGGTCAGTGGTCACAGTTGTCCTGAGTTACCAGTCCTTTCTTCCTGGGGACCCTCTGCTGGGTTGCATGCTGTAATCTTCTTAATGGCTCCATTCCAATATTCACACATAATATTTTAGATTTATTGACTGTTAGAAATACTACCATGCCAGTAGCAGTTCCGCTACTCTTAAGGTATTTAAAATTGGAAAAATAAATCAGGACAAAGCTTTCAGAAAATCCTTTGTTTTCCTTAAGGGAGGGGCAAAAACTCTCTTCCTGTCTTCTGACAAGAACACTTGTGTTTCAGTTTCATCATTTCACTCAAGATTTGTGTCATTAAAGCAAATCTCAAGCTTTTTATTGAGCATGATTTTTGTATTATGGCAAAGAATAACTTTGGAAGGCAGTAGATGCATTTAAAAATATATTTGTAAGTTTTGTCTGTAATTATGTTGTATTATATTTTTAGTGGTGGTGCCATGTAAAGATCTTGAGACATGATGTAGTTTGAGTGTTTTAAATAAAAAAAATAAATTTCAGGAGTAAGTAACTATCAATCAAGTTTAGTGATATTGTAGTATATTTATGAGGGTGGGTAAGTGAACCAGTTGAATTAAGTGTAGCATTTGAAATCTCAAATGAGTTCATTTCAATGGGCTATTGAAACTTTCCATTCCAAGTACATACACAAATTTAGTTTGAATTATATAATAAGTTGAAATACCATTTTCCTAAGCTCATTGTAAGTCTTACTGCTCCTTTTACTTTTTACCATTAACATTTTTTAAAAAGTCACTTGGGAATTGTTAATATTTCAAGAATAAATAGGAGGCTGACTTACTGGAAAATTAAGGTAGTAATAATTAAAAGTCTAATAAGATTTAGGAAATACATTCTCCTAAAACTATTAAGGTAAACAGAGATAAGCTAACTCCTATATTCAGAAGCAAGTTACAACTGAGAACTGAGTGATGCATTTGACTCACATTGCTTAATGGACTTTAAGCAATTCTAACTCACTAGTGTGTAACAGATAACACAGTCTAAGGTAGACAGTAAGGTTTGTATGAGGTAGGGACGTGCAGGGTCCAAATGTTGACTGTTGGTGATGTGTTTAAGAGCTAGTGTGTCAGAATGACCTTCTCTTCTCCACCCCGAACACTAGCCCATGGGCTGTGTCCTAACGATGGGACACACAATGTAATGAGTTCACTTCTTTAAAATTTAATATAGAAGCTTATTCGGCATTCCGGTCTTGTGAAAGAACTATCAACACGATCTGTTTCATGCTAAATTAAGATTTTCAGCACCACTTTAAAATTTTTGTTTTTACCTTACATATAATAAATTTCACTATAAATAAATAATAATTTTTTTCTCTTTCTTAATGTGAGTGTGTATCCTCAGATGTCACAAATTCACATTATGTGACAGGATGGTGGTGTTTAGTGTAGAGAATTTTTAATCAGTAAGCATTAGAAAAATGCTATTATAAAATGGCCATATCTAACATCTTGCATATTATAGTGTAGCTTTCAAGTATTTTATAGAAGAATATGTTAACTGTTTCAGTGTGAGAAGAGAAAGAAAGATACACATTATTCTGAATCATTCCAAATGATTAAGGGAACCCTCCTAAAATTGTGACTTCCAGTAAGGTTTTTAGCTATCTACATTTAAGCCAGTTTATTGACTTGGGAGTAAACTAGAAAAAGAAAGAGTCATTTCACTAGGTTTAAAGGCCAACTTTTCAAAACAATATTACAGTATATAAACCCTTATGACCATGCCAATTGTCAATAAATACATTTCATTCATTGAATATTTCCTCTAATTTAACACGAAGGTTTAACATGTTAAATGTCATAATAAATGTTATAAAGAAAGGAAAGGCTCCCAAGAGTATTTTTTATTAGTTCCAGATTGGACACAGCTCGACCTCAATCCTTATCATATTTAATGGTAAGTGAAGTTCCTTAACAGATGTTGAGGGTAGTCACGTTGGGAAGAGAATACAGTTTTACCCAGCATGGGGCATAATTTGGAGACTGTGTTATTATTTAGTTCACAGAGTTGATTGGGGAGACGCGCAAGTGGCTTTCAGCTGGCCCCAGGGGAAATGCAGCCAGCCCCCCCTTTCCCCCTCCCCCCCCCCCCCCCCCCCCCCGCAGGTGTCAAGATGCAGGTCTGGCTGCCTAAAGCCAGGCCTGGCAAGCCCTACTGCAGGGCTTTGTAAATAGTAGGCACCCAGTAAACACTGGCTGACGGGAAATACCATTACACTGCTTTTATCTCCTGTGATGGAAGTTTGCTTGCTTTCAAAGTTCCCGTTCTATAGTAACGTTTTAGAATATTTTGTAAGGGTATTTTCATAATAATGCAGGGGAAAAACCTGGGAGCATATGTAAAGTAAGCTTTTTCTGGGCTATGAATACGGCATCCCTTTCCTGCTTGTTCCTAGAAATGTAGTCCAGTGTTGTGAAGCTGTCTTCTTCACACTAATAAGAGTCTGTGTGACCTCGCCATTCTTTTACGTGGTTATTTGCAAAGGTGTGTTTTGATTTGTAGGTAAACTATAGATGTCACTATTTCCCTGCTGTTTTCTGGGTACTTCAAATATAGAATTTAAACCAAAACAAAAGCCAAACCATTTAGTGTGCTTCCACACATTTCAGAGATCTGTTATTTTCCCTCAGCGGATCAGAGAAACTCCCACTGCGCCAACCCAGGCTTGAGTAATTCCGCTCCTTGATGTCTCCGCGAGCTTGCCATTTCTAAAGTTGATTTCTTATTTGCTACTTTCAGTGATTTTTAAGTGCTCACAAAGTCCTTGGCTTCTCCTGGTTTTTCATTTCACACAAAATTACCCACCCTTCTTGTTTCCATTCCTGTGTTATCTTAATTGCATGCTTCTCTCTTTCTTACTGCTCCACTCTTTTTTAAAGGCAAGTCTTGATTTTTAGCTTACAAAATGATTTCCAACTTATTCTAGACCTTTAACTCTTGACTTTTTCAAGGATTTGTGTGTGTGTGTGAGAGAGAGAGAGAGTGTGTGTGTGTGTGTGTGATCACACACATGGATCTTGATGAACTTCTAGATGAATTCTGTTCTTGGTGTCCATCACAGACTAGAGGAGTAGATGTCAAGCCATTCCTGGGACACAGGATTAATTTGGTCATTCATTCATTCATTCAGTCAGTCATTTACTCAAGAAGTAAATTTATTCAGCACCTACTGTGTGCCCATCATGAGCTAAGAGTTGGGAGTATTAGTGAAGGGTAAGAAAACGTAGGCCTCCATTTCCTGGCACCTAGGTTAACAAGCATTTGCCTAGAATCACCGGTTGTGGCAGGTGTTTCCAGGAAAGGAGCCAGGAGCCATGGCTGTGGGTGAGGGGGGAAGTGCAGTTTGAAGGGAGGGTGAGATAAGAAGGCTGGTCTGTGCTGTAGGCAGAGAAGAGAGACTTACCGTGTGACACCCTGGGGCTCCCGTAGTTCCCTCAAACAAGGGCACAGGCTTAGCTGCTATAACAAGTAGACCCAAACGCCCACCCTCAAATATCCATTTCTCTGTTTATTAGATAATAATTAAGAGGAAAGTTGTTGAGGTGGCGATGGCCACCCTCACCACATAACATTTGTCTCCAGCTCCATGGTTGCTGGCTGGTCCTTGTCTGGGTTGCCCTGCAGAACGAGGGCGATGCAGGGTGGGGTTAAAGATGCACCTGTCAGGATGTTGGGGCCCGGGACAGGTGCAGACGGACTATCACCATCTCTGCTCCCTGAGATTTCATTCTCACCAGTCCACACGCTCAGGCCAGCTTTGTGCGGCACAGCGAAGCTCGGAGTGTCAGGAAAGTCTTCCAATAAGGGCGACCCGGGGTGAGAAGTGCAAGGAGGAGGAAGGAGAAGGAAAAGGGGAGAAAGAAATAAAAACAAAGCAGGTGGAATAAAAGAACGCACAGGGGATGCTGTTATGGGAATGAGGCCGGCTGTTTCAAGAGTGAAAAGCAGGCCCTCGCTAGGGTGTGAAACACTAGCCTTGTACGAACGCCAGGGCAGAGGTAGGCAGGAGTGGTCCCCTTGGACCTGTGCTTCATGGAAGAGCCATTTTGGTACGTTTCTGAAAATTCAATGAAGACATGGTCAGCACAGCAGTAATGTAATCACTGCGAGTAGAAAGGGCCTCTTGGGTCCTGACGATTAGTAGGTTTCTGAAGAAGGGAAGCAGTCGGGGCACTGGGGGCTCTGGAATCCTGGCTCCTCAGGAAGCTGAAATCGGGGCGGGGGTGGGGTGGGAAATCATGGTTCAGGTCCACCTGAGAAGAAAAGCCTGAGAGACTCCACTTTCAAAACAAGTAGCAAAAACTTAGACTGGAGGTGTGACTCAAGTGGCAGAGATCATTGGAGCAAGTTCCAACTCCAGTACCACCACCACCAACAACAACAAACTGTGAAGCAATGGTCAAGCAATGACTGAAATCCATCATTACTTGAGCCTGGTGAGGTTAAGAATTTAGAGAAGAGCAGACAGACCTGAAGCGTGCACGAGAGAGCTGGCAGCCCGGGGAGGTGTGCATTGAGGGCTGACGAAGGGCAGCACTGAGCGTGTTCCTCTGAGGTCAGCTGGGCATGCATGGCACTGAGCTGGAGGCGGAGTGGCAGGTTTCTGTTATTGTGACAGAACACCAGAGGCAAACAGCTGGTGGTGAGGAAGAAAATTGAATCTTTGTTTGCACTTTCAGACCTTGAAGCCCAAGTTGGGTGACTCCATTGCTTCTGGGCCTGTGGCGGGTATAGACAGGTGGTGGAGTCACGGAAGCTGGAGAGAGGAGAGCGGAGGAAGGGCCAGGTTCCCACAACCCCTTCAAGCCACAGTGACCCAGCCTCCTCAGACTCCCACCCCCTCAGACCTCGGGAGAACACCGCCAACCATGGCGGCAGCTGCGGAGGTTTCAGATCCAATGTGAGAGTGGGTAGAGATGAGAACAATTATGTCTTCGTTTTAGAAATCCCCCTGAAAAGGACACGGTGGTAGATGGCACCGTGTTGGTTAGGGTGTGATCATTTAGGCACAGGAAGAATCAAAGGGAGCACTTGAGTGGGGTTCTCTGTCAGCGACTGTGTCGTAGCCTCTTCATTAGAGGTCACTGTTTTAAGTAAGCCTCAAATAGAGTCTTGGTAGAAAATGTGTTATAGTAGCAGGTAGTTGTTCATTTTGTCTCTTGGAGAAAGTTGAATACGAGAAGGGATAAATTCCCATGCTACATGATGCAGTTTCTCCAGAATAGCCTCATAAAAAGTGTTGTAAGGTGATAGATCAGAGAAGCCACTCTTTGAAGGATCGAATCTTGGAGTCCTTAATTAGAGTGTTAGCAGTCTGCAGGCAGCCAGTTGTTACCAAGGCCTGCAGCCCACAAATACACTTAACAGTTAGGAGACAGGCCAGAGAGGAAAGAAAGAACAAAAACAATACCAACAAACCAATTCAGCTCCAATGGAGAGCTGACCTGGGAGGGCTTGGTGATCAGAGACGAGCCAGGAGACCAGAGACAGGACAGGAACAGAGTTGTGTGGCGTGGAATAATGGTGCCTGAACTCATCCAGGCCTAAATAGGCTCTGGTCAGGGGGCAGGGTCGCAGGAAACTTCCAGTCCAGTCCCAGGCACGGGACTGACGGGTTTAATAACCTACAGCCATGTACCCACCCCTGCCTCCAGTAATTCAGGCACGCCCATCACTAGGGGGCGGGGTCTTCACCTTCCCCCAGTATGAAGACAAGGTGCCAGACACTACCATTCACTATGTGGCCAATAGGAGGCCAGCCAAACCTGGCCTCCCTATTTTATTACTTTTTAACACCTAAGTGTTAGTGCTCAGGTTGTGCAGGTCATCTAAATATTATTTGTGAACACCCAGACCTTTTCTCTTTCAACATAATGTTTCCGTTTGGGGGTCCTGAAAATATAATTTGAATTCTAGGCATAGCCGTTGTTTGTTTTCAGCATAAAGATGTTTCTAGAAGTCAAGAAAGAGGAGAATGTGTTGCACCTTTGATAAACAACCCACTTTTGCGCTCTTGTTTCCTGAGTCTTCGCGGTGGCATAATTGCCTCATTACTCAGACTGTGTGCACATGGCTTGCGCTCTTTAATTTATCCCTGTTTTCTCTGTTTACTTATGTAATGCCCTGCTTTTATTCATCATAGCTTCAGTGCAAAGAGGGTAAAAGTAGAAGATTAGTGGTAATATTATTCAAGCTGCAGTAAACTCCCAGCATGTTAAAATCCCGGTTCTAATTCCTCAGGTCAAGGGCTGCATAGAGGCACTGGTCTCATTGCACGAAAGGAATTTAAACATTTATTAGGAGCGAGGATGCAATGTTTATTTCTTCAATTTCTTTTCACTGTTTTAACATGTTTGGCCCAGTATGTACCCAGTTAGACAAACAATTATTTATAGACAAAAAAGTATCTAAAAACGGTAAGGCTGACCAGTTCTGAAGTAATGTGTAGCCATTAGAAGTGTAGGCCAGTTTACTTTTCTTACAAATAAAAAGAGAAGATGATGGCACTGTTTCAATACAGTAGGATGCATAGTAAAGCCATAGAACTAAGGAACTAATTGCTTGCATGGATCCAGAATTGTGTGTGATTGAAGTCCTTCAGCATTTCATGGGAAGATGCACACTTATTCCCTAACAAACTGTAGAAGTTTGAATGAAAGCAGGAAATGCTGTTTCTCAGACCCGATCCTGAAAAAAAAAAGTGATTTTACAGATAAAAACTGCTAAAAGCTAATTAACACTGGAAAGGGCCCTGGGAATCGGTGAGAATTTACTCCGGAAAACAGCATGGGCTGACACCATATCGGATTAATATCCTTAGGTCGAAAGCTGACTTACAGAAGCAATTTCATTCACCCAGACTATCTGTGTGCCTTCATTTTCACATACAGAGACAGTTACTTCTGTCCTTCTGTCTCTGGGAAATGGGTGACCTCAGACCTACTGACAGTCAGAACCTTCTAGAATAGACCAAGGAAAACCTTTTTTTTAAAATATGTAAAACTTTTAGTTTGTAAAAGCTGGGCTAATGTAGACAAAAGTCAAAACAAAGCAAAACAGAAAACCAAACTGAAATACCTTATTTCCTCTGTGCAGTCCAGGGCTTGGTGGGGTGGAGGCGGAGGAGCGGAATGTCACTGGAAGTGTCGTGCCCTTGAGTGGTAGAAGACCCAATTGCCCGTGTAATCCGAGGAGTCCTTGCTCAAAGATGAAAACAATGTGGCTTTACAATGATCTGGGCATTTTATAAAGCCCTCAAGGATTTCCTTTTATAAAATTTAAAATATTGGGACCATATTTCTTAGATTATAATCCTTTGGAATGGATCAGTAATGAAGGACCAATACCTAGGTATGTTATGTATAAATGTGTGCATATAATATATGTAAATATATGGAAACATGTGTATATTAACACATATGTATATATAATATATATATATACATATACACATATAGGTCTCCATTGGTCTTTGTTTAAAGGCATTTGGAACTTTAGGAAAAAAGTTATTATTTTAAGCCAAATAAGGGATTTTAGATCAGACGGTTTATTATTTGCATCCTTCAACTGTATGGTTTGAAACACGGATTTCCTAAAAGCATTCATTTATGGAGGTTAGACTTTTTTTAATAACAAAAGCCCCTCTTAAGCAAATTCCAGTTTATGCACTTTGTGGGCTAAATGAGTTAGACTCTAAACTTTCATCCGAACCTATGGAGCGTGGATAGCAATTGCAAAGATCACAGCAATGGGGAGGAGACCTATACTGGAAAGTTTTTCTGCATAGATTATGAATATCATAACTCAATAATTTTTTTTCAAAAACTCTACTTCTAATTGGACCCAATGGGGGTCTGTCTCTTTGATCAGATCACAGTGCCTGTGACTTTACACTGGGAAATGTCACCACTGTGAAGGTTTATCACCTGTAGAGCTGCTCCTTCCTCTGATGCTGTGTTCATTTCTCATTAGCATTATTCAAACTTTAGTTGTTAATTAGGTTGACACTTCAATTACAATCATCATCTACAAGAGCAGTCAGGACCGCTTGCAGGAAGAAATAAAAATATTCCCTTTTGCCTATCTGTGGAAAGGACAAATGGCATTATTTTATTATGTGGTAGTTTCATACAGATAAGAGCACGCTCTGTGAAGGGAGCCACGCAATTAGAATTTGTCTCATTAGTTTTTACCCTTTTTTTTTTTTTTCCTTAAGGAAGCAGAATGGCTACCCAGCTTCAGGTCTCTGTTTTGATAAGGCGTGTATAGGAATGCCAGGGACTGTGAAGAGTCTGGTTTTCTGTCTTGTGAGATGGGAATTGTTGGAATGCGTTGAATGCATGACTCTATATACTGTCTGCTTTCCCTTAAAAATAAAAATTTAAAAAAGCTGTGCTTTCACCAGGAGTCTGGGCTCACTTAAAATTTAAATCTAAGAAAAGGCTGTTTGTGAAGCAAGCATCAGTGGCTGGTGCCTTTCTACTCAGGCAGCTCAGTTCTGAGGATCGTGGTGTAAAGCCAGTCTGATGGGCAAAGTCTGTGAGACAAAAAGCAGCAGTGGACTTGGGGCTCAAGTGGTAGAGTGCCAGCCTTGAGTGACAAAGCTAAGGGATAGCCCTGAGTTCAAGACCTAGTATTGGCATAAGAAGAAGGAAAAGTAGAAGATAAAGATTAAAGGCTGTTTGTAGAAAACACAGTTCTCCAAAAGACATAGCACTTCAACTTAAAATATGGACTAGACACCAGTGGCTCACACCTGTAATCTTAGCTACTCAGGAGGCTGAGATCTGAGCATTGGGGTTCAAAATCACCTTTGGCAGGAAAGTTCATGAGACTCTCATCTCCAATTAACTACCAGAAAAAGCCAGAAGTGAAGCTGTGGCTCAAGTGGTAGAGTTTAAAAGCTCAGGTAGAGCCTAAAAGGACCCAGGCTCTGCCTTAGCGCTCCCCCGCCCCCCGCCCACCCCCCATCCTCCACCCCCCCCCCCCCCGCCAAGAAAAGACAATGATGGACTAGTTATGATGCATCATTACATATGTGACTGTCTCTTATGATTATGTAAATGCGTGCGTAAATTGTTTCTTCCATTTAAAAACAAAATATTTTGTTCTGATGATGGGTTTGCAAGGTGATGGCACTGGACACCAATCTAGCAAGTGGGGCTGCAGAGTTCCTCTCAGCTCCGCCACACTGCTCTGCCTCTTGGTAGCTACACAGTCCAGGCAGACATGCCTGTGTTATGCTCCTAGCTTTTATTCAAAACGAGAACACACATTTTTTTCTTAAGATACTGTTTCAAAGATTGCACGACACAGTGTATAACATTTTCAGAATGTAATTCTTGGCCCATGGCATGGTCTCAGTAACTTCATCACCTCACTGTTCTTCCTAATGAAAAACACAATTCAGTAAATGCCTGGGAAATCATCTATGCAAATGGGGCCTCCTGCAGTACAATACAATGGTGACCAAAACCCGGAAGACTCGTAACAAATGACCTCACCTAGCAGAAAGGAGCGCGGTACCCAACCAAGTTCATCTCCAAACCAGCAGACACACGTGTACTCCTAAAAAGGTGTGGAAAAGTGGCTCGTCAGCAGTTTTCTGTAAAGTAATTAAAGCTTATTTATGTCAAGAGGCCTTGGGAAAGGGAAAAAAAAAAAGAGCATAAACCAATTTGCATCAGCCCTGTTGCCATCTCTCCTGCTTGCCTTTCAATTAACAGAGCAGCAGGTGCCTGCACACTTGCAAAGATAAGCGAGTGGGCGGGAGGAGGTGTTTTTTGTGGCTGACCTGCAGGCTCTGTGGTTTGCCTGCTGATTGGGTTCGTACCTCGCGGTACCAATTTCTGAGGTGTTAATTTAACTGTTCCTCTCTGACATGCAGGTCTCGGCCTTGAAAAATAAACTGAAGAAGCAGTCCACAGCCACGGGGGATGGCGTGGCCAGGGCCTTCCTCCGAGCCCAGGCGGCTTTGTTTGGGTCCTACAGAGATGCGCTGAGATACAAACCTGTAAGCATTCTCTTCCTCATCGTTTGAATGCGCTTTGCAAATGGCTGTTGGGCGGGAGGTAGCAAGAGGAAATCTCATCGTGACAGTGCCCACCTTGAGAAAGGATCAGGACTGTCTTTTAAAATCCAATAGGATGTGCTTAAAAACATATGCCCTGCTCTCCCATGTCTTTCTTTTAAAATTGTATTTGTTTCTGGATTTTTGCTGTTGTTGTTGTTGCTGGTACTTGGACTTGAACTCAAGACTCAGGGCCTGGGCACTACTGCCCTTAGCTTTTGCCACTCCTGGCTAGTGTTCCACCAAAACTGAGCCACAGCCCATCTTTTGACTTTTTGCTAGTTACTTGGAGAAATAAGTGTCTCACAGACTTTCCTGCCCGGCCTGGCTTTGAACTGCAATCCTCAGACCGCAGCTTTCTGAGTAGCTAGGATTGCATGCGTGAGCCACTGGTACCCTTCCATTTCCTGATTTTGTTTTTCAGTCATTTTGGTAACCTTTAGTTGATAGTTCTCACATTCTTTTGCACATCATCCTATTGCAATTCTAAAAATGGAACATTTACTTCCTAATTAATGAATTGTGTTCAAGCATCTTAAAGCATTTACCTGATTCTGTTAAGATCATTAAGCAATCCGTCAGACAACTGCATAATTATTAATGAGATTAGCTATGACAGGTACCAAGTGAAAGTTAAAAAAAAGTTAGAACTTAATTTTGCAATATTTGGAAATATATTGTCTACCTAATTCATAACACTTTTCCAAAATCGGCATAATCATTTAGCATACCTTAGCTCATTTTGCCATTTATTTTAAATACTCTGAAACTGGTTGTTTTATGAAATGATAGCCAAGTTTTAAGGTGGTCCAAGAATGCATCAGGCAAATCTATTTGTTTCTCTCTGCATTACTGATTAAACTCTGTTAGGCTGGTTTTATAAAAAATATACATATATATACACACATATATATACACACATATATATATATAAAACATTACTATTCTCCCGTGAATAGATGACTAAGTTTCAAAGGATAAAAACACTGAATTGGTAGCAAGAGAAATGTCGATGTTGCTATTTGAATAGAATTTTATTGCTGAACTTCTTGTAACCCCTTAGTCTAAATTTTTATTAATCTTATTTGAAAGCAAGTTGGTATGTAAACCTTATTGTAAACTATGAAGTACAAAGCAAACATGAATCTGTTAGACTTTCTAAACTGCACTCGGAATTAGTAGCGCCCCCTCAGTGGTGCTTGTGGTTTCGGAGGGTAACTGAGTTGTCAGAAGAGATCCTTAAGTGCCCAGGTGCGTCAGCGGCATCTCTAGAGAAATACACATGTTCCGTTCACAGGTTGTCCTCACCAGCTTCCCATTAGTGGCACACAGGGCCCAAGGAAGTCAGCTTACAATGAAGAAAGGTTCATGTTGTCTCCCGCCTCACCTCGGGAGGGTTCTGTCTGTGAGCAGCTGGCCTGGTTGGTTTTGGGGTTGTGTAGTGGCAGCACCTCACAAAGGACCACAAACCAGAGTGAGGCTGCTCCCCTCACAGCCAGGGCCCAGAACAAGAGGAAGAGGGCGTAGGGGTGTTGCCTCCTCCTCAGAGAGGGCACCCAGTGACCGGAAGACCTCGCAGTGAGCTCTGTGCTTTAAAGATCCCGCCATTTCCTGAAGTGCCATGGCCCGGGACTCGTCCAGACCCCGGCACAAGCTGATCTGTTGGAAATGTATGGACGTTCTGAAAGCACTTTAGAATTCACAGCTATGAGCAAGTTCTATCACACACATATCTAATGTAGGACAGAAATTATTCTTAGTCTCAAAGATCCAATTCTTCTGAACACTAGAAATTAGCTATCTGTACAGTACATATTCCTTCTCAAATTAGTAGTATTATTTTTGGCAGTCATGGGGCTTGAACTCTGGGCCTGGGCGCTGTCCCTGAGCTCTTCAGCTCAAGGCTAGTGCTCTACCACTTGAGTCACAGCGCCACTTCTGTTTTTCTGGTGGTTCATTGGAGAGAAGGGTCTCATGGACTTTCCTGCCCGGGCTGGCTTTGAACCGCGATCCTCAGCTCTCAGCCTCCTGAGTAGTTAGGATGACAGGCCTGAGCCACCAGCCCCGCTCAAATGATTCAACTGAACCTAAAACAAAATTAAAAAATCAGGTGTTGTGGCTCACACCTAGAATCCTGGCTACTCAGGAGACTGAGATCTGGGGCCGTTCTGGAGAGGCTCTATTCAATCTTCAAAATAACTAGTTAAAAAAAAAAAAAAAAAGCAGGACTGGGAGGCCTGCCTCAAGCACTAGAGTTCCGCTAGCTGAGTAAGCAGCTCCAGCCCGTGTGAAACACCGACACCCACACACCCTATGCAGTGTGTGAAATTGTGTGATCCGTTTAAACATGGGGCGCTCTGTCTCTCGCTCTCATAAAATGCTTTATGTGTTAAAGTGTTCATCCGCCCTCCACCACCATAGCAAAAGCACTAGCCTAGGAAACAGTATTTGAAAGTACTTAGAAAGGCAAGATAGTTGACTTATCAAAGAGACAAGGTTTATTTGGGCTCACAGTTTTGGGGGTCCCAGGTCATTGCTGTTTGGCTCCCTTGTTTGGGGCCTACGGCCAGAAATGTGTGGGGAGCGCATGGCAGAGCAACCAGCTTGCCACATGGGGCCCAAAATGTGAGGAACCAGTGCTTCCATCCCCTCGCCAGACCTGCCTCCCGGGACCTCCCATGGCCCCACCGCCCAAGGCTCAGCCACCCACCAGTCTCTTCCCCCTGGCTCCCAGCCTTTAACACAAGGGCCCTTGTGAGAGTGTCCAAGTCCAAACTATATCCATCAGCTTTAATTACAAACAGAGTTTTAGCCAGGCACTGGGTGGCTCACGCCTGTAATCCTAGCTCCTCAGGAGGCTGAGGTCTGAGGACCGCAGTTCAAAGCCAGCCTGGGCAGGAAAGTCTGCGAGACTCCTATTTCCTTATAAACCACCAGAAAACCCAAAGTATGGAAGTAGCGCTGTGGCTCAGAGTGGTAGAGACTAGCCTTGAGCTGAAGAGCTCAGGGACGGCCCTCAGGCCCGGAGTTCAAGCTTCACAACCAACAGCAACAACAAAAAGAGGCAGAAGCGGAAGTGTGGCTCAAGTGGTAGAGGGCCACAGCTTTAAGTGAAGAAAGCTAAGAGAAGGCATGCGGCCCTGAGTTCAAGCCCCAGGACTGGCACACACAGAACAAAACAAACCTAAACAAAATTTAGAAGCAGTAACTACGATACAAACAAGCAATCCCTTTAGTATATTCACGTAATAACACTATGTTTCATATCCAAAAAGGAAAACATTGTTATACATATGGTCCTTTTAAATGACTACATTGAATATTAGTGAGGGATCTTTAGTTAGACATGTGTCTGTTATTTGGATCACTAGTGATTATAAGTAAACGTCAAATTTCTGAATATCTGACTTCTTAAAGGATGGGGAAGGAAAGCCTGGGTAAGTGCTGTAAAAGCGGGGCCCGCAGTCCTTCATCTTCTTCAGTGCTAGCCTGCTCTGCCCTCTTCTCAACCTTTCCTAAGATGCCTTGAGCTTAGCTAATTAAAAAGAAATGACTTGGAGAATGGCGGTTGGTATGTGATCTGGGCCTTGGCTCGCTAAGTCGGAAGAGTTGTCTTGTAAACACTTTTCGGACTCTATTCCTTCGTAAACCACCGTCGGGGAAGGAAAGTGGTCCTTAGCAACCAAGCTCAGGCTCCCGTGGTTCCACTGAGGAAATCTGTAACGGTGCAAGGTTTAACCATCCGAGTGCAGGTGTGTCATCCGTGACTCGCCGCTCAGCTTGGTCATCGCTCGAACTCTGGGTCTCCGTGTCATTGTCCCCGGGCTGGTCCGTGGAGGGGGCCTCCGCCGTCAAACATCTCGTGTGATGCCGGCTTTCTGAGGGAGAGAGTCATTTTCATGGCGCTCTATGTTCTAGTCTTTTAATTAACTGGGATAAAATTTCACTTAATTGCTGCAGCAATTAGAATGCGGACGTTCTCCAGCCATGGGGCCTGTGAAACTAGGCTAGTGACAGTGAAGTGTCTGTTGTTCGATGGCTGGTGATGGTTGTCACTGTGATGGTAATTATTTTTCTTATTTCCTTGGGTTGTAGGGAAGGAAGTGTCGTTTTAAAACAATGCGTACACAAGTAATTTATCATCTATTCGTATTTTCTGAGTGTTCAAATGTAACTAAAATGTTAGAAGAGTCTACGTCTGATTTAGAAAAGCCATTTCTGTTACACTGTCTCAGGTTACTGACTCAGGAAAATGGGAAAAGAGGAAGTAGCTGTGGTTTTCTTCAGGACAGACCTATGAACGTTGGAATAAATGAGTATAATGTGTACAAAGGGGGTGTTTTGCTGTTAATAATTCTAGTTCATAATTTGCATATAAGGCTTTTTTATCATGGACTTTGTGCTGAAGTGTCTGCAGGAGAAGAAAGTTTAGTTTTTTTCACGGTTAATAAACTCTGAGCATAAACTTGCTATACCTTCCATAAAAATAGCATTGGGATTCTTGAAAGAACCGTGCGTGTATCCTGAAAATCACTTATTGTTATTTCCTGGGTGAGCCTGTGCCAATTTGAATATTCCCAAGAGAAACCTGACAGCCTTTCAGTGACTTTAACTTTTAAAGCTCTCAGGATGCAGACATTTTTGCTTCATTTGTTTATATTCCTTATATATTGGTGACAGTACGTATGAAGTCCAGGTGCATTAAGGAGCTTCCTGAGTATAATACTGAGTCTATAATGATTTTGGATTACATTTCACATTTTTGTGAAGTACCACTTTTTCTGGTACCCTACTTTTTTTTTCAGTCTTTGTTCTCACTAAGTCACACCTCCTCCCTATACTATAATATCTAATCTATGTTTTAAATATTTTCTTATTATGAAGTTTCTTACCTCAAACTAGATAACAGATGTGCATCACTTTGCCCAGCTACAAATAACTATTTCTGAACAAACAGTCTACTAAGAGCATGGGATTGTCTTCTATTATATTTTATTTTTGTTATTATCTGGTGCATAGAAGATAACTAGATTGTGACGATTGTGCATTTGTTCAGTGGAAGTAGGGAAAATTACGTATCCTCTGGTGGATCCCACTGGGTCTCTGGAGACAATTGTTGTAAAAAGGGCAAAGGATGGTACACACAATGCCAAAATTAGTTTTAATGGAGCAAGTCCTGTCTCTGCTCCTGGATTAAACTTTGAGAAGCCCTGCTGAAGGTCAGGTGACAGTCTTGTTGATCCCCCCTCCCCCCGCTGAAATGATATGCAATGTAGTTAATCATATGAACTTAAAAAAAGAAATCTCTACCCCAGTTAAGATCCATAGGCAGAGCTCTTTTTCTCCAGTCGTTCAGGTCAACTTGGATTTGAAAGTGCTCGTTTACGGAGCCATGGGTAGTCTGCTTCATGCTGCGTGCCCCAAGAATGACAGTGAATCCAGGCCCCAAGAATACCAACACTGGACCTTTCCATGTACAAATGTACACATACATAAAACTTCAGAGCCCCGCTAACAAAAACCGTTTGTCATTTCCCTAGAATAAAAGTGTAATGTGTATCTGGATTCTGTTGTTAGAGATTCTTAATAAACCAACAGTCAGTATATGAAAAGTTAGCTCAAAGATGTAGCGTGCTTTATGTCATCAGAAATGGACAGTAAACCAGAGCTTTTGCTTTCCTCCTTGTGAAATGTGGATAGCATTGGCTCAAAGATGAATGTGGATGGAGTCTTCCTGTTACATATGCTCACCTCTTGAGAAAGACTAAGTTGACTTCAGTATCTTTGCCCTTCTTGCCTTGGAATTTTCTATCACTTTGCCCTCTACTACCTCCACCAAAAAAAAAAAAAAAAGAAAGAAAAGAAAAGAGGGGCTGGGGATATGGCCTAGTGGCAAGAGTGCTCGCCTCTTATACATGAGGCCCTGGGTTTGATTCCCCAGCACCACATATACAGAAAACGGCTAGAAGTGGCGCTGTGGCTCAAGTGGCAGAGTGCTAGCCTTGAGCAAAAAGAAGCCAGGGACAGTGCTCAGGCCCTGAGTCCAAGCCCCAGGACTGGCCAAAAAAAAGAAAAAAAAAAGAAAAGAAAGAAAAATGCATTGATATGTGATAGGAAGTCTAAACCTTTCAGTTGCAGGTAGAGGGTTCTATTTGAATTGAGTATTTTTCTGCAATGTTGATAACGTTTAGTTTACTGATAATCCTTATGTGTTTTGGGGGAAGTCTATTACATGTAAACTACAATTGTATCTCATCTCAATCATTTAGTAATTATCATGATGCAGATGGATCTTCCCGTAGACCATCCATTTTTTGGATGATATAAGTGCCAAGTGAAGGAGCTTTTGGAGAGGAGAATGTCAGTAAAAGGAGAGGTGGAGGGTAGATGAATATGACCAACACACACACACACACACACACACACACACACACACACACACACATAGTACAAGGAGGACCATTAAAATGTTTTAAAAGAGTAGGTGTTGTGATAGGAAAGTATAGAGTGTATTTAATGAATATATCATATACCTATATGGAGATACCACAATGAAATTTCTCTGTATAATTAACATTTGCTATTAAAAATTCAAGCACCAAAAGAAATTAGCTGAAACATATTCATTTTTGAAAAACTATGTGCCCTATTGAAAAAGAGTTAGATTCCTTGTTTGCTTCCTTGTCTGCCTGCTTGCTTGCTTATTTGATGGATTAAACATTTATTTATTGGGCTCCATTGTAACTCAGTATGGCGCTGAGACTAGGGATACAGAAAGACAATAGACCTTTTTCTTTAACAGAATTAGCTATTGCTTTTTTTCCTTCTACTAGATTGTAAGTTCTAGGGCATCCATAATACAGTGCTTTATGAATGTTTAAAACATATGGTCTAACTTACTATAATATTTGAGGTATGTAATTTTTGTGGTAGGTGTGCTGGTCCTAGGATTTAAACTCAGGGCCTGGGTGCTGTCCCTGAGCTTCTTATGCTTAAGGCTGGTGCTCTATCACTTGAAGCACAACTCCACATCTGGCTTTTATAATAGCTTATTGGAGGTAGGACTCTTGCTATTGTTCCTGCCCAGGCTGGCTTTGAACCAGGATCCTCAGATCTCAGCCTCCTGAGTAGGTAGGATTACAGATATGAATTAATGGCACCTGGCTTTGGATTGTGTAATGTAAATCAATATTTCTGATGCTCTTCAGAGTGGCAATAGTCAGCATATAATGTACGTTAACATGTTTTGGTGGCTCATCGTCTAGTGAAAGGGGATGGGCGACACTTAACAGAGTATCACAGTGTTTTCTTTAGTAATTTGTCTGCATTTAAGTAGCATTTTTATCCAAGAAGACTTACTTTCTGTATCTGAGCTGCTTCATACCATAGCTGCTAGTTGTGTGTGTGTGTGTGTGTGTGTGTGTGTGTGTGTGTGTGTGTGTGTGTGTGCCTGGCATGGCTGAGTTCATAGGAACTGGACTTTTATTCAGTCTGTTTACCATAATACTTCTTTGTCACTAGTGGCTGATTTAGTGGACAGTGCAGTTCTAGAGCATCATAAAACAGCAGCCTAACTTCACAGATTGCTAGTCTCCTTATCTTATTTCAAGGTCTCATTGTTTTATTCACCCACAAGCTTATTGTCAGGATTTTGCATACAGATACCTGTAATCAAAGCATCACATCTGCCTGATAGTTGAGTCGTAATTCCCCTTCACAGTCCCATTAGGAGAATAGGCTATCTGCTTCCTTTTTATTGCAATGGAAAGATTGTGAGGTCATCGGGGTGAGTGTGTTTTTGTTTTGCTCATAAAGTACAGTCTTTATCTGTGTTGAGTGGGCCGATGAAAGGGGCCGCAGGTGGCAGATATCACCTGCTGAGGGGTGGAGTTCTGTGCTGCTCACCCATGAATAAATAGAGAGGAGGGATCTGTAGTTGATTTGGAGGGGGAACACCTGTTAGAGCTACCGAATGACACTTGTGTGACTTAGCGCACCAGCTAAATGGAAGCAGATGCCCTTGGGACTTACCCTGGAGTAAATTTGATCAGAGTTGTATTGCAGTCATGGTGAAAAGGTGTAAAAAAAAACAACCTTTTCTTCAATTTGGAAACAAATAGACGATGATAACAAAAAGGTAAAGGGCAAATCCAATCATTGTGCTTTTCTGAGTATGCATCCTATGTTGAAACTCCACGGTTCAGTCTAAAAATGTCAAAAGTACTTTTAAGGGACTTACTCCTACTCTGACGCGGAGACATTCACAATTTTAGGAGCGTGAGGGTGGCTTGATTAGAATGCTGTTGTAGAGCCATTTCGTGCGGACATACCGGGATCGCCCTGGAATCCAGCTATTATGTCTAAGATCTGTTTGTAGACTCTTTGTCTTACACACAGTGACACTCCACGTGCCTCCTTGGGTTTTCCCTGCCTGGCCTTTTATTGATGCCTTGGAAATCTTTCTCTCTGTTAGGGCGAGCCCATCACTTTCTGCGAGGACAGCTTTGTAAAACACCGCTCGAGTGTGATGAAACAATTCTTGGAAACTGCAATTAACCTTCAACTTTTTAAGCAGGTAAGTATGAATGCCTACATTTTTTTTTTGTTTGTAACAGACGCGTGCCATCGGTAGATTTAAAAAAAAATTATTCCAAAACTATATCCAAATCCTGGAAAAACCTCTTCTAGAATTTTTAGAAAATTCTCTCTGGTCTTTAATATTTGTCCAGAATCTCTTGACACATAAACAAAGAGGTTCTCTATTGTGCTAGCTGTGATATAGCAAGGCAAGGATATTATGTAATAACTTCTTATTAAAAATTCTTCATGGAAACTTTCTAAGGTCAGGTTTCACCAAGCAAAGACGTATCTCTACAGAAGAGAAACCTGTTAGATTGATATGGTAAACAGACAAACTAGGTCAATCTTGGGGTAATACAGTTTGTCAAAGAATTTGTCAAATGACTATTTTATCAACTTATAAAACTTTGTGTGACTTTTCATACTCATGAATTCAAAATTCAGAAGAAAATCATAGGCTGTGTCCTGATTTTGGCCTAGAAAATATAATTACCATTGTAAAAAAATCAGTAGCTGGACATTAGAATTGAGGAGTTTCACATGTACCCATTTTTTTCCATTCTGTTGTGTGATCATAGCAAGTCTCTTCATTTGGTCGGTCTTAATTTTTGTTTTTATAATCTAAATTCTGTAATTAATACCGTTCCCATTCTACCTGATAATTTTAAGCATAAAATTACCTTTGTGAAGTCTTCATTTAGTTAATACCTACAATATGTTATAAGCAATACTCCAAATTAGGGTATAAACATATAATGCTTTCAAGTAGCTGTTCAGATAATTTCTTTGGGCCACCATGAAGAGAAAATATCATATAACTTAAAATAATCTTCAAGTTAAGTCAATAAATACTAGTTCTTTATTCTGAGGAAATTTCCTTATACTGCTGGGGCTTGTACCCAGATCCTTGCAGATATCTCCTACTGAATTACATACCATGCCCTTTATTAGAAGTTTTTTTTAATTAAGTAAATCTGATATTAGGAAATACTTGGAGCTAATATTATTGTCTTTTAATTTGTGACATTTCACATTAAAAAGTGGCAGAGAATCATCCTGTATACAGACCCCAAGGACCTGGTTTTTTTTTAGGATCAGAAACATGAGTTGCGGCGGGAGGAAACAATGTCTTTTCAAGTTCTCTGTCCCTTGATGGCTTGAAAGCAGCTATTGAACTAATTTGCTGGGTTATAAATAGGATCAAAACATGGTCCCTTATAAATGCTACAACATTGATAACATTAATAAAACAGTGTAATGGTGCAGTCCCAAGGTAGTCATTCCGTCCTGTGCATGTTGGATTAAATATTTGTATCTCTCTGGTCTTTTTTCCATATCCAGAAGAGCTCTTACCTTCCATTGTCAATAATAAGTTGTAAAAATCAAATGATTGACAGGTGAAGGATTGAATGGGTGAGTAGCACCTTTGATAGTCTGTTTCTGTAATTAGATTCTTACCATTTCATAAAATTGAGTAGATTTTGCTTGCATAGTACCTTGAACAGCACTTATTCTTTAGAAGTCGTGTAGAGTTGGTTTAAATCTTGAATTTATTACTCAATAGCTGTATGTTATTCAGCATATTTTTAGTTTATTTTTTAAAGTAAAAACTAGAAGTATTACCACTAAGCTCACAAGGTGGTAATAAAAGTTCATGTGAATTCATGTATACACTCAGCATAGCACCTGGTACTTTGTGTGTTCTCTGAATTGTAGTGTCCTCTTCATTCTTAGACAAATTACATTAACAAGGTACAAATATATGCATGAATTTTCAAAAAAGTCAGATAGTAAAAATAGTTATCAACACAGATGGACCCTCCAAGACCCTCCAAGGTACCGATTTCGTGATCCCCACGGTAGGTCTAAAACTTGTCAGAGTCTGCCTTCACTTACTGATGTTTTTGCTTTCAAATGGGCAGAATGTGGACCCAGGAGAACAGCATACGTGGTTTTTTGTTTGTGTGTTTGTTTTTTTTGCCAGTCCTGGGACTTGACTTCAGGGCCTGAGCACTGTCCCTGGCTTCTTTTTGCTCAAGGCTAGCACTTTGCCACTTGAGCCACAGCACCACTTCTGGCTGAGGAATTGAACCCAGGGCTTCATACATGCTAGGCAAGCACTCTACCACTACACCACATTCTCAGCCCAGCATATGGTTTTAAGGAAATAATTAAAGTAAACTTTTCTTAAGATATGGCAGAGTAGAACCAGAAATAATCTGTTTACCAAAATAATTTGAAATACAGGAGCACAGAATACCTTGCACTGATGAGCCACGGCCTGAGGCTCCCTGTCTTGTCGTCAGGGCCCCAAACTATGAAGCTGGGAAGAGTAATGCGAAAGTAAACAAGAAATAGTGTCTTCTCCACCTGTGCCCTGAGAACTGTAAGAAAACTCAGGGTCCAAGAAGGAATTTCCCTATTAACAGTCATTAACATACAGGGAAACAAATAAGAAAGAGGAAGAATAATAGTCATGGACAATGTAAAATACTGGGATTGTCAGAAATAGAACTTAAAATAACCATGTTTAAGATGTTGAACAAAAGTGAAAAAGCTTTTTAAAAAGGTTCAAGAGCAATAACTTTAAGTAATGCATATCTAGTCCTCAGAAAGTTTCAAGTAAGCTTCTCTTAAGGAAGTATAAAATAATCGAAGTTGAAGGGAATAGATGGGCTGGCTTTGGATGGATAGAGAGAGACTCTATGAGCTGAAGATATATCTAAAATAGAAATGATTCCCAAACATGGTTCACAGACAGGAGATGGAGAAGAAACAAAGGCCATTATTGACTTAGCGAGCCTGGAGGGAGAAGATCCAAGGTTCATGAAATGGAGGACAAGAAATGCACAGGAAATGGAGCAGAGAGCTCAGCCGTTGACAGAAAAGTACCATACCCAAGAGGTGCCATTCATGAATTTAAGAAGTTTAACATGTACAAATTGAATAAACAAAAAGAAACCTAAGCCACCCACAATCTATCCAGCTATACAACGCTCAGGAAGTTTTTATAGGAAGTTATTTTTATGAAATAGATGTGGTAGCCCAGTGGTGAAATAAACACACTGCTATAAATCTGAACATGAAATAAGAGGGGAAGTGTCACTGAGGAAGCTAGATGCTGGTGATGGTCCAATGTCAGGTGCACATGAAAGGAAGGTCAAACGGGCTGTTAACTAAATACACGCATGTAATAAAAACCCTAGAAAGTAAAAAGAAAACAAAAGACAAGCGTGAGGGACTGTGAGCTTTCCCATAGACAGATGGAACCCAGAGCAAGAGCCTCCCCAGAAAGACAGCATGCTCCTGGCTTCCCATTTTCTCTATTAAAATCACATCGCTTTGTTGTTTCCTTTTAGAAGTTTTAATTGACAAACCATGACAGTAGGTGTTACGAGGGATGATGGGATGGTTTGTATATAAGTATGTGTGCACATGTATATATGCATGCATTACACATTGTGGAATGGTTATATCAAGCTAATGAACAAATCTATCCCCTAGCATACTTTTCCATAGTAAGAATGCATCAGATGTATTTTTAATTTTTTTGCAATATTGAAATCATCGTATTTCATTAGGCACCTGGAGAGCAGGTCCTATCAACTCCCTCCTGGTGGGTGACACGCTGAGACTTGATAGTCTCTGATCGCTATTCCCCATCCCAAGTCCACAGATCTGCTGACCTTTGACAGAGCAAGCACTGCTACTACCCGGCCACGCACGCATCATCATCATTATTAAAATATTAATTCTTTAAACTATTTAAATTAATTTTAACCCTTCTGGATTAGGCACTACTAAGCTGTGTTTTCATTGGCAGTTGCCTTCTTAATCTCTTTGGGCCTCAGTTTCTGCATTTGTGTCATGAGTCAGACTAAAAGATGACCAAGCTGGAGATACCTCTTGGCTCTCACATTCCACGATACTGCGCAATAAACATGGAGCTCAGCAGCCGATAGTGGTGTCCATTTGGACGAATTCCTCTTCAGATAATGGATTTGGAAGGAATCCCGGAGATAGGTCCTTAAGTCCTCAATTCTGACATCACCATCCTTTCTTAGCAGCTTTAGAAAGACTGGATCCCCATTTTAGGCTCTTGTCTTCATTTTACCCTACACTGATCCAGCAAAGGAAATAATTTCCTCAAGTATAATGTGTGTAATAAAATCTATGGGGAAGGAAGTCCTCTCTGCTCATTCCGCCATACGTGTCCTTGCCTCAGGACCAGCGCTGAGTTTATACTGTGCGGCCTCCAGCCTCGTTCTACTTGCTCAATGGCTTGGGGCATACATTTTTGGATCCATATGAATTTTAAGATGGTCCATTTCCATGAAAAAAAATGTCACTGAAAGGTTGGTAAGGATTTTGTGTGGATAATTTCCAGATATTAGTTATTCAGATTCAGGAACATGAGATATCTTTTTATTTCTTTTTCTTTTTCAATCTGTGCATCCGTATTTTATACTTTAGATGTATCTATCTTCAACCTCTGGTTAAACTTCTTCTTAAGTATTTTTTTTTCTCAAGGCTAGCACTCTACCATTTGAGCCACAGCATCACTTTTGGCTTTTTTCTGTGTATGTGGTGCTGAGGAATCGAACCCAGGGCTTCATGCATGCTAGGCAAGCACTCTACCACTCAGCCACAGTCCCAGCCCAAGTATTTTATTTTTTACTGATATTGTAGTTGGAATTATTTTACTGAGTTTTAAAAAATTTTATACCTGCCACTAATTTATTTCTTGTTGCTTTATTTTACCATTCGCCATTCATTATAGAAAGACTAATTTTTGACTTCTACTTCGTATTTTCTTACATTCTCTTACATTGACATATTATATTAGAGTTTTATTGGGACCTTGGATATTTTGCTGATCTTTTTAAAGATAGTATGTTAGTATATTAAAATAGTATGGGATTTTTGTATATATATATATATACACTTTGTATTCCCTAAGCTACGAAATTGGTTTATTGGTTGGCTATGTTTTTTAAAATCAAATCTTTAAGGTTCCCTATATAAGATAATGTTACCAGTGATCAGAAAATTTGATTCCTTTCTTGTTTCTATCTGGATACTTCTTTATTTTTCTGGGGACTACTTTCTTTATATCATATTGAGTAGAATATTGAGGGTAAGTATTCTTCTTAATTTTAGAGGAAGCTTTCAACTATTTGCCAATGTCTATGGTATTAACTGGGCTTGTCATATATGACCTTTCTTGGGACAAGGTACATTTCTTCCTTACCTAATTTGTACTGTTTATATCATAAACCAAAATGTTGTATTTTGTCTACTCTGTGTGACGTGTGTCTTTTGTCCCATTAATACTGTTTCACATGTATTGATTATTGTCTATTTAGTCATCTTTTTATCTTTGATTAGTTTATTTAATCCTGATGGATGGTACTTTTAGTATACTGTTGAATTTGGATTGCTAGATTTTATAGACTTTTTGTCTTCTATGTTCATTAGAATTACTCTGTGTGTGTGTGTGTGTGTGTGTGTGTGTGTGTATGTATATACACACTTCACTTCTGGTTTTGGTCTGAGCTTAATGCTGGCCTCATAAATGTGTTTGGAGCCTTTCTCCTTCTCTTCAACTGTTATGAAGTGAGGAAAATTAATGGCAGATTTTAAATTATTTAAATTCCCTTTAATTATTGGCCTTTTCAGATATTATGTTAGTTCATAAGTCATACTTTTCAGGTTGCATATTCCTAGGTCTTTATTTCTTCTAGATTATGTGATGTACTGTATTTTGGTGGCACCAGCTTTAAGGCCTATTCCATGTCCAATTTTTATTAACTGGAGCCTTCTCTCATTTTTCTTAGTCTAGCTAAAGACTTGTCAATGCTACTAATCTTTCTAAAAAGTGATTCTGAGTTTTATTGATCTTTTCTGTGGTTTTTCTAGACTCTCATATGTTTCTTCTCTCGTCTTTATTCCTTCTTTTTATTACTTTGGTCTTAGCTTAGAATGATTGCAATTAAATGTATAATATAAACATTATATCACATTAATGTGTGTTGACCATAAAGACTTTAGAATATTGGTAATAACATCATCATCTTTAGAGTTTTAGGTGAAATGGTGGAAATGCACTGACGGGTGAATAATTAAAAGTGAGCATATAGGTACGTGGTGCTGTGGCTCAAAGTGGTAGAGCACTAGCCCTGAGCAATAAAGCCCAGTGACAGCACCCAGGCCCTGAGTTCAAGCCTCACGACTGACAGAAAAAGTGAGCATATAGTTTATCCCTTATTGGAAAGATACATCCCTACTGGACAATAACCCATGTATTCAAGTGTGTTCTATCAATCTAGCCAGAAACTTATTCCTGGGTATCACTATTTGTATATGTATATGTGGAATCTATGTGTATATGCTCATATCATTCTCTTTTTGAGTATGTGCTGGTTCTGGGACTTGAACTCAGGGCCTGGATACTATTCCCAAGCTTTTGTGGTCAAGGCTTGCACTCTCCTGCGTGAGTCACACCTCCACTTCTGACTTTTGAGTGGTTAATGGGAGATAAAAATCTTATGAATTTTGTTCTCCAGGTTGGCTTTGAACTGTAATCTTCAGATCTCAGCCTTCTGAGTAACTAGAATTACAGGCATGAGCCATCAGCAGTTGTAATCATCCTTTTATTCTAAGAGCCAACACTTGTGCGTGCATTGGTGGGTGTCTGGCTGTTGCTGACAGGATTGCCAGTGATAACTTATGGACTGTGGTGTGTTACTAAATGACTAATTTCTGCTGTCTCAAATGACTAGGTCAGTAGTTACTCATGCTCAAAAGTGCACAATCCCTAAATAGTTTGGGGATTTATCTCTTTTTCTGACTTGAACTTTTTCACTCATTTAATAAAAATGGATGGATTATTTTCAGTAAACACAAAAGTGAAAACCTTTTAGAAAGTCTTATTCTCATAATCTTTAAGTGCAAATTAAGTCCTTTAAAAGGGTGCCTTGGCTCGTTCTCGTTTTGCTTTCACCTTGTGTTTGAAAAGATGATAATAGCCCATCAAATTAGATCACTCTAATTTGATTTATACTGCTTGTGCTGAAATGGGTTCAAATGCAATCTTCCACGTGATTTCAGCTGTCTCATCTCAAAGTTCCCATTTGTTATTCACAGCAAAATACCAACATTAAGCTGCTGGCTTTGATCTTAAGATAGAACTGAATTATTTGATTCTGTGCATTGTAATTATTTATCTTTAAACCCAGGTAACAGTGTGTCAGCGTTTTTCCATCCCCTTCCGTCTTCAAGCAGTATTTACTTGCTGCAAGCTGCTTGTCAGGAGTCCCGGGGTGTAGCCAGTGGCAGAGCCAGAGCCCCGGGTTCCATATCCACCACCAGAAACACAAGCATCAGCAAAAGCCACTGACCAGTGGCTTTGCCATCCAGTTGCCAGGCATTTTTGCCAGGTCTAGGCCGTGAAGGAACACGTAGAGCAAGGGCATTGATCTGCCCCCCAGAGAGCCGCGAAAGAGAGGGAGACAGGAGAAAAGTGGAGATGATTGGGAAGGGGTGTTTACAACTTAGCCTCTCTCTGCATCAGCACTTTGGGATCTTCATAGTATTCTAATTAGCTTTTATAGAACTAAGTTATTCACTCCTAGCCCCATTTTGTAGAAGGGAAAACAAGAGTCTCAAGGGTGAGAATCTGCTTAGGATCATCAAGCCAATTGAGTGGGGCGGTAGCGGTGCTGGCCTTTGAGCCGCTCAACGCCGTGTACCTTGATGCCATAGGAAAGCTTCCGTCTGCTGAGCTTACTGTGGGCGTAAAAATGCGTCTCTGTTCCCAGAATCCTAAGATGTGTGAGAGCAACTCAAGTTCCAGACAGCCAAGACTTCATTTTTGGTTACTGATCATAGATATTTTGGTCAAGAGCATTTTATGTAATAAAAATGGTTAGACGATATCTATGGATTCGTTTGTCATTTCTTAATTTTGGTCTATAGAAGGATTAAGTCTGAGAGCTGGCATGAGTTAGTATGATTGATTTACCTTAAGTAGGCTCCTGAGGAAGACTGTACTACTCTATACACACACTATGAGAGTTTTCTCTAGTGACCATTTGAATAGAAAACTGATGAGGAAGACTTGTTAAGCCAGGCTACTTGATCTTAATTGAATAAAAAATGTGGATTACTAGGATTTAAAAGTAGAGTAAGATGTAATTAATTTGACAATGGCTATGAATAAATCTTCAGTTTGATCCTGCAAAACAAAACAAAACGAAAAAGCATCGTTTTTGTTATCCTCTGTCTTCACCTTCGTCACTGAGATATCAAATTCTAGTCGCCAAAGACCAATAAAATTAAAACTAAACAAGGGCCAGTAATACATAAATACTTAAAAAGAGAGCAGGGTACCAGTGGCTCCTGCCTGTAATCCTAGCTACTCAGGAGGTTGAGAACTGAGGGTCAGTACAGCTTGGTCAGGAAAGTCTGCAAGACTCTGTCTTTACCAAAAAGCCAGAAGTAGAACTGTGGCTTAAATGCAGAGCACTAGCCTTGAGCAAAAAAGAAGCTCAAAGACAGTGCCCGGGCCCTGGTTGTAAGCCCCAGGACCACCACAAAACTAACTAACAAACAACTGGTGCTGGTAGCTGATGTCTGTCATACAAGCTACTGGAGGGGCCAACACTGCTGGGTCATTTCATGGCCAGCTTGGTCAGAAAAAGTTGAAATGACCTCGTCCCAATGAGAGCTGGGCGGGCGGCGTGTTATTCTAGCTGCCGGGAGTCTAACGTAGGAGGATCTTCTTGTCATGGACTCGGCTAGGAAGGAAGAGCCTATTTGAAAAACAGGTAACACAGTTGAGACTGTCCCCTCAGGAAGCACAAGGCTCAGAGTTCTAACTGCAGAAATGCCAACAGAAAAAAGACCACAATGGTGATGGATTTCCCTGGGGGGTTGGGACGCCTGTGGATCCCAGCAGGCCCTGTGTGCTGGTGGAGAAGGGGTGGGGACAAAGGTGTGTGTGGGGGAGGGGTGGGTGGCATCCTCTGGGTTGGAGTTCCAGATACTTAGGATGGCTTCTCTTTCTCACTCCAGTCTCTTCCCAGAAAATCTTACTTCCAACCACTCCGTGTCAAGGCCTGTACATGTCTTGGCCTCGATGACATTGAAATTAGCTCATCCCCATTCTTGCTTATTCAAGAATTAGGAAAGTTGCGTTTGTCTGCTAGTTAGATGGCTAGGATTGACCTGGTGTCCCTAGGGCAGCATAGTAGTTTAGACCAGCAGTTTTCTTGCACTGCACAGACGTGGTAGTCTCACGGGTAGCAGTGCCTGGCACGCGTGGGTTGGTCCTGGGAGGCGCGGTGGCAAGGTACCCGGAGTACTGAGGTCTGCTGAGCCAGCACCCCACACCCACACCGGCTGGCCTAGCAGGCAGCAAGACTTCAGGCAGAGTGCTCTGCAGTCTGTGCACGGAGCGCCCAGCCCGGGTTCTACCTCCGCTGCTGCTGCCAGGCATTCGCGTGTAACCACTGAGCTAAGCATCTGTCCTCTGTACCGCCTGAGAATCTTCACCGATCACCCCACGCGGGGATGTGCCACGTGCGTGCAAAATAAGAGGAGAACATCTGCAATGCCTATTTTGATGGAAGGAAAAATGTTAATATGTCAGAACATGAAAAATTAATGCTTATAATACTTTTTCTTTTCAGTTTATCGATGGTCGTCTGGCAAAACTAAATGCGGGAAAGGGTTTCTCTGATGTCTTTGAAGAAGAAATCACGTCAGGTGGTTTTGGTGGAGGTAAAGTCTTTACAGTATGCGTCTCCATTTTCTAAATAACATGGGGAGTTTTATACTTGTGTTTGATTATGTATTTCACAAATAGCTACTTTCTTCTTATCTGTCTTCTAAGCTAGATAGCACGTTAAGTGCCTATCACTTTGTTTTGTGTGGTATCTGTTATTAAGGCAGTGTGAAAGTCTCATGAATTGGTACCTGTTCAATTAATCTCTTAAGGTCACTGGAAATAACATTAAGACCACTTGGCTTACACCCCTTTAGCCTTTCCTCCTGATCAATAGATAGTCCCTGCTAGTAAATGGCTAGTGTTGGCTATGGCTGTTTCTTTAAAAAATGATGCTAGGACAGAAATGGAACATGTAGTATAGTCAGACAGGAAATCTAAAAGGAAATATTTGAACACCACAAATCATTCTGCATTTCCAGTTAGTGTATTATTAATCCAGAAATCATTACCTGGTTTTCTTTGTAAACTACTGCAGCCCTAGAAAAGTTTTGTCTGACATTCAAAATAAATATCTAGTGTTATAGCAATCTCAATAATTAACAGTTCATGAGTTGACGCTTGGCTGGCAATTGTAGTGCATGGTCCTGGCTTGCAGAGCTTTTCTTTGGCTTAAGTCCTTGAAGTGTCCTGTTGGTTCATTTGTTCATTCCTTTATTCACTCATTCACTCAGCCAGTACTGGATGCTCAGTATTCTAGGTGCTGGTGAACTCAGTGAACGCCTTCCATCTTCCTGTGTTCATATGGAACTGGAACAGTAGTCCCAGTCTTTTCCTCCTTTGTGTGGATCTGTTTGGAGAGCCGCTCTTAATCGACGCGTGTGTGCGGTTGCTAGACTTGAGGTCGAGGACGGGAGAAGACAGTCAGTGCAGGTATACAGTCGTCACAGTTTAAGTTTTCTTCTGGAACTTTAGTTTCCACACCATAGAAACAGAAGAAATTGCAGCAGGACAATTTTTTCTCATGCAAAGAACGAGCTTAGTGGCGGTGGCCATGTGTCTGTGTGGCTTTGCCTTTCTTTACCCGCTGCTTATGGAGCCCCAGGTATTTGCTCCCTCAGCTCTTTGGTAAAACACATTGAGCTTCAATGGAGCTCATGTGTTAAAATAGTGCTGCTTGACTTTTTAACTCCGACAAGTGAAATCTTGTCAGCTCATGGACAAATGTCTTGGGGCCTGAATTCAGCATTTACATAACTGCTGTCTCATTATCTTTATGACCCGTGGGGCAGGTAGAATTGAAGGTGACATCTTGTGACAGTAATAGGGTAGAACTATGATCTTTCCGTTCAGTTAAACCCTCTCACGATTACCGTTGGTCCAGGTATCTCTGGAATAGAGGTGGATGGCTTTTCCAGTGATAGTAGAGGGTAGTAAAATTTTTTTTAAAACAAAAGAGCTATTATTTTAAAAAGAGGAGGGGGGCAGGATCCCTGACTATTTTCTGATAGCAGCTCTTTCTGTAAAAATAATTCCAATTGTTTTGTTGTTCTTTATTATAATGAAAGGACTCCTACATTCTAACTTGTGGGAGCAAATGTTTATGCAACAGAAATGCCTCGTTCAATATCTTTTAGTTTCAGTGAATAAAAGAGTTCCTTAAAAATTATATGTCAAAGTGTTATTTTTAGCTGTACTTTAGATTATGTTGGCAATACACAGAAACTATTCTTCGAACAAAATAAAACCATTAGAATTTGAAATACAAAAGGTAAATAACCTTAAAAAACTGGGTAATGCTTTTCTAATAACTAATTAGGAAATATCTAGTGTGTATGTATGTGTGTGCTTCAAAAATAGTTTCTAGGAATGGACTCACACTTAGGAGAAGAAAGAATATAGCAATGTCATGAATGTTAGCTATTCTTCCATGAAATGAAAACTTCTAACCTCATCATTTTTCTGGGAGTAATTGTAATAATTGCTGATACTCACTGTTATGAATGTGTGACAGAAACTCTCCTTAGAGGAGTGACAATAATATTATTTCATGTGATCACATTGATAGTGTTGGATTTGAACTCAGGGCCTTATACTGATTAGGTAGGAGCTCTGCTACTGAGTGGTGGCCCCAGCCTGGTCTCACTCAGGGTCATGCAGCAAGTACAGAGAATGAATTCATGTACACCTGGCTTCATTGTACTGGCTCAGAAACTATAGAATATTAATTCTTTATGAGAAGTCAGCCAACAATGAAGTAAACCAGCATAGTACTCAAACTTTTACTGAACTGAAACAAAATTCCATCTTGAATATCTCCTAACATTTTTACACTCAAAGCCCAGGAATCATCTCTGGGTTATAAGAAATTAACTAAAACTGGGGGGGATAAAAGTATGTTCCTTTAAGCAAAAGTAATTTGGAAATTTTATGGAAGTATCTGTTTTCTCCCTTCATCTCCCCGACATTGCACTGGTAGTTTATAAGCTATGTTCACGTGAGGCTAAAATTAATTATGAGGGTTTTATGATTCTGGATCTAATCAGAGTACATGGTAAAGCATTATCACATAAATACAGAATGCAGAGACACACAGCAAAAGAATCTGTAAATGCACTCCGATTTTCTCAGCCATTTTGGCCACGAGTTGCCATGGTCAGAACTTTGAAGGGAATTGTATGACCTCCCCGTGTCCCTGCTTGCTTTCATGAGATTCTTGCAGAACCCTGAATCTTAAACTTCCAAAGCAACCAAGAGGTAGGCAAAGGGACGCTTACCCCTTGTGGTTAAAAAGTAATAGAGGAGGATAAGAAGTGGACCAAGAACTTGCTTCGGTAAACATGAATGCCGGTCTGAGAGAAAGCTGCTAAGAATGGGAACAATGAAGAACATGATTTCTTAAAATATACAGTTTTTAAGTTAAAATAAAGCTAGTTCTTAAACCCACATCAAATAGTCCCAACTTAATAAAGGTGGAATAGAGACTGATTTTGTTGGGAGTGTGTAGATTCTCCATTAGTTTCATGTCTTCATGGTTTCTTAACATAAGCTGTTATGACTTGTGTTTATTTTTTATGTTATTGGCTGAAGAATGAAAGAATGTGAGGGGGCAGCAGGTGTTTATCAGTTCCAATGGAATTGCCTCTGGCAGCATTGAACACTTTAAAGCAAGCCACATATTTTGATAAGTGACCACAAATTATTGGAAATTTATATTTAAAAAGACATATGCAGGGTCTTTGTACCGGTGAAAATGGAAGGAATTTTCTCCTTGAGCATGACAGTCTCAGTTGTTTAACAAGAATCATGTGAGGAAATTCCTCAGTAATGCTTATTAGTTGCCATAAACCAGTTAATTTAAAAAGAAAGACGGAGGGTTTTTTGTTGTTGTTGTTGGCATTCAAATTAATCTTTAAAAGATTAGGTTTCGTTTTTAGGCATTACCAAAAGATTAGGTGCTTGTCCCATAAATTCTGTCAAAATAGGGAGTATAAATCCTGAAAACATTACCATTTAAAGAACCAGCGAGCCTTTACATTTTAAACAGCGAAGTCTACTTCATTTTATTGCATTTCCACACCGTCTTGGTGTGTGTGCGTGCGTGCGTGCGTGCTTGTACATTCACACGCACATGCTGGACTGGGGCTTGAACTCAGGACCAGCACTCTCACTTGGATTTCTCTCTCAAGACGGATGCTCTACCACTTGAACCACGCCTTCGCCTCTAGCTTTTTAGTGGTTGCTTGGAGATAGCAGTCCCATGGCCTTAACTGCCCTGGCTGGCTTTGAACCGAGATCCTTAGGTCTCAGCCTCCTGAGTAGCTAGGACTGGGATGTGAGCTGGGCCCGCAGCGCCTGGCGGTGAGCATTCTCGCCTTCAGCAGTGCCTCCTCAAGGCACCTCGAGGTTGAAGGAATAACGCACCTGGAATGAAAATGCCGGGGTGCTTTGCTCTCCGTTGCTAGCCTTCTAGGTTTTGGCAAGCAGGGGTCGTCTCCAAAAGTCAGTTACCACCCAGAGCGGACACTGGCTGATCGTTGTCTTTCCCCTTCAGCAGCTGAAGGGCAGTGCTCTCCCGAGACCCGGGAGCTGGGATTGCAGGCATGCGCCGCCAGAGCCCAGCCACTCGGTCACTTTTAATAGAGAAGTAAAAAGCACATGAGCAGATGTCAGCTTCAAATGCAATAAAGCATATGAGCAATTGGCATGAGTGAAGATATAGAATACATATATTTTCTACAGTTCCATCATGGTTAAGAAAATCTTGAGAAAATTGACCATTTCGAATTTGTCATCATGATTCAACGGACATTAAATAATATGTCTTAAATCAATGTCCTATGAAGCGCATGCCTTTTCAACAAGCAGTTCATTTAGGTAACATACTTCCACACAAGTAAGTTATTTTAAGTAAATAAAAGATTGCTTTGTGAAGATATGAAAAACATTGTAATTCTCTGTAGTTTTCTCCAATTAAAAAAAAAAATCACAGGGGCTGGGAATATGGCCTAGGGGCAAGAGCGCTCGCCTCCTACACATGAAGCTCTGGGTTCCATTCCCCAGCACCACATATATGGAAAACGGCCAGCAGGGGTGCTGTGGCTCAGGTGGCAGAGTGCTAGCCTTGAGCGGGAAGAAGCCAAGGACAGTGCTCAGGCCCTGAGTCCAAGGCCCAGGACTGGCCAAAACAAACAAACAAACAAAAAATCACAGTGCCAGTCATGAATGGTAAGAGAAGGTTATCAGAGTCAGAGCTGATTCCTCATGTTTCTTTTAAGCTAGGGGAATATTTTAAGTGTAAAAATGAATATGGTGATAGACATTGCCAGATTTCAACCAATGATGTAGTGATAACAACTAGAAATTCTTGGACTGGGATCATTTTGCCTCTTCTTTTATACCAGTAAGGAAATAACTTTAAAAAGCCAGAGCCACAGGAAGAAGCATTTATTTTTAATTGGGACTTTATTTCTTACTGTTACTTTTCATGCTTATAATGTAGGAGGTGTATCAACATTGAAACAGGCAATGTGGTACTTGGAATCACTTGATAAGAAAGATTACTTTCAATTTGTTCTGTGTGGTTCCTCATGTTGACCAGGACATTCGTTGACTTGGACTGGCTGTGCTGGTCACCAGCGTTTATGAGAGCTGGTTTTGTGGGCATTTGAACTTTCTGGTAAGCATGGTACTCTCATTCACGTTTATGGACTCATAACAAGAATATGTTTTCAGAAACATTTTCTAAAGCCACAGTTTAACTGCATGGAAATAAAATTACTTGTGAATGTGAAACCTCCACAACATAATCTTTTGTTATCTATAGTCCTTTGTATTTCCAAATTTCCCTCCAGTTCTCCATTTCTCTGTGCAATTGAGATATTATTTTAAAGGAACTTTATTTCCCAAAGCGGCATTTTTGAAAAACCATAGACATAAAATATTGAAAACTTACTTTAAAAAGCATGGCTTTTTTTAAATTTCAAAAGCAATATTATATTTTTCCTCTCAAAAGTTAACATTATAATGAAAGAATATAAAGCTGACTGCTGGTGGCTCACACCTGAAATCCTAGCTACTCAGGGAGCTGAGGTCCAGGAGCTCGAAGTTCAAAGCCAGGCCTAGGCAGCTAAATTCATGAAACTCCATCTCCAATTAGCCTGCAAAAAGCAGGGCTGAAGGTGTGGCTCAAGTGATAGTGTGCCCAGTGAGTGAATGCAAGGGCCCACGTTCAGACCTCAGGACTGGGGTCGGGTGAAAAAAAGAAAAAAAAAACAACACCTTAGAATTAATCTAGCTTCATACATAAAGAAAGGAAAAGTGACTGGGTGATTTAAATGGAGTCAACTGTTCTGCTACCACGAATGAGGGCCATTGATTCATTCTTACATGTGCCATTGTGTCTTCTGCAACATTGTGAATGAAAGCTGCCCACCAACATGCCCGAAGTGCTGGGACTTGACCTGCGCTGCTGAGATTTGTTTTTGACCAAATAATTTTCATATCTTGCAGGGAACCCAAGGTCGTACCAGCAGTGGGTGCACACGGTCAAGGTAACCATGGCCCTTCCTCTGTCCCTCCCCCCCCCCCCCCCCCCGTGTGGAGGAGTGGCTAGGGAGAGCTCCCTGCATTTTACACGGAGAAGCTGTGTAGTGAACTTGTGGTGTGCTTTGTTGACAGCCGTAAACATGTACTTAAGATGGAAAGCTTTGTCAAAAGATACATAGCTTCTTTTTATTTTAAAGGAGAAAATACCAAGATTTCTCTCTCACTTTATATACTATTCCAAAATTAAATGGAGTGATTGATTTTGATGGGGATTTTATAATTTCCAATAATAGATTTTTTTGCCAAAATGTTGAGAATTGATTGTCCAGTATTAAAACAACTGATAAATATTGCGTTTCCATTTTATTAAATTCTGTGTAGGTATATATCACTTTCCATGTGACTCTTCTGCCTATATTTTAAAAATGGATTATACCAACTAAGAGAAAAGGACCAGGGTACTAACATGTTTTAAATTGTTACAGTATTTGCAAGCCTGTAACATTAAACATGTGGGTCGTTAGCTAGGGAGTGAAGTCCTGTTTCCACACCAACTCTCTTGATTTCAAGACTGTTTGTCCAAAAGCTTCTGGAAATCTGTTTGTCTTTCCTTTGGCAGAAAGGGGGTGCTTTCTTCAACACAGCCATGACCAGAGCAACTCCTGCTGTACGAACAGCATACAAATTTGTAAGTGTTCTTTTTATGTTGAAAAAAATCGTATGGATACTTTTTTCTCTAAAAGACAGATACAGAAATTAAAGACATTTTCTGTAGTTTAAGAAAGCTCTAAAGCAAGCTTAGAACTTTTGTTGAGCAAAGCAGATTCATTAAAATTCTCTCACTTATAGAAAATGTATTTCTTTTATATAAGAAAGTGACTCTGCATTTCACAGCAACTAGCAAAATTGTATGGTACATTCTGGGAAAGTTCACGATGAGCTATCATTGTGTGAATCTGTTTCATATAACAACATACTTTAATTTCTCCTCATATACTTGAGGCTAAAGCAAAGTAAAGCAGAAAAATACATTATCGCTTTGCTCAAAGATACCTTGATGTTCAAGTAAATCAATGTTAATCAGTGACAATCATAATCGAACAGTAAAAAATGAAGGAAACAGCCCTTTGCTATGAAAATGCAGGCGTTTCCCGTCTTGGTTGTTTCTTGGAAAGTTTCAGCTTGGTAAAATGCACTCTGTCTTCCAGGAGACCTGAGGTAGGTCTAGGGAGGAGGAAGAGCAGTGCAGATTTCAACAAATCACACAAATGGCAGAACGCAGGCAGAGAGGAGCGTCTGAGATGAGCATGCTCCGGTGCATTGAAGGACCCTTGCGTAAACCACAGCATTAGTTGTTCTAATGCTGGGAGGGGGAGGGAAAAGCGCTTCTCCTTGGTAGCTATTTGTTTTTGTCTAATGGGATGTAAGTTCATATAGGGCCTTTGACATCGATGCGGGGATAGGGAAGGTGATTTATCAGTTCTAAAGAACCACAGGAGCGGTTCCAGTGTGAGCTGGCTCTTTAGATGGGAATTGAGATTGGAAATAAGATCCTCTCTCCCAGGGACTTGGGAAGTAGTGCGTCCTCTCGGCAGCCGCTGGGGCGGGCGGGCGTTATTGAGAGCCCGGCTCTCTCTGGAGTGGAGGTCTGGAGCTGTTGATGAAGATGCGCACGCGAGGCCTCCCTTGTGAACTTAAACCCGGTGCATGAATTTGCGCCTCTGTGAGGAAGGACAACACTGGACTTCCTAATTGAACAGACCCAGATTTGTGTCCAGGCTGTGTGGACGTATCCCCTGCACCAATTTCCTTACCTGTAAGGCAGGATGCTAATAATCTCATAGACTCACGGAGTTCCCCCCCCCCCCCCACCTCCGTCTTCCCCTTCTCACCTTCCTCCTCCGCCCCTCCTCTTCTCTTTCTCCCTTTGATGCCCACTGTGAGTGGTGATTCCTGGTTAAAGGCTGAGCCCCCATCTCCATCCCCGTTATAGAGCTCTTCAGTCATACTTTGAGGGGGTCTTCATAAGATTTGAGATCTTCCGGGGCTGGATCCCAATTCCAGTGAATAGACTTGAAATGGTTAATGTGTTTTTAAAACCTTTTTTTGGTCAAAAAATCTATTCATGGGCTGGGGATATAGCCTAGTGGCAAGAGTGCCTGCCTCGGATACACGAGGCCCTAGGTTCGATTCCCCAGCACCACATATACAGAAAACGGCCAGAAGTGGCGCTGTGGCTCAAGTGGCAGAGTGCTAGCCTTGAGCGGGAAGAAGCCAGGGACAGTGCTCAGGCCCTGAGTCCAAGGCCCAGGACTGGCCAAAAAAAAAAAAAAAAAATCTATTCATGAAGCATCTACACCACTGAGATGGTGTCCACATAGGTGTCTACCTGGACCAGAGCAAAGGCTCTTTAATAAACCTCTGCCAAGTTGCCCAGGCTTCTTGAAGCGCACCCCTCTGCCTTACCACCGCGCTGCTGGGCTAGGGCTCGCTGCCTCTGATTGCGTTAGGATGCGGCTTCCTTCCCGCCGGGGCTTTCGACCTTGGGAGGCAGAAAAGGCTCAGTGTCCGCTGGTAATGATATCTGTAAAGTAAATAAAGACAGCTCATGTTTTTAACAGATAAATTAACTATGACATAATAGTAAATGGATGGTACCGGAGGGACTTGTTCTTTTTCTTTTTTTTTTTTTTTGAGGGGGCTACTGGTCCTGGGGCTTGAACACAGGGACTGGGTTCTGTCTCTGAGCTTGTTTCTTGCTCAAGATTAGTGCTCTGCCACTTGATTTATGGGTACATTTCTGGGTTCCTCCTCCTCCTCCTCTTCTTCCTCCTGCTCCTCCTCCTCTTGATAAATAAATGAATCAAATGGGGATAAGTGTCTCACAGCCTTTCCTGCCTGGGCTAACTTCCAACTCCAATCCTCTAATCTCATCCTCCTGAGTGGCCGGGATTGTAGGTCTGAGCTACTAGGTCTGTGGCCAGCCTGGTATCTTTGAGTTTTGAGATTTCGATTATAATGTTGCTTTTCTAAATAATGTGAATAGGTGGCCATTTCATCTTGTTTAGTGAAAGGTAATCAACTCACATTGAGTCAAACACATTTATCATCATTTTCTAGGCAAAGAATCATGCAAAACTGGGATTAAAAGAAGTAAAGAGCAAGCTCAAACACAAGGTGTGTCATCTCCTTTTTACCTTGATTCTTGTGTTAGTTTGAAGCTTAGACTTTGCAAATCACATAGGATTAAAGTTTTCATGACTCTTGAAATATGCTTGCCCCTTTGTTCAAGAATCTATTTTTCATAACAAGCCCTCTGGCAAGTGCCCGCTATCTTCACCATCCACAGAGTCGCCCTTCACTCTGTGCATATTTTATCACAGAGCTGTGGAGCGCTTCAAAGATACGTTAAGAGGATGTATGTTTTCATAAAGCTGATTGCCTGGAAATCACAATTGAAGTGCTTGCTTCAAGCTGAGAACTCTTAAAATGATACCTTTGGGCAGAAAATTAATCTAGAAATGCCACAATTTGGTTTTATAGGCTCCTTCTGATAGCAGTTACTTTAAATTGAAGAATGCTGTTAATATACCGTTAGATCACATTTGATGATTTGTATATAAATCTATGACTACTGCAGGTGAATGAATAGTTGTGTGTGTGTATATATGGGTCTGTATGTATGAGTCTGGCTTGCTTTTGTTTCTCTGTAAAATTTATTATCAGTTGTTATAGTTTGAATCTTTATCTTTGGTGAAAACTCAGAAATTCTTCCATTGGATGATGGGAAATAAATTACCTTCCGGTAAAATTCAAAGTGCTCAACATAGCCATATACTTTTAATTGTATTTTGCTATCTGCATGTTGCTCAGGCGTTTTGTTAATAAATAACTTTGGCAGTGGGAGGAATGTTCTACAGTAACCACTCATCCATGCTTTTCCTGTGCAGGAAAATGAGGAGGATTATGGGAGCTGTTCTGGTCTTGTACAGTATACACCGGTGTACTCATCACACAATGAGAAGGAAGGAGCCCTGGAGAAGCATAAGCTTGCTCAGGTAAGGTCGTTTACCCAAAGCCTCCATGTTCTAAAATGGTGTAACTTCCTGGGGTTCTTTAGAAACAATTATGAACCCATCAGTTTTTGAATCTATGACAAAGGAATATGTGGGTAGAACCTGGTCAGGTGACAGGAATGGAATGTTCCAGATGTCATCTCCACATGCATGTTGAACATCCCTAATCTAAGAACTCCAAATCCCAAACCTCCCACCAACCATCATGACGCCAGAATTGGCATATCCCTCATCTGGCCTTGTGCACTGGGTCATGTGCAAAGCCCAGGTGCAATATGACATAATGAAAATAATACCGGATACAGTTACCTTTGGTCTATGTGTCTTAAGGAAACATGAATGAATTTTGTCCTTTGATCTTATCCCCCAAATACTTGAGAATGTTTGTACAAATACTTTAAACTCCAAAAAGAATCCCAAATCTGGAGCTGGGAGCCAGTGGCTTCTATCTGTAATCCTAGCTACTCAGGAGGCTGAGATCTGAGGATCACAGTTCAAAGCCAGCCTGGGCAGGAAAAGTCCATGAGATTCTTATCTCCAATTAGCTACCAGAAAAGCTGGAAGTGGCGCTGTGGTTTAAAGTGGTAGCACGCTAGCCTTGAGCGGTGAAGCTCAGGGACAAGGCCTAGGGCCCTGAGCTCCAGGACTGGCATTAAAAAAAAAACCCAGATCGGAACCACTTCAGTTCCCAGCCATTCCAATCAGCAGTGCCCTACCTGACCTGTGTCGGGTCCTCATTTTGCTCGTCACCCGTGAGGGGAGAGGGCCAGTGAGACCCAGGTGCGGTGACTCCCGGGAAAGCGCAGGGCCCCTTTACTTGGAAAGCGCAAGGAAAAATCATACAAGGACATTTGATCGTTAAAACCGTTCATAGAAGTTAGAAGGTGAACCGTTAAACAGGTGCACTCTTAACCCACAATGCCGCTCTGTCCCCAAGAACCCATGATAAGCTGGACACAGTGTTATGAAAAATACACAGCACCGTAGCGTGGCCACACACAGTCGCTCACGCCGTGGCGGAGCGCCAGCGCCCAGCCCTTAAGGTACGGTTCCTGCTGAAAGTGCGTTACGCTCTCACTGTTGGAAACTCAACAGAAGCCCATAAGTCTAACCATCAGTCATCGGGGACCGGGTCTCTCTTTAGAGTTAGAAACAAGATTTGCTGTAAATACTTAGAGCCTCTGAAAGCTTCTGTGTATATGCCGATTACCTTTAAGACGCCGCCTCAAGTGATAATGTATTCAGAATCACAGCAGTATGTGTCCCCGCCTTTTGCAACAAGTACCAGTTTTAACCTGACAAATTCTCTTCAGAAAACCAGCCCCCAAAACAATTTGGGGAATGGATGTATAAATTGCAGAATCACAGAACTAGGGGTGACTGCACAGCTGCCTTTCTTGGGATTCTGGTAAGGGAAGGTATGCCGATGAGCAGGCTGATGGATCGCCTTGTCTTCTGACTGGTCTGGCTGTGAAGGCACCAACCCCCTTACCCCCCCCGCCAGCTAGCAGCCTGGTCGCCAGGCCTCGCACTGCCACCGAGGGCTTCCGGGGGTCTGACACTTAGTCTTTTCCAGGCTGCCATAGCGGAGCAGTTGAGACCGAGTCCTTCATGAAGTAAAAGTGCTGGGAGCTGGGACATGCAAGATGGAGGCACAGGAACTTGGCAGAGGCCTTTTGTCCTTCCTCACGTGGCAGAATGCAGGATGGGGTGGGTCAAGAGTGGGCTACACTGGCCCTTTGATAAGGCCGCAGTGCCACCTGACAACGGAGCCCTCACGGGCCTCCGGTCACCTTTGGCTAGCTCGCAGGATTGTAGTATTCAGCCTGGGTGTTGGAGGAGACAGACATTCAAAGCAGTTTTTAAGCATGGGGAAGGCCAGGGAGGGTGAACTGAAACTTGAAGCATTGCCAGGAAGAGCTGTTGCGTTGATAAACTCCATCCCAAGTGTGGACCAGACCCTTCTCGAGGTCCAGGGAGAAGATAAAAGTTCTCTGTCCTCATGGGACTATTTGCATAGCAGGTTTTCTTTGATTCTTTTTGCCTTTTCACTTATTAAGCTGATGTTTTCCTGCTCTTTAACTGTGGCATATTGTTAGTGAACACTGGTTGTGTAGTTCAGAATGACTCCTTGTTCACATCTACAGAGCTTTCTAGGCACTTGCATTCACTGGAGATGGTTTCTTAACTTGTTAACGGAGGATGACTTTGCTCTTGACTGTCCTGGTTTTTCTTACATTACTGTATATCTGGTCAGTTCCTGACTTAGAATTCTCAAGCCTGAATATTCTAAGCATCATGAAGTGTTCATTGCCTTCCTAATGGGTCATTAAGATTGTAGTTACCACGGTGAATAGGTTTTTATATTTAAAAAAAAAACTATAGTATCCTTGCTACTTTGAGGATGTTTTGACATGAAAACATTGAAAATAAAGGAATTTCTTTTGTTAATATCAACTTTAAATTAAGAAAACCCTGCCAAGTCACATTTTTTTCAACTTTAAATCTTCCCTTAACATCATATTCATATAACAATAAAATAAATGACTACTTTCCATTTTGTTTGTTTTCTGTTAATTCTCTACCCCTTGAGCCACACCTCCAGTCCAGCATTTTGCTAGTTTATTGGAGTTGGAATCTTGTAGACCTGTGCCTAGGCCGGCTTTGAGCTTCAATCCTCCAGAGCTCTGCCTCTTGGAGTAGCAGGATTCTAGGCATGAACCACCAGTGCCTGGCTTGAGACAAGCCTCTTGTTTTCCCTCTATATACTGAACGTGTGTGCATACATACACACACACACACACACACACACACAATAAAATTATTACACTCCAGCAAACTCCCACATCTGTCTCCCTCACAGGTAAGTGGGCGTGAGGGGCTCTTGTCATCGAGTTCCAGCACACAGTACACGATTATTCACCGTAGTTTTCGATCGCAGGAACTGCCTTGGCTGTAGGATAACCCCTGCAGGGCAGCAGGGTGCCTTCCTTGTTTACTTTTGGACCACTCAGGCTGTGACCTGGTCTCCTCTTATTAACTCAGCTAGTGGCACTCATGTTTCAGAAGGACACGGCAGAGATGCTAACAAGCAGGGCCGAGAGGGGCAGGGCTCAGTCTTTCAAGAATTTGGCCATTTGGCTAGGGAATATGGCCTAGTGGCAAGGGTGCTTGCCTCGGATACATGCAGCCCTAGGTTCGATTCCTCAGTACCACATATACAGAAAACAGCCAGAAGTAGCCCCTGTGGCTCAAGTGGCAGAGTGCTAGCCTTGAGCAAAAACAAAACAAACAAACAAAAACCCAAAGCCCGGGACAGTGCTCAGGCCCTGAGTTCAATCCCCAGGACTGGCAAAAAAAAAAAAGAATTTGGCCATGGGATCTGAGACTTCGTGAAACCAGCGTGTTGAGGGCTCTAATATAGATTTAATAGCATCTCAGTAAAGGTCTTGAAGTAAGATTCTGAGTTTCAGGAATTGTGGCTACCCAGTGTATACCCCATTGTATTGGCATGTGTACCCATGTGTATTTGTTTTAACAGCTAAATAGAGGACATTTGTCCAATCATTTGTAACCTAATCTCTACTACTATTTCATATGTGCCTTAAGTTTTTCTATAACGGAAGTGAGATTACATGTGTGTATGTGTGTGTATTTATCAAGAAGCTAAATCGTTAGTTCTCTGTTCTGTTTTCTGCCCTTAGTCTTTCCCCCCAAGGTCCTCAGAACCCTTATTTTGAGGAATACATTGCTCTGGATGGATAACCCATTGAGGACGGCAGCTTATTTATAAAAACAGAATGTGGCGTATTGAAAATGAAATTGCTGTCTAACCTTCCCTTGACTGTTTTACTCTATTCCATAGCGTTAGAAACTAACACAAACCACGCGAGACCCCGCCAGGCCGCCCAGCGCACTCGTGCGGGCCTCCCCGGGCCGGGCCGGCAGACGGCCCGGCAGAGTGCAGACACTGGGGGAGGACTGGGGCCAGCCGAGCCATCCAGCCGCCCGCAGGCAAGGATGCCGGCTGCCCTCGCCTTCCTGCCCCGCCCTCTCCCTCCACACGCCTCTCCGTGCGCTGGTGGTTCATCAGAGACGGGCTCTTTGCATCTTTGTACCCCCGACATAAATCTTTCAGGTCATCAGTTGGAGAAGCTACTAGAAGTTGTCAGGAATTCTGGTATTAAGTTTCCCGTGAAGGAATGCACTCAGTTCACTTAGAGCAGGCGTTCATCCCTCCTCCAGCACGTGACACATTGCAGCCAGAGGTCAGGGGCGAGGACTGTGTTCCTCGAAGGCTTACATGGGTTTGTGGGGGAACGCAGTTCTCAGAGAAAGGACTTCAAGACCTGATAGTATCTCACAAGGTAGCCGCTATTTGTAATTGCTGTTTGCCAAAAAGTCATCTTAAAGAAAACAGCTAACCGAGCAAAAAGGAATCTATATTTTTATGTCCCGAGAGCCTGGATCGTTCTACCAAAAAATCTGAACTTTGACAAGCTTATGGTCAGTCAATCCGAATGAGTTGCTGTTACCTTGGTTCCCACAGGCAGGAATTTCAGCAAACAAAATAGGTGAAAAGTGGAGAGAAAGTTAGACTCCACTCTTCCCATGGCGGTCAAGGACATCACCAGGGGCCAGCCATAGTCTTGTCTCTTTGTCTCTACAGCCCACCATTGCAGAGGCTTCTCTGTTTCTCCTTCATAATCCATTGGCTTAATCCAAGTATGATCCAGTCAAGGGTGATGCTAGAGCTCTGTATACATTATTGTGTGGCAGACTCTACTTCAGTGATTTCTCTTCCCATGCAATGATACTGTCCCTGATGTTATGGTTTTCAATTAAATACATATTTCAAAGAAAGTTAAATGCGGTTGAAGACAAAATAGAGTATCAGTATGTGTTTCTTTATTCCTTCATAGTCCACCTGTTTCTAATTTGATATGTTAGAAATAATCATAGAGTAAATAAAATTTAATAAAATGCATAAAGGTAGATGAGGTAGAAAATGTGAAGGTCTGTGTTGCTCAACAGCTAGATTGAAAAGTGCATGACGGGGAACGCACAGGCTGCTTCCAGAGTTGTTGCAGAGTTGTAGGAAGTAGGAGGGGCGTTATGGATCCCTGGATGCGTTCTGGTGACTGCGATCTTAGAGCTGTGAGCTGGCGAGGGAAGAGGGGACAGTCCTTGGCTTTGGAGATAGAAACAGGATGTCTTTATTTGGTCTCTCTGTGCAGTTTGTATAATTTGAGATGCTCACAGCCTTTTCTCAGAGACAGCCTACATTCTGAGTCCTTGATTTAGCCCTCACGTGACAGTCAAATCCTTAAAAAAAACTAACAAACAAAAATGCACTCAATGTACACTTTTAGCTAAAAGGGTGAAGCTTCTGTGAGGCTCACTGAAGTAGAAGGCGGCCCCCAGCCCCACGCCAGTCCCGGCCTCCCGGGGTGTATCCGGTTGTGCATTCTCAGGTTCCCACATTATAAGTGGATCTTCTTGTTAATGGCTAACGATAGATTGGCTGCATTCTAGTTTTAGTAAGATCCCTACAGCTCTACATTCTTAAATATTTAACGTTACATGTCATAAGTAGCAGAACACATTATCTTTATTTCCCCTTTTAAGCATAATACTATCCAGTTTTCCTTCCTTCCTTTAAAAAAAAAAGCATTGTTTCTATAAAGGTGATATACAGAAGTTACATAACTTCTTCATTTTTTTAAACCTGAGAAGTTGGCTCTTATCAACCTTTCATTTTAGAAAGTATTTTGTCTCTCCATTCAAGGTTTGAAACCTCAACTAAGAAAATTGCCTTAGAAGATCTGGCATGGGCCAGGTGCCATTGGCTCTCACCTATAATCCTAGCTACTCAGAAGTCTGAGAGCTGAGGATGGAGGTTCAAAGCCAGATCAGGCTGGAAAGTCCATGAGACCCTTATCTCCAAGTTAGCACCAAAAAGCCACAAGTGAAAATGTGGTTCAAGTGGTAGAGTGCTAGCCTTGAGCAAAAAAAGCTCAAGGACAGTGCCCAGGGTGGACATCACCCAGGCCCTGATTTCAAGCCCCAGGACCAAAAAAAAAAAAAAAAAAAGTTTGACAGGGGAGAAATTTAATGACTTTAAAGCCAAAAATTTTAAGGGACTTGTGGGATTTGGTGATTCAGATAATTTTCCTGTTCATCCTTTTGTTTTAAAGCCTCAGATTTTAGAGAGTTGAAACCATAGAGAAGTACAGAGAGACACCTTGGGGCCCGGGGGCAGACAGGCAGCTCCTTCCAACCCGTGCACTGTCCTTGTCTGTCTGGGCGACATTCATTGCATGATTCAGTGTCAAATCCCGGCAGCCCAGATTTTAGAATTTGGAACAGAGAGATTAAGATATGTGTCCAGCGGTCGACACCCAATAAAGTGCAAAGTATGCGTTCAAAAGCTGGTAGATTGGTTCTAGAACAAGTAGTGCTTTACCTATGCTTGTGTCTTGATCTTGGTAGGCTGCTTTTGATGGAGGGTGGTTGGCAGACAAGGGTGTGAAGTTAAAAACTTGATACAACTTGACATGGAAAAAGGCACTAGCTTTTAGCATTGAGAGAAATGAAATAGCCCTTAGTTTTATTTTCAACATTGGTAAAATGGAGCTAACAATCCACATCATTTCCCTAGGATGCTGTTGTCCTTTACAACCTGGATATAAAATGTCTCCCATGCAATAGGTGCTTAGCAATCACAGCTGCTCGTGGCTACATGGCTATCTTGAGTGCCAAGTCTTTTGTAGAAATGGCAATGTCTGAATTCCTTCTCTTGGTGCCTACTAATCCAAGGTCTTTAGCAAGCCTCCCCCAAATTTCCCTCTTCATTCTGAGTAGGCATAATTAGCCATCCACCTAGCCTATGACTTGGAAAGCAATACTGTGCTTCGCCCTGCTGAGGAATCCCGAGCTCGTGTAGAGGTTTGTAAGGTAATGTGGATGTTGTGTTATTGCTGATAAAGAATAGGGATTTGACTCGTCTCATTCTAAGTCTACTCAGTTATGTGTTTCAGAAGTAAATCTCAGCTGTCAAAAGAATATTACATTGCTAGTGAGATTTACTAGAGACTTTATTTTCACCTATTTTTCAAAGTATGAAAACTGGATGGTGATCATCTGAGTTGCAGGTGTGTATCTTAAGGCAAAAACGTGTGTGTGTGTGTGTGTGTGTGTGTTTGTGATCTCACGTGAGAGGAAAGGACAAGAATCTAAACTGTGTCTCTTGTGCGCTATTCCTTGGCTCAGCTTGGGGATGGACTGAGGCGGGACTCTGTGTGCTTGCTGGTCTGCTAATTAGTAGGGTTATTTTCTGTCTCGTTGATGAGGCTTAAATAAATGTCAAGGGTACAGCCGTGAGGATCCCCCAATTAGGCCTCGCATTTGTAAAGCCCAGCCCTTTTCCCTTTGTTCGAGGTGACAGTTCCAGCAGCAGCCCCGCCTAAGGGGACCCTGGGGATGGGCTCCTGCTCTGCTCTTATTGAAACCGGGGCCCGCTGCGACCCACCGGGGAGAATGCCGCGGCCCGGCTCGGTGCAGCCCGGTTTTAATCCTCCTGTGCACTTGCCCCTCTTTCATCCGTTTTGCTTAAACCAGAGCACTGAAGACTTGGTGGACAATATTTAGAGCGTTAAGTCTGTCATCTGAAACCACGTTTAAAAATGTATTAGGATTTCCCAATCATTTCCTTTCAATGATAGGCAGAGTTTATACAGATGGAATTATAATGTATCGTGTTAAATAGCACGGGGCGCTTCTGGTTACAGCGTGCATGCCGTGTGTGCTGGCATCACACACACACACACACACACACACACACACACACACTCTCCCCTGTAGTGAACAAGCAGGAGAGCTTATCTCCATTACAAGTCAATGCTAACAGATGGATGGCCCTAAGCAAGGCAAAAATCGCTGCTGAAATCGAGTGAGCGTGAAGGGCCGAAGCTTTTTGTTGCTAAGCCCTATTGAAGTCCTGGCGCATGGGTCACTTTAACCGCTTCCTGCCCGGAGCCGGCCGCAGCCCGCGGCTCCCTCCCTCCCTCCCTCCCTCCCTCCCCGCGCCCTCCGCGCACGCACACCCCCGTTCAACCGGTGATGCGTGAACAGCTGGAGGAATTAGGTGTGGAAGGCGACTTTCATTGGTCATGTGCTATCGTGAGGTGTGCCTTTGGACAGACTTAGCGTCGATTGAAACACCAAAATACGGTGTTTGACAAAATTTATGGTATTTACAAACGGATGGATGGTTAATAGCCGCGATTTACACTAAGAAGCCCCAGCACTGAACCGGACAGATTAAAAAAAGTTGTCGTGTGTGTGTGTGTGTGTGTGTGTGTGTGTGTGTGTGTGTGGTGTGCATACTGTTCCTGGAGTGTGAACTTTGGGCCTAGGCACTGTCCCTGAGTGGTGTATTGTTTTTTTAATTAGAAAACGATCTTTTATTGACAGATTTAAGGTGTAATACAGATTTCCAAAAGTGTGGCAGTGAGAATACCAGCATAAAAAAGAGAAACTTGTGCTAAAAAAAAAACAACAACCTGAATTCATCCTTGGCAATATTACCTGATGATCAAGGTCCTCCCGTACTAATGATTTCCACTCGGCCTATATTGCCATGCATCAAAAAACACAAGACTGGGGCTGGGAATATGGCCTAGTGGCAAAAGCACTTGTCTCGTATACATGAAGCCCTGGGTTCGATTCCCCAGCACCACATATATAGAAAATGGCCAGAAGTGGCGCTGTGGCTCAAGTGGCAGAGTGCTAGCCTTGAGCAAAAAGAAGCCAGGGACAGTGCTCAGGCCCTGAGTCCAAGGCCCAGGACTGGCAAAAAAAAACAAAAAACACAAGACTATGATGATCAAATCTGGGAAGCAGTAAAGTACTCTATAATTTTAAAACCATAGTATTAGGAAAGCTTGGGAGAGTTGCAAAATAGATCTTAGTCATCCACGTGTACAATTTCATTTTTTAGTCATTTTGGCAGGTCCCTGAGTTTGTTTTGCTCAAGATTACTGCTCTACCACTTGGACCACAGCTCCACTGTTGACTTTTTTTTTTTTTGGTGATTCATTGGAGATAAGAGTCTCATGGACTTTCCTGCCCTGGCTGGCTTCGAATCTCGATTCTCAGCTCTCAGGCATGAACCATCAGTGCCTGGTGAAAAGTAATCTTTTAATGAACAATAAGGGGGATGGAGTGACAGAGTAGGTTTCCAGAAGTGGTGCTGTGACACAAGGAAAAGTGATCTTCAATAGCAAGGCTACAAAGAAAGAGAAGGAGGGAGGAGGGAAGGAGAGGTTAGGGTTGGGGATGGAGAATCACTGGGAAGAACTTATTTCTCTCACGTAATTTTTTTTTACAAAATAATGCATCACATCATGATAGGGAGAAGAATCTTAATTTCATAGGACGAGCTGGGTTACTTTGACTTAATATTGCCAGTACTTTTATTAAGCAAAATGTTGGGTTGAAATCGTCAAGAAACCTATTAGAAACCATCAAGTGATGGAGCTCTCTTTGAAATAAGTGAACATGCCTCTGTGAACAGACGCCCATCAAAAGCGTGACCTCAGTGAAAACGCATTGTAGCTGTCTGCCTCCCAAAGTCATCCTCCTACATAGGATGGTCTAGTCTAATTTCTACTCCTGTTTTTTGGTTCTGGGCTGGTTCTGGGGCTTGAACCTCGGGGTCTGGGCACTGTCCCCAAGCTTCTTTTGCTCTAGTGCTCCACTACTTGAGCCACAGCTCCACTTTCTGGATTGTTTTGGTAGTTTCCTGAAGATAAGAGTCTCATGGATTTTTCTGCTGGGCTGGCTTCAAACCATCCTCTTCAGATCTCAGTCTCCTGCGTAGCTAGGGTTATGGGCTGGGCCACCGGCACCAGCCAATGTCAACAATTTTTAACAATAGCTCTCCTGACTCCACATTGGAAATTGTGCATGTCGTTAATTAGAAGGAAACTTGTTTTTCTCTGTTGTTTCTTTGTTGCGATAATATTAATTTCCAACGTGTCGAGTGTGATTATGGTTAAGCCTGTTTCAAAACAAAAACAAAAACAAAAAAAGAGTTCTAGGTTACAAGGGTGCCCTCTAGTGGAAGTCACGTGCTTTTCTTAAAAGAACGGGAGATTGACAGCAGCCCCTCTCTGCAACAGCCGGCTAGCTAGCCACACCATAGAGCACACCTGGAGACGTTTATATGGTAAAATTGTTCCAGGACATCATGCGATCAATCACAGAAATGACTCAATACCAGACCTTTCCGCAACGACCTAGAACCTCGTTTCTCAAATGTTTAGCTCTGCTCAACAATACCTGGACCACTAAAAGGATGAAGTGAAAAATGATTAATGTTACCACACTGCACATATGTTTGAGGTATTTTGAAGTCAACATATACACTTTAATGGTATAATTTTACTCTTCAAAATTTGTTTCTATAAATGGCCATATTAGTTGTTACAAAGTCTGGGAAGAAAAGCAGAGTACTAAAATTTCCCATTTAGTAAATCTAGTAAGTACTTCAGTTCTAACTTTATATGGAATCGTCTAGCTAACGTTTTTCCTCCCCGTTTTTTTGTTCTATTTAACTTTTTAAGGGCTTTCGGTACTATTTAAACCAACAACAGGTCTCCATTTCAAAACTACCTGCCCTCGCTTTTTGGGAGGGTCAAAAATTCTTATTTTCTCTTAAGCATCTTGGGATAAAGAAGTGATGACTTTCCTCTCTCCGGTTTTGTGTATAGACCTGCTTTTAGTTTGTCAGAGATCAATGTTCATGCTGATGAAAGAAAAAGCCAGTCTTTTTTATAAGTGTTACAAACCCTGCTGTTGTCTGTGTCCCCTGAGAGAGAAATTGCCAGGCATGTCAGTGGATATATAAGTAGAAGAACATAATAGCTTCTTATTATAATTTGAATTGGATTTGGGCCCACTACACATTGTTATTTTCCTAATATGTAACATAAAACACTAGAATAATGCATAACTATCCTACAGTAGCCTCTGCCCTCAAGCCAATTACAAAGTAAGGCTACTGTGTCACAGCCTTTCCGGAAAGTTCTTTATGGCTCTTCTAGCACTGGAATATAATGCCACCCATCTCAGGAAAATGTGCCCTCTTTGTGCCTTTCTGTGTTTTTTTTTTTACATTTATAATAAATGCTTTTAAAAACTAATATTTGATTCTGAAACCAAAACATAATTTCAGCAGCAGGATATTTTTTACTACATTCACACACACACACACACACACACACACACACACTTTTTTGTCAGTCATTGGGCTAGAACTCGGGGTTTGGGTGCTTTCCCTGAGCCTTTTGTACTCTGACATTTGAAGACCAGTTACTTACGTGTCTGCTTTTACACCTAGTACAGTAGCTATCATGATGTGGTTGATGTGAGAAATAAAATCTAGCTACATTTATTTTCCTAATGAGATACTTTTAATCCTTAGTCATATACATTTTGTTTAAATCATTCTTTTTTTTTCTGGCCAGTCCTGGGCCTTGGACTCAGGGCCTGAGCACTGTCCCTGGCTTCTTCCCGCTCAAGGCTAGCACTCCGCCACTTGAGCCACAGCGCCGCTTCTGGCCGTTTTCTTTATATGTGGTGCTGGGGAATCGAACCTAGGGCCTCGTGTATCCAAGGCAGGCACTCTTGCCACTAGGCTATATCCCCAGCCCCTTAGTCATATACATTTTGAAAATACAGCTTGTAAATGTGATTGGAAGTCATGTGATCTTATAAATTAATGGTGATTTTTATGTATTGTTGTTAGAAAAGTCAGCTTCACCTTAGTTAAATGTAGGAAGCCACTGTACAGAAAATACAATGACCTTGTCATCTAATAAGAAAAATTTTTAAATGTTGAGATATTGAAACACTGCCAGAAAAGTGAAACTACATCTAGATTGCCATTCATCACCATGTTACTGATTTATTTGTTTACTTCTTTGCTTCAGGAATACCACTTAACAGTCTTAGAAAACTTCTGGCATTTCCATTACTTATCTTTCCGTCCTGAAAAGTCATTGAAGATCCCTGGTAAAACTGGCATTTTCAAAGATTAAAAGATCAGAAAAAGTAATAGAACGATGTGTTTTAATTGTTTACAGTTAGCTTGGCCTGGCACTGGTGGCTCACGCCTCCAATCCTGGCTACTCGGGAGGCTGAGATCTGAGGATCACAGTTCAAAGAGCCAACCCCGGGCAGGAAAGTCTGTGAGACTCATACCTCCAATGAACTACTCCAAAAAGCCAGAAGTGGGGCTGTGGCTCAGGTGGCAGAGGGCTAGCCTTGAATGAAAAAGCCAGGCAAGAGTGCAAGGTTCTGAGTTCAAGCACCAGCGCCTGCACAAAAGAGTGAAAAGTAGGATTCCGAAGCTTGCCACCATTTTGCCAAGTGAATAATGAGAGGTGTGCGTCCAGGGCCCGCTCTCTGCCCACCGACCAGGATGGACCGACCCCGAGGCCCCGGGGCCGGGGGCCATGGGATGAAGTTTCATCCACAGACAGGAATTCTAAGAGACTGTGTTTCTGGGATGATGTTTGATAGCATATTTTCCCAAACTGAAGTTCCTGATGTACGTTCCGCCAGAGGCGTCCTATAGAGGAGGTCAGCTCTGAGTTTCAGTCATTTTTTGAAAAATCGACCGTGAGGATCTCGTTAGTAAAATACTAGGACAGAGCTCCACCTGATGTGATGGTAAGGAGTGTGAGCGTCCGCTGGTGTCATGAGTGGCATGACTGAGCAGGGGGGCCCCGCGCGAGGCCCGGGCAGCTGAGCTTGCGCACCTGCCCTGTGCCTTTCACCGCGTCCTACACGATCACACCCACACCCCAGCTTCTCAAGCTCCGCCCTTTACAAGTGGCTGCCGGACCCCACTCACGGGTGGCGGCCTGGCCTGGACCTCCGGCTCCAGCTCTCGAGGGGCTGCGAACTTGAACAGCTTTGCTGACCTCTCCCAACCTCTTTATCGTCTAGAGCTGGAAGACACGGACTTGTGGTAGCGATCCTAAGGTAGAGACGTATGGTAGACATTCATATTCATGTGAGGACAGAAATGGTTCTTCCCACACTGTGGAAGTTTCATCGATATTCAGTAATATCATTTCCGTCCTATCAGATACAACCACCCATGATTCCAGCCGTGCCTGCAGCCCGCCGGGTGCTGGAAGACGGTGAGCTACGCCGTCTAGGCGGTCGGCCCCCGGCGCTCAGCTCTGAAGACGCTCTTTCCTGGGTTTCTTGCTAACACACTTTGTTATTCTTCCCTCCTTTCCCTTTGGGGTTGAATTTGGAGCGTTTCCACCCACCTGTGTTGCACCTGCTTCCTTCTGCATGTGCTGATAAGCTCAAAGCCAGGCTGCGTCGCTAACATTCTAAACAATGATTTCCACTCGACTCCTTACAAGATGAGCGAGGCCCGGAGGAGGTGGAGGACTCGTCAGGCACCGGCCTGGGTTTGGATTTGGGGATTGACACTCTGACCTGACCTGCGGGTGGCGGCTGCTGTCTTCTGCTTGGGTGGAGGACACAGGTGGAGCACCGCTAGGGGCGGAGGCTTCTGTGGGCCTCCCAGCCTCCTCCTCCTCCCCGAGCTGCCAGGCCCCTGGGCCTCCAGCGTGGACGTCTGTAGCCCCATCCACCATGTCAGTGTCGTGGGTGGATGTGGAGGGTGGAGGCGGCCATCGGGACGACCCCCGGTCTCTTCCCAGCAGCAGCCGTGGGCTCCGTACCGATGGAGGATCCTGTCCTAGCACGGTTGCTTTGCTTGCCCAGGGCACACAGATTTTTGCCTGCCTAGTTTGCTCCCGTTTGCTGGGCCTCGGGGGCGAGTTAGCCAGCAGTTCAAAGCTGCCTAGTGGATGGATTTTTCTAGAAAAGTGAGCCAGGCTTTCTGACCCCCCCTCCCTCCCCCCACCTTGCATGGCAGCCTGACGCCTCCCATAGACCCTGAACCCACCCCGAGTCTTCCCTGCTCCTTCCTCCCTCCCGATTGAGCGGGAGAAGAGCCTCTTGAGCACAAGCTCCTCCTCTTGCTGTGAGCCTGCCCGGGCTTTCAAATGCACACATTAGCCCACCCGTGGCTTTTAAGATTTTCTTAAAATGCTAGCAGATTTCTTCCACCTGCCTGCGTGGCAGCTTTGCGAAGGGAACACGGATCCATCTCCCGTCTCTCCTCGGAGACCCCGTGGCCTAGGAAATCCGGTTTACCCACCTAGCTTGCAGCTCGGCTCTCCGATAGGATTAAGTAGAATCCTTGAAAATTTGTTTTTCTCCATCATGTGGCCTTTTCTCCTGACTGGAATGGGAGTGGCGTTCTCTTGCCGTGTTCCACCATGTCAATGGAAGCAGAATTGACAGGACTTAGGAAGATGGGCGAACTCGAGACAGTGGCTTTCCAGTAAGCATGCATGGGGGAAAGCAAGTGAGCAGTAGACGATGAAGTAAGGAAGGAACCCGGGGGTGGGAGCGTCAGGCCTGGACCGGGCGAGGGCCACGCCCGTCTCTCTCACCTGCTCAGGTGTGGAGTTTGCCCAGTTCTGTCCACTCATCTTCCCCTAGCGGGGTAATGACTGGCGTCCTCAGCTGAACTTGGCAGACCTCAGCAAACTGGGACCCCTCTACCCCTTGCGATTACCTCTCCCACCCACTTCCAAAGACCCCGGGCTCAAGGTGCTTATCCTTCCTTTCCTCACCCGTGTTTCACGTACACCCTAAGTGCACAGTGCCTGCTTTGCAATGGGGTTGAACTCGACAGTAGTTCTCAGGCACAATTACTCCTGCGTTCTTCAGGACTTCCTCACCCAGCTTGGTTTCTGGAAGAAGCCATCCCCGATGCTGGCTCCTGGCTTTATCATGTCCCGATTCCCTAATCCCACCCAAGTCACTAGACTTCTTAAGCCTTTGTTTACCTAATTCTTAAAATACAGGAAGTATTCGCCCTACATTGTGGCAAAGTCGGAATTGAAGCGTGGCGCATGCAACATACAGCACAGAGAAGCACGTGGATCAATCGCTTCTTCCCCGGCTTGACTCACTACCTGCAAAGTTTAAATGCACGGGTTTCAGAAGCCCCTGTGGAGCTATAAACCGCTGCCCTTGTTCAAGGTGTCACCATCGCAGTTCTCTGCTGCTCTTTGTTCTGGGCGGGCCACATGGTACATTATTAGCTCAGGGTTTCCTATAGATATTGGGCGAGGAAAATAGTACTTCTGGACATTGGTTGCCTCATGTCCCCAAATGCGGGCAGTATAAAGACTGTGCTTCTAAAACAAAAAATCTCTACATATCCTAAGCGTAATTTTATGAGGTTTGAAAAGAGATGGCCTTCAACTGCCAATAGCCATTCCATTTATGCTGATTGGTCTTCGTCTGCCATCTAGTGATTGAAATGGGAACTACAAGGTAGTCTCCTTGGTAACTACAGGGAATGACCTTCACCATTCCGGGAGGCTGACAGGCCTGGCAGAAACCATTGTAAGGAAAAGAAAGGCAGCATTTATCTCTGTAATTGCAGCAACGCCAGGCTGATTTCGTGAGGTCTCCGGCACGGCGTTCTGTCACTCCGCGTGTAAATTCTGCGGCGGCGTTGTCACTTCCCAAGCAGGCTTCTGGTTTTCCTTTTTTTGTGTCTCCACAAGTCTACTGCATTGCATTCGGTGTGGAGCTGTGGGCTCGGACTTTCCAGGATGATCTCCTCCACGATCTCGCATTCCGTGTAGATAGCCTTTCCTTTTCTCTGAGTCAGTCGTTCCCCATGTAGCTAGCAACCCTTGTCAGATGTGTTCACTTCGAGGAGTTTCACGTACACCACATGTGTACCTTGCATTGTATGTTTTCGTGCAACAAAAATCGCATTTTACAGGTGTTATAGGTGTTCAGAACCAACGGGTCTGATTGAGGACTGTGGCAGCCAGGTCCCAGCCCTATTTAAAAACCTCTGGTCAAAAGTGCTGAAAATATTATTATGAAGTGTTTTGTATTTAAAAAAAAGTGTGCAAAAAGGTTGCTAATCGCACAGTCTCCCTGTGGCTCCTGAGATGGCCAGCGATAAGGTTTGCGGCTGGATATTTTTTAAGTGTCTGAGAAGGAATATGTTTTCTATTTTTTTCCCATATGCCTCACAGCAAGGAGACCACCGTGTGCAGGCACTGGGCGCTCAGTACGTAGAAGAACACTGTGCATACACTGTAGGGCTAAGTACATGGAAGACCATTACGAGCATCTGGCAGGTGCTTAGCACATGAAAGCCCATCGTGGGCATGTTCTTCAGGTTCTTCAGTGCATGAGAGAGTACCGTGGACACGCAGCAGTGCTTAGCCAGAGCTCACGGGGTAGAGAGACGTTAGGCACTGAAGGAGAACAGAGATGGCCTCTGCCTTCCTTCCAGGGAGGCCGCGGGAGCAGCTGTTGCACGTGCTCCATGAGCACCTGATGAAGTGGCTGAGATCTGAAAGGCGAGATCTCTCCTGGGCTCGCTTCCCACCAAGACGGTTCTCCTCTCCCATGCTTCCTGTGGGATCTCCTATCCGCACCTTCCATGGCAGCCTGAGAATTGGAATGTATCCCCTGGAGCCCGCTTAGTGTGTGCTTCCATCTAGCGGCCGGCGTGGGAACTGCAGGATGGAATGGGCGGGAACACAGCATCCTTTCCACTCCCCGCTGTGTCTCCCATCCCTGGGGCTTTGAACAGTGTCGCCTCTTCTCCCTGCACGTGCAGGGCTCAACTCAGATGTGTTGCAGTCATACCACAGCACACCTTAATTGTGGTCACAACTTTTCATGCCTACTTGTGGGGTTTTTCTGTTTAACTCGCATCACGAAGGCTGGTTCTTGCTCTGCCTGGTGCCCCAGCACCCGGCACCCAGCAGACAGTTCTTCGTCCTGCCTGAAGGATTGAATGCACCGAATATTTTCCTGCACGTGGTGCATCCTGGAAATGCTCCCGCTCGTCCGTCAGTGTGGCATGCTTTAGAATTGTCCACAAAGTGAAATGCATCGTGCCGCCAACAAGCACACGGCTGCAGTGGTGATGAAGACACAAGTGACCGGCTTTGCTTTTGGATGCTTTGCAGGGTGGGGGTAGAATGTGTCTCTCCCAGAAGGGGGGTGGTGCTGGATTCCCGCTCCCCCCCACCCCCTGCTGAGTTTTCACTGTGTGAGCCTTTAGTTTACCGCTGAAGGGAGAGGATGGCTTTCTCATCCCCGCAGCGCAATAAATGAAGGTAACTTCTGGACGAGGAGCTCGGAACCCAAAAGCACAGGCAGCCATTCCCCTAGGGCACCGTTGTTGGTGCGTGCCTGCCCGACGGAGCGTGCTGGAGCGCAGGGGTCCACTGGCGAGGGCTGCTGCCGGCCAAAGAGGAGCGTATTCTGAAACATGTCCGCCATGTGTACTCACAGCCAGACGCCCATAGGCTCCCCGGATGGGCGTGGGGGGGGGGATGGAAGCACGCATGTGCACATATGAGCAGGCCATCTTTCACTCGGCATCAGTGGTGTCAGCCCTGGGCTGACTCTTTGTTTCCTCCATCATTCCAGGGTTATTTTAGCATCGAAACCCAACAGCCTATCAATTAACCCTGAATATCTCAAGGTAAAGACATGAGTCTTTGTAAGCCAACATCATGCCATGATTCAATATAGGATATTGTGGACAAGAATAATAAAACTGTGGCGGGCTCTAATCAAAATTTGTGTGTATCTAAGATGGTTACCCCACCATTGGTTGGTTAGAGTTAGGTCCTTCCTCTGAGAATTCTTAAGCAGAAGGACCAATGGTTTACCTTGCCTTTCCTGAGCACCTTGTAAGTTGGTTAGCCAGATAACAAGGTGAAGTGTTTATTATTATTATTATTATTATTATTTTGCCAGTGTGGGCCTGGGTGCTGTCCATCCCTGAGCCTGTTTGTGTTCAAGGCTAGAGCTCAACCACTTGAACTACAGCGCCACTTCTGGCTTTTTCAAGTAGTTTGTTGGAGATAAGAGTCTCATGGGGGCTTTTCTGCTTGGCTGGCTTCCCCCTGTGATCCTCAGATCTCGGCCCCCTGAGTAGCTGGGATTAGACAGGTGTGCGCCACCAGCACCCAGCTACAGGGCGAAGGTTGATGTTATAGAAAGTCAGAGAAGTATAGAAGGGATGCTCCAGAAAAGCACGACTCCGCAAGTCCTGAGGTATTAATCGTTTAGCCAGGGCTCATCCTAAGATACTAGGAACAGCCGGTAAAAACTTGGCAGGGATCTTTATAGCGGGTAGACCAGCCAACCACATCAGAAGCCATTCATCTTGCACACGCTTGGAGAGCTAGGTGTGGGCTGACCAGGCTGTAACGACAAACATCTCATTACCTACAGCCTGTTTAAGAAGAGACCAAGCCGAGACAGTGAAGTCGAGCCTCCAGATGTAGCTGCCAGCTTACAGGCAAAGCAGAGAATCAGGCGCTGAGAGGCGCTGAGCGGGAAGGGAGGGGTGGGGGGGGGGGGGCCTGGAAGGGGCTGGGGACCCGTGGCATCCAAACACAGCGTTAACCTTGCTGGGATTCTGGACAAAAAGAATAATGTTTGTGTGGTGAAAGGGGATACATGTGAGTAACAGGTATGAAAGGATGCTCATTCATTTGACAGCTATAATCATTACATTTTTGGTAGTGTTAAACGGTCCTTGTTACGAATGCAGAAGGCCTGCTGGGTGAATCCGCCCCAGCTGGAGCTGCAAGTGTGGGCCTGAGTGGCGGACAGAGCCCCGAGTGCCAGCCAGCCCGGCGCTGGGGCTGGGGCCGGGGCCACCCCGGTGCTGTCCTGGGGGGGGGGCGGGACTGGGGGGGGCAAGTTGTCAGGGGTTTGTTGCTGTTTGGAGGGTGACCCCCAGACCCAGTGGCATTGACTGCGCCTGGGAGCGGGTTCGTGGGGGTGGGGGGGGGGCAGTGACTGAGGCCCCGAATTCGTGTCTTTCTCCAGGCGCGCCTGCAGCGGCCCCCGACGAGCCTGGACGACGACGACATCATGGAGCGAGCCAGCAAGTAGGTGCGGGCCCAGCGGGCGGGGGGGCGGGCGGGAGAGCGGGCAGCGCCCCGCACCGGGGCGGGAGGGAGGCTCGGGACAGGGGAGCGCGTGGCGGGCGGGACGGTGGCTGCGCGTGGGGCGCGCCGCGTGGGCTGCGCGCGGAGGGGGCCGCGGACCCCCCCCCCGCCCCCCTGCTGCGCGGCCGCCGTCCAGGCAGGCGTGGGGTGGGGTTCCTTCTCCACGCCCGTCCCTCCGGCCTCCTCCATGCGTGGACGTCGGGGCTGCGTGAGTCGGGGCCCCCGACGGTGCGGCGATGGCGCCCACGCGCGGTCACGCACGCTGCTTTGAAGAGGGCTGACGGAGTTGACGGTGGACTCTGCGCGGCCGGAAGCGGCGTGGACGGCCGCGGGGCGCGCAGTTGCCTGCTCCGCGCGTGGACGGCTGCTGGTTACACAGTTGCCCGCCCCACGCGTGGACATCTGTGGGGCACGCTGTCACCTGCTCCACGCGTGGACGGCTGCTGGTTACACAGTTGCCTGCCCCACGCGTGGACGGCCGCGGGTCACTCAGCCGCCTGCCCCACGCGTGGACATCTGCGGGGCGCGCTGCCCCTGCCCCACGCGTGGACGGCCGCGGGGCGCCCAGCCGCCTGCCCCACGCGTGGACGGCCGCGGGGCATGCAGCTGCTTGATCCACGCGTGGACAGCTGCGGGGCGCGCTGCCCCTGCCCCACGCGTGGACATCTGTGGGGCACACTATCGCCTGCCCCACGCGTGGACGGCCGCGGGGCGCCCAGCCGCCTGCCCCACGCCCTCACTCCCCCCCCTCCCCCCCAGGTTGTCGTCGGAGGACGGCGAGGAGCCCCCCGCGTACTTCTACGAGAGCGACGAGTCTGCGGAGGGCGGGGCGCGGAGCCCGCGCGCGGGGGAGCTGGACCTGCTGGGCGAGATCCTGGACACGCTGAGCACGCACAGCTCCGACCAGGGCAAGCTGGCCGCCGCCCGCAGCCTGGACTTCTTCCGCTCCATGGAGGACATCGACTACAAGCCCGCGGTCAGTGCCCTCCCCCGGGGGGCGCCCCTGCTTCCTAGTGGTGCCGGGGGCTGGGGGGGGGGGGGGAATCATTAAAATAGAAAACGTTCCTGCATTTCCCTACCCTTGGCTGAGTTTCCAAGGGTGGGGAACGGTGTGATGAACTCGCTTTCCCAACGGTTTTGCTTTTCTTGCTTCCGAAATGCACTGGTGTTTTGAACGAATGGATGTTCTCCAGTGGGGAGAGGCCGGGCCTCGTGGCACACGCCTGCAATCCCGGCTCTGCGGGAGGTGGCCCGGGGTGGATCACGGGCGAAGGCCTGCCCGAGCAAGAACCGCGTAGACCCTTCCTCAAAAGCGAGCCAAGGCTAGCAGGGCAGCTCTGTAATCCCGGCCTGATGGGAGGGGGAGCTGGGTCGCTCACGTGGGGACCAAGCACAGCTCCCATCTAAAGGGGAAACCCAGGCTAAAGGGCTGGGGTCTGGCTGGAGCCCTGGCCAGCGAGCACCAGGCCCTGAGTTCAAACCTCGGTGTGGCCCAGGGCTAACAATATACGCCATGCATGAGGGAACGGTGGGCAGTGGAAAGCCATTGTGGTGGTGGTAAGAAAGTCTGGAACTTTCCATGAGTTCCCTGCTTGGAGAGGTGAGGTGGAAATGCAAAGCAGAGGGTGGCTGGCTCCTTGCTGCTCTGTGAGACTGTGAGTGTGTGTGTGTGCATGTGTGAGTGTGCATGTGTGCATGTGTGTGCATGTGTGTGAGTGTGTGCATGTGCGAGTGTGTGTGTGCGTGTGTGTGCGTGTGAGTGTGTATATGTGTGTGCGTGTGTGCGTGTGTATATGTGTGTGAGTGTGTGCGTGTGTATATGTGTGAGTGTGTGAGTGTGAGTGTGTGCATGTGTGCGTGTGAGTGTGTGTGCGTGTGGGTGGGTGTGCGTGTGCATATGTGTGTGAGTATGTGCGTGTGTATATGTGTGCATGTGAGTGTGTGCGTGTGTATATGTGTGTGCGTGTGCATGTGTGTATATGTGTGTGCATGTGTATGCGTGTGTATGTGTGTGCGTGTGAGTATGTGCATGTGTGTGCATGTGAGTGTGTATATGTGTGCATGTGAGTGTATGTGTGTGCATGCGAGTGTGTGCGTGAGTGTGTGTATGTGTGCGTGTGTGTGCATGTGTGTATATGTGTGTGCGTGTGTGTGCATGTGTGTGCGCATGTGTGTGTTAACCGCCAAGGCGGGGAGGTCCCTGTGCCCGGGGAGAGGTGTGCGGGGCCCCGCGTGGGAGATGAAATGATTCAAGCCCGCGTGGCTTCTGCTTGCAGAACAAATCCAACGCCCCGAGCGAGAACAACCTGGCGCTGCTGTGCGGCGGGGCGGCGGGCGACCCCGCGGGCTGGAGCCGGGGCCAGGACGACGCCGCCCTGCAGGGCCGGCTGCTGCCGCCCGCGCCCCGCAAGCGGGGCTCCTCGGCGGGGCTGGCCGAGTGCCTGTCGGCGCTGAGAGAGGAGGAGAGCGGCCGGAGGGCGCCCGGGGCCCCGCGCGCGGATTCCCAGCCGAGCCTCCCACCCCCGGCCCCGGACAGAGGGGCCTTGGCCCAGGACGGGGCGCCCAGCCCGGCTCCGGAGGAGGAGCGGCCGCGCCCCGGCCCCGGCCCCGGCCCCGGGGGGCGCCGCCCGTCCACCTGCGTTCCCTGGGAGAAGGACGGAAGGGCCGAGGCGCAGCCCGCGGAGGACGGGGGCCTGCTGCAGGAGGTGGTGTCCCTGTGTCGCCTGACCTCGCCGGACCTCCAGCAAGGCCTGCACGCTGCGGACACAGACTCGCGTGGAAGCCAGCTCTAACCCACCCACCCACCCACCCGCGTCCCCGCTGTGCCAGCCCGTGGGGCCCTCCAGTCGTTCGGAGGAATGACAGCTCTTACTACTTATTTAATCTCCCCCTCCCCCTGGGGGACTTCCATGTCCCTCACTTCTTTGATTTCGTGGGTGTCTGTGACCCATGTTATTTACATGTCAGGCGGACACGTCTCCCGTGCTATTAAATCAGGTACTAGTTTGTCTGTGTGTCAGTCCTACAGATGGTGCCCCAGTATTTGGTGCTTATGCCACCCCTGTATTTAAACTCAGTATGCATCTTTCACCCTTGCACATAACGGATAGCTACTGTACTTATTTGGTTGAGCATGAACTGACCAAGATAGCAAAACTAGCTGGAAACCGGTGACCTTGTTAACCCACGAATTGCCTTAATCCTCACGCCGTGCTGCGCACACAAATAACTCACGAAATGACACGCAGTTGCAAGATAAGTTATTTTGTTCTGCAGAGCAATAATAATAATAATAATAATGCCTTTTCCTAACTCATCCGATGAAGGTGAACCTTGGTGGTTCAAGATTTGGGAGCTCTCGTGGAAATGTTCGATTTGCTTTTCGAAGGGCGCGGCAGCCATGTCTCCTAAGGTACACAGGTGTGCATTTCCCTTTGACTCGGTGAGGTGTTCTGAAGTGCTGAATTAGAATGTGAAGTTAGTGACTTCTGTTTACACACGAGACACTTCCGTGTGCTCACTCTCTCTATGCCTTTCCCCTGTGGGGTCCATCTCAAGAAAGCCAAAACGCAACATGACTTGTTCTGATTAGAAAAAAGAATATCCTGTATTCTCCATCAAAATGCCTCGTGTCATCGCCTCTGATGTTTTAAATAATGGTGTTTTAGCAGTTTTAGATTTCGAGAACCATTACAGAGAGCACCAGGTTCTCATTCCCCCCCCCCCCCCCCGCCACCTTCTTCTCCTAGTGACACCCTCTTGGCCTTGGGTTAGCTCAGACCTTCCCTGGTTTGGGCAGCCTGGACAGTTCTGAGGGGGGTGGGATTGCTCTGGTATTTTTCTCCTGATCGCACTGGGGTAGTGGGTTTGGAGGAAGAAGATCACGGAAGCGCCATGTTTGTCAGGTCCTGTCAGGGGCGGGTGCTGTGAGCAAGCTCTGTGAGTGTGGACATTGACCTCGATAACCTGGCCAAGGTGGTGTTTGCTGCTCGAGGCAGAGTTTCTCCCCCCCCCCCCGACCCCCCACCCCCGCCCCCCGGGAAATGGCTGCTTCCCAGCGGCACACCCTTCCTTTCTGGGCTGTCATCCTAGCCGCCAGTCCATGAGCGAGCCACGCTGAGGAGGCTAGGGGAGTGAGAGGGAGGAGAAATATCTAAGTTATTTGAAATTCGCCTTTGTGGCAATTCTGCCTCTTTCAGCCTCATTTTTAGGCTCTGGCATCCATCTGAGAAGGAATCATACTGATCCCATCACGGTAGGCTAACCTACCACAGGTATAGTTAGGAAAACATTCTTAGTGGTAAGCCAGGTGCCAGCGGCTCATGTCCACAATCCTAGCTACTCAGGAGGCTGAGATCTGAGGAGCACAGTTCAAAGCCAGCCCAGATTGGAAAGTCTGTGAGACTCTTATCGCCGCTAAACCACCAGAAAGCCAGAAGTGGCTCTTCAGCCCCAGTATTCTCTCTCTCTCTCTCCATCTCTCTCCTCTCTCCTCTCTCTCTCTCTCTCTTTCTCCACCTAGTGATGTGATGATTCATTTGTTATTCCTATACTCACTGTACCTGTTCTTCTCTCCCAAATTTTTGTTAAAAATTACCCGTTTAAAAATTATCTGTTTAAAAATGCTTGAGAAATGACCTGAGGATCCCAGTAAGATTATCTTCTGAAGAATTTACTAGAAGACTATGATTTCCACTAAAATCCTAGATGACTTGTTTAAAATATTTCTTAAATATGTTTCTGCATGTCATCTTTAAAGAAAATGACCAAGTGCATTCCAAAATCTAAATGGATATGTTTTACTTGTGGTCATTATTTATTCATGATGGGACATTGCTTCTCTTTACAAGGCCAGGTTCCACATACTAAAGAAAAAAATATTTAATCTTTAAAAAAAAACACATAGGGAAGGTTCCAAGAATTCCTCAGTTTTTGCTTTTATATGCTTACTATAAATTCCAATCTACCAAATAAATAATAAAAGAAATCTACAGAGCAAAACAACAGTTTTAAGTGAGAGAGAAAGAGGGTGGCTCTGTGTCCAGCCCGACTTCAGGGGTTGAGGAGAGGATGCAAAGAAACATAGCATTCTAATTTGGGGATGAGTTTTTTTTCTGTTCAAAACTCACAGTTTGAAGAATAAATGACATAGTCACAGGTGTAGCTTAGACCGTGTTTGGGTTCCAGTCCATTTGCTTAGTAAATACCACCACCGCCAAGATTTAAGTTCTTTTCCTGTCTTGCAGTCACCTCACAAGATGTTTGCCTATAATTCTGTGTTGTTTTAAGGATAGGGAGCTACTCACAATGTATTAAGTAATGTATTAAGACAAATAACTGTCTTAATATATTTAAAGTAATTTGTGCCTTATTTGAATATGCAAAATTAACTAGTTCACTTGGTTATAAACAGAAGAAAAAAATCAAGATTTCTACTTGCTACTCCTGAAAAAATTGCAGAAGACTAATAGCAAGTATTTTAAGCCATTAAAATTGTATTCAAAGTCTGCTTTTAAATAAGACTTCCTAGCATTATGGTGGAGGGAGCAAGCAGGAATCGACAAAAGGCTGAATCCTGAAATAAACAAACATGTTATTTCCTGCTGTGTGCATACAGTCTATTGTAACAGGACCAAATATTTATAAGTTCTCCTGCTGTTCAAATTCACTTTGCAAGGGGACTCGCGGGCTGATGGCAGGCTGGCTTTGGCCCGCAGTCTGTTTTGTGCTGTTTCAGTTGGGCTGGGACTCCTGGGTCCTGTCTAGCTTCTCACCTTTCACCCTTGGATACTGTGTCTGTGGTATCTCAGGGGGGAGAGAGAGAAGTTGTAAAAATTGGGGAGCTGTTGTTAAACAAAATTGTTGCCAGGCAGGACATTTGCATGGTTACCCGTCGCATCAGATTTAAGAAAGCAAACTGCAGCATGATTATTTTTCCAGCTACAAATTAGTAACTCCTTTATTTGTGAAATCTTTATTTGCTTTTCGTACCATCCGTGAGCAAAGTACAATCACTGAGGATGAGGGGCTAGACCCTGCCACGATAAGATCAATAACAGAAAAAGAGGAATTGCAAATGGGAAATGGTGGTGATGATGGTGACGATGAAATCATAGTGTATTTTGCTTACAAGTTACTGGCCCAAGAATCTTAATATCATAAAAGGGTGGGGTTTTTTTGGTAGGTACTTAAGCTAAAGCATGCTCTGAGTTCCTTTTCTCATGTTAGTAACTTAATTAATTGTTATGCTATTTACAACAAAGCTGCTAGGATATCTGAGAGGCACCTGCAGAAAGAAGCCGGTGCCCTGACTCCACTGATTCTCTGCAGACACCCAGCCCGCCTCGTGCTGGCGGGCTTGCGCGTGTGCGCGTGTGCACTGAAGCTCCTTAGCCATTGAACTGGGTTTGGTAGTCACTGAGTCTCGGGTCTGAAAGCCACTCGTGTGGAAGGGAATCCAAGTTTTACTTGGATTTTTTTAATTGAAAAAATCACAGCCAGAAATACTCCTTTCCTTTTCATTTCACCCCGTACCAGTGGCGACGCTATTATTACCCTCCTGCTGGGATCTAGGAATGCTCCTGGATGAGTTGTTTGAATACATAGGGAGAAGAAGTAGACTCCTGACCAATAGGAGAGCTGTGAATTTTCTTCTTCTCTGGAGTTCCAGGAGATGGATGATGTTTGGGAATAAAATTTCTAATGGGAAGTCCATTTTTTTTTCCTTTTGTTTGGCTCCCAAGATCCTGAATTCAAGAAGATATTTGTAAATTGGAAGCTCGATTTAGGAATGTATTATGAATCCTCCAATTTCATTTTCCCCAAAGCACTTCTTATAATGTACTGCGCAGCCTTCCTGTCCAGCCCAGTGGCGCTGTTGGTGTAAGACTGTTGAGCAAGCCAGTGAACACGATGATTTGGTCAAGAAATAGAGAATGATGTACATTTAGCTGGAAACATATTTTATTTTGAAAAATACAATAGAATTGTGTGCAATACTTTTTTTCTTGTATTATTTAGTTCCTATAAATATGCACATCTGTTTTCTGGCAGATGTCTTAAAGTCATATCTTTCAGTATTTGTGTAAAATATATATATGTAGTAATGTTCAGTGTGATTTTTAGGGAAAAATCTTTATATTGTTGGCAGGAGAAATGTTTTTGTTTATTTAAAATAATTGTGGCTCTTGCATTATTGTATCATAACTAACTGCCTCAGAAACAATAAATATGCAATAAGAGAATCTCCTAAGTTAGTTGAGTATGGCCGGTACTGTTCCTTTAAGAGAAGTATTCGTGGTACGAAGTGCAGATTCTGCATGGGAACATTTAATGAAGACTCTGTGCCAGCCACGTAAATCTCCATGGTGTTTGTATGCGGCGATCACGTATGCGGACTGTAGCATCCTTTGTGATGAATCTTTGCTAAGATTTATAAAGGGCATTGCTGATACTTTTTGACTGTCTGTAAATTAAGTTAATTTTTTGTATGATTGTACAGTTTGTTTAACCTTAGAGCTTCTATAGATTTCTACTTTTATTCTAATTATACTTGAATGAGGCAGAAAGCACTGTGGGAAATCTGTAGCTCTGGATGCAATATGCACGTATACCAAAAATAAACCAAGGTACCGAGCAGCCGCATTAACAGGATGCTTTGAGATCCAGAGGGCTAGGTCTTCCCTTACTTTTTGGTTAAATGAAGTAATTGAGGATATGCAATCTGTCATCTTAGAAGGTGGTAGTCACAAGTGATTACCGCTTTGATATGACAACCCTAAGTCTCTCCATCGCTGTCTGTTCTCGGAGGAGAGCTTGCTCCAGCTCTAACAGCGGACCCTTGCCGATCCCTAGGCAGAAGCTCATTTACACGCCACGCATGTGAAATCCGGTGCCTGTAACAAGCCATCACCTTTTAGCTAAAACAACCTTCCGGGGCAATTTTGAAAACGATTCAATAATCTGAGATTTTACAATCTGTTATGATTTAGTTGTGCTAAAACAGCAGCATGAGCTGCATGAGTCCTACCATGTAAAGATGCATAAGGAATTTCTTTTACATGAGAGCCACAAAAGTGGCTTGAAAATGAAACTTATCCAAAGCATTCCTGCTGCTTTAAAATGAGCAGTTTTAAAGGACTGAATATCTGAAGCTCTGGGCTCAATGTGGCAGCCAATAGCTATTTCAAAAACTTAAGGCCGCGCTGTACATCATCTCCAGAGCTGACTACTACTGGGCAGATGTTGTGTCTAAAAGCCGTGACTTTGGGGATGTAAAACAATGCAAAAATAACTATTGGCTGAACTGTGTATTACTAGCAAGTACCCAACAAATTGTACAATAAAATTGGTCTCAATTCAACGTCGCATGGTGATGAGTCTTCTTTAGCCCCTCTCCCGCCCAGAAACTTTACTTAGCTCTGTGTTAGTAAGCTAGTAAGCGTTCTCGGCATTCTGAAAGAATGCCTGATAGACCGTATTACAGGATGGAAACATCTTAGCTCTTGGTTTCGGAGGTTTCATTGCTTGTTTGTTTGTTTATGTTTGCCAGTCCTGGGCCTTGAACTCAGGGCCTAAGCACTGTCCCTGGCTTCTTCTTGCTCAAGGCTAGCACTCTGCCACTTGAGCCACAGCGCCCCTTCTGGCCTTTCTATGTTTGTGGTGCTGGGGAATCGAACCCAAGGCTTCATGTATAGGAGACGAGTACTTTACCACTAGACCACACCCAGCCCTATGGGAGGTCTCACTGCAGAATCCTTGGCTGTGTGGATTGGGGCACTCCTGTCGGTGGAGCAGCAGGGGCCGGGGCTGCTCAGAGCAGCGAGAGGAAGAGGCGGGGACTGGGCCCAGGGCCCCGAGACAGCTGTGCCCACCAACCCCACCTTCTCCCCACTCCCAGGAGCGGATTCAAGGTGTGAAATTCACCACAGGACAAGGCACTCACATGGTCAGAGCCCTCATGGTGGAAGCTTGGGACACATCCCACGGACACACGCGAGGGCTTCACACAGCCAGGAGGCTCTGAGTCCAATAAAGCAAGGAATAGTCGAGCAGAGCACCACTAACTATTCCCCACATCAACACTGCCTGCTGATCCAAAGGGAGGGTCAAGGACAGAAAGACGGTGAGCTACAGCGGCTCTGTTACTCACTGGGGTCTCTGAACGCCCCTCCAGCTATATTTTTCCCTATTTAAATTATAAAATGTCCTTCAAGTTATTTATCATTTACTAACAAACTCCTGTGTACATAACAGAAGTTATGATACATGATGTGGGAGATAAAACATATTCTTAAGGCTGGGAATGTGGCTTAGTGGTAGCGTGCTTGCCTGGCATGCATGAAGCCCTGGGTTCGATTCCTCAGCACCACGTATATAGAAAAAGCCAGAAGTGGTTCTGTGGCTCAAGTGGTAGAAGTGCTAGCCTTGAGCAAAAAGAAGCCAGGACAGTGCTCAGGCCCTGTGTTCAAGCCCAAGACCAGCAAAACAAAACAATACAAAACCAAAATATTTTGAATTCATGATGGCTTAGAACTAAAAAAAAAATGAAACTTAGATTTTTAGGATTTCCTGATCTAGGTAAAATGGCTTGGAGGGTTCAAACGGGCCCAGATGGGTGGACCCCATTCCTATGGTTTCTGGGGTAGGTGTTATGCCTAATCCTTTCTAGACGTGGTGAAATTAAAGTATGAAAACAGCACAGTAATACAGTTACAGTGCCACAGCACCAAATAAGCAAGTTGGAGGCTGAGTCAGGCTTCTGTCTCCATTCCATCGGACATAAGAGTGGGCTAGAGCATAGACGGCCATCACGCACAGCCGCCCTTGAGTCACAATTCCCTCTTGGAAAGGACTGCTTGTCTTTTCCTGACACAATAAAGAGACGTTTTTAGCCATGTATCTATGTGTCTGTCTGTCTATTATCTGTCTGTCTATAGCTATACCTACTACCTATCTAATCTTGACTACTTTCTTGGTATCTTTTCCAGATATTCTCATTTCCCCCCACCCCACCCCAGTCCATCTCACATCTTTCTTGTATGTGTAGGTATGTGCATATGTCTGCAGGTGTTTCTGGCAGGTGTCTTTCTCCTTTCTTACCCATTTACATGTCTTTATTTGCACACGCTGGAGAGACTGGGTTCGGGGTCCCTGCCTGGATTCTCAGGGGGTGGTCACAGGACCATGCTAGGTAACACATCTACTAGGGGGGGGAAAAAAAGGTCTAGCTGGCGAACGATCGTGGTGGGGGTCGCGGATACTGGCATTTCAGGCTGTCGGCACAATCTCAATTCCTTTGCAGAAGAGGCACAGATGTGACCACTCTACTTTTCTGTTTTCTCATCTTGAAGAACCCAGCTCCTGAGACAAACTACTCATTCTTCAGTTTTGTTATTTTAAATGTAAGTGTTTTCATGTTTATAGTGCTCTGGTTTAACACCATTTGAACATTAATTTGCAGTTTTGTCACTAATTTAGGGACTCATTTGGGAAATTGAAATATAGTAACAGTATTCATTTCACATTTCTATTTCTACCTTAATCTAATACTTAAAATATATCTTAAAATAAGAGCTAAGCTTTCTGAGACTTGGTAAGTGTCCAAATTGGATATAATCCATTAGGCAATATTCCCAACTTGTGAAACAGATGTTAGAGAGAAACGCTCATACATTATAATAGGCAATCCTCACTCAGGGAGATGCTTATTGACAAACTCTCAGAAACCATCTGAATCTTAAACAAATGGCAATTGATAGACATTGAAACCAGTTATTTTTTTTTAACTTCCTCATTTATTGGGTTAGGCATGGCTCTTACCTAGTTAGTGCAAGGTACTGAGGTCAAACCCCATACCACAAAACAGTTACTATTCATAGTCAGTATTTGTGGCTAAAACAAATAATCATATTGCATGTCCTATGTGCTCATTCTTTATAATCAACCCATAATTATAGGCAAGCTATGTTTTAACTTATCTACAAATGAGTGCTCAAGGGGGCTATAATTTAACGTGTTTATTTCTATGATTCATACATGTTCATCAGAATCACCCCTTCTCTCCTCCTACCCCGAGCCCCCAGTCGCATCAAGAGTCCCGGACCCTCTTTCCCATTTGCACACTGAGCAAGTATGAAGAGGGTGTTCGGGTCCTCTTCCCTTTCCATTGCCCCCCTCCCCCCTCCCCAAGCTCAAAGCAGGTTTCTGTTGTCTGAGAACCATTTTGCTAAACCTGCGTGTGAATTGTTCCAAGGGCTTACTCCATGCAGTGCCACGCCTGCACACACTGCCAGAGTCTCTTCTGGAGGTGTGTGGCTTGAGGACTCACCTCTAGACCTGTGATTCATCTTGAGTTTATTTTGCATGTTGCATAAGGCAAAGGCTACAAGTTTAAATTTAAATTTCCTGTATTCCTAGCACTATGTATTGAATGAACTTATTATTTCCCAAATTGAAGATACCCATTTAAAGACAACGTTTTTTGAATTAGCTTCCTTTTTGGTTCAACTCGGGGATCTTTGCCCATTTAGAATGTCTTTTACTTGATGTACTTCTTGATACACATGAGTTATTTGTTTAGACTATTTATACCTGCTTTCTATTTGTCCCACACATTATTTTGTTTGTTTGCTTTTCCCATTTTCCATCTGCTTTTCAATTAAATGAGTGAGTTTCATGATTGTGCTTTATCATCACTGTGCTGTTGATTTTTATTCATCATAATTTTATTTAATGTTTGCTCTTGTGTTTGAAATAGATACCATTAACTTATCATGGTCTATGTTTCAAAAGTATTGGGCTTAAAAAGAGTGTCAGTACCTAGGAGTAATCCTGCTAACCGCTTGTTACACACTTAAATCTGAATTTTTGCAAGCTTAAAGACATGTAAATTTTGCTTGAGGTATTTACTTTTAAAGAAATTGATTAGGGAAAAGAGCCTCTTTTCTATTTTAACGTGTATTAGCATATTATCCTCTTTGGCACTCTTCATCCTTTTCTAAAAAAAAAATGCATGTTTGCATATGTATCATTTTCCTTTCTCCAGTCAAGCTCCTTGACTATTCCTTTGCAGGTTTGCTGACAATATATTATCTTGGCTGGCTACCATTGTTCTAAAAAAAAATCCCTTTTCTTTAACAGTATTATGTAGGAAAATGAAAGGGAGGAGAGAGGGAAAAAGATGAAAGAAGAATAATTTGAAATACAGTGTGACTAGGTATGCAAACAGCATGAGGAAATTCAATGAATACTATTGATCCATAGAGGTTTGGAAGGGCTGAGGAAGAGAAAGCAATATTTATTTTTTGATTCTGAGCAAAACAAATAACATGGTGAAATCCCTTGGTGTAACTAATGCACACTAAAAAAAGAATTACAGGAAAATAAAGGGGCCGCAGAGGGAGAAGAGGGGGAGTAAAGAAGAGGGTGAATGAGAGTGAATGTGGTGTATGTAGCTTATTTTCATGAGGGAAATTAGAACCTTAATTAAAAGGCCTTGAAGAGGAGAGAGTGCTGGAGGAGAGTGATGAGGAGACATTGCACACAAACATGGAATGCTGTAATGAAATCCTGCGCGTGCAAATCATTTTTGGTAATAAAAAAATTTGAAAACAAAAACCATTTTTGTTTTGCATGCATTCTTGGATATTTTTGTGTGCTTTTATTAGTTTGTTGTTTTGTTTTTTTTTAGTTCCAGTACTTTGCCTTTCCATAATCTGTGACCTGCAGTTCATGCCTTGTACAGGGTGTCTTCTGTCATTGGCCATTTACAAAACTTGATCATGACCATTAATGAATTCATCTTTTCTGGTACGTTTCTAGTTTGGTTCCAAATATTATATTCTAGAAGTTCAATTTGGACAGTTATATCTCTTTTTATTTTCAACTTGTTTTCTCTTATATTATGTTGAAAGACATAGTAGCTTTTTTCTTCTGTTGATTTGGGGGAAGGGCAATTAATTTTTTGTGAGAGAGCAGGTATCTACCTCGTCTAGGTCAAAAGGTCATTATGTGTCTAAATTGTTTCATAAAAAGATACTCTTCATAGTTTATCAATTCCACATTTAACTAGTAAATATTCCATTTCTCCGTCATTTTCTATGAAGGCTAGCACAAATGTCAACATTTCTGCTTTTTTTAAAAAAAGTCTTCCACTCCCTAAAAAATATTACTGATGAAGTGCCCCATAAATTGTGCTTTATTTCATATCTTAAACTTTTTGAAGTGTGGATGAAGCTACTGATTTTCAGTATCAATGAAGGCCAGGGGTTTACCCTTTTTAGTAGCTCAGGTAATAGTGTTAGATAAAAACATATTAAAATACTTGCTTAAACTCCCCCCAAAAGAGAATCGAGGATTGAAAACAAATGAATTGGCTGGAAGCCAAGTGTGTGAGTGCTAACGGGCGGGGACTGGTGCACATCTCGTGTGAGTTCACACCAAGCTGATGTAGTCACAAGTTTAGCAGGCATCATGCAGGAAAGAGAAGGAGGCTTTGGAGGGGCCTTCCGGACCCTTTCAAGAAATATCTGGGAACAGGAAGACTCCACTCTGGCCTGTAGAAGAGACAGGGGACTCTTTTTGTCTGCCTGGAGATCTAAATGGAAAAACAAATCCCTAAGCAAGCAAAAAGAGTTTATGTATAAAATAAGATGTCAGGGGGCTGGGAATGTGGCTTAGTGGTAGAGAACTTGCCTAGCATGCATGAAGCCCTGGGTTCGATTCCTCAGTACATATATAACAGAAACATATATAACAGAATATAACATACATGTTATAACTTATATAAACAGAAAAAGTTGGAAGTGATGCTGTGGCTCAAGTGGTAGAGTGCTAGCCTTGAGCAAAAGAAACTCAGGGACAGTGCCCAGGCCCTGAGTTCAAGCCCCAGGGCTGGAAAAAAAATGAACCTAAAATAAGATGTCAGTGTTTGTTTTGGGTGGTCTTGCAGCATATTGTTGCAAATGTAAATTCTGCATATTCTTCACACCACATCAAACTCCAGAACTAAGAAATTATCTTAAAACACAGTAAACAAACAAACAACAACAAAAAAGCCCTGACAACTCTGAACCTTAGCAGAAGGAAAGCAAAATCAGGTGTAGCTGAACCTTAAAGAGGATGAAAATGAACCCCTGGGAAGATGATTTTGAAGAATAAAACTGAAGACATTCTGCTCCTTAAGAGCCAGAAAAAAATAAAGCAACTGGAGATTGACTACTAGAATATTAAACATCTATAAGGACTGAATTATCATTTAGACAAGATTGGCTTCAAGAAGGTAATGTTAACAAACAAGCAGTTTTCTTAAACAAAGCTACAACTTCAGGTAATTATCATTCCACTTTACCTCCCTCCACAGTGAAGGCCCCAAAGCCTCTTGGTAGAATCCCTGTTGTCATAGTAACCCCATTGCTTTGTGACTGTTCTTTCTTGGCTACACCCTTGTCTCACAAGAAACTCGAAAAAAGTTTCATTAGTGACTATTACTCCAAGCTGCTCCGTTAGGAACCAGAGGGAGAGGGGAGGATATTAATGATCAATTTTGATGTTCATTATTGTGTGTGTGTGTGTGTGTGTGTGTGTGTGCGTGCGCGCACACATGCACACCTGTTCTGGAGCTTGAACTCAGAGCCTCACTCTCACTTGGCTTTTTGCTCAAGACTGGCACTCTACCACTTGAGCCATAGCTCTACTTTCAACTTTTTGCTGGCTAATTGTAGATAAAAGACACAAGACTTGGTTTGTTCATCTTGGAATCTGCAGTTCTTAAGATAATTTCAGTTCATCATAAATGCTTGATAACGTGGTGTTGAATGAAATTGAGTAGAATACCACTAGCTCAAGATGGTAGGACTTTGGAGAAACCTCATATCTCTCTTAACTCGGCATTTAAGATAAATGAACGGTATCTCCATCTGGCAATGACCTACTGTAACATCTCACATAAAGACACAAAATGAATACAAAATAAATGGTATTGAGATTACCAATAGTTTAATAAAGAATCTTAAACTACCCTGGAATTATGCTGAAAATGTGAAGGAAATAAAGCACAACCAGGTACGGGTTTCTTCCTAAAGCTCAAGATCCTATTGAAGTTAATCCTGCCTGTCCTTTCTGCTTTGAATTATGGGAACTTCCTGTAGCTCCTGTTAAAAGGTCTGCAATCTAAAGGGTCAATATTTGTCTGGCCTCCCCTGATCTACTGGATAAGTAGCTTGAATGTGCAACATTTTATCCAAGCATATTCTCTTTCTTGATATAATGTCCACTAATGAAATGCAGTGTTAACATTGAACATCTGCATATACTTGGATGTTTAAATGGAAGAATATTTATAAGTAACTGACATTTGGTTTGTCCCAGTGGTCTCTCCACTCATACATCCAATGATTTTGAAAATGTTAGCATAATAGGGGAGAATTTAGAGCTTACATTTAAGTGATTGGTTAGAATTCTCCATGTTTGACCCTGGGCTCATGGGAAGAGTGGGTGCTGAGATCCCGGATATGAATGAGACAGCGGGACTGGAATTTTAACCTCATTAATTGCCTCTCATTTTGTGATTTGTCTTGGGTGCTCTTGCTTGCAGACTGAACTCTTTTTTTTTATGCCAACCTTTCTCATCTTGTTGCATTTTTAAATGTCAACAGACCAGTATTCATATAATTGGCTTCTCCCTTTTTGCTTTTTCCAAACCATTACTATCGCTCTGGACCCAAGAATATTTCTTTTCCCACCCCGGACAGATAATTGACAATTGACTTCATTCAGAAATGTCTGAGTCCTGCTTTTCCAATTCTCCCATCCCACCCACACAGTATTTCTCCTTTAAGGTAAAACTTCAGGGGGTATATTTGATTTCAATTAATTGTATCATACTTGGCACTGAATGCAAGATGTAGCGTGATTTTCTTTTCATTCTAATGTCCTTGTGATTGCCAAAATACATGCGAAAAAGTGACATAAATAATACTGATACTCGGAATGGAGATGATAAAGGATTACTATATGCATTTCTTTTAAAATCTTATTAGTACAGAGCAGGTATGTTTGAATGGTAGAAAACCTTAGACTTTGGACTACCTCATGCTGGACATACAAGAGCTGAACGTTGCTAAGATATGGGGATCTCTGAGGTTGTCTGTGAGCACAAACAAGAAGGTGAGGGAGTTTGGGCTTAGGACGACTCCTATAGACAGCTCCGCAACCCCATCTTCATTTCTGGCTAATATTCCATCTTAGCCTTCACAGGAGATGGCTAGGGGCCACCAACGAACTCAACTTCCTTTCTTGTTTTCGATCAGAAAGGTGTTCCAAAAGTGATCCAAAGTGAGAAGCAAATAGCACCGACAACGTGTTAGCTCCTCTTTCGTCTTCATGGGCCACAGGAAGATTCTTCTAAAAATCGGCTCCAGTTAGGTGGACACTGACCCCCCCTCCCCACCCTCACCCCACTCCATCCCCCCACCCCCACGATCCCCCCCCACCTCGGGGCAGCTCCTTGCTGGGCTCTCCTCCGTGAGCCACGGGCTAGCATGACCCGCGCCATCTTGCAGAATCCTGGGAAGCAAGGCTGCTGTCTGTGTTGGGCCCCCTGGGAGGCAGGGGCAGATCTTTGCTGGGCAGATCTTTGCTGGACACCCCTCCCCCCCCCCCCCGCCCAGGGGAGATGTGGGGGTGCTGGGACAGGGCTGGCCTAGAGCCGTGGCCAGGGTGCCCTGAGCCTGCTCACAGCTGCTCATCAACTTGGCGATGCCGGTTCCCGGGAGGAGTCCGTTCCCTTTGCCATCCCCGCCCGCGGGTTCCCTGACTGCAGATGCGGTGGAGCTTCGCTTCTGGCAGAGGAGGGCTGCGGAACTCAAGTTCACCTGGCTTGGAATCCCCCACCCCGCGGGCTGCCTTCCTCCCTGTCCCAGGAGAAGGGAGCACCGCTGGGAAGTTCCCAGTCTGTGTTCCAGATAGATCTCAACCACCCACGGAAGAAACCCTGTATTCAGCTTTTCACCTTAGAAGTTGTTAACGTAGCCTTCACTAAATTTTTCTCTGTGAGACAATATTTTCAAGTTAAACTTATCTTTGATGCTTAGTATTTCATCATATCTATATCTATATGTATATATACATTTAAACACACACACACACACACACACATATTGCCAGTCCTGGGGCTTGGACTCAGGGCCTGAGCACTGTCCCTGGCTTCTTCTTGCTCAAGGCTAGCACTCTGTCACTTGAGCCACAGCGCCACTTCCTATATATGCGGTGCTGAGGAATGGAACCCAGGGCTTCATGTATAGGAGGCAAGCACTCTTGCCACTAGGCCCTATTCCCAGCCCCTCATTGTTTATATTTTTGGAAAAAAACAAACAACCAAACATCATGGAATATCTCCCAGTCATTCAATCATAGAGGAATTTCTTTCTCCACATGAGTATTAAGGAAAACGGGAAGCCAGAAGTTCTCTGTGGCCCCCCTGACTCCAATAGTGAAAGCCTCTTGCAGCGGCTGTGAAGGGGGTTGGGGGCGCGGCTCGGGTGGTAGAGCACCCACCAAGGAACCGAGGCGGGCATCAGTCAGAGAGCTGCCAAGGTCTCCCATCTCTCCCCAGAGGGACTGAAGGGAAACCGAGGCCTGCAGACCTGGGCCTTGGGGACTTTTCACAACACATTCATGTATCCACTCAACGCTCCCCACCCCTCCCTGCCCCCCATGCTATACGGTGGATACTTACTTGCAATGAAACCTTTTATGCCACTAATCAGGATAACACATTAACAAAATACAGGTGTGACTCTCATTATTCAGGGCAGCTCAGGCCCCCCAGACGGGACAGGTGAGACATTTCCTCCTATGTCTGTCTGTGGAGGCTTCTGATATAAAACTCAAAGTCCCCCCTTGGCAAAGGCAGTTGTAGGGTAGCAAACTCTGTTAATGTAGTCCCAGCAATGCCCTGAGTCCTTAGTAAAGATCCCTCATTATCTGTCCAATAATCATTACTGTCGTTTCGATGAGGCTTTCCAGTTCTAACTCTAATCACTCAAGTTACTGCTCTTCAGTTCCTGCCTCTCGTACTAATTACGGATAATAATAATGACAGTTCAACAGGGTTCAGTCTCACAGACACACACTGGAGTCGTTTATGCGGAGCGTGAAGGGGTGGAGCCAATGGAAGTCGCAGCCACAGCCGTTTTCTGGTTCCCTCTTCCCCATGGGCGATGGAAGCCACGTGGGCCAAGGAGCAGGAGCCTTCCTGCTGGACAGCACATGTGGGAAGCGCCTCTCCCCCAGCCTGCCCTGGGCCAGGGCTGGCGGCAAGCAGGAGGAGATCCCACTGAAATGGCACGGACACCTGGAGCTTGGCTTTAATGGCTTCTTCCTCTTATTTGACACTTGGGGAGAAATACGCCTTTTATTTGCGATTTTTAAGTGATAATGTACTAATTATGGTCATACAAAGTAGAAGCTAGGACGACAAGCCTCTCTCCTGCTTCGAAGTAGGCCCAAGAAAGTAGTTGTGGTTTTCATCAATAGTGGTGTTTAAGCACCTTTTACAATATTAATAACACCAAGCTACACTCCCGTCATTTTTATGTATTTATTTGCTCTGTGGATTTAAAAACTCAGCCATGAAGCATTTTCTATTTAAGCGAGAGCTCCTTTTCTCCTTTCCATATCAACCTCTATTAAGAAGTCATATTGGTAATGGAGGCCTCAATATGTCTCATGGCATTCTCCATATGTACAGAGCCACAGACATCTGTCTTCTCGAACTCACACTGAAGGCAGAATTCGCTGGAAGATGAAGCCAGCCAATGATGAAGACATTAGGTCGACTTCAGAGCGATGATAATTTGGTAGCCAGAACATGTTGGGTCTAATGGAATTTGGGGCATGCTAGCAGGTACAAATTCGAATAATATTTGGCACTATTTGCTCCCGTATCCAGAACATACTGTGTTTTTGGTACGAGTTACTTTTATTCTAGGAGATGATTATGGTGGTGAAAACAAAATGTGTTTCTTCCTATTGCTTAAAGTTTAGTCAGAGGAAATTGGGAGCGAAAAGACATTGTCTCTCAGGTGGGAAGAAACAAATTGGTAAAACCAAAAACAGCAGAGCTCAGGCAGATGAGGCAAAATGGATGACGATGACAGTCAAGATGGGATGGTGTTCTACTGAAGGGATGGAGTTGTCTGAAATCCTTCTGAAAGGTTAGGGAAACTGAGGCCTGAGGCTTAACCATTGTGTTTCATCATGTGGAAGCCATTTCCTGGTGGGGAAAAAAAGGCAAATTTGTTTGAGCTCAAGAGGTGATGGGAGGCGAGAAAGAGGAGACAGTGAATACAGAAAACTCATCTGTAGATAATTGGCTGAAAAGGAACAAGAGGCTATTTAGAGGAAGGGTTATACAGAGAACTCCATAGGACAGCAAATAGAGAACCTGGGTTTTGGGCCAGAATAGTTGGAAACAGATGATAGAGAAAAGAGGAGTTTGCTAGAATAGCAGCAGTTGAGATGGATGGAATCTTCTAGGCCAGCTTTAAAAATGCAATCATAGGCCGGGCACCAGTGGCTCACTCCTGTAATCCTAGCTACTCAGGAGGCTGAGATCTGAGGATCACTGTTGAAAGCCAGCTGGGCAGGAAGATCTGGGAGACTTTTTAATCTCCAATTAACCACCAGAAAAACAGTAGTGGTGCTGTGGCTCAAGTGGTAGAAAGCCGAAGGCTGAAGAGCTCAGGGACAGTGCCTAGGCCCAGAGTTCAAGCCCCACAACCAAAAATAATGCAATTTTAAATTTCAATTTTATATCAAATGTGTATATATGTATATGTATTTCTATTTGAATTATACTATAGGAGCATATTATGTACATTTCAAAATGTGTAAAACATTTAATAAATACTGTGTGGAAAAATGACTGAATGGAGCACTCGGTATTTCTTCTTTATAGCTCATGGATGGCTTTGCACGTGTTACCCTTCGGTGCATCTGTCTCACTGTGGGGGTCTTATCTCCAGGCAAAGCCACCATGACCACAGCCCATCAAAGACCTAGTGGAAGAGCTTGTCTTCTACATGTGAGATTTTGCATTTTTTTTTCCTATCCTCATTTTGGACAGGAAAATGTTTGAATTGTAAGCAAACTTTTCTATAGAATAGTGACTTAATGTCATCAGTGTGAGGTGGAAATAACTTAGCTAAAAGGTCTAATTCATAAGTAAGCCCATCAAGTGTTTCTAAGGGTTTCTTTTTTTCGCATGTGATGTCAAAAGAAACACACACACACACACACACACGCACACTACCAAACACGAACTCAGAAAGGAGAACCACTATGACTCAGATTTTGTTTATTATAGTTGAGCGGCTTTTAAACCATGGTTTTGCCCATGGCTTTCTATGAATCCATGAGTGATAGAGAAAAGTGTCTATCTCATCCCCAGCATACAACAAAACCTTTGTACCATATAAATGGGGTCAAAACTTCAGGAGATAACTGTGTATGTGTGTGTGCGTGTGTGCGCGAGTGTATACACACATATCTCCTATGGTTCTGGTGTAAAAAACAATGGAGGTTGCCCGCGAACAGGCAAACCTAGTAAGTTGTCCCTGGGTTACAAAGAGTGAGTTTAACCCTTTCCCAGCAGATCGGCCCCTCTGGAGCACCTCTGCGGCTTACCATGCTGTCACACGGCTGTCCTTTGCTCATTGGCCACTGTCACGGAACAGTGGTTCAAGGGAGGCGAGTGTCCTTGGGGGTGAGCACAGTCCGCAGGGGGTATGGAGGGTCCTGTCCCCACTGGGAGGCCGCTCGCTCCTAGATCAGCCTTTCCATGGCTGGCCCGGGGGGGGGGGGGGGTCGGCTCCACATTTCCACGCGCGGGCCCTCCTTCTCCTGGTGGCTGGGGCTGGAGCTTCCCTGAGTCGCCCGTTTATTGGAGGCCACGATGGAGGCCACCAGGGCCAGCAGGAGGAGGAGCAGCAGCAGCAGGGCCAGCGTCACAGAGCTCACAGCGACGAACAAGTCATCTGCCAACGGCAAGGACAGCGTGAATCCCCACGGGAGTCCCAGAGCAGAGGCAAATGCAGAGCCGCCCCGGAGGGGAGATCAGCGATCTCACAGCGGTTCCACTCCGTACTGTGGACGGGACCAAGCCACTAAAGGAAACTGAGCCTGTCCTCATTCCAAGTTGACGGGAAAATAATCGCACACCCAGCAGTCAGCGGGGCAGAGGCAGCCAGGGGCTGTGTTTATTGTCTCCATCCCAGTGAGGGTCAATCGTGAGATACCAAGGGCAAAAGGTGCTGTGTGTGTGTGTGTGTTTCTATTGTTTGTGATTTTCCTTCTTTTCCTTTCCAAAGTTCTGAACTTAAAAGTGTGTTTGTTTTACTGACATTTTGGAGGGAAATGAAACCAATTACATTAGCCGGGTCTGTGGGAAAGATCCCTGGGAAGGAAGGACGCATGTGCTGGTCTGGTGAGCCTTTGCCGGCATCATCGCTTTGATCTGATGTTAACTGTGGGCTTGGGAAAGGCAGAGCCCAGTACCCAGAGAGAGCACTGCAGGAAGAGTCGGTTAGGAGGAGGCAGGGCCTGGACTGTCCTAGTATTCAGGTGTTCAAAACGCACACTGCTTGTTGATGTTGATTCTCCTCCTCCATGTTAGCCATGGAGTGATGGGTAGCAGGACGCTGGGATTGAGGTGCATGGGAATGTTACCGTCGGGGATTCCGGGGCGCGGCTCTGTGCTGCTGACAGCCTTTGGCCTGCTTGGATTTCAGGACTTCCAGCCCAGCTCCTCTGGGGCAATGTCAGCCTCTGGAAGTGACCTCGAGAAGGACGAAAGGCCCCCAAGATGGCACCCCTCGTGGGGATGGCGCTGGCACGAGAGCTGCAAGCCGTCAGGCCAGTGGGAATCGACTGCTTCCTCATGAACTGACTAGTGAGCAAGCCGTCAGGCCAGTGGGAATCGACTGCTTCCTCATGAACTGACTAGTGAGCAAACCCCCCAAACAGTCAGCGTAGGTGGAACAAAAAAGCCAGAAGAGCTTCATAGGACTAGATAGACACAGTTTAAGATGCAGAAGTAAACTATTGTGCCAGGCACCAGTGGCTCACACTTATAATCCTAGCTGCTCAGGAGGCAGAGATCTGAGGGTCATGGTTTGAAACCAGCCCAGGCTGGAAAGTCCATAAGACTCTTAAACTACTAAAACTACTAAACTACTAAAAATAGCTGACACGGTGGCTCAAGTGGCAGAGCGCTCTCCTTGAGCAAAGGAAGTCCAGAGACGCACGAAGGCTCAGAGTTCAAACCCCAGGACCAGAAAAAAGAATATTGGATGTGCCATTTGAGTGCCAGTCAGGCTTCTACATGTGAGTTCCTGAAAGCTGTGTGTATGCATTGCACAACTAATGAAGACCATCCCCAGGTGGCCCGAGAATCAGTGGCAAATGGAAAACCTGTGTCTTAGAAAACATCATGTAGAATATTCCCGTTTGCCTGTCAAAAACCCAGATAGATACCTCTTTAAGTCTCCTCACCTGAGTTAAGATAAAAGGAAAAGCAAGCTCCACATGTAAGATGTCTTGTGAATTACAAGGGAACCGTAGCTCTTCATGTTTATGGCTGCTTCTAAACTCACACACAAACCCCAGTCCTTGAACCGTAACTTGTCAGTGGGCTGCTAGAAACAGACGTTTCCATAGAAATATTGAATAGGTGCCAGGACTCTGTTTTTAAAATGAATATAACAACGACAGCCAATTTTTAACCATAAGTACACACTGTACACTTCACAGTTGTAGGATGGGGGCGGGGCACAGGGTGCCGCCCAGCTGAAGGCAGGCGCTGGGACGCGCCCGGCTCCAGGAAGGGCGATTCTGCCCGCTGTTCTCCCCATAGAACATGGGGATGGCTCACAGAACACCGGCCTCTTCCTGGGAGCACACAGGGCAGGGAGAGCGGCACCCGAACTGCACCCGGGACCATTTTCTCCCTGGCAAAGCCCATCTCTTCACCTGGTCTCACTGCTACACACACACACACACACACACACACACACACACACACCCTGAGAACACAGGGGTGGACTCCACGGCCCTCCACGGGCAGTGTAAATACACACTTGCAAGAAGAGAAGCAAGTGGACATCAAGTCTTCCTCACTGACGATGCCTTGGAGCTCTGCTGACTGGGGTGTGTATGTGTGTGTGTGTGTGTGTGTGTGTGTGTGTGTCAGGATAGCCTAGGAAGAAAACAGTGCAAGCTGAAGCAGTGACTTCTGGGAACTTTCCCACGTGACTTCCATGCCAGCCCGTGTGGAAATGCTGGGACAAGTGAGGGAATGGATCTGATCGTTGTCCCCCATTCCTTTGTCCCCCCGGGGCAGTGTGCTGGATGGGACACTCTGGGGGTGCTGGTGATCCAGGCGTACCTGCATGTGTGCATCCAGCGAGGGAGGAGCACGGTGAGCTGGGCGTGAGCACCAGGCCTGGCCCTCGCCGGGGGGGGGGGGGGGGTTGCACGTGTGGAGCCGCTGCTCTCTGGTTTTGCTCTCGGGGAGCAGGTGGTAGAGCAATAGGATTGTTTTCCTTGGAACACAGACCTCGCGCGCATAAATTTATCTTTCTCTCATGCACAAACCGAGTCCCAACTCAGCGCTCGTTCTGTTTCGTGAATTTATAGTTCCATGATAACAGCCACGCACGTGTGCTGACCCCGTGGAAGAGGGCTCCAGATGGCCTCCGTGCACAAACAGTAGATCCTCCCCACAGCCCCACAAGCTAGGAGTGGGGGGGTTCGTGTCACTTTGGGGGGGGAGGTCACCCCTGCAAACAGCTGCAACCTGATCCAGCACGAAGCACCGTGTGACATCCACCGAGTTTTCGTGTCTCTCTCCTGTCGTGGAAGCTGCCTGAAGGTGGGGCTGCGGCCTGGGGTCGGCCTGGTCCCTGGGGTGGTGTCCCTGGGGTCTGTCTCCCGTCGCCCGGGACCCGCGGCGTCCCCCAGTGGGGCTGGGAGGACTTGGGAGCTGAAGGTCAGCACCACCGGGAGCGGTGGGTGCCACCGACCCAGGATTCCCCTCGGGATGAAACCTCAGGGCCTTGAACTCCAGCTCCAGTGTGAGCATGTGCACGCACACACACACACGGCACCAGATGCTTCTGGAAGCCGACTGTATCACGCCCCGATTGCTCAGCGACGCTAAGGCTGCGAGCGCACGAGGCCACTGCCTTGGGAGACGAGCTGACCCGCCATCGCAGGAAAGCAGCTTCCTTCAGCCAGCCCTGCCCCGCCCTGGCTAGTGTCAGTGTCACCGCGGAGCACACTCATTCCATCAGCCCGCCCCACCCCCCAGAACGCCACGCGCGCTGTGTTCTGTGCCCCCCACCCCCCGCCACCGTGTCCTGCAGGTAATGAGCTGCTTGTGGGCCTCACTCATGCGATTCCTAGAGAGTACTGTGATGTAGGTCAAATCCTGACCCTTCCCCGAGGACTATCATGAAAGCGTGCCTCTTTATTCTGGAACTTTCCCGTCGTACGAAATGCCCAGCCTTGCACAAAGTGGCTGATCGATCACTATTGAACACCATGCTTGTAATGTTCCTTGTTTGGTAGACTTCCTTATCAAACTCATTTTCAGTCTTAAGAAGGGACCTAGATAGCCCAGAAAGTTCCTTGGTGGTGAAATTCATTCATTCATTCCTGCGCTTGTTCACTCCCTATCATTTTGCTTCCTGCCTGCAAAGTTGCAGAGGGCACCTTAGGGTGCTAGAATTCAAAGGCTCAGTCATCATCTAGTTTGATGTTGAGTCAGAGGCGAGGGGGAGGGGAAGGGGAAGAGAAAGGGGGGTGTCTCCTGACCCCCCCCCCACCGGGTTGCTCAAAGGAAGTGGCTGGGAGGCTGAGGCAAACAAAGGAAGACTGGTTCCCAGCCAAAGGAAATGCCACCCTCTAAGCAGCTTTTGGGGGGCTATGCAGAGGGGCGGGGGCCTCACAGAGGCCCCGGGGAAGATGTAGGACAAGCAGCTCCAGAGGCCCTCCAGGAAAGTGTGTCCCCAACATGGGCGCGGAGCCCGTTCAGATGCCATCTCCAGAAGCTTCATTTCCCCTCCCTCAGGGTAATGTCATCTACGCTTTCTCTTGGGTCTCTACTATTCCACAGGACCTCCAGTGGGCCCTTGAATTCTACCAGTGTCATTAGTCTGATGATTTTCTGAATATGGGCGAGGAACTTTATTATAACGTGCATTTTCGTGTTGTTTTCTAGGCACGGGCGGCGCTGGGCGGCAGACCCAGCCCGCATCTCCTTTAGGTAGCACAAGAGAGATCTGAGGTTCGAGCTCCGCCAGAGAGCACAGATTTTGGAAGGTGATCTATAAATGAGGCCGTTTACTGTAAACATAGTTTCAGAAGCAAAAGAGTACTCAATGGGAAATGAAAAAAAAAGGGGGGGTAGAGGGACTATTTAAGTTAAAAGATCCTAAAAACATGAGCAAGTAACAATCACAGGCGGTTGATTGGATCTCAGATTAAAAAAGATGCAAACGAAGCAATAAAAGGCATTGTGGGGACAATGGAAGACATCCAAATAAGCGTGTATGAAATGTGGTATACTGGGATAGAGGGGGGTGGGGTGGGAGAGCTCATGCAAAGGTGGTAAATGTTTAAAAATATATTGGTTAATCTGGGGCTGGAAATGTGACCTAGTGGCAAGAGTGCTTACCTTGTATACATGAAGCCCTGGGTTCGATTCCTCAGCACCAGATATATAGAAAACGACCAGGAGTGGTGCTGTGGCTCAGGTGGCAGAGTGCTAGCCTTGAGCAAAAAGAAGCCAGGGACAGTGCTCAGGCCCTGAGTCCAAGGCCCAGGACTGGCAAAAAAAAAAAAAAAAAGAAAAAGAAAATAAAGGTTAATCTGAGTGAAGAGTAGATGTGCTCATTGTATTTTTTTTTCCTGACTCTCTTCACGTTTGACTTTTTTCCAAAACAGTTGGAAAAGAAATACTTTAAAAATTACTTTTAGCCAGGCACTGGTGGTTCATGCCTGTAATCTTAGTTACTCAGGAGGCTGAGATCTGAAGATAGTGGCTCAAAGCCAGCCCAGGCAGGAAAGTCCTTGAGACCCTTCTCTCCAATTAACCACCAGAAAACCAGACGTGGAGCTGTGGCTCAAAGTGGTAGAGCACTAACCTTGAGCAAAAGAGCCAGGGACAGCACCCAGGCCCCGAGTTCAAGCCTTCATGACCAACAAAAATAAATAAAAATTATATATATATGTGTGTGTGTATATATATATATGTTATATATATATGAAATGGTTCCTTCAATATCTCAAATTTAGGGTGTTTTTTTTTCCTATCCATCTCTTTTTTGGCTATTTTAGAGCATGCTGATTTCTCTCTCCTGGACACTTCATTGCTCAGGAAATCTTGCTGTGGTTCATGGCTTCCCCTCTCCTTTTAGGTACAAAGATACAGATCTCACCATGTGCTGCGTTCCTCAGGTATTTGGTCCTAACCCTGCCCACCAAATGCTATCCAAGAACAGAGCAGGAGTCACAATACGCAAGCTACAGAAGCAGCCTCAGGGCCCCACAATGGGTAGATAAGTAAACTGTGATAAAAAAAAAAAACAAAACAACAACAACAAAAAAAACCCACTAATAATCGAGTACTAGTCAGCCATAAAGGAGAACAAAACGATCGCAGTTGCAGGAAAGTGGATGAATGGAGAGATCACCACGTTAAGGAAACTAGGTGCAGAAGGACAGAAGCCATATTTATTTCCTTCCATGCAGAATCTAGTTCTAAATGTTCAATGCCTCTAGTTCTACGTAATAGAAAAGTTCTATGCAATATTCCTTGTGTCTATACAAAGACATACACACCTACATGGACATGTAGATGCATTTGTGTATATACACACCGAACGAATACAAAATAGATACAGTATATAATTGTAACTGTGCAGCTGTTTGAGGATACACAAGGGGAGGAGCCAGAGAGGATTAGAGCCTTCTGGAAAGCGAGTACGCATCGCGTCTATGCATGGAAATGGCATAAGGAAACTCACTGAATGCAACTGAGTAACACAGGAGTGGAGGTGTAAAAAGAGAGAGCAAGGGAAGGGGTGAATATGCTGACACAAAAGACTCTGGTGAAACCTTCTGTGCAATCAGTGCACCCTGGAGGAAAGGATGACGGCGGGGGTGGGGGGGTGGGAATGGGTAACAGAAGAGGGAGAAAGGAAAACCAAGAGTGTGGACAGAAAGTCATTTTATAAGCATATATGAAACTAGAACAGTGAACCCCGCTGGAATGGTTTTAAGCATTGTGGAGTCTACGCTCGGGGGGGGGGGGTGGATTTGGTGACGGCCCACGGTATGCGTGTATGTGACTACCACAATGAATCCCACTGGGCCACCAACTGATGCTCACACAAAATCTGCTGTGAATTTACTCTCACATGATACAGGAAGACTAACTCCAAATCCTGGACATCCTTCTGGTTTATCACATATTCCTTCCGCAAAGGTAAGCTAGTCTAGGCCGTTGTATTTATTGCCCCCTGCCCCAAATCAAAAGCAGTTGCCAAAGTAATGAAGGTGTATTGGTTCGTGTTCACTTAATCCATGTCAGGAGTCTGGAGCATAGAAGGATCATTTGACCAGTAAAAGGAAAGCTATAAAAATGATCAAAAAGCCAATAGATATGCTGAGAACACCAAGCTGATTTTACTAAGGATTTATGGCTAACTTATCAGAAAATTATTTGGCCCAAGTCTACATTCAATAAGTCCCACAGTAATTCAGCAAAGATCCCAGCCCTTGAGGGGGAAAAAATAATCTAGCCTCCTATAATGAGATACCCTAGTAGCCCCTAACTTGGAACACATGTAGTTTAATTTCCAACAGTTGTGAAATGCAGGAACGGCAGTCCTGCAATCTCAAGTCTGACTTCTCTCTCAGCCCGGCATTAAATTACCAGACTGCGCATGCTCTGCTCCGAGACAGAGCCCATTGGGCCATCCCTTCCTATGGGGCTGCAGAAGGGCTGGGAAAGCAAACAGAAGCTAAACCTGGGCCATCTCCCAGAAGGGGACAAAGCTGTTGCCTGCCATGTCCCATCCCAGTTGAAGTGAACCTGCCACCCTGTGTCAGCTTTGCCCCCGGCCCAATTCTGGAGGCGGTATTGTATCCATCCAACTTGAATGGCTTGGCCTGGTGGCGGTGATAAAGTATGCCACTAAGTCATCCATGTAAAATATATTACTTTAACGTGGACAGCTTGTCATGGAAGTCCTTGTTTATATAGTCTATGGTGCCATTTATTCTTACTTTTAAAAGCAAACATAGAAATAAAACTGTTTCTTCTAGTGCTGCCTTGATGGATGGTGTTAGACCCCTGGCCTCCCCTTAAGTAATCTCAGGAGTAGCTATTTCTGTTGTCACTGGCATTTTACATCAACTTATCAGTCTCCTGGCTTTAAACGCTGCCTTGTGGAAGATAAAAGACACAGGCTGCTTTCATGGGAAGCTTTTGCCTGCGCAGTCTTCCCTCTTGCAAATAATTTGAGGCTTCTTCTGTCCAGAGAAGGAAGCTGCGGAGCTAAGGGGCTGAGCAGACATCAAGTGAACACTGCTCGCATCGCTGCGTTTGTAGATGTCTAAATACGGGGTGTCTGACCCCCCCCCCCCGGCAGAGACAGAAACCTTCACAATGCTGTGAATCTACGAAAATACTATTTAGTGGTAGAACTAAACAGGATGTTCCCAAGGTGGGCTTTGAAAACTCTGAAGAAGTCATTGGGAAAAATCTAGAAGTTTGAGAGTAAACAGATTTAGAAAAGGATTATGAACAAAAAGGTGATGTTTGATTTTACCTAATAGTTCATCGATACTTCCAAACAAACACACAACTGAAGAAAAGGACATGTTTATATCAAAGAAGGTGATGATGAAAGAATGATGGAGGAGGTGGCATGTTGGATGGGAACCCCTTAGTACAACTACTTAAATATAAATAATAATATTCATAATAATCATAATAAAAATAAAAAGACTCTAAAGTTTTCTTTCTTGGAGTAAACAAGAAAGCCAAACCAACCAATCAACCAAACAAAACCCCTAACAGCACATTCCTATTAGTTTGCAAACTAAAATTGCTCATTTACATATAAATTTAATACAGAACTTAATGACTTACTATAAAGTTAGGTCAGAAACTATAGCTGCCGCAGATGTTTTATATTTCCAGGTTTCTAAGTCTATAGGGTACATATAAAAAGCCATCATGCCATTCAAACGCCCTCCGTCCTTTTTTTGAAATAATAATTTGAGATGTTTGTTTGTCAAGCAAAACCAGGAGCAGCAGGGCTAAGAACGCCGCAGCAGGGCTAAGAACGCCACTCCTTTCTGAAAGAGTCAAAAGACAAGTCACATAAGGAGGTCTTCTTTGCCACTGATGCATGCTTTTGTTTCTGTGCTAATAAAATGGACATTATATTCCGTGCTTCCTACTCAGCTCAGAGACTTTTTAAAGAGGATAGTAAAGAATTGACACAGAAGTGTCTTCTCACACCTTGGTTCCATAATTGTTCAGTAGCAGTCTTTAAATACAAGGTTTTGTTTCTTGGTAATGGTGACCAGGGGATTTTCTTATATTCTGTCATATTGACATTTGAATCCCCCCCTTTTTTTTTAAATCTCCCCCTTCTAGAACTTTGAAGTACTTGCTAAAAGAATGTTGCCTTTTACTAACGTAAATAATCTGAAGTCCAAGGACATTTCGTTTTCTTAACTCCCAAAGAGACTTAGATCGAGAATTCAGTCTATAAACGGAGCCTCGTGATTTTGTGTTGAGGGACACCTTCCTTCCTCTTTTCTCTTATACCACAGCATAACACTCCTTTACAAAAGATTCCCCTTGCATCTGTAACTTTTCTATTCATCTAACAGCGAGGCTGCTTGTGTGCAGGAATGTGGCAGTGTTAAGAATGAGGGGGAGAAAAGGCACGATTAGTTATTAGGCTCAAAAATTACTCCCTAGTCTTGTTTACTAGGAAGGACGCCAGCTCTGCAAGCGTGTTCCTCCTCAGTTCTTTTCAGGGTCAGCCCGCCTGGCCAGCACAGACTACACACACAGCCTCAGGACGTGCAGTGTTGTGGGGACACACATTTGCATTCCATCAGCAGTGCTGGGTGTAAAAGGCAGCCATCTGCTGTGGTATAACACCAACAGGAGTGGCTCGGAATTCCAGGACAGGAGAGGACGCCACGCAGCTCCTCTTTGTGTGGTAGGCCCGGTGAGCAAACACCATGAGATGACAGGGCATTTCAATTCTTCAGTGATTCTCAGAACTCGGTCTTCTGCCACTTGGCTTTTTACTAGAGAAGAACTGTTTGCTACTATTGTTAAGGGATTCCCCACCCCCCTCTAGCTTCAGGAATCTAGAAGAAAGGAATTATAGGTCCTTGATTAGTTGAGCCTTCTAACCAGCCAATTAATCTTTCTGATACGTAGCTCATTTTCCACAACGGAATTCACCTGTGAAATATTTGGGAACCAAAGGGGATGTTTGTAAAAAAAGGGAAACATAATTTCAGACTACAGAGTTTAATATAGTCCTCAAAGTTTACATGCCCCCTAATTTTAATTCACACCCAAACCCCAGTAATACCAAGATTCTTTTAAGAGATGGCTTGAGCCACACAGCAGTCAAGCCACGGACTGTCCGTGCGTGTTCTGTGGGTCAGCTTTGGCCGCTCCGTAGAGTCAGGACCATATAGGCGGAACCCCAAATCTACCCCGGGGTTTACTTTGATGCTCTCCCTTGGCATATGTACAGGCAGAGGGAAGAGTAACCATGGTGATGCTGTGTTTTCAGAGTGCTTTCAGAGCCTGCCTGTCTGACCTGTCCACTTTGCTGACGATTGCTTCATTTATTTTATTGTTTTAGGGTTTTACTCATGAGATCAAGCTTAGACAAGGAGGGCTGGTGGGTGGAGGTCTGGAGGGCGGAAGGGTTTTGTTTCTTGGTGTTGGGAAGGTGCCTAGCCCACAGTGGATGTGGAGTCTTGGGAACCTGACGGCCACAGACTTAGCATGAATGCCACAGGAACAAGAAGCAGAGGACTTGTGATTCACAACGTCCAGTCCTGGGCTTTTAACACTCACTCAGTGTGTCTAGGAAGAAAGGCAACACTGAACAATGAAGAGAGTCTCTCCGTGGGGTTGCTTGGAGAGGAGAAGTTGCTGGGAGAGTCCTAGATCTCAGAAGCGTTTTAGCAGTGTCAGCAGGCCACAGTTGAGAAGGTAGCGCCGCCATGTGCTTTGCGCCCAGCCATCAAGCCATCAGCTGCTTTTGGAGGCGCCACACTCAGATGACAGCCATGTGTTCCTTCCAACTGGAGCCCTTCGCAGGGAAGCAGGGAACGGGTTCCTGTTGGCCACAGGCTGCGTGGGCTCAGCACATTATTTGCTGAGACAGAGAGAATCGTGTTCTTGTTAACAAGTTTTTGTGTGTTTTCACTCCATCAGCAGGTTCTTGAATCAATGCCACCGGGAAGTTTGACTAACATCAGCATAATTTGACTTTGATGGCAAGTATGAAATTTCTGCATAATTAAAACCGCCTACTTTCTTCATAAAGGGAGCTAATGCTTTCGGAAGTGATAGCATTTATATCTGGTTTCTCAAAACACATACTGCCTTTGGGTCTGACTGATGTCTAGAGTTTGTAACTATCTAAGGAGAAACAGAACGTTTTGGGGCAAACTTACAAATACCTTCTAAGTTTGACCTACTGTCACAGGATTTATGATTTCTGGGAGCATTGGAAAACTACTTGTTTTTATATCCCATTTGAGATTCTAACTCTCAAAACCATTCTAGCAAACTTTTTTGTTCTCTCATAAATGAAAGGTTAGAAAAGAGACTTGAATATTATATATTTGAGATGCTTTTTTAGACACACACATATTAAAAAAGCACCCCATACCACTAATAAAACGAAATAATTCATTTATAATGAAATGTGTACATTCATGCTATGAAGCACTTGAGTACTATAAATTACCTGAGTATGTAGAGTATAGAAGTATTGTGAATGTAATAGAAGGTGGTGGGTGGGGCCGCATTTAACATGACTCTCTGCAATGGCACATTCTGTCTATAGGAAGTCTGAGGCCTAGGTTATGTTGCATTGCCATGTACGAAATCAATGAAGACAGGTTTTCATGTGTATAATACATTACGAAGTCTGACTACCAGGGCGGTGAGCAGGCTACGCTTGCATTCGACCATGTGAACCATGCCACCAGCTCCTTGGTGTTGTTTATTTTTTGGTGTTATTTATTTCTTTTTTATGCCTGGACTGTCTTCCTCCAATCTGTACTTCTCATGTAGCTGCGGTGGCAAGGTTGGGATGAGATCTGGAGAACTGTTTTCGTCTGGGTTTTCCTCCAACCACAGACCCCACAATCCCCATTTCCCAAGCCACCATAGTCACAGTCTTTTGCCAGGCAAATTGCTTTTACTCACGAGAACATGTGCTTCTGTTTGTTGGCATGTCTGGGACATGGACCGGTGTGGTGTACTTCTGACATCATTCATCATTTTGAAACCTGCACTTCTCTCTATTGAGAAAACATTCAAGCAACATAGGTTTCCTTTGGTGTGTGTGTGTGTGTGTGTGTGTGTGTGTGTGTGTGTGTGTGTGTGTGTGTGCTGGGGTTGGGGTTTGAATTTGGGGGCTCTAGCTCTTGCTTGGCTTTTTCTTTTACAGCAAGTGTGCTACCATTTGAGGCACACCTCCACTCCTTTTTTTTTTGGCCAGTCCTGGGCCTTGGACTCGGAGCCTGAGCACTGTCCCTGGCTTCTTCCCGCTCAAGGCTAGCACTCTGCCACCTGAGCCACAGCGCCCCTTCTGGCCGTTTTCCATATATGTGGTGCTGGGGAATCGAACTGAGAGCTTCATGTGTAGGAGGCAAGTGCTCTTGCCTTTAGGCCATATTCCCAGCCCACACCTCCACTCTTTTATTTTTATTTTTTTGGCTGTACTGGGGCTTGAACTCCAGGCCTGGGCACTGTCTCTGGCTTCTTTTTGTTCAAGGCTAGCTCTCTACCACTTGAGCCACAGCACCACTTCCAGCTTTTTCTGTATATGTGGTGCTGAAGAATCGAACCCAGGGCTTCATGCATGCGAGGCAAGCACTCTACCACTAAGCCATATTCCCAGCCCACACCTCCACTTTTGTTTTGGTGCAGATTCATTAGAAATAAGAGTTTTGAGGGTTTGTTTGCCTGAGCTAGCTTTAAACCATGATTCCTAGATCTCAGCCTTCTGATTGGCTAGAATTATAAGTGTGAGCCATTGACATCTGGTTCATACTGTGTTTTTTTTACAATTTCTGGCTGGGCACTAGTGGTTCATACCTGTCATTCTAGCTACTCAGGAGGCTGAGATCTGAGGATCGAGGTTCAAAGGCAGCCAGGGCAGGAAAGTCCACGAGACTCTTATTTACAATGAACCACCAGAAAACTGGAAGTGGAGTTGTGGCTCCAGTGGTAGAATGCTAGCCTTGAGCTAAAGAGCTCAGGGATAGTGCCCAGGCTCAGAGTTCATACCCCACGACTGCCAAAAAAATAAAATAAAATGAGATACAATTTCTGGACAAGATGGGTCATGTGGACAGGTTTTGAGCTCCCCATCATTCTGCCTCCGCCTCTCTAGTACTGAGATTACAGGTGTGTGCCACCACCTTTGATCATATCTTTTTTTCCCCTGTCAGTTCTAGATTTCAGAATGACACACACACACACACACACACACACACACACACGCAGCAAATTACGTGGCCCTGTACAACAACTTCTCCCATGCCACCCCTGTGTTGGTCCTAGGATACCCAGGTGATTCTTGATGTATTTGCCAGGTAGCCTTGAGGTCTCTGCTGTGTGCACATCAGCCTCATCCAGTGCTCACTGAGAGAGTCGTGCAAGAGGTCCGGGGTAACGACTGTCGTCGGCAGTCACTGAAATCAGTGCATCAGGGGACAAAGAGGAAATCTCCTCTTAAAGAGGAAATTGAACCCAAGATGGCGTCCTTCCTCTCGTTAAGCCCTAGGCGAGCTAATGCCGGATGCGGCCTGCTCGTCCCTCGGAGACCCCTTCCCCTGGTGAGGGGTGGCTGTCCTGCGAGCACACCGCCCTGGGTGTACACGCTCTCCCCTACCCCAGGCCCTCGCCATCAGCCTCCGAGTGCTTCTTTATAACGGCCCACACACACGTATTCATAGAGGGAAGGTGGTCTGTCCCTCCTCCCTGGCCCTGGTGGGATCTTGGGAAATGCTCCCCTTGTGTCGCAAGGCAGGAAGGGATTAATGAGCCAGCATGGAGCACCCACGTCAGTGCCATTAACTTGGGGCTCCGCCGACAAAGTTTTAAATGAAGGTGACTGTGTAGGATTCGATCATTTGAGAGCATTTATATTGGTAATTAAGTAGCAATGCAGTCCAACGAACCAAACAAACGCAACCTTCAACCTCAAGAAACTATAAATTAGGATAATTTACACACCGCCTGCTGTGATTAGCTTTAGTATTCACAGGACTTAATGATAAAAATAACTAGATAGCAGATCCCATTAGGGCCCTAGTACAGATTTTCCTCTCTCTTTCCCATTTGTGTTGCTCATTTGCCCCCGTCGGAGCTGTTCTTCAGAGAATTCCTCAGAGTTCCCAGGACATTGTTGGCCTTGTGAAAAACTTGTTTTTAATGTATGGAATGGTCCTTATTTAAAAAGTCATTGTACAGGGCTGGGGATATGGCCTAGTGGCAAGAGTGCCTGCCTCATATACATGAGGCCCTGGGTTCGATTCCCCAGCACCACATATACAGAAAACGGCCAGAGGTGGCGCTGTGGCTCAAGTGGTAGAGTGCTAGCCTTGAGCAAAAAGAAGCCAGGAACAGTGCTCAGACCCTGAGTCCAAGCCCCAGGACCGGCAAAAAAAAAAAGTCATTGTACAATTAAGACATATCAACACTTTGAGAATTTTCTGGTAGGTCAGTCTGCTTTATAATGAGTCTCTGATGTTATGTTTCAGTAAGTAGAAACACTGTATTCTATACTAGAGGAAAAAAAAAATCAAGATTTAAGATAAACAATGTAAAGGATGAGATGCAGGTTGGCGAATGCTTTCCTCTCCAGGATGGCCCTGATGGTAGAGGAAGGGGCACCGATGAACAAAGCCCAGCCCATTCCACGGCCAGCATTCCTCTGGGCACCGGGCAACTCCCTTCAGGAAATCAAGGGTCTGCTTTCCTGATCTTTGACTTCGTCCTGATCACACATCCCACCAATCATTCGAACATTCAAAGCACATCGATCTGTCCCTCTCCTCTCTCTCTCTTTCATTCTTTCCCTCCCTCCACTCCACTCTTCCCTTCTTCCCCCTTCCTCTCTTCCTCTCTCTTCCTCCCTCCCTCCCTTCCTCCCTCCCTCCCTCCCTCCCTCCCTCCCTCCCTCCCTTCCTCTCTCTCTCTCTCTCTCTCTCTCCCTCTCTCTCTCTCTCTCATCAGAGTGGGAACTCTGGGCCTCATTCTTACTCAGCTTGCACACTCGTTGTCTCTACCCCTGAGGCCACGCCTCCAGGCCAGCTGTTGGGGCTGGTTATTTTGGAGATGACCAAGGGAAGTTGCTGGCTTTCCCAGGAAGCGATTAGACATGGATGGTCCTCCCCAGAGTGAGCATGGCTTTGGTCCTCTGAGAAAAACACGTGACCACTGGCCCCAAAGCTTAGTTAATGAAGAAGAACTTTACAAAGCAATGGACTGGACTTTTTTTTTTTTTGGTAAGGGCTTAATTCAAGACTTGGTAGCAAAATTAGGCTTAGGGAAAACTTTTAACTAGCAACAACAAGACATTAGTATACCAACTGGTTTTAAAAAAAAAGAGAAAGAGAACTTCTCCAACTACCTAGTCAACCCAAATTTCCTGCCAGTGTTCTAAAAGCATAAACGGAGCCTCTTGGGCTGGGAATATGGCCTAGTGGCAAGAGCGCTTGCCTCGTATACCTGAAGCCCTGGGTTTGATTCCTCAGTACCACATATATAGAAAATGGCCAGAAGTGGCGCTGTGGCTCAAGTGGCAGAGTGCTAGCCTTGAGCAAAAAGAAGCCAGGGACAGTGCTCAGGCCCTGAGTCCAAGGCCCAGGGCTGGCAAAAATAAATAAATAAATAAATAAATAAATAAATAAATAAATAAATGGAGCCTCTGGATCACTAACAGTTTGTATTGGTTTGAGTCCTAAAATGGAAGAAAAGCATCTAATATCATTAGAGAGGTTCTTGTTTTGGGGCTGATCCTCAGGGCCTGGGCACTCTTCCTTAGGGTTTTTGCTCTAGGCTAGCACTTTATCACTATCACAGCTCCGCCTCTAGCTTTTTAGTAGTTAATTTGTTTTTTTTTTAGTAGTTAATTGGAGATAAGTGTCTCATAGCCTTTCCTGCCCAGGCTGGCTTTGAACCATGATCCTGAAATCTCACTCTCCCGAGTAGCTAGGATTATAGGCATGAGCCACTGGTGCCTGGCAAGGAAGATTTTAGTGATGACAAAACCATTATTTTTGTGTAAGGTCCTGCTCTGATACAAATGTGTGTGTGTGTGTGTGTGCACATTCATGTACATGTGCCTGCATGTATGTGTCCCTTAAATTCTGCACACTGAAACCTCTCCCTGCAAGAAGGTAGTTGCAGGTGGGACTTTTAGAAAGCAACTTGGTCCTTAGCAGTCGGCTCCTAAGAGGTTTTCTGTTTCGTGAAGACACTACCATAAACCAGGAAGCAGATCTTCACCAGACACCAAACCTGCTCATCGGTTGGCCGTGGATTCCCCAACGCCCAGGACTCTGAGATATGAACGTCTGGAGTCCACGAGCAGCATGGTGTACGGCCTAGACTAAGACAGATCCATCTAGTCAGGAAGTGAGAACGAGTGAGCAGGAATCACGGGAAGCGGATGAGAAGCCACCGCAGAGGCTCAACCCACAGGATGATAGCAAAGGAAGAAGACTTCCTCTGACTTAATGGTACAGAAACCTGAGCAGGTACAGCTGCAGCCTAGCCCTATGTCCACTTTTACAACCCATTTTCCCCCACGTGCTCTGCACGTTCCAATCCAGCCTCTCTTCGTTGAGCCATCAGAACACTTCCCCACTATTTCTTTACTGAGAACATTCTCTTTCCTCTTGAATCCCCTCCCAGTTTCTGTCCTATAAATAGCCATCCTCATATTTCACGGCCTACTTGAATTCCCAGGCCACCTATGAACTCTTCCCCGGTGGCGGCGATGGCTCTCGGTGATTAGATTTCCCTGCCTTTTACTCAGTCACATAAATTAGGCACTGGTTGTTTGGGGAAAGTTTTGTCGTTGTTTTTTTGTTTCCTCTTTGCAATGAGATGATAGTTTCCCTGAAGTGATGAGGGTGGGGATCAGATGTCATAGCTCACAGAATCTCTGTGCTCCTTCTTCTCTCCTATGTCCTACAAATCAGCAGAGCGATGGAAGACACAAAGGTGTGGGAGAGGGTTGGGAAGATGGCTTCCAGCAGCCGCAGGAGGCCCCCACTCCACAGCTCGGGGCATTGTCTTGGGACTTCGTGAAAGGCTCAACGTGGGATTTTCTGCCTGGAAGCCCAGGATGTCCAGTTGTCCCCCAGAGCAGTTACTGCCTGCCAAGGGAGGGAGCTCCGATAACCCGGTGGGAAGGAGGTGGGAGAGGAAGCCCCAAAGCTCCAGGCTTCACAGAATTCGGAAAGAGAGAACAATTGGAAAAACGCTTTGTAAGACTGTTCCGAGCAGCAGGTGTGCGGAATGATCCGCTTTGGTCTTGGTAGTGATACGCTCATATCCACGCACAGATGCACAAATGGAATCTACGGCCCGGAACACGCTGCTCCTTTGAGGAGCCTTCTACTGGGGACCCTTCCAGTCTGTCCTTTTCTCCCAGCATTCCTGCTGACCTTGGCCCATTTCCCTCTGTGTTGCTTGGGGCCTCTTCACCAAACGGCCTTTTAGTGTTGCTGTGTTATCTTTGGGGGCCGCAGTCTTAACTTTCCTTCTGTTTCTCACATCTACAAGCCATGTTCAAGGAAGTCTGCAACTCAAATGGTTGTTTTCCAGGTTCTCTTTCCTCTACCCTCACAAATGTAAAAGTGTAGTCAGAAAAAGGAGAATAATCAGGTAAGGTTAGGAATGGTATATATTCCTTTAATCCCAGCTACTCGGGAGACAGAGGGAGGAAGATCAAAGCCCAATGCTAGGCAGAAGCACAAGACTGTATCTGAACAGTAACTCATGAGACAAAGGTTAATTCCCAGTACTTCCAAAGGGAAAAACAATCAAGGCAAAGGATCACATACAAACACAATGCGACAATTTCACACACAAGCATGGTGTGTCCCCTCTACTGACTGGCATGAAACCTTATTTGTAAATTAATTTCTCTAGTGGAAAATAATTTAAATCAACACTTTGGTAGCAAATCATCAATCAAATTTCAAATCATGCCTTTTTTATTTTGTGAAGACGATTCCTGTTTATTCCTTAAATCCTGGCTCAAATAACCACCGTGCCATCTGTTGTATTCCTACGTCAATACAGAATCACCTCTCAGCCAGGCCTGATTCCCAGGTGTGGAATTTATAGACATGGACAAAATAGTTTGTCTTTTCTCATTGCCTTTTGTGTTCTCATCTGTACAATGGGGGAAGTAGTATCTAGCTCCTAATACTTCTGTGAGAAAGACAACAACGACCTAAACACTGGCCCAGAGAAGGAGCTCCCAGGGCACAGGGCATCTTGTTATATTATTATGAACCACACAATCGCCGTGTGGTTAGGGTGCACCTGGAACAAGCTAAGCCCAACACGCATCCTTGGGGACCAGCGAGGGCATCAGGAATTCAAACGGGAAAGTTTAGAAAGTACCTTGGACCAGGAAAGAAGAGCAAAATGAAGAAGCAATAAACAGCACGATAAACCTTCTGCTCAGTGACTTGAGCGGTCACGTCTTACCGGTTTAGAGTGGTGGATTAAAAGGACTGGCTTCGAGCTTTGATCGTCAGGTCCCGGCTTCCTCCTAGCTGGGATGACAGGCGTGAGAGCCACCAGCGCCAGCTAAGATGACTCCGTTTTAATGGATCAACCACTCTTTCTTTTCTTTTTTTTTTTTTTTTTTTTTTTGCCAGTCCTGGGGCTTGGACTCAGGGCCTGAGCACTGTCCCTGGCTTCTTTTTTGCTCAAGGCTAGCACTCTACCACTTGAGCCACAGCGCCACTTCTGGCCATTTTCTGTATATGTGGTGCTGGGGAATCGAACCCAGGGCCTCATGTATATGAGGCAGGCACTCTTGCCACTAGGCCATATCCCCAGCCCCCCACTCTTTATTTTCTTTGGAGAGAAATGACACTTCTTTCTGCACACCAGTAAGGTTTTGAGGCGCTGTGTCTCTTCTGATACCGGAAATACTCCCGTGGAAACAAAGTCCAATTGGATTGAGCCTGGAGGGCTGCTGGAAGCGTTCTCGAGTCAGGTGACTGTGTTTCAGGCATGCCTCGATGGATCGATGGATCGAGATTCCCCCCCCCCCCCCCCCCGCCGGGGTTGGCTGGAAAAGCGCCCGCGTACATTTCCTAGAAATGAGGAATAGTGATTCTCTGAACTTCAGCTTCGGCTCAGAACCATCTGCTTCCAGACAGTGTGGTTTCACATCACCAACAAACACGCTTCCGCCCGCAGCGTGGTGACTCACAACCGGACCCCACCGGATTCACCCCGTGCGTTTGGCAGGGAAAATCATGCAGGCGTTCTTCCATTTTTATTCCAATACCTGTGACGGGGGCAGAATGTGCACACACCCAGCTCAGCCTCAAAGTCAGAAACTGCCATGTGGAACTCACACCCAAAACCCCTCATCTGTGGTCTCAGTGAGTTACTATTTACTGATAATCTACTCTATGCCCAGCTTGATGTTGACTACCCAAGAAATTCAAAAGAAGATATTGTTTTTAAAGTGTAACTTTTCTGTGACTTAGGGAACACATAGAGGGATTTTAGTCATTGCTCATGAATTACTATGGACTTTGCCTCCTGCTCACACTTGGCCCTTTCACTCAAGACTGTGGCTCTCTACCACTTGAGCCACAGCTCCACATCTGCCTTTTGCCGGTTAATCGGAAATGACAGTCTCACTGTCATTTCAGCCAAGGCGGGATTCAAATTGTGACCTCAGACCTGCCTCCTAAGTAGCTAGGATTAGAGGAGTGAGCCACTTGGAGCCTGGTAGGTTTTAATTTTTGGTTTATTTATTGTTATTATAAAGGTGATTGTATAGAGGGGATTGAAATGACACGAATCAGATAATGAGTACATTTCCTGTCATAAACTGTCTTCCCTTCCCTCATTCTGTCTTAGTCCCTCTCTCCCGTCTCCACCCACGAGTTGTGTAGGTCACTTTCTTCTGTGTCCAGTGAGCTCCACTGTTGCACTTTTTCACCCTTTTCCCCTGAAATTCTGTACCCTCTCCAGTTTTCTTGTGTGGAAAGGTTGTGTTGTTTTCCACGGTGGTTCTTCCCCCCAGCATTGCGCGAGGGTCTCAGTTCTCTGAGTCCTTATTTGCACTTGCTATCTCTTGTGGTCGCCAAGGGCTCTCTCCTGGTGGATTTGATTTGCATTTCCTTGATGCTTAGTGATTCTCAGCATCTTTTCAAATACCTGTTGGCCATTTGCATGTCTTTATTGGAGAAATATCTAGAGCTGTGTTTACTCCCTCAAGGATGCTAATTAGTGAACAGTCTGTGGCAGTGACAGCAGCGTTTTAGATGATCGCTTGAGCAGGATGTCTCGCTGGGTGCCTGCTTGCTGCAGGCCAGATTCGGAATCCCGAGACACTAGCACCAGGGATGGCTGCTGGACCACCGGCCAGCGCTCTGCTTGGACCAGAGCTTCAGGGCGAGGGACCACTGCCATTGTCCTTGACATTGGCCTTCATGATGAAGCATCTAGAAACCGTTGATCACTCTGCCATTCATAAACTGCACCAAGCCCTTGCACTGCATTTATTTGTATTTTCTGCTTCATCCTCTTGGGTTAATAAATTCTATAAAGCTTAAATTTTCTGAGAAGAATTTCCTATCACTTATTATTCTGATTAGGTTCAGTGAATGCCTGTCTGGGAAACTAGGGCTTACTGGATAGGATCCCTTGGTGATTCGTGCAATCATTAATTTCCACATGTGTTCAGACCCTTCAGTTAGCGAGGACAAAGGTCACCTTTGTCATTAGCCATGTCACATCCTTCAGCTCTCTCGTTTTATCTCAGTCACTGCCATCTCTACTTCTATCTTTGGAAAATACAGTGGCTAGCCGTACAGGACTCCAGTGTTAGGGCCGAATGGAAAAGCACTGGCTATTTCATTAACCAGTTTGGCTGATCACCATGACAGAGATTTCCTTGTTAATTCTTGCAGGATCTCTTCCCCAGGTCCCAAAAGGTAGATCACAAAGCTTCTTTTAGCACTAAGCTTATAAACTGAAGAACTTGATTAAACCCCAGGTCTGATATTTCCTGGGTACATGACCTTGAGAAATTCAAGTGGCTTCTTCCAGGTTCCGTCTCATCAATTTTAAAATAAATATGAAAATGCCTCTCAGAATCGCTGTGAAATGAAAAAGACCTTCTGAAGTCATATATTCACGAGCCTGTCCAACTGAAAACACTAGTGTAGGTGTGGCTCCCATATCATTCATTCCCAGTTTCAATAGCATCATTCATTCCTCTCTACCTTTTCGCAGGAGTTGGTGGTTAAAACTGAGATAATTTTAAAACTTGCTTTATATGCAGAATATCAATGTCTTTCTGAATTCCACAAGGATTCAGGAATGGGGAACATCATGAGGAACTTCTTTCATCACGATGAAGATAAGTGGTAATTGAACAGTGGGAACTTATTTAGAAATCAGTGTGCACATTTGGTAGTGCCAAAGCCCCCACGTTGGAATTTAGCCCTTGTAGGTGCAATAGGGAGGTCGGATCTGGCCAGTGCCATCATTAGCTGTGGAGGAACTTCAGGTTGACTCCAGCTCAGGTTAGAGCAGAAGCCAACTCCATCTTCACTAAGATCTCCCCCTCACCCTATCCAGGGAAGCTCCCCTTTACTGTGATAAGATTGTGTAAACTGCTTGACCACCTGAAGCATGGAAAGTTCAAGGAACGTTCAAGGTTAAACCCGTGCCCTCCTATGAGTAGGCGTATCCACCTGCATCATGTGAGCCCCGCCAAATCCATGCGCCAACTCTAACCAGAATGATAGGTTGGTTCAAACAGATGCTATGAGACAGACTGTAACTCTATTGGCCACCTGCGTGCGGCCTAGCATGCTCTGTAAGTGCCGTATCCTCATTGGCTGCCTGCGTGTGGCAAGTTTGTGATGTTTGCCTTATAACCAGGCTGGAAGGCCACGCGGGCACGCGATTCCAGCTCCCGAGTCTGGGCCTCGACCCTGCACTCATGGTCGGCAGTTTCGGCTCCCGAGTCTGGGCTGCGACCAAGGCCGGTCGGTTCACTTTTTGTTCACTTTTTACTTCTCCAATAAATCTGTCTTTTTGTCATCTTGTAGCTGGAGACTGTGTGGTGGACTCTTGGGGGAACCAGGAATCCCCTCCTTTGGGGGGGACCCCGTTTCATTGTCGCGAACCCCCACTTTACTTCAGTAGGCACCATGCTTGGTTGTGTATCTGTTTTCTGTGTGAACTTAGACCAAGTCCCGAACCCTTAAAATCTCCTTTCATCATCTGTAAAATGAATATTTAAATATTCATCTCATAAAGTTGCTGTGAATGTTTATAATTGCTGTGCAAACTCCCTTCATCTGCTGAATCTTTTCATGTTTCTAACAGATCTTAGCACTCTATATTGAGAGCTTACATCCTTCATGATATCTGCCTTAAAAGTCCCTTTAATATCATCAGCCTCAAACTGATGATGATAGGTCTGCTTTTAATTGGATTCATACATTTTTATGTTTAGAAATGAGTCATGTCTATATAGGCAATGCAGTGGTCTAGGTTACTCTGAGACGCTCACTTATCTTCGTAGCAAATAAAGAAGAGATTTCTCTGTCACCTTAGGATAGTGGAAGGAATATTGAATGCAGGCTGGGAAATCTGATGCTTTTATAGCTCATGAAAAGTACTCCTTCTCCCTGCCATAGATCCTTCTTTTCATATAAAGAAGTCAGACTAGATGACCCCTAAAATCCTTTTTAATTCCTCAACCCACTGTTCTGCATTACTGATCCAAAATTGAGGTCAGATGGCCTCTTGGATCACGATAGACAATGACTAAGTAATAGGTTGAACCATGTGAAATTGTTATTTCGCAGATGCAGTATGGGTAAGTAGAATCCAGGTCACAGGACTCCGTCCAGTGTGCTGGTGCCACGTATTTCAGTAATGACTGCAAGATGGGCAGGCACGGCACGGGAGAGCGTCTGCAATCCCAACTCTGGAGGCTCCAGGGACAAGAGGGGGAATTCCAGGGCTATGTAATGAGCCTTGTCTCAAAAAGAAGGAAGGGAGGGAGGGAGGGAAGGGAGAAAAGTGTTATAAAAATGAACTCAATTTCCCAAAAGAAAATGCGCTGTAGTTCACCATGCACTATTTTTCTAGCATGGTTATTTTACTAAGTTAGTTAAAAAGCAAGTACCACCATGCAGGCAGCCCCCGCCCCCCCCACCCCCCCACCCCCCCACCCCCGCTCTGCTTTTCTCCTCGGTTCCCTTGCAGGACCTGTGTGGACGTGATGCACTATGGAGCGACGCTATTCTGGCTCTGTGCTCGGAAGAGCGCATGCGTGCGTGGGACGTGCATGAAAACCACCCAAACGCCGGCCCTTCTGGCTCCAAACCACAGAGGTGCTTCCACAGGGCAAGTGAGACAAAGCTTAGGGCATTAGGTTTGCAGTTGCAGACAAACCCGCATAATAAATCAGTGCATCTGAAAACACACTCTTCAGGGAGATTTCTCATTCACAAACATTTCTTCTTCTATAACATGGCCCAATGTCTTAATGATCTTCAAATCGCCGACATACTGTCCCCAATCCTCCCATCTCTAAAGTATCAGGTGAACAGGCCAACCATTTATCTTTCTATGCTACCCTTTGCTCAAGTAAGGATGTGAATTTCATTTCTCACATTGGCCCATACTTCTGCTCTCATGAGTAATATACACCATTGATAAGGTGTCCCAGTGCCCATAAGATGGCAGGTCCAGAAGTTTCTCTCAGTCAGAACAACAGTACTTTCTGAATGCTTCTGACATGTTGATACTCATTATTTGAAGACACGTCATTATTCGAAGAGATATTATTATTTGAAGTTTCCAGGGATGGGGGTCCACTTTGGTGTAAATCAATACTTGAAGAGATCTAATGTTAGCTGGCTTTTTCTCGTGCTGACTTGAAATCTTATAAATTCCACCTCTTGCTCTTATTTCTTCCCTCTAGCAACACAGAACAATCTACTTTTGTGCTCTAATACTGTATACATGACGAAAGTGTCACTTTTTTAAAAGTCTTCTCTTTCTAGAGCAAGCATTCCTTTATTTTCTCTTTCTAACATGCTTTGTGGGGGACCCCAAAGCCAACAGTGCTTCCTTTGCACATGGGAGAACTCATACTCTGAAACACCTTGGCCAGTCACCAACACTATACGCTTCAAACAGAGAAAAGAATGCAGATTCACCACAGCAGCTAGAAAGCAGAGAGAGAAATTCTGGAGACAAACGCAGAGGGGGAGCCCCACGTTTTGAACAAGATTGCTGCTCAGGTTCCTGGCTGAACTCCGCAAGGGCACATGGACGGAAGAGATTTCCACTGCGGCAAGCCACAGAGGAGCAGACCCAGATTTAGCGGATTGATTTAATTTTCCTGCTTGCTAAAGCAGGAAAGTGGTTGAAAGAATATAAAGGGATTCATGATCTCTCATATAGATCACCAACAATGACAAAGATGCAATAACAATTACTAAGCAGAAAAACAAGAAAAAAATGATCCCTGTGTTAATTACTGGAAATCGATCCCAGCACGAGGCCAGTGTTGGAATTAGTGAAGACTGTGAAGCTGGTATTCCAAGTACGCTGACGAAACTACAGGAAAGCCAAAAAACAGCCTGACATAACCATGACCTTCTTTTAACTTTAATATATGTTTAATAATTATCCTCAGATCCAAGTATAGTACTTAGTACATTCTTCAACAGGCTTGAAATTTGTAAAGAACCAAAGAGAACGGTGGCTACAAATCTTTTAAAGTGGGTTCCGTGATGACACGAAGCCGCACTCGGCCTTGTCCTTCGAGAACTTCATCAAACAGAGCATCTAGGTCGGAAGCCAAGCCACGGGTGTGTCACTACGTAGATGGTGCACATCTGCGACGGCAGGATCCACAGTGGAGAAATCCTTGTTCATATGCTCAAAACCGTGAGGGCAAGCCTTGTCCCTGAGAAAGCATTTATTCTCACTCACATAAAAATACCAGGGGTGAGAAGGCAAGCCGCCTGCTCCCCGTGGGTCACGGCCATGGGATGGAGTTCTCCCGCACGAGGGTGGAGAGGTGGCAGGTGTGGGAGAGAGCGGGGCTTGCCAGGTGCGTGGTGGAGACTGCGGGTGGATCCAGAGCTTTAGCTCACAAACCCTCAGCACCGGGACAGGCACACCGCCACCTAAGATAGAGAGGGAGCTTTTTCTAGAACAGGCAACGAAAGGATGCTAGGAGACTTGCATGGGTCCCAGAGGGGATGGGAACTTGCCGGGCAATGGGAAGGAGCTGTGGAGGGGTGAGAAGAAGACGCCTGGGCGGGAAGGGCCGAGCGTGGGCCCAGCGTGGGGGCTGACTGTGGAGGGCCCTCACCAGGGCTGGATGCGCAATCGATGTCAACGCCCGTGACAAGGATCCCCCAAGCGAGCACAGACATGGGGACCACAAGGGTGGCCCCCTCGCTGTGCAGCCCAAGACCAACGCTGAGCCCGTAACCAGCACCCTTTCTGCACCGCACAGCATGCCGCCCATACGCTCCGCGCGCCCATCACTCCTAGAGAGGACAAGGCGCAGAAGGCCAAGGCGTGCTGTGAGGGGGACGATCGCGGGAAACAGAGCTAGGAAGGGGCATCGGGCAAGAGCCTGAAGTATTCCAGCTGCTGGACGTAAATGATTAAATGGCTTCCTTCTGGGCGTAAGCGGTCAGCACGTGTGTTCTCACTTAGCTTTCCTTTCAAGGCTAGCGTTTGACCACTCGAACCCCAGCTCCTCCGGCTTTTCTGTGGCTCATTGGAGGTAACAGCGTCTCGGGCTGGCTTCACAACGCCACCCTTCCATCTCCGAGTAGCTAGGATTGCAGGGGTGCTAACTGGGTTCTTCATTCCTTCAAAAGAAGATGAAGAATTGTCATGTCAGTGAAAAAGAGGCCAATGACCAAAGGGGGAAAAAGCTGATCTGTAAGATAAAAATGTCTGGAAATCTAAAAGGTAATGAAATTTGAAAATCGACCTGAGAGTTCTACATCGATGGCCTGAAGAGAACTCAGGACTGTGAATTTACGTCTGGGAAACAGAATTCAGCCAGGGGCGTGCGGAAGAGAGCATTGTGGTGCATGGTGACCCCAGCACTCCTGAGACTGAGGCCAGAGAAGTACAGGTTCGAGGTCAGCCTGAAGTACATAGTGAGTCGCAGGTAAGGCTAGCTGTGCTGCAAAGAACCTGTCTCAAAAAACTTAAAGAGTGACTTGGGAGAGATGTGACAGGTTCTTCAGTGGGAGCCACGAGCTGGGGTTTGGCCCTCCGTCCCCTGGTGTGCGATGACTCTGTGGTCCAACCCACAGAATAAGGTAAAGGGGAGGATGTGTGCGATGACCTGGGCACAACCCCCGGCTGATGGTCCACCGCGCTGTGGCAGCGTCTTGCTGGAACCTGGCCGGCTGGCTAAGGACGTGGGTAGCCATGTTCAGAAGCTGTGAGCCCTTCCAGACGCTGACCGCTGCCACAGCCGGCCAGACCCACAGCAACCTCAGCCCTCAAGCCTAGCACCGCAGGGAAGTTAATTCCACCAACAAACTCAGCGAGCCTGGACCCCAGAGGAGCCCCGTCTCTGATTGGCACCTCCATGTCTGCTGAAGAACGCTGCGAACACGGGACTCAGGTGAGCTGCACTTAGATCCCTTTCCCACAGGAGCTGACCGTTTCTTAACACTGTTCATCGAATCTAGTTACCTTTCCTTGCTACGGGCACACCAATCTCTCCAAGTTACTTTATTCTCTCTACTTTTCTTCTCTTCAAAATGAATACTAAACAAAACAAGCCCCCCACATACCCCACACACATGCAAGGGGATGGCCAAAAATAGAAAACATATTCTTATTTAGTGCAGGTATTAAATTGGAAAAATGAGCTTTTATTCAAGTAACTGCTGTGTTCCAGAAACATAGTCCAAAGTTCTATGTATGAATCTTCATTGTTTTGTGAAATGACTTCTCCTTAGAAGCTACGTTGAACTGTGCCCAGTCGTCAGGGACAATGCACACTACTAATAAAGACCATTCCACCTTGCAATGAATTCTAGAGTGGGCAACTGCACAGGGGTTTGCCAGAGAGGGAAAGGACAGGGAAATGTGGCCCAGATGTAACATGTCTCTGCAGTAGTTACACGTGGTGACATTTGAGGGGAAGAGTAGGTAGCTGAGATCATGGCTAGGGTCTCGTGTGGAATTGGTCCCAGCCTGTGGACTTCTTAATGAGCAAGCCACAGAGGAGGCCAGCACAAACGGGGATCCACAGAGGATGAGAAACAGAAGATGCAGGGGGAAAAAGGTTTTATTCTTTTTGTGCAAGTGTGAGAAACATAGGCAAGTGCAACACAACTGAAAATACAGAAGAATAAAAGGAAAAGAGACAGCAATGTTTTTTAAAGTAACACATCTCAGCACAATAAGAGATTTGGAAAAATAGAAAAGCAACCAACAATTAAAATGAAAATAGAATTGTACAGAGAAAGGAATTGTGCATGAATATTTCTAAATAGATTTGCTAGGGAGCCTAATACATTTCTTTGGAAGGGCCTGTAAATACATAATCACAGATATATCTAGAAGGGGTTATGTGAAAACTACACACACAGTCTATTTAATCCTCGTGGCAAATTTGAATGAATGCAAATATGTGTGGGAAAGTTGTCTCTGAGTCTCCTGTAGCACTTCTTTTAGCCTTTGATATGAAGGGACTTGGCTGAGTATAAAGGAAGATTTCAAAACTCGTGGCAACTAGTGAAATCACTGTTAAACTACTGCTCTGGATTTGCTACCTAAAAATTTCTATCGCTACTGCAAAATAAGATAGAATATATTTTCTTTGCTTTTATTGTCTCCTATCTTGTTCTTTGTTGTTGTTTTATCTTGCCTGTCCTGGGGCTTAAACACAAGGCCTAGGTGCTGTCCTTGAGCATTTTTTGCTCAAGGCTAGTGATCTAGCTCTTGAGCCACAGTTCTACTTCTTGTGGTTCTGATGGTAATTAAAGACAAGAGTTTCACAGACTGTCCTGCCCAGGCTGGCTTTGAACTGTGATCCTCAGGTCTCAGTCTCCTGAGTAAAGATTACAGGCGTGAGCCACCAGCACCTGGCTCTGAATTTTTTTGTTTGTTTGTTTGTTTTTAGATTTACCTTGGTCATATCCCCAGAAAAAAGAACTTTCTATAAACAATTGGGACTTCATGAGTATGGGATGTACTCCAAAGTCTTCATTATCCCCACACTCTTCAAACCAGGGTAGCTCACGAGGTGCAGACACATGCACAAAATGATCTCTGCATTGTCACATTAGTAATGCTCTGAATTAATTCAAAGCATCCAAGTATTTTCCCTTTCAACAAACTAAAAATAATGTCTCCTTTGGAAATTCACCTCCATAGAAAGATATTTAGCATAAATAAGAATAGCATGTCAAAAACATTTGGTAGAAAAGTCAGCAAATGCATACATTTATCAGTAATAATTAATCATTCTGTTTGTGTGGAAAAGGGGAAATCTTGCCAAAAAATACAACAAGTAAGGCATTATCAGTGGTTTTGCTGGAAGAGAGAAGGTCATTTGAAATTGGAACTAATACTAGAAAAGTATAATTTAAATATCAATACACAATAATCCTCTTTCAGTAATACTGAGTATGTAATTCCCTGCTTCCTCTTTATGTATTTGTCACCTATCAGAAAATTGGCAACAATTCATTTAATTAGCTTTGTGTTTAGCCAGAAATGAATATGGAGTTCATGATAATTTTCAAATTTTCCTGAAAAACATAAATGAAAATAGGATCCTAGTAAAAGAGAATGCCTTCCGATAGAAAAGTATATCTTGCAAAATTGGAGTTAGAAGAGTTTCTTAATTGTGATAGAAACCACTCAAATAAGGAACTATTAAGAACAACACATTTGTACTAAATAACTCAATAATAAGATATTTCTGGTTCTGTTGATGCTAGAATAGGAATATACTTTAGATAGAATATTGTGCTGAGCTTCAAATTAAGATTTGAATTTTCATTTTCTAGATGTATGTGTGTATGTGTGCCAGTACTACAGCTTGAACTCAGGGCTTGGACACTGTCCCTTGGCTTTCTTGCTCAAGATGGTTGGTGCTGTGACCCTTGAGCTACAGCTACACTCCTGGCTTTTTGCTAGTTAATTGGAGGTAAGAGTCTCATGGACTTTTCAACCATGCCTGCCTTTGAACCACAATCCTCAGATCTCAGCCTCCTGAGTAGCTCGTATCACTGGCATGCTACGGGCCTGGCTCAAGGTGGCTTCGCTTCCTTTTCTCTTTTAGAGACCTCATCCCAAGTCACGGAGTCTCTTGGTCTCCAGTGGCTCGCACCTAGGAATGTCAGTAGTCCTGCTGCTGCCCCCACTCAACAACCGGCTCATCTCTCATGCGCAGAATGAGGTAGGCCAGGAGCTGGAAGAGGTTTTGCCAGAGTAGGAGGGACACATAGAAGGACAGGCCGCTGACGTCTAGCTCGCAGTGCTGGCCGGCGAAGGCCACGCCGCACACGCACTGGAATCGGTTCCTCAGGTCCCGGCACAGGCCCCCATTCTGGCACGGCTCAGAGGCACACTCGTCGATGTCCTCTTCACACCTGGAAACAACCAGAGAGCACAGAGGCCCGGGCCCTGCATCACCAGGCCTCCCTGCCCAGCCCAGCCTCCCACCCACAGATTCCCTCGGTTTACACAGACCTGCGAAGCTCCCTCTACATTCTTTACATGCACCTGCAGCTCAATCGGAGTGAGCTGCACATGCAGACATGGAATCTACTGGAACAAGGACACAGAGGCAAGCGTTTGGAAACTGGGTCACGCGTAAGCCAATTTCTCCCTTAAGAGCATTAAGGGGTTTGCCACCTTGTAAACGTTCAGTTTATTAGGGGCGCAGAGCAACCAGGAGAGCAGGCAGCGTGATGCCCGCCGAGCGTCTGCGGCCCCGGTGCGGACCACGCCCCATCTGTGCCTCGGAAATACACAGACCAAACATGGAACACGAAAAGGCTCATTCTGGGACATTTTCCTTTTCAAGTCTCCTTCCCACACACGCAAAAGTAGGCAACTGGGTTTCCCTTGCTCATAAATCTGTGTTCTAATCGCTCAGTGTCATTTCAGACTTTCAAAGCCAAGTTGTCAGAAGAAACAAGTTCCTCTCTGACATCAATAGAACTTTCCCTCTTCCCTCAGACAGTGTCTGTTTTCATCTAATTTTCTACTAACTAGATTTTTCTTTTGATTTTTTTTGTTCCCAAACTGATACTGTTTAGATTTTATTTAACTGATATTTATGGGGTACCATGTGTATGTGGCACGATACTTAAATCAAATGAAACAAATTTATCTCCACAAATACTTGTTATTTCTTTCTGGTAGACATCTGCAAGCTCTTTTCTTATAGATTTTTGAAATATTGTTATTGCAAGATAGATACCATCCACTTATACACAATGGAATACTACATAGCGATTAGGAATGGTTGAAATATTGTTATTCGCAGGGAAATGGTCAGAACTCGAACAAATAATGTTGAGCGAGACAAGCCTAGAACACAGAAAACAAAGGGGCATGACCTCCCTGATATATGACTGTTAACAAAGGGAGACGGAGAGACAGTAGAGACCAAGTCTGTGAACACTGTATATGTTCTTGATACATTGTATATTGTATATATGTCTACCTGACCTAGAGAAGGGATAGGAAAACAGGATGTAAGATATCACAAGAAATGTACACACTGCCCTACTATGTAACTGTACCCTTTTTGCACAACACCTTGTAAAAAATTTGTGTTCAATTAATAAACAAACAAAAAAGATAGATACCATGAAATGATTCACTAGCCAGCCACTTGCTAGATTCTGTGTGTGTGCGCGCGTGTGTTCGCGCACACACATGAGTGTGAGTGAGGATTTGCATGTATACACAAGTGCCAGTACTGGGACGTGAGCTCAGGGCTTCTTGTCTCCCTTAGCATTGTCAATCAAGACTGGTGTTTTGCCGTGTAAACCACAGCTCTCCTTCGGGATTTTTGCTAGGCTTTGCTCCCTGTGCTCTTCAGAGCTCAGCCTCCTGAGTAGCTGGGGTGACAGGCGTGAGCCACCCGCATTGGGCCACTGGGATATTTTTTTAAATGCTAGTCACACAAGAAATACTCTGCTAAGGTTCTGAAACATCTGTATTACTGTAGGAAATTCATAGAAAAGCTCAGCTCCAGAAATCTCTAGGGAGCAGCTTATCCTGTGGCTGTCTGATGCAGACAATTTGTAATTTCCTCTACCACCAAAAAGGGGGAACCTGCCTGTATGCAGCAGGGGCTAATAAAAGGGGAGGAGGCCGCCAGGCAGCGCCAAGCCAAGGTAGAACGGAAAATGAAGAGTTCTTCCAAGAAAAACAACTCCTTATCCCGCCGGATACCAAGCATAGCTGAGACTCTGTTTTCCTTTTTTATTTTCCTGGCTCTGTCTGCTGGGTGAGGAGGAGACTTCCCCGATTAGATCTGAGCAGAACCTGCCAGCGCCCAGAAGCTCTCGCCAGGCCCTTCTTGTCCTGGGTGGGCTGCTATGCTCGCCTCATCCATCATTCACAGCCTTCCAGAGCGACACCGCCAAGCGGGAGGCCTCCCCCGGCAGGAGACAAGCACATGTATTAGAGGGAAACATCTTCCACGTCCTCCCATGCTATGGAAGCCTCGCTTCCCCGAGTCTTGGGAGACTGTCCAAAACATCCCAGTCTTTCCTTTAGCTACTCTCCATCATGCTCTTCCCTTTCTCTCTTTTGAACCAAACTGCGAACAACACACATAACACGAACACTGCTGGAGCTCTTCTCGTGTAGAACACGTGGGTGAGATCGCTGTGCTTTTTATGGGGTAGGTAATTCTCTCAGGCAATGTTTGAGGAGTGAGTGCTTGCATTTATTTCATCAGCAGCCACATTTACATCGTGCATTGGAATTAGTGGGGGGGGACCCCCCACAAATAAAGAAAAACAGCATATTATACAGTTTTAAAGCATATTTCCCTATTTGAAATCCCAGCTAGTAATGTGTTCTCTCCTTTGACCTACACTGTCATTTTTCTTCTTGTTTATTGCTTGACTCTGGTCTGGACCTATATTTCAGCACAGATTTTTTTTCCCCTACATGAACTAAGATGAAAAATTAGAAGAGAAAAGGATTTCTGAGCTATCCCCACTGTTGTTTAGCCCAGAAGTTTCTTCCAGAAAGTTCTAATGTGACTCACCATTCTCCAGTAAAACCCGGCTGGCAGATACATTTTAACTCTGACTGGAACTCGATGCAGCTCCCTCCATGATAGCAAGTGAGATTGGTCTTCTCGTTCCCACAAACTGTGGAAGGCAATGCGCTGTGTTTGGAGAGATAAGAGGAACAGGCGCAGCTGCTTATCTTATTCATTTCATTCAAGAAAACTTGCTTGAGATGTCCATGGATGTCCTCAATGCTAAGCTAATTAAGAATAAGGGCTGTGGAAGCTATAAGTGCTCCATTGCACTGCATGATAGAAATAACTATTTCTCTAGCATACAGCTCCTTCTAGAAAGTCCTGCAGCTAGCCTGACGATCCATCTTCTCGTCACACAGAGTTCATTCGGAAGATAAGATCTATGACATAAGGTGACAGGAAATTTAAGGTTGGAAAGGAACTGGCTGTGGCTAGCTTTGCCCCCGCGTTGCTAATAAATCAGCAAGGGCCAGAGGAAAATGGCATTTCTATAAAGGCCAGGAAAGCCAGGACGGCGCGGCGCTAGCCGGGCATGCGTGTGATTTCTCTGTTAGTGCTCAGTGCTGAACTCTATTTGCCCTGCCACAACTGGCTGCTACTTCTCCCATAATTCATAGCTTCCTGAGCAGAAGGCAAGTCAAGTACTGGCGGGAGGCGGGGGCCTGCACAGTGCTCAACGGAGCTGTGTGTGAAGCTTGTACAACACCAATGCTGTACACGTTAAGAAATCCCTGTAAAAAGCAGAACAAGTATTAAAAGTGAAGCACAGCTGGGCTCTGGCGATTCACGCTTGTAATCCAAGCTATTCATTCAGGAGGCTGAGATCTGAGGATCAAAGTTCAGAGCCAGACCGGCCAGGAAAGTCTATGAGACTTTTATATCCAGTTAACCCCCTAAAATCCAGAAGGGGAGCTGTGGCTCATGTGGTAGAGTGCTACCTTTGAGCCAAAAAGCTAAGGGACAGTGCCTAGGCCCTGAGTTCATGCCTCAGAAATGGCACACACACACACACACACACACACACACACAAAATAATAATAATAATTTAAGCAATTTAATTGCTAGGGATTGTGTTTGGAAAGATTTTCAGAGTGTTATTCAGCTTCTTTTCCATCCGCTATGTGTTCCATGTTATCAGATACAGAATATTTAGGAAGTGTAAAGTAAGTTTACTTCTGTCTGTCATGTGTTATTGCTAGTGCAGAGAATGTGTGCCTCACAATAGCAAACGGGTCTCATCTCCTAAGGGCTGGTCAATTCTACTTTACACAGAAAATACCATAGGGACATGTCAAAGGAGTCAAACAATGCCAACTAGCTTTGAAAATGGTCAATAAGCAATGCAAATAGGAAGCACGATATACACGTTAGGTTCAATCAGCAGTTTCTGGGATGCATTAGAAAGCACGTGAGAAAAGTTTAGGGCTTAGAACTTTAGGATTTGGAACTTGACATTGAGAAATGAAGTGGATAAAAGTTCTGGAGAGTCAGTTACTCCGCTGTATAAGTTCACTTATCCAAAGGCATTGTGGGTCACTATGGAGTTGGATCATGGTTTTCTCTTGCTTTTAATGAAGAAAGTGATCTAACGCTTAACGCCGGAGGTGACATCAGTGCAATGTCAGCACGTGGCATCTTTGCTATGTCTTGCCAGTATAGATGCCGTGCAATACTCGATCCTAGAGAGGGAGGGAGGTCTTCCTATACGTGTGTCTTCTAGACCATGTAGTTAAGGAACCACTTCAGAACAGGTGGAAGGTCTACACGCTGAAAAGCCTCCAGGAGTTCTTACCAAAGTCCTGGGCTACATTCCTTGTTCATAATAACCCGCTCACCTCTCCATCATGACTCAAATATCTAGTAAATTTAAAGCAGTATAAATGGTTACAAAACAATAATGACTTCCACCGACATGAAACCTTGAAGCAGTGTGACTTAGAAGGAAACTATCTCCTCGTATCTGCTACACAGCAGAAACTAGTAGACACTGCACAGAACTGAAATTGTGTTTTGGTAATTTGAGAAAAAAACACGTGAAGTACTTTGAAATGGGAAAGAGAGATTAGTGGATATTCTTTAAGTGGAATGGCGGGATCTCTGGTATAATCTGATTTTGTACCAAACTATGTCTTAGATTTTCTTTACTTAGCTTTAACTATGTAAGACATATGAAATGATACACAAATGAATCCTGCTAATCAAAGTATGTGTGAATTTGTCTACACACCATACAATTATCACACTGCAGAAAAGATGATCTCCAACACTAATTTTGTGTTTCCCTTGAATATTAAACAGCTTTGCATTTGTTGGTAGATGATAGGTGCACGACCTTCAGATTGTCCTTTGAGCTGGGTTTTAATAGCTTATGCATCCCTTCATTAACGAGAAGAGAAATTATCTGATTTTGTTCAGATATTGTCTGTCTGACCACCATTGACAAAATTATGCTCTAAGGTAGATTTTCGGGATTTTAGAAGATCTATCATCTTCCACAAATAATCCAGAGCGTTGTTTTGGAGAACCTCCTCCCTTCCCTGGCACGGGGACTGGGGGGTTATTTCTGTATTTACCGTAAGTGCATGCGCTTCCTGGCTTCTTCTGATGACTGTTAGGCCCTTGGCTCTAAGGTACAAGACGCAAGAGCCTAACAGAGATGACCGCGAAAGCACGGAGTCGAGTGTCTAGACGAAACAACTGCCACACACACACACACACACACGCGTGGAGCATTCCACGAGGGGCGAATCCCACCTTGGCACAGTCAGAGGGCGAGGGAGGCGGGTGAGGCCGGCCTCTTGGGGCGCGGGGCCTGGGGCGCGGGGCGCAGGGCACGGGGTGCGGGACGCGGGGCCTGGGGCACGGGGCGTGGGGCCTGGGGCACGGGGCGCGGGGCCTGGGGCGCGGGTCACGGGGCGCGGGGCCCACTCCCTCCCCCCCGCCCCCCCCGCGGCGCCCCCTTTCCCGCGGGCCGCCGTCACGCACCTGCAGGGCTCCCCCGTGGAGTTCCCGGGGCAGCCGTGGTGGTCCCGGCGCAGCTCGCAGCGGGCCCCGGTGAAGCCGGGCGGGCAGCGGCAGCGGAAGGCGGCGTAGCGGTCCTCGCAGCGGGCCCCGCGCGGGCACGGAGCGGCCCGGCAGGGGTCCCCGCGCGCGCAGCCCGTCTCGGCGGCCGCCGCGGGGGAGACCCGGAGGAACTGCTCTTCCTGCGGTCTGGGAGGGAAGCCGGGCAGGCCCGCCACGTAGGAGAGCCACAGGCCCCCGAGGGCCACGGTGCTCACGCAGCCCCGGGGCCTCCCCGTGCCGTCCGCCGGCCGGGGATCGCCCACGGAGATGTCCACCCCGTCCCTCAGGAAGTCGAGGCTGCCGGCGGGCGCGCGGCTGTGCGCGGCCGGGGCGCCGTCCAGCTCCAGGCGCCACGCGGAGGCCGGCGCGCGGGGCCGGCTCATGGAGAGCGCCACGCGGTGCCACGCGCCGTCGCTCACGCCGCGCGCGCTCCGCAGCCGCACCGCCGCCACCCCGGCCTCGGCCCCGGCCCCGGCCCCGGCCCCGCGCCCGCTCCGCAGCTCCACCAGCAGCCGCGAGTCCTCCACGCTGACCCGCAGGGCCTCGGGCTCGCGCTCGGCCCGCAGGAGCCCCACGCTCGCCTCCCGCGTCCGGAAGCCCAGGGTGACGTTGCTCAGCTGCCGGCGGATCTTCCCGTTGCTTCGGAAGACCAGCTGCCCGCCCCGTCCACCCAAGACGGCGTCCGCCAGGCCTGCGGGGCGGGGCGGGAACACGGGGACAGCGTGAGCATGCGCGCGGTCAAGCGGAGGTCCTGCAGAGGTCAACGGGAGGTCAAGGGGAGGTCAAGGGGAGGCCCAGGGGAGCTCAAGGGGCGGTCCCTGCAGAGGTCAAGGGGAGGCCAAGGGGAGGTCCTGCAGAGGTCAACGGGAGGTCAAGGGGAGGTCAAGGAGAGGTCCTGCAGAGGTCAACGGGAGACCAAGGGGAGGTCAAGGGGAGGCCGAGGGGAGGTCCTGCAGAGGTCAAGGGGAGGTCAAGGCGAGGCCAAGGGGAGGTCAAGAATGGGAGACCAAGGGGAGGTCCTGCAGAGGTCAACGGGAGGTCAAGGGGAGGCCGAGGGGAAGTCAAGGGGAGGAGAGAGGGGAATGAACAGGGAAGTGGGGAGAATGCAGTCTTAATAGTCAATGCCTATCTTGTTAACACTAGGGAAACCGAAGGGAGAGGTGCAGTTGGAGGGCCGGGGGAGAATGAGGAAAGGGGTGACATCCATAAAGTGCACGGCCTGCATGGACATGTTGCATAGTAACCTCTCGGGGTAACTACCTAGAGATAATGAAAAGACCATCCCACAAAGGATAAATAAAATAAACATTAAGTTAGCCTTCAAAATAACCAAACTGCTTCATATGCCAAGCTGACAAGTCTCCTGGAACCAAGTCACTTGTGGTGGTTGGCTATCTATACATCCATATATATATAGAGTCCCTGCGCGTGAAGCTATATACACACAAATATATATGGCCGCTGCAAAGGCCTTCCTATTATATGGGAGCGGAGCACGTTGATGTGTCTGCGTCTTGTTCCTATATGGAAAGTGTGCTTCATGGTGGCCTACGCGCCTACGCGTGTCATGCTTGTGAGATGGGAATCATAAATAGGAGGACTGCAGTCCAGGCTTGCCTGGGGATGAAATATGAGGCTCGATCTCCCCCGAAGTAGCTAGCGCAGCAAGGAGGGAGGCATGGCGCAAGCGTGCGAGTGCCTGTCTTGTAAGTAGCAGCCCCTGAGTCAAACACCAGGTACTACACACACAAAAAAAACAGTATTTTCCCTATTCTACAGATTATTAGTTCAGAGTGTGTTCTTTCTCCTGAAACATCTGTTTCATCAGCTCATGGCTTCTGGTACACGTTGCTGAGGCAAACAGAGGAGTGAGAAGTGTGCTCAGCTTTCCACCACAGGGGCCGGGACGACTGGGTTCATCCTGTTCCAGATCCGCCTGTGCAAGCTCACCCTTCCTTGCCTTTGTGCTGGCTTCTCTTTGTCTTCAGAGATTTTAGACATCATTTCTCCATGCCACCTTTTGCTTCCCAGTAGTGGACAAACATGCTGTGATTGCTCTAATGTTAAAAAAAAAATAAACTCACAAGACCCCAAAGACCCCCCCTACCCCGCTGCCTTCCGCTGCCTCTGTGCTTTTTACCCTGGAGGCTTCTAGGAGTTTGGTGTTTTCATGGTGTCCTCTACTCTCCTGCGCCCATTTTCTCTGCTTTGTTCATTCACTGCACTGGAAGGGTCACTGTCAACGTCGCGGTGAATTCCCCGTGACTCCGTCCAGAGTCACCCTCTCCTTCCGTTCTGGTAACATTTGATCTTAAAACAGTCAGGGTCTCCCTTGCCCAGCTCTAATCCCAGCCAGCATCCACTTCCACTAAGGCTTGTTACTTCTCAGTGTCTGCTTCTGTGTCCTTGAAGATAAATCTGTCACTGTGGCTCAAGGCCTTCTGCAGTTATGGTTACCACTAGAAAGAAATGCTGAATTCTAAACACCATCCGCGGGATCCTGTGTGATCTGGCCTCTGGTGGATTACCCAATCCCAATCCTATGTCCGCTTCCTCATTCACAAGCCCCCCTCCCCCAGACCTTCCTGTCACTCATCCAAGACAATAAACCCTCTTCCGATGGAGAGGCCTTTATGCCCACTGTTACTGAACTTGCAGTATTCTTGTTCTGCATTTTCCCATACCTCACTTCTCTAAGCAGCTTTCCCTGCTTGTCCAAGTTCAAGTGACCCCTTCCCCGCCATCCTTCATAACTCCTGTCACCGTTTGAAGCTATGTGGCTGACCTGTCTACTGGCTTCTGGGCTGTGTTTTTGCATACCAGCCCCTCAGCTTTATGAAATCAAAGATCTTCTCCACATCCCCACAAAGTCCCTGTGCCTGTGGCAGGTGTCCAGCCAACACTCATAGTGAATAAGCAATAAGACAAGGTCACTGTTGATTTTGGAAAAATGTGATTCTTAGTAGAAATCAGACAGGAAGAAATGGGAAGCGAATCATTTAAGCTTCAGAGTTCAGATGTAGTATTTGACTAGATTAGTAGCTCGCTTGATTTGACTGTTGGGTAAAGATGGCTATAGGAAAGATGAACTTCCTGTCATTCTGATGCCTCTGCGTACGAATCTCTTGAATGGATTTAGGTGTGAGCTGTTCTTCGGCTGCCCTGATGTCCCTACTTTTTTTAATTCTCCTGTGAAAAACGATTTGCACCCTGGTTTAGGTCACACCTGGAATTATGATAATTCTATCTATAGATTAACAATAAATAGATAGTTAATAAATCCTTTTAAGTGAGCCTCTCAGAACAATGGAATATATTGATTCTAACAACTCTGTCTGCACTGGGAAGGTAGGTAGCTTAGTGATAAAAGCCTCTGCCTCATGCACAGAGCTCTAGTTGAATTTCCAGAACTACAAATGAATAAGTAAAATCAGATTCTAGGACATATTAGAAACCAGGGTACATCCTTCATGTTTCCTACCTATATGTCATACTTCTTACATCTGAACTATAAATCTGTATATACCTTTGTAAAAATTTCCCAAATGTCTATATAGCTTACTGTATTTCATAAGGATCTTTTAATATATATGTTAAAATATAGAAACATGAAAGTAAATATATTTTCTTCTCAGTTGCTTTGGGCCTGGTCTAAACAGGATATTGGTACTGGCCTAAGGCCATGCTCTCATCTGGTTTCAATCCACTATTTTAGTGCAGTATTTTTAAATGGTATTTTATGCATTTCTTTTATTGGAAGTAGATGATGTGCTTAGGGTTTGGAGTAGTGAAGTGAAAGTTAACCCTGGCTGGAGTGAGCTTGAAGAAAAGTAAGTCAATTTATTCACTTAACAACTATTTATTGACAGCCTACTCTATGTTTGGCACTATTCCAAGAGCTAATCGTACCTTGAGAAACCATAGGAAAAATCTCTTGCCTCGTGAGCTTGTATTCTTGTGAGGAAAGAGATGATAAACAAAGAAGTGAACCCATATAGAAAAAAATACCACAGAATGGCAGAAGATACGTATTTAAAAGGGACAGCTAGGAGAACATTGTTGGTCTAAAGCCAGGTATAATGACACAGGGCATTTGGTAAGCTCTGGTTTAGGCTTGTGAGAACCAATATTCTGAAGCAAAGTCTCTGAATAAAGGGGAGAGATATTCAAATCAAATTTAATACAGAGTTACGTGTAGTTTTTTTTTTCTTCCAAGAAAGAGAGATTGAAAGTGCAAAGGGCAGTGTGGCAAACATGTAGATTCAAACTTGTGAGTGCAGTGTTCAGATTCCGAGCATGGAAGAAATTGTTTGTAGGGAAAGGTTGCAGGAAACCGTCACAGGAAGGGGCGTGATCAGGACCAGCCTCAGCTGGGTACTGAGGGATTCGCTACTGGGCAGGGAGGAATCACACAACCATCAAAGGAAAACTGCCAAGTGGGTGTTCTTGTGATTTTTTGTGGATGAAGACATTTAGGAAATGGTGATCTTGTGAACTGCCCCAGGCTCATGGCTAATAAATGGCAGTGTGCCCATGCCACACACACTCTATGTTCCTAGGAATGAGGAAGGAAAGGCAAGAATCATTGCCTGTAATTCTTCAGACCTGGGCTTCAAATGACCAAGGAGCTAGATACCAGGGCATGATAAGACAAGAGACTAAGCTGGCTCATACAGACTACTGCTCATGGCAGATTTATTAAGTCCCTCACTAGGAGACTCAGTAAACCACACATTTCTTTGGTGAGATGGCTGTGTCTGTCCTCTTCCTCCATGTTTCCTATTGGAACAACTGGAATGTGTTCCCTGGGTTTTTTGTGTGTTTTTTTTTGCCAGTCCTGGGGCTGGAACTCAGGGCCTGAGCACTGTCCTGGCTTCTTTTTGCTCAAGGCTAGCACTCTGCCACCTGAGCTACAGTGCCACTTCTGGCTTTTTCTCTATATGTGGTGCTGAGAAACCGAACCCTGGGCTTCATATATGCGAGGCAAGCACTCTACCCACTAGGCCATATCCCCAGCCCCAACAACTGGAATGTGTGCCAACGCGTTGGATGATTTGAGCACCACTTACAGTCAAACCCTCCTGGCACCGGCTGGCACCAAGACCTGGGAGGGCACGGGCTGAGTTCACACCAGCGGACTTCCTCACAGGCTTTCCCGGCTGTGTGCGCAGGGCAGGAACAGGAGAAGTCATCCCACAGGGAGTAGCAGACTCCGCCATGATGGCAGGGATTAGACTGAGCCATGAGCACAAAAGACATCAGAGGAAACCTTAGTTGAGTGCATATATGTGTCTATATTACAACATTACGTATTACAATATATGTATTACATTAAAATGCCATTTTCCCTACATAATTCGATGTGAAGCATACATTGTTAATATTATAGCACAAACCTGACTCTTGCTATATCTGGTGACTTGGAAGGAGTAGCAGGGAGGAAAGGTATAGAGAGAGGATCAGGAGACAGAAAGGTGCAAAGGAGATGGAACAAGAGAGAAGAAACAAACTCCATCAGTCACATGCGGAGGAGTTTTACAGGACAATGAAGCCCTGCCTAATTTACACATTACCAGGCATTCTTGCACCAGCACTACTGGTCTGTCTTTACTGAGAAGGAGGCTGAGGTCTTTCCCAGGGTGCCAAGACAACTCTAGAGAGGAGAAATGGTGAAGTTTGGTACTCAGATCCAAGTCCTACACCCTAGATGGTGTTCTGCCTGGGAGTCAGCAACAAAGGGTTCCTATCCCAATGCCCACAAGGCTGCTCACAGAGTACTCAAAATCAAGATATCTGAAAAGTCACATTTCAGAACTAAGTCTAAGTGTTTATCTAAGGTCTACTATATTAATGGGTGGTTTCAACTAATTATATAATATCTCTCTATTATTTGTCTAATTACTTACATGCATGTTTGCTTTTCTGAGGGTTGAACACAAGGCCTCCTCTGCATGTTAAACATGCTATACAGTCAGACAGTTATCTGACTTTTTGAAACTTCTATCTATTAATAGTGCACATAGGGATAAAAATGACCATTTTATACAGTAGTCCCTCAACAGAGCTACATGGAAAAGTCCAACAGAAGTGTTCTTACAATCAAGCTACAGGGATTCATTTGTGGATGTTTAGAACTCAGCCTGGTGTAAGGCCATCATACGAGCTCAAAAAACATTCAACACAGATGAAATGATTTCCTCCTTTTCCTCCAAAAGCTCACACGGAGATGACAACTTCATATATTTAAAGCAGCTCACAGAGTGTGGAAAAGGAAACCTGGGCTCTGTGATGTTACATTTCAGTGGACTGCAAATCCAACCAGCAGAGAGCAGCTAACCTCTCACACATCATTTTCGTATTGACTTCATAAAAGCTTAAATGGATAGCCGAACATTCAAGCTGAAGTTAATGATGAAGAGGTGGCATTAATCCAGATGCGTTGTAGTCATAAACTAATCTGTTCACATTCCTTTGTACAAGTATTTAAAGGCAGTAATAGATTTTTTTTAAAAAAGCAGCTAATGAGATCTTCCAAAAAGAGTTCAGCTAAACCTCCAGAATGCCATTCAAGGTTTAGAAATTAAAACAATGTTGTTCTTGGGTACTTTGACTGCTGTTTGTGGTGTGAAGAGAGGGAGGCATGGAACAAGTTGATTTGCTTGTTAAACATACCACAAGGTTAAGACAATATTTTATGGCTTACTTTAAATACTGTAGACTTGCTGGAAAACACTCTTAGGTGACAAAGGCATCAGTAGCCACGTCTACATATACAAAAATGACTTTAATCAACTACCTGCCTGGAAAGATAAATATGAGGCACACAATGTATACAGAGTAGACCCAAACCACCCTACCTTGCAGGTGTTGTCTCCAGGACAGCCTTGGGTCACATTGACAAGAGCTGGATGGCCGGTAACATCAGTTGTTGAATTGGGGAAGAATTCCAGCTTTTGGTTGTTGAGTCTTAGATCTTGGATACAACCTTTGAAGAATCCGCCATGAGCTTGCGTCTCCTGCCTGTCGGGCAGGCCGCCGACATAGACCACGTCTTCTTTTTGGATGGTCCATGTAAGAGCAGAAATAAAGCCCAGGTTTTGTGAAGACTGGTACAGTTCCATTTTATTTGGCGTGATTGTCAGTGATACGAAGTGGACGTTCCCGTCACTCAGAACCACGTTGACTCCTAGTTTGGGAGATCCAGGAGTCAGCAGTGCCAGCCTTCCCTGCTCCAGCCAGAGGCGGACATACTGAAAAGTGCTGTTTTCCAAAGCTAGAAGTAGGCCTGACAGCCGGTGTGTGCGAACGAACATGGAGATGCTGACGTTTTGCCCGTAACTCTCGTCAAGATGAAAGGCAGCATATCCAGTGGCGTCCTCTTGACCAAATCTCCCGGCCACGTATTCTTCAGTGTGAAAACGGGGGTGGGGGGGGGAGAACATGTTAACACCCGAAAGTAAGAAAGAGGGGAGAGGAAACACACACACACACACACACACACACACACACACACACACACACACACACAAATCCCTGTCCTTATAAACTCATGATCTAGTTAGGGGAGAGACATGTCAGATACAGATGAAGAAGTAAACCATGAAGCATGTCAGAAGATGAGAAATCATTTGGTATAAAGTAAATCATTTAGAGAAAAGAGAATTGGGGGAATTTAGGGTTGGGGAAGAATTACTTTAAATAGAATAATCAGAGTAGAACTCTGAGAAGTGACATTTGAGCAAAATGCTGAAGAAAGCAGGGATACGAGCAGTAAACTGAGAGACAATTATGGTGTGTCTTGAATCAGTGATGATGTGGGGTTGGTGAGAACCAATCAGATTTTCAAAGTATTCCAAAGGTTAAATCAGTAGAACATTCTAGAGCCAGGTCATCTCCAAAGTTTCTGTTCCAAGCGACAGTTCCCAGTTGTAGAGATGGGGAAGAAATTGGAGGAACACATTTTATGAAGAAACATGAGACCCTACAAAGTTCAAGAAGCCTTGATGACAACCGGTCATCACAGAGGTTCAGGGAAGACATTCCAGGAGACTGAGAGTTTGGGGTGTCGTGGTATTATCACAAAACGGATATTTCTGTGTGTGGCAGTCCTGGGGCTTGAACTCAGGGCCTGGGTACTGTCCCAGAGCTTTTGTGCTCAAAAGTGGTGCTCTCCCACTTGAGCCGCAGCTTTACTTCTGACTGTTATCGGTAGCTAACTAGACGTAGGAATCTCACAGACTTTCCCGCCCGGGCTGGCTTGGAACTCTGATCCTCAGATCATAGCCTTCTGAGTAGCTAGGATTACAGATGTGAGCCACCAGCACTTGGCTAAGAGTAAATATTTCTCATACTTTTATTTCATCTATCTATCTATCTATCTATCTATCTATCTATCTATCTATCTATCTATCTATCATCTATCTATCTATCTAATAAATACAAGAATTGAGCCAGGCACTAGATAGAGGTAAAGAAAGAAATGAAGCACCCAATGGACTAAGATAAGAGCCCCGGGAAATGGGCCCCTGCGACCTCAGGAGGAGAGATCTCACAGGAGCCGGAAGTGCTGGCCAGAGCTCTCACTGACAGCGAAAGCCAGGGGAGGAATGGAAATTGTCTACTGCATTTTCTTTTTCTTTTTTTTTTTTTTGGCCATTCCTGGGCCTTGGACTCAGGGCCTGAGCACTGTCCCTGGCTTCTTCCCTCTCAAGGCTAGCACTCTGCCACTTGAGCCACAGCGCCCCTTCTGGCCGTTTTCCATATATGTGGTGCTGGGGAATCCAACCAAGAGCTTCATGTGTAGGAGGCGAGCTCTCTTGCTACTAGGCCATATTCCCAGCCCCTGCATTTTCTAATCTAGAGATCAGCCTGGACCCTGAAAAGAACACTGTCATGAAGATATTGCTTCCTTCATCTTTTCACATCCTGGCCGTAGCCAGGAGAAAAAAAAAAAGAGCATATTCCAAGGTGTTCAGAGGTCATCGTATGGTCCAGTAAAAATTAGGGTGCAGGTAAGACATGCTTTGGTTTAGCAGAACCATAGAGAAGCTCGCTCAGGCGGCCACCTGTGTTTGAAGACTTCCCAAATAAAGGCTCCGCTTCTCAGAACTCTGACATGATTTCCTACAGGAATGCTGTGCTTTTGAATCTGTTTTTGGAGACCACCTGCTCCAGGCAACTACAGGTAAATTTCAAAGTGTACTGTTAGATAAAATAGCCTCTTTGAAGAGGTGAACATCTCTGAATACACGGTGGCACTTTCATACAGGATAAAATACTTAATAAGAACAACTGGCTCTTGAGGCCGGTGAGTTCTGAGGCCGTGCACCCTCCTCCGCCATTCACCCTCGGGGATAGGGTGGGGGCCTGCCGGTCAGCTACATCGCCCGAAGCCTCACTTTGTGGATCCAGATTCAAAGCCAGACCGCAGAGCGAGTCCTCCCCTCCCCCCCTTAGGAACGAATCGTATTGCTCAGAAATCACAAGCGGGTAGTCCCAGTGTGATGTCTTGCATGATCTTAGAAACACGCAAAGCCACAGATGGCGTGACTGTTCACAGGGAGGCTTGGTTTGCATACATGTTGGTCATGTGTCCTGAAGATGGGTAACAGGTACAGAAGAAGAAGAAGAAGAAAAAAATAACTTTGGGGAGGTGGGGGAAAATTGAGGGAGGAGGTAACAAGTAGAACAAGAAATGTACTCACTGCCTTACATATGAATCTGTAACCCCTCTGTACCACACTTTGACAATAAAGAAAGAAGTTTAATAAAAAAAAAAAACTTTGGCAAGCTTCAGCAACGGATGGGATACAAGGTAAGATTTAATGTGAATAAATGAGCGGCACTTCAAGCCTCGTGCTGGTGGCTCACGACTGTTCCGCTAGCTACTCAGGAGGCTGAGATCTGAAGACGGAGGTTTGAAGCCAGCCTAGGCACTAAAGTCTGTGAGACTCTATCTCCAGTTAGTCAGGTGTGGAACATGGTTTGGATGATTTTACTTTAAAATGACTCAAGAAGTGATGGTAAGTTTAGAGGATATAGCTTCAAGAATTACAGCATATTTGACAAATGAAAGCTTTGAGCAGATCCAGTTTCCCATAAATACAGGGAAAGAATTGTTTGGGAACTTGAGTTTAGACGGAATACATGAGCTGTCTGTTCCTCAAGCAGAGGTTTGGGCCACTACACTTAGCATGAATGATACTAGAAAAAAAAAATCCAGCCATAGCCAAATGCCTTGATTCATGCCTGTCATCTCAGCTACCCAGGAGACTGCGATCTGAGGATTGTGATTTGAAGCCAGCCATGGCAAGAAAAGACTCGTATCTCCAATGAAGCACCAAAAAAGCCGGAAGTGAAGTTGTGGCTCAAGTGGTAGAGAGCTAGCCTTGGCACTAAAAGCTCAGGGACAGCATCCAGACCCTGAGTTCAAACCCCAGCATGGGCACATAAAAAAAAGTCCAGCACAGAAGAAAGCATCTTGTATACCCTCAGAGGAGTTCTTAGAGTTACTAGAGAGTTCTTGAGAAATCCAGGTTTTGCCAATGAAGATAAAGCACGTGCACATGGAAGGAGTTGAAGTCTGCATGCGGAAGTACCTGGCAGCTCTGTGTTCTTACAGGATAGCACCAGAACACAGGGAGAGATGACTTTACCCACAGTCTCGCAGGCTCAGCTTAGGGAAACCTTGCTCAGAACACTTAGGAGAGTCGCATCCATTTTTGAGAAGATTAACTTTAAGATGCCCCTATCGTTTGCATTTAGTCAGCCCGCGAAAGCGTCCCTTTGCTGTGCTGGTTGCTTTCCATATGTGCCATATTAGGAAAACAGTGTGATTTTTTTTTTTAGTACACCTCGCAGATAGATTCCAAGTTCTCATGACTACATTTAAATATCATTTATAAAGGGAACAGTCCCAGAGAACAGTCCTCATAGATAACAGCTAGTGCAGAATATTTAAACTCTGTATCGAAGGGGAGACGTGACAAGTAGTTTTCCTTAAGCCCATCCCAATAGTTTTTAGGACACAAATGATCTTGCAGAGCTCCTTCCTGATAGATAATATCGTGACACCAGACGTTCTCATGTAGGCTCAGCAGTCTCAAACAGTGAGAGCGTTTAAAGAAACCAGGGTGGGGGTGACTGGCAAACCGGAGCCCACCGGATCAGCCTCTCGACTCTGTGCAGTCAGCGTGAGCCCGCTACCGCATCTGGAGGCCAGTCCGACCCGGCGGCATCTGTTTGTTATTTCGCAGATGTAGTAAAAATATTGCCTTGGGTCAATTAAATTCTTCTTCAAAAAGTGCACCACGGTCTTGGCGTCATCCCCCCCCCCCCTTTTCCTCCTTGAGAAATAATCACAAAACAACTTGCCACTCAATTTAAAATATTACGCAGAGCGGTGGCTGCCACCCCTCATCGCGCGGGGAGCGTGGCTTGTAATGAAGCGTAGAGTCAAGGGGAAAGCCGTGAGGAGTTTCTAATCATTCTTAGCCACTTGAACAGGGAGTAGGGGACGGGCTCGGACTGGTTTTAATTTTATGTCCTACAGAGCAGAGGAGATGACTGACTTGGAGTCAATTACAGCCCAACTTCAAAGCAGCCTGACACAATCACCAGTCAGACGTTTTCGGTGCGTGATAGTAATAATGGAAAGGAACAGGTACGTATTGATCACTACCAACAGCAGCCTTCGGAATGATGTTGGAAATAAAGGCTTTTGAGATACACTTCATGATTTGCTAGAGACACAAGAGCAATCTGTTCATGCTCTCTATCAACTTTTACTGTTTGAACTCGTCACACTGTCTTCCTTCCTTTTTTATTTAAATGTAGTTAAGCCATCTATCTCTTTTCTCCAAGACCATCTTGAAAAAAGTTACCTTTTTTGAGTGAAATTCGTAGTTTGCTAATGTTTTCAACTTAGACATGATTTTGGAGCAGGTATGAATTGCATAGTAAAGAGAGTAAGACAGTTTGCTGAGAATTTACTAACCACAAGCTATTTTTTGCTAATACGTGACTTTGGACATTTTTGTCTCCAAAAGTTCTTTTCTCCTCACCAAAGAGATTTTTTTTTTCAACTAAGGTTTATGAAGGTGTGTGTGTGTGTGTGTGTGTGTGTGTGTGTGTGTGTGTGTGTGTTCTGGAACTTGGATTCAGGACTCTATGCTCTCACTTGGCTTTCGTGCTCAAAGCTGATGCTCTGCCACCTGAGCCGCACTCCCGTCTGGCCTTTGAGTGTTGGTTGGAGATAGGTCTGGTGGACTTGACTGTCTGGGATGGCTCTGAATCGTGGTCAGCTCTCAGCCCCTCGCGTAGTTAGAATCACAGGTGTGAGCCGTCAGCCCCTGGTTTCATCACGGATTCCTGATACACCGCATCTGGCACAATTCTAAATGTACTTGGTCAACGCCACGTGGAAAACCCCCTGGACAGAAGTGGTCTGCTCATTCCTCCCCCCCCCCCCCCCCCCGCCCGCGTGGGGTACACTCACACATCCCATCCATGCCCTGGAAGTGACCAACAGCCGTGCACCTTCGTGTTCTCCTCGGTGGCCTGCGCCCGGGGGGTGCCATGTGTCCTAACAGGAATGGCAGGCCGCCGGGGCTCCCGCCCCCCCTCTGCCCCTGGGCACAGCGCCCACCCCCTCACCTGTCAGGCAGTCGGGCCCTGCATAGGGCCTGTAGCAGTCGCACCGGTAGCCCAGCCACAGGTTCACGCAGCGTCCTCGGTCTCCACACGGTCGCCCTGCACACCAGTCCTGTCTCGCGCAGCCCGGCTTGACACTGAACGACCAGCCCGGGGCCACGTTTGCTAGCGTGATGCGAGTCAGGTCAAACAGAATGTCTTGGAGACATCCGACGAAGGCAGGTGCGGATGGCACCTGGGTGACATTAAGTGGAGAGACACCCCGGTGGCTTGGTAACCCTCCCAGGAAGGAGCTCTGGGGGGCGCACAGGGAGTGATCGCTTTCCAGGGGAGCCTGAGCCACGCACTTCCCCTCGCAGGTGGCATCGAGGAGGGCAAGGGTCACCGTCTCCCCGAAGGCCACCTCCACCCAGTGCCACGCCCCGTCGCTGCTGTTGTGCGGGATGGAGAGCCGCGCCCCGGGTGGGCGGCGGCCGCCCCGCAGGGACAGGCGCACGCGGCCCCCGAGCAGCTCCAGCGTCACCGAGGCGGCCCCGAGGCCCCGGAACAGCAGCAGGGCGTCGGGCTGAACCGTCTGAAACCCGAAGGACACGCGGCACGCCGCCGGGCCGCCGGGGCTCTGCGCGCCGCCTCCCGGGAGCCCCAGGAAGCCACGGCCGTCGAAGGAGAGCGTGGTGACCGCGTCACACGCGGGGCCCCCGGGGGCCAGGCGCTCGCACGTCCCACCGGGCTGGCAAGGGTCCGAGGAACACCCATCCAGGTCGTCCTCAGCGCGGAGTCCTGGGAAAGAGCAAACAACAGGTCCCTAGGAGGGGGATTCAGAGCGGAAGGAAGAAACGCGCACGACTCTCTCCTGGAGACTCTCCCTGCTGCGGCGCCGTCGGGGCAGGCGCTTCACTGTCATGGAGTCACTGGAGAGTCAGGGGAGGTCCCTCATTCCACCTGTGTTGGGCTGGGAAACAAGGTAGGGGCGCCGCCCTCCATTGCCAGACAGACAGGGGACGGGATCCATGGCACAGACCCAAAGAAGAAAGACCAAGACCCCTCCTGGCGGGGATCCCAGGTACAAGGGATCAGTGGGTGGCTTCCTCGTGGTGTGACTGCTTCTGTTCTTTCTCTCCATTCTACCCCGGGGATGGTGAGTTTTGCCTTCTGTCTTGTCTGTGCTTTCTGATAACTAAGCTTTTCAGCTCTGCAGACTTGGACATGGCACAGCTCAAGGAGGATGGAGAGGGAGGCTTCCCTCACAACGCTGGGGTCGAAACCACGGCCTCTGCCCCACAAGGAGCGTCTACCTGCACTGTTGACCTGGCTTTTTTTTTTTTTTAAGTCTTTTCCCTAGTTCTAAGACAAAGAAAGACACCTAATAATAGAACCAGCAGAACTTATTGCAGCAAAACCATAAGAAAAATAGTGATGGTAGATACATGGACAAATAGCATACATAAAAATTAACCTAGCTAGAGTGCTTTGAATTCCCCCAGCGTCTTTATCCAAATAATTACATTTCTGCTCATCCAAGTCATTTGAGGTTTTTCAACGCTCCTATTCGTAGTTCTTCATCACAGAAGGGAATTGAGGTTTGGGAAGCGCAAAGTCTAAGCTCCTTAAGCACTTCTTTCTAACAATTTAACCCTAAGCTAAGTGGGTTTTTAAAATCCAACATGATATGGGCTTTTGCTGATAAATTAACAGGTTCACATTTACTGTTGTTGCTAATATAATCGTCTCACTTTTCCACACTTCTATGTGTCTTTAGGCAGCATGGTCTTAAGCATATTCCTTTCACTTTCTAGGCCTCAGTTTCCCCGTCCACAAGATGGGATTCATCATAGCCTTTATATCACAGAGCTTTGAAAAAGATGAAGGGACTTAATGCTCACAACAAATTGTTCTGTAACAAGATCTCAGCAAGTGTCCATCACCAATAAGAAGCAATAAGCCAAAGAATTACCCTCTAGTGACAAATTTCAAGTAGCACTTGGCCACTGAGAGAGAAAGTCTGGAAAGTTGAAGCATATACAGTGTCCCATAAATTGCAAAACTTTCATGAGAGATTTAGGTAGACAGCCAATTAGTGTGGATTCTTGTGAGGTGTGATTTCCATGAGTGAAAATGTTTGTTTTATTCTTCACTGTGTGTCTTAACCACAATTAAATGCTAGAATTTAGTCATGATTTTTTAAAATTAAATGATTCATGGTGGCATTCCTACAGTAGAAAATATTCTATAATGCATTTAACCTGACCCGGAGTTCAAAGGTCTCTCCCTATGTGGACTTCCAAATGACTATCTACTGTCATTTATGTGTCACACATTTAGCCTCTTAATTGGACCTACTAGACTTTTAATCTCTATTTGGCTAACTTTCAGACAACCATGGGTACAAAAATATATTAAGCAAGCTCTGTTGAAGTGGTGAACATAACACAGCACTAATGACACGTTATAAAAAGCTGAAATGTGCTGATTTGTTACTCTATCATCTTGATACAGAGAACAGGAATTACAGAAACTACAAGCAAAACTGAGTTTTAAAGGAGCACTCCAATACAAGTTTAATTTAATAACTGATGCTATCAACATTTTAAACTTATTTATTAGAAGATATTGTGCTTAAATTTGATTTCTACACTATTTGGGAAAAATATTAATCAATAGGCAGAGCTGGGAATAGAAGCACACTTGTGTCATCACAGTCTTTGGCAAGATGACAAGTTCAAAGCCAGCCCGGGCTACATTGCAAGATACTGTCTCAAAGCGAATAAACAACTAGATACAGAAACAAGCAAACAGAAATGAGACATTTCCAATAACTCATCATAAGCAGAGTATAATGCTGTATGTTTCATAGTTCACACCTTGAACAGGGAGATTTTCTTTGCCTCTGGATTAAATTTTCAACCAGATCTCATGACTTCTTTGCTCACTCATGGATAGTCGATTCTTGATCACTTAAAACATGCGCACACACAAATACACACACAAACACACACTAAATAATGAGTCACATAATTTTTAAAAGCCTCAGTGTGACACAGAAGCAAACAAATCTTTTCTAGGTCAACCCCACAGCTGAAGACATTAACAAGCAGCACTGAGTTCCGCAGTGTGGGGGACTTGGAGGATTTATGTAAGAGAAGCAAGTTATAAAGGGGTTGGCCAATGTAGATAGGTTTTTATTTTGATTTATTTACTAACTTATTTTCTAGCTGGGAAAGAGGTAATTGTTGGACAGAAAGCCAAGATGATTTCTCATAACTATCTGTCCCAGGGAGACACAGAACACATGGAAGTGACAAGGAAAGAGAGACACTGGATATCTGTACTACACAGCTATCAAAATCACCCACACATACAGCTTTCGTAGCCTGACATAGGTTTTCTCCCTTCCAGTTTACAATCACCTTTACTTTATCGGCAGCTAGTATGTAAGTACAGATGGCAGTTACCATATACCTACTATCTTCTTCTCTTCCCCACCATTCATACATTCGGTCTCTCACAAAATAACTCCTAATAAGTTAACTATGCAGTTCCTTTCAGTTTTAAGATTTGCTACCACTTAGAGAAAGAGCTGAGAAACCTTTTTTTAAGGCCAAAAAACTGAAAAATAAGCAGAATTAACAGAGAGGCAGAATGATAACAAAAATGACAACCAAGATTTGTGCTTTTACCACTTTTAAGATCAATTCCACCTAGCTACTCCGGAGGCTGAGATCTGAGGATCATGGTTCAAAGCCAATCCGGGTAGAAAAGTCCCTGTGAGACTCTTACCTCCATTTAACCACTCAAAAACCAGAGGTGGTGCTGTGGCTCACGTGGTAGAGTGCTAGCCTTGAGCACAAAGAAGCTCAGGGACAGCACCCAGGTCCTGCGTTCAAGTGTCACAACCAGAACAAAAAGAAAGAAGAAATCAATTCAGCAGACATCTCCATAGTGAAATAAGGCCAGAATTATTTATTTGATGCCTCACTAAAGTCAAAGCAAAGAAAAAGATCTGCTGTCAATCAAAATAAAAGAAATAGTGAATATCTATGCAGTTACTAGTGCAATTCATTTTTCTTAACTGGGTATAAATTTATTTGACAATAAATTTATGTTCAAGTGTTTAGACCATAAAGTAGATAATTAAAGTTTACTGTTATTTTGTGTTAGTGACTTCAATTTAATTAATTAACTAAAAACTTTTACTTATTTTTCTGAACCTCTTTTAGTTTACTATCTGATTCAATGGCAGCATCACATTTAAAAATGATTATGAGAAGGAAATGGTCTATGTTATATAATAATCACAAATCTACTAATAGATACATGGGGACCTGGCCATAGTTGCACATGAATGTAATTTTATCACTAAGAAGGCTGAGACAGCAGAGTTGTCAGTTCAAGGCCAGCTTGTACTATAGAATGACAGCCAGATATTATCTCAAAGAGAAAGAAAGAAAGCAAAAAAGAAAAGAGGAAAAGAAAGAGGGAAAGGAGAAGAAGAGAAAAGGAACAACAGGATCCTTAAACTTTACATGCTAGAATTTTCACTCTTTATCAGTGAACTGTGTAGTACAAAGTTATTTCTAAAAAGATATGTAAAAAATAAGTTTCAGGGATCCAAGACATAGCTCATTAAATTTGCACAGGATCCTAGTTTCAATCCCGAGGATCATAAATTAAAAGGAAAAGTTACATCTTGCCATCACCTGCTATAATGGACTTGGCAGCCTTCGTTTCAATAAATAGAAATGTGAGAAGAAATTAAATAGAAAAACCAAGGGCTCACCACACAAACATATCTCTTCTCTAAAGGGTCTCCTTTTCAAGGGATAGTGATATCTCTTACAACACAGATCTCTCACAAAATCAGCTGAAAATCTCTAGGAAGGCGTCACATATTTTAGATCTATAAGAAGAAAACAGGACGTTACCGATGAGGAGCACCATGAAGATGTGAAAACCTTGTGTCCTGCCTCCCCGCATGCTTCTGGGGAGCGAGAGAAGAGCGAGGTCCCCCCCACCATCTGGGGCGTCAGGACAAGGGTCTAGTGCGTTAGCAGCACCGCTTCCAGAAGCGAGGTCTAGTTGTTCAGTGTCAAGCAGCAAATGCAACGCCACGACTGGGCTTGGCCTCGTTTCCTCTCGCCTGGCTCAGGGGGGCTTAGTGTAAGACTCATCTGTGCTGCTGACCAGGCAGCCCGGCTCTACGCTCAGATCCAATTCTGCGCTGCACCTGCCGCTACCTCCTCGCGTGTAAGCTTCACCAGGGAACGGTCAGAGGGCCATGATATCACTGAGCGTCCTCTCTTCTATGTTGGGAAAGTGAACTCTGAGGAATCTCAATGCAGACTGACAATTGGGGGCAAATTCTAGTATGGAAAGTGAGGATTTGGTTTTAAATTTCCTTTTTCACAAAGAACATGCCAATTTTGTTAGCAATGGTGGTGAAAAGTTTAAGACAACCTCAACTAGATAGATCTAGGTGGGAAATAGAAAGGAGAGACATATGAAAACAAAAACAAAACAACAGGTGCATTTGTCCACAGGGATTGAAACAATGTCAGATTTCAGAAGAAAACACACACACAAAATCATTACATTATGTCCTTGTGCATATTCCCCAAAGAATAACACACATCTACGTAGCATCTACTCCGGACTGGCGTTGTAAGTAGTCTGGAGACTCCACCCTCTGTGAAAGAGTCACGGCACTCCCCTCCTCTTCTTGCCGGTGCAATTTGTTTTTATTTATTTATATGTTTTTGTGTCAGTTTGGAGGCTTGAACTCAGTGCCTGGGCACTGTCCACGAGTTTCTTTTGCTCAAGGCTAGGGCTCTACCACTGGAGCCACAGCTCCACTTCCAGATTCTTTGGTAGTTGAGAGGAGATAAGAGTCTCACAAAACGTTCCTGCTCAGGCTGGCTTTGAAGCATGATCTTCAGATCTCAGCCTCCTGAGTAGCTAGGATTACTGGTGTGAGCCACCACTGCCCAGTTTGTTTTTTATTAAGCAGGATAATCTGCATACTCATGGCATTTGAGGAACACTTCCAGTCATTGGTACTTGTCTTTTTATTTATTCACGTTCCTGTTTTTCACATTTGCTGAGAGGGCAGGTATGAAATCTATGAGAGTTTTACGTAGGTAGTACTATTGAACCAAAGAACCAGTGCAGAGCACAGGAATAAGCAGAAAACAAGATTCCCATGTAATGTCCAGTGGTCCAAACAGTGTGATATTTTTCAACTTGACATGGCAAAACAATAGAAACCTTCGCACAGCGTGCGTATGGGTGCCACGTAATACAGAGCCATCGCTGTGCATCAGCTTCAAATGCATCCATCTTGAACCTGGGTTTATCACTGTGGTTGACCTGAATCTGTTGGGAAACGGGGAACTTTTGCTTCAGTCTCTTGGCTAAGAATCCCTTGATCCTGGATGTCTTGTGAGAAGACATGGAAAAGATGAGATCCAACATGTAGCATATGTAACATATAGTAGACGTGTAGCAACATGTAACATATAGTAGAGGCAGGAAGAGAGTGATTAACTCTTTCCATCTGAGAGGAAGTGGCCACAACACTAGACAGAAGGACTGGGGAATGTGCCTGGCTCACAAGGAGGAGGCCTTGAATTCAAAGCCTAGTATAGCCATGAAACAAACAACAACTAGACAGCAGAGATATAACTTATCAGGTGAAGACATACGGGTGACAGCCAACAATACATTTCATGAATTCTAATAATTATTGACAGTTACACAATGCATCATACTTTAATACACACACTAACAATACAATGTTATTTCAATCTATCGAAGTATGGATCACGCTGATGCGGCTTCTAGAAGTTTCTTGTGGCATTGGTTCTGTCATGGTCAATGATAATATTTAGAATTATCAAAGGAAAGGTCAGTCCTTCTCTAGAGATGTTGAAAATAGAAGCAAAATCAGATCTGAAGAGAGTATAATCAATAGTAAGAGTCCTCAACAACATGCAAAGTTACCTACACTTTTGAAACCAGAAATATAAGAAAATATGCAATATAGTTTTCAAATATTTTAATAAGAAGTTCTTGCTGGGTGCTGGTAGCTCATGCCTGTAATCAAAGCAGGAAAAGTCTGTAGGACTCCCATCACCAACTAACCACCAAAAATCTGGAAGTGGAGTTGTGGCTCTAGTGTAGAGCTCTAGCCTTGAGCAAAAGAAGCTCAGGAACAGTACCTAGGCCCTGAGTTCAAGCCGGAGGACCAACTCAAAGAAAAGAGAAGAAATTATTCAAGTACAGCATTTTTTTTCCTAAGAATCATAAAAAAAAAAATGTGTTCTATCAAAAACCGCTAGCCGGGCTGGGGATATGGCCTAGTGGTAGAGTGCTTGCCTCGTATACATGAAGCCCTGGGTTCGATTCCCCAGCACCACATATATAGAAAAAAGCCAGAAGTGGCACTGTGGCTCAAGTGGCAGAGTGCTAGCCTTGAACAAAAAGAAGCCAGGGACGGTGCTCAGGCCCTGAGTCCAAGGCCCAGGACTGGCAAAAAACAAACAAACAATCAAAAGCCACTAGCCTTGAAGATTTTAGAAAAATATGGTGGTATATATTGTATAAGATATTATTTGGGGTGTGGCACAAAGCAGGGATGTTTCTACTGAGTTCATCCCTTTGTTCTCTCTCCTTCATGATGATACCACCATGAAGCGAGGAGAGAGACTAGCACACGGTCTCTAGACCTCGTACTTATTTCAAGCAATATTGCATCTCAGATAAGAAGTAATTAGCCCAGAGGAGGACTATTCTATCTTCAAACAAAAGACAGAACAGTAAAAAGATGTGCATTTCCGCACTATGTTTCCCTGCATTTCACATTTCCAAAGTTCCACGGAGGCTCCGTGGACCTAGGTAAGTGACTTTTCGCTTTTTATATGGAAAACCACTAGGAAGTACAGCATCGCGCATTCTCACTCTTGTTACGTTGCTTTGAAAAAGTAATTTCAGAGAAACTCAACCCAGATCAACCAGAACTATCCTAATTGACTTTGATCAGTAAATCATCAGCAATGGTTCTGCTCTGGCTCAACCGTTTCTTCCCTCCTTCTTGTCAAAAGTGAATGATTAAACAGCGAGTGATGGCAAATTACAAAAACCTGCTTTGTATTTGGTTGCATGTGTTGCCACTCCAAGTAAGGTTTGTGTTCTCTCGGCCACGGTAAGAATTGGCTTTGCATTCTTTAGCAGTGCTGTTTGTCGTTTCTCTCAAACTTATTAATATTTTCATTCTGCACGGCAACAAAAATAATGTCATAGGCCAAGTGAATTATGTGTCTGGTAAGGCCTGCCTGACACTTCAGGCCCTGTACAATCTGGCCTTTATTTATCACCAGTATTACTTTTCACTGCCCAGTACATAAATGCTCTGTATTTAAACATATTCGTACCAGAAAAAAAAATCCCGAGACACAGTCAACAAACACACGCGCACACACACACACACACACACACACACTCTCCTCCCCCCCACACACTTATTTAAAACCTCAACTCACTGGCAGGACTCATGCCACTGGATTTATCCTTATTCTTATTGGAATGCTCCCCTCCGATAACTCATGTGTTTGAATTCAAACATCTGAGTCTAATTCTAATCCATGCGAACCATGTTGTAAAGCTCCTTATCGTTTGATAGTTGTCAGCTGTTTTCTTGAACTCTGTTGTGAGAGTTATAACTCTGAAGGCATCTGCCTTTACATTAGGTGCACTGGGTTACTTTATCCAGTCCCGTATTTATATAGTATCCCATTCCGTGCAATGATATAGTGTGATGCACATACTCTTCAAGCAAATATATGCAGTACGATCACACTTTGAAAAGTTAGCTATGCATCTGAAAAGTTAGCTATGCTTTTCTCAGGCACAGAGAGTGTGATGTTTTAGAAGGGAGTGCTGGTTTTATTCCCTGAGAGGATAATGATTCTGGCATCCGCCAATGTCTGAAGTTCCTACAAATGGACATTACAGGTCTACAAATAACCTGAAAATAAATACAAGCTCTACTCTGTGATTTATTCCTATTGCTTTTTCTGAAGAGATAATTTATAGTAGTAATTCTTTAAAATTTAATATTATAAGGATTGCTTTCTTTTGGGGGGGGGCGTGATATGTTGAGAAATGCAGATGCAAAAGCTACCTTCCTAGCATTTGCATTTATACATATTCGTTGGGCTCATCTTTACAAATATCACAGGGAATTCTAACAGCTGTGATCTAAAACTTTCAGCATCATTCGAAAGAGATGCTGATTGTTTTTAAACCCCACAAAGTTGTGATTAAAGTAGAAAAAAATTCTTTTAGAGATTCAGACTTGATTTGTTCACATAAATGTTTGAGCTTGGGTTGGAATTTCAACTGTCCCTGATAGCTATGCTGATCTTCAAAACAAATTAACTAGTCTATTAAGGTTTTGCGATAAAAAGCTACCACTACTTCACCAAATATGTTTCTTTAAGTTACTGTTTAGCCCAAATTTAGTCTCTGACCTACTGTGGATCAACGCATATGGTACCTATTAGCTAAGCAGATTTCATTATTGTCCTTCATAAAATAAACCAAACCCATTTCGCACTCAGCAAGCCATCCCCCCACACTGTGCATTTACTCTTTTTCGTTAGTATAGTCTTGATTTTTCTTTTTAAATGGCACTTGTAAAAAACATACATTGACTTATCTTTTTAATTAATACCTTTCCATGTGTTCGTTGACAAGCCTATTCAATAAATATGGAGGAGTACGTTGGCTTTTCAAGGTCAAATATTCCAGTCATGACTCCAATTAAATGCTTGGTCTTACAAGAATTACTGAGTCCCTCCTCATCTTAACTTTCTCAGTAGCAAAATGAGAGTCAGTACTCCGGTAACTGGGTCAATTAAGTTAATTAGTTTATAAATATTTTGGAAACTATAATGTCATACAACTAAGATGCAACAACTAGAGAGTTGCATGGTCCTCTTCATGTTTTGAATGTGACATTTGTTGGGAAAGTAAAAACAAAAATCCCTCTAATCTTAAAATCCCCAAACTGAAAGGACATTTGCAACATGAATTTATGTTAGAAATATGTCTCTTTTGAATTCTAAATGTGATTTAATTAAAACTGAAGAATAAGGACTAAAATAAATGGCTTAACTAGCAAGCTTAAGGCCCTGAGTTCAACTCCTAGTACCACCAAGAAGTAAATGAAAGAATGAATGAATACATACATAAATTTAGAATAGTCATAAGGTCCTGGGTTTGATCCCCAGTGCCATAAAAATATGCAGAATATGTGAGCACATGATTAACAACAATTTCTGCTATTTAGTAGCTATTAGGTACAGGTCATTCTGCTGCGCAATTTCACACCTTATTTGTCACAATCTCACTGTGAAGTGTAGTTTAAGTTGAATAAACCGAATCATACAGAATTTAGAAATCTTACCAAAACCCCCAGAATTACAAAACCACAGAGCCAAAATTTTAAATGTAGCTCTGACAGTATCTCTGTCAGAAGTTTGGTGATATACTGGCAGGAAGAAAAAGAGTTGAGAAGTATGAGTGGCAAGAGCAATGTGGAGTGTGTTTTTAATTCAGGACACATCTCCAGCCTGTAACATCATCTGTTAAATATCTTATGTCTACACATAATTAAAACATATATGGAGATATAAGAAAAGATAGAAACCAACAAAATACTAAAGAATAAAGCCCAAAGGTCAAGTATTGTCTGAATTGGAGGCAAAGGTGTTGAATTGAACAAATCCAATAGGGATCAAGGGAAGTAGATGCTCAATGGTGCCTGAATTCATCTCCCAAGCCCATTCACACCTACAGACAGGACGAAGGCCCGGGCCTCTACACCACAACGTGCAGTCGAGCTCAGAGTCCTGGGGTCTGCATTGAGGGAAAACTGGGCATCTGCCACTCCCCCAAAAAAGGGATTTCCTCTTCCATTCTTACACTCTGTCTTCAAAATGGCTTTCAAAATGGCAGCCTGAAGGGACTAAGGAGATGACACAAAGAAAGGCCAAGGACTATGTATAATGCCACCTAGTGCCATAGAAGTTTGCTTGTCTTCTACCAGCTGCGTTTATGTGTGAAACGGGTGAGCGCTCACTTCAGGCAGAGGCGTGACAAGGGACCAGCAGCTACCAGGAGATAAAGTGGAACCCTGTTCCTTCTCTAGATGGTGGGTGGAGTTTTCTGCGAACACGGCCAATGACAGTCACAAATGGACTAACCCACAAACACTGGGTCTAGTTAAGGAAACAGAAGGGGAGCCATGCATGAGTTAGCATAATCTGACACGAAATCACACTTGACTGAGGAGTCGCATTAACTGGCATGGATTAAGATGAAATCGCAGGGAGTTAGCCTCAAGATTGTTTGGCCTCACAGTCAACAAGAGCAAAGAAGTCAAGTATCCATCCATCCATCTCCTGTCCATTCCACAGGGCAGAGCCTCAGCTTCACGCAAGCCTGTTTCCACGGTGACGTGACTAGTTACACACTCCTCACTTCCCTCCTTCCCGGGGGCTTCCTTAAGAACTAATGAGATCTTCCTAAAAGCCACCGGCAAACCTTCTGTCACGCCTCTTCTACATAAATCCATAGCAGAAAGAGGGGAAGGTAGCGCTATTCCTTGGCACTGGGAATGGAGTCAGCCTCCACTAAAGTACTTGGTTACTAGGAAAAAGGGAAAGAAATTACGTTCTCTTGGGAGTGAGTAAAGAAAGTGGAATTGCGAGTGACTGGATAGAGATCTACCCACCTGTATTTCCATCATTCATCTCTAGTGTTTGACAAAAGAAAGGAAACAACTGAAAAGCTGGAAATCAGATTTATAAGAGATGTGGAGAAAGGGTAGAATGTATCTTTACTTCATTACCCAGAATCCTGTTTTGGGTTCTGCATGGGTTTGTGGATCCCATTCAAACTCTGACCCCCTTCATAACAGAAGGCTATGAAGGATGCATCGCCATCTAGTGGTCACTCATGCTGCAAACTGCAGAAACTTTGATTCAGCTGTTCATTCAGCCACGGAATGGAAATAGGTGTGTTTGAGCACTTGCTCCAAGGTCTACCACATGAAGGCATTTCAGTAAACCTTTTTGTTTTATTGAGTTACTCCTCATACAAAACAGGCAGACTTATTTATGGCACTCTATATAAGATATATATTATTCTCATTTAACTCTTCTCCTTGAGTCCACGGAATTAGTAACTGCTTTCTGATCAATAAGTTACGGCAAAGTCAAGATGCCACCTAAATGTGCCACAAAGACCATAACCTCCATCTTGTTGGAAAACTCTGGATGGTCTTGGTCAGACTGCCTGTGTTAGAGTGGTCCCATTGCTGCCAAGGCTCCTCCCACCCTTGTGGATGGAGGGAAACCCACCTACCTTATGAGGTGGAGGTAGAACTTTTTCAGTTGAACCCGCCCTTTTCCTATAGCCACGTGAGCAGCTGGAGTAGAAAGCGCAGCTAATCGTTGTCCCGCAGGGAGTTGGGAGATGACAGCCAGGTGTTATTTTGAGCTTTAAGGGGTTTGGGACATTTTCTTGTGAAGTAATATATAATTAACATATGATAGTAACAATGATGAAAGCAGTAGCCCAATCTGTTTTGTAGTCATATAAACTCAGAGAGATTATGTAATTTAACCAAGAATATAGACTAAGAAGCAGGCAAGCCAGAATTCAAGCCCGGCTTTTCTAAATCACATCCTTATTTTCTCTACCAAGTGGCCCAAAGACATGTGCCTGGCAGCCTAGGGAGGGGGGAAGAAGATGGGGGGAGGGAGGAAGGGTTCCTTGTGGAGAGGACGTCTCACTCATGTACCGGAGGAGGGGCGGGAAGAAGATGAGGGAGGGCATTGAAACTGAAGAAGGCACAGAGACAAATACATGCAGACTTAAATCCCAGCTGCTGACAGACAGGAATAGCTATGTCTGGTATAAAATACACACACACACACACACACACACACACACACACACACACTCTACTGTTCCATGGCCCCCAGACATTGGCACACTTGCCATTCTTTGTTGTGCTGCAACTTTTCCCTTTCCAGAAAGCCCCGCAGACTGAATTATGTATGAAAATGCCTTGATTCCTTTTCCTGGGACAGCGAATTCTTTCTTGAGCTATTTTCTCGATAAGCTTGTCAAGATCCATGTCAGATTCGGATTTCCCAGCTGAAGCCATCCATCCCCTTAGCCCTAAAACCGGTTCATCCTCCTTGCTTTCTGGCTGCCGAATGAATCTGCCATCGTGCAGAGTGCAACGTGAACATAACCTGCTCCTCACCCGGGAGTTCCCGTGTCTCCTGTTACAATGCGGGAGCACTCAGCTCAGCACTGTGGTTTCTCCCTTCTGAAGATGCCTTCCAACATGCACAGTCGGTGCCTGGTTCGAATCTTCCTCCCTGCTTTGTATAGAATCCCAGCCTGCCTGCTCGTCCTCAGCCTCGCCACTTGCAAATCTCTCTTCAGCTCAACACCGAGTGCACCAGCACAGGCCCGAGCAGAGGGTTTAAGACACTCCGCCTTGTGGGCGCGGGGTGACCGCCACAGATGAAATGCCAACGACGACAGCAGGTGAGCCTTGGACTTTGCTGCAGCACCAGTATTGCCGGGGTGGAGGAGACCCCGCAGAGAGACAAGAAAACGCTTGGGAGAGAGAGAGGGCACTGCCCGGGAGGACAAGGAGCCGGGGCTGAAAGAGAGGGGATCCCTGATGGGGGATGCTAGAAGATTCCCGCATACAACATGGGAGTGAAGCTGCATTGACTTTTCCTTCCATATACAGAAAATGGCCCAGCCACGTGGAGGGGTGGGCTCAGGAGAGTGACACCGAGTGTGAGACACCCTAAACCCCAACGTACATGGCAGCTGGGGCCAGGCGGGCAGGCTGCTGGGCCTCTGGGGGCCAGACATCCCCCTCCCAAGGCTGCCCACAACAGCTCCTCACTGGAAGAAATGTGCACAGCAACTTGTTTATTTCTCTGCTTGCCTTGGGAACTAACCTAGGCATAAAGCACACGGGTGTGATTTACAGACCCCCCGTCTCAGTTTAGTCAATACACCCGCAGTTCTGTCAGGATTTCTGTGAATGATTTCAATCCCTTGCAGCATTAAAATTTTGTCTCTACCTCTAGAGAAAGAGAGACAGCTAATCCTGTCGCTGTCACAGCCCATCATAGTGTCAATATGTTAAGACAACTTAAATGAAATAGAAATCAGGATGTATGTGTGTATATACACTATATATATGGATATATACATATATGTGTATGTAACGCCAGTACTGGGATTTGAACTCAGGACCTGGATGCTGTCCCTGGACTTTTCCTGCTCAAGGCTGGAACTCGACAGTTTGAGCCATAGCTCCACTTCTTGCTTGTTGCTGACTAATTGGAGATAAGAGTTCATGGACTTTCCAGCCTCACTGGCTTCAAACTGCAATCCTTAGATCTCAGCCTACTTTGTTGCTAGGATTACAGGCATGAGCCACTGGTGCCTGGCTATACGCTGTTCGATTTTAATCTATTCTTTCCTGCCTGTGTTTTCAGCTCTACAGAGAAAAGGTTCCTGTCTAACTGGACTCATAGCCTAACTGGTATTCTGTAGGAGAGATACACAATCCGAGCATCTGAAGTCTAACTGGCTACTCTTACATGGTATACGCAGAGATCAACACCTATATTCCCCAAGGAATAGCAGGGATCTCTCAGTGCCCAGTCCTTCTGAGCATCTGAAACCCGACTTCCTGTTTGGCTATTGCAGCCGCGAGTCTGGAAAAGTAAAGAGCTGAATATGTAGCTTCCCGTTGTCATTCCAACAGAAGCCATTTCCTCACAAGGACCGCACCCCCATACCCGGGCAGGCCCATCAAGTACCCAGCCCGGGGCACATTTTGTATTTGATCCATGGCATTTTCACTTATATTTTATTGCCAGCTCCCCAGTCCTATCGATTCATTCAAGGGAGGCTTCAGAGGTCTGTAGTTTTATGTTCTACCTTTTACGAAACAGTAGCTCATAAAAGAGTACCCTGCTTCCCTTTTCCCTTTCTGGGGCCTGATACCTTTGCAGGCACCCAGTAACACTGCTGTCAGACAGTGACGACTCAGACAAATGCCAAAACAAACCACTATTACACTTGAACACACAGCCTGCAATTCCAAATATCAGTGTAAAACACATGTGTTTCCATCTGAGCCCCTTTAAAAAAAATAATTAAATATATGCTTTCTGTTCCAGCGAGTTCTCAAGGTGATATTAATATTTACTTTGTGCTCAAGCAGATAATTACGGTATTTTTTCCCCTGTACCAACCAAATAGTTTGTATATAGTAGATAGTAAATAGCAATATAGTAAGTAGTAAAGAAATACTTTACTCTTCAGGGCACACTTAAAGAGAAAGTGATGAAATATGAAAATTATGAACAGATGATGACTGCCAGCTTAGAAGAACTCCATCCCCCTGTCTAGTGGGGGACCCCCTCTGCGGGACCCCTTACAGAGTCCGTCTTTGCTCAACCATGTGTTTGAAGATTTTTATTTTTATGCTCGTGAGGAATTACATCTACGTATGTGTGCAAGTATGTCAAATATGTACATGAGGCATATCTACATGTAGGTGTATATAGTATGTGTGTACACACGCACACACACAAAAGGTCCTGTGATCTGTGAACTCCATGTTTATCATTTCACCAACATCAGACAGTATATTCAGGAAAAAAAGGCATCTGCACTGAACACGTTTGGACTTGGTGTGTCTTTATTCCCCAACAATATAGCACCACAACTACATTCTACCAGCTGTTATAGATGTGTCCTAGGCTGTGTGCAAACGTTGGGCCGTGTTGTGTGAGGGGCTAGAGCAGCCTGGATTCGGGCATCGACAGAGTTCCCAGAACCAGCTCCTTGCAGGCACTGAGAGGCTGTGGTTACTTCCTCGGCCCCAGAGTGAGCAGTGAGCCCCCGGGAGGAGAGACAGGGTAGAGGGGACACAGGCACGATGAGGGATCTGGGAACCACAGAGCCCTGGATTTGTGTACCAGTCTGCTCCTGGCCAGCATTGCTCTGAGCTTTTAAACTACATTGATTTGTGAGCGGTGGGGGGCATGTCTATAATCCCAGCACTTGGAGTAATCAAGAGCCTGAGGGCCAGCTTGGGCTGTACAGTGAGACCCTGTCTCAACAAACAGAACCAGGACTTGGCTCTAGCTGTGCAGCACCGGCCTAGCAAGCCACCAAGTCCTGAGTTCAAACTCCAGTCCACCAAATACACACACACACACACACCACACACACACACACACACACACACACACACACACACACACACACACACTTCAGCTTCAAATTCTCTAAACAGATTTCCTTGTACACCCATCCTGGGATGGTCCCATCCTAGACGTGAACTTGAAGGGCCACCCTGGTGTGTAGTATTGTCAGGGGTATACCGGCCCTTGTGGCATTTTCCTAAGTTCTCCTGTCTCCCCTACACGTGCATGCTGACTCCCCAAACCTCCAAGAAAGCCTTCCAATTACGGCAACACTCTTCTGAAAACTCATTAAGTTCAATACCAATAAATAAGAAAGCCAGCCACTTAGATGAATAAACCCAAGAGCAGAATTTATTATAAAGTTTCAGGATGCAGCTCTCAGAAGCAAGAAGCTCTGGCATCTGCGGAGTTATGGATGCTTCTTCTTTGCTTGTTAGCAGGAAACTACAGGGCACTACAAACATTTCTTTTCCATTTGAACTTCTTCTGATGTAATCATCTTCCATTACAGTGACAACTTCACAGCAGAAACTTGGAGATATAGATATGTCTTTCAAAAATTATACCATTATATGGCAACTCTTTTGAAAGGATCAGATGAGGCCACAAAAGAATTAGGAGGCTTTGTTTAGTTGTAGACCTTTTGCACCTCTATCAAAGTGCGTTGAAATTAGCCTGTGGGATCAATAGTTATTATAAGTGGCAGACAGATCCACCAGGGGAATGATTTTTAAAAGGTTTCTTTCCTGAAGACATCATACTAGGAACAAATTCATTTTGTCTCCTACTGTCTCTGAAGAGAATTTCAGAACATTAGTTGTATGATGAATATGGCTCTTGAAAATGATGGGGATCTTTCTAAGATGCCATGAAAGGAATTGCATTTCCAGTCTCCAGGTGAATTCTCTCACTTGGTCTAATTGTGACTCGAACATATTTCGTTGTGTCATCTGCCAGGAAACTGTTTCTGCTTCTCACTACTCTGGGGACATAGTTTCTTGGGGGAAGTATTTCAACAACTTTTTGGCTGACTTTTGTTTTGCTCCAAAATATATGAATTCGCAAATGAAGAAATGACTGTGTTTGTCTACCCGCATCAAAAAGGCCTATAGTACATATCCTTTAAGGATTCAGTGGACATTATAGCTGTTAAATATGTTTTTATATCTGAAGTGATTAATACAAATATCGTTCATAAGAGCTCTGGAGCTGTGCCATCCTTCCCAACTTCAGTGGTTTTCTCCATTATCCACACAATCTCAAAAAAGTACAGATCACCTGAAGACTGTAATACCAACAACAATGGCACATTTGTAATACTACGAGAGCATGCGTTTTAATGTCACTGATGCTCTTACAGTGTTTTAAATGTGGCCTTTGAAGAATCATGACGACAGAGGAGAAAGAGGCTGGCAGAGGAGACCCCCCCAAGTCTTCCTTACTCCCTGATGTGATAAACTACATTATATACACATACTTTCCTGACAGGAGAGCAACAAAAACACCAGAACTGCACCAAGAAATGCCCCATGTACCTACTAATACACTTACAAATATATTATTCTGGGTGAAGCGATATTCAACTGCTTTAAAAAAAAAGATTACAACTTGAGAATCTATAGTAAGATTTTCGTTGATAATAATGTTATCGATACTACACAACTCCATAACTAATTCAACCAATTATAAACAGCCGATTCCTTTCAGGGTGTTCAGATGATGCTGGGGGAGGGGGAGGGAATGAGAGATCAATGTCTGCCTGCCCGGGTGGCATTTCACAGAAAATTTTCCCTTTTTTTTTTTTTAAGAAACAAGTTACCTGAATTAATGAGCTTAGCTCCCCAGCAAACGAACTCAGACCCTCTCCTCCCTGGAAACTCCTCAGCTAGAAAATCCTTCAAAGCTTTCTCTGAAGTCGGATTTTGACCCCAAGTCTCTCCACCTTTAACGAAGGAGATTCGTTTTACTTTTTCCATCCAGGAATCTTTACCAGGGAGAGGAGGTAACTAGCGGGGCACAGTTGGCACACAGATCTTTCTGAGGCAGAGATGGCTCCGGGCGAAGGGAGCACCTGAACACACACACGTGGCCCTTCACACACACACACACACACACACACACACACACACACACACACACCGTGCCTCACACACGAATGTCAAGGGAGTGGGAATCCTGTAGGGAACCCTGCTTTGGTGGGCTACCCGGTGGGGAGGGGTGGTCCCCTTCTCCCTTGCTCCTTTTATTGCTCACGTTGAGGAGTGTGTTTATGGGGACTAGCCACACACACGTGGGGAATCCATCAAGGTTAATGAGCTTCGAGACAACGAATGTGGAAGCGAGGGAAGGCAGCGAACACGTTCACCATGCTTAGAAGAAAGCAAGGGCCATATCATAACAAAAACAGCATGGTATTGGTATAAAAACAGATCGGAAGACCAATGGATTAGAACTGAAGACCCAGAAATAAAACCGCACTCTTACAGCCAACTGATATTCGACAAAGGAGCTAAAGACATACAATGGAATAAACATAGCCTCTTCAACTACTGGTGCTGGGAGAACTGGGCAGCCATATGCAGAAAACTCAAAGTAGACCCAAGCCTATCACCATGCACCAAGATCAACTCAAAATGGATCAAGGACCTCAACATCAGACCTGAATCCTTGAAACTACTGAAGGACAGAGTAGGAAAGACACTAGAACTTATAGGCACAGGAAGGAACTTCCTGAATAGAGTCCCAGGGGCACAACAAATAGGAGAAAGACTCGACAAATGGGACTACTACAAATTAAAAAGTTTCTGCACAGCTAAGGACATAGCCACCAAAATAGAAAGACAGCCAACGATATGGGAAAGGATATTTACCAGCACAGCAACAGACAAAGGCCTGATATCGGTCATCTACAGAGAACTCAAAAAACTAAGCCCCTCCAAGCCCAATAAACCTATTAGGAAATGGGCAAAAGAGCTAAAGAAAGACTTCACAAGAGAAGATATAAAAATGGCAAAGAAACATATGAGGAAATGCTCAACATCCCTGCTAGTAAAGGAAATGCAAATAAAAACAACCCTGAGATACCACCTCACCCCAGTTAGAATGGCCTATACTCTGAACTCAGGAAACAACAAATGCTGGAGGGGCTGTGGGGAAAGAGGAACCCTTCTCCATTGTTGGTGGGAGTGCAAATTAGTACAACCACTTTGGAGAACAGTATGGAGGTTTCTCAAAAAGCTCAATATAGACCTACCCTATGACCCAGCCATACCACTCCTAGGCATCTATCCTAAACAGCAAAATCCAAGATATCAAAATCCAAGATATCAAGATATCAAGATATCGTGGCACAATTCACAATAGCTAAAATATGGAAACAACCCAGATGCCCCTCCACAGACGAATGGATCCAAAAAATATGGTACTTATACACAATGGAATACTACATAGCGATTAGGAATGGTGAAATACTGTTATTCGCAGGGAAATGGTCAGAACTCGAACAAATAATGTTGAGTGAGACAAGCCTAGAACACAGAAAACAAAGGGGCATGATCTCCCTGATATATGACTGTTAACAAAGGGAGACGGAGAGACAGTAGAGACCAAGTCTGTGAACACTGTATATGTTCTTGATACATTGTATATTGCATATATGTCAACCTGACCTAGACAAGGGATAGAAAAACAGGTCGTAAGATATCATAAGAAATGTACACACTGCCCTGCTATGTAACTGCACCCTCTTTGCACAATACCTTGTAAAAAAATTTATGTCCAATTAAGAAAAAAAAAAAAAAAAGAAAGCAAGGGCCAGGAACAGGGTTGCATGCGGCTGACGGGTGTCTATGGAGACATGCTGTTCTCAGTCTGTCTACCCGGTGGTGGTGCTGGGGCCGTGGTGGTCCCGGATTGTGCACCAAGTTACAATCAGCTAGATGTGTGTCCCTGGAGTTTCCCCACATGGTGTTTTCTTATGAAATGTGGGCAACAAGGACCGGCATCGTTTAGAAAGCTGTTGAGAAGATTAAATTCTAGAATAGGGTTTGACACACAGGTCCCTCAGTCCAGCAAGGCCATTATTAATATTCAAGAGAAGCCAGAAATCCAGGTTTGGATTCAAAATCTTCTCACTTTCAGATATGGGTAGTTCATTTTTCTTATAAAAATTATTGGGTCATCATCCTGGCTACTCAGCAGGCTGAAATCTAAGGAACTTGGTTCAAGGCCAGCCTGAGCAGGAAAGTCACTGAGGCTCTTATCTCCAATTAAACACCAAAAGCCAGAAGTGGAGCTGTGGTTCAAGGGGTAGAGCACCAGTCTTGAGCAAAGAAAAATAAAAAATGCTCAGGGAAAATGCCAGGCCCTTCGTTCAGCCCCAATGCAGGCACACACATGCAAAAATAAATATTATTGAGTCAGTGAAATAAACCACATTTAAAGACAAATTCTAGCCTAGAGAGTCAGTGTGTGACTTTCCTGCTAAGCTTTCTTGAGAAGCTTAGAAAGTTCTGTGACTCTGACCGACTTCAGGCTTTGGTTTAGGCACTGTTTATAATGATTTATTTGCTTAGATAAATGCTTTTCCCTGTTTGCAAGACAGGACTTTTGGTAGTTTTATATTAAAAGGAATAGTTCCAATTAAGTGGGTAGTCAGTAAAAAAAGTTTTGTAAATACTAGGACAATTTTCTGCTAGAGGGACAGTGTATAAAGAGGAGAGTACATGTCCCTGAAAACCAAAGTTCAAGAATGTTCAAGAACCAACGCTCTTACAGACCTGCCAGAGAAAAACGGATGTGAGAAGCTTGGTGACTTGCTCTGTCCTGCCCAAGAGAAGCCAGCAGCGCATTGCACAGTGGGAAGGGGGAGTTTCTAGGTTTCCCTTGGAAGTTTTCATAAAGGCTCTTTGTGTTGTTAAGCACTACACCCATTTTAATGGCATTCATGACGATTTAACAGAGTATATTAAGTAACAGTTCTATCAGAAAACGTAGAGAAATTTTGCCTGGAGCGGTTTCCTTGTTCATTAATCCATTCTTCAGGCTCATCTCCGGACACGCCCATTCTAGGGCTGCGCAAAGGTGTTTGTAAGGGGCAGGAAAGAGAGCGCAGGGGGTGGGGAGGTGATCTTCTCTGTCAATCCAAAGATGCCGCTTACAAATTTCCCGGGGAAGGACTGGAGATTTCTACTGTCGCTTTCTACTATATCAACAATTTTCGTCTCTGTAGCTATGATTAACATATGGCATGTTGGCTATGAAAAGACCCTTCTCCACACCCCCTTGCAACCAGGCATTGTGTGAAGGGCAGAGAAGGGAGACATGAGAAGATCACAGTGGGAAATAGCATGGGAGAGCTGAGAATTCCCACAGTGCAACCTTGGGTCCAAGACCTTAAGCAGCTGGGTACCAGTAGCTCACACCTGTAATCCTAGCCACTCAAGAGGTGAGATCTGATGATTGTGGTTTGCAGCCAGCCTGGGTAGAAAGTCTATGAGATTCCTGTCTCCAATGAATCGCCAAAAAGCCAAAAGTAGAGGTGTGGCTCAAGAGGTAGAGCACCAGCCTTGGGTGAAAAAGCTAAGAACAGGTCCCAGACTTAGAGTTCCAAACTTCAGTTCTAGTGCGTGTGTGTGCCACTCCCACTCATACACACACACACACACACACACACACACACACACACACAGACCTTGAGTGATTCCAGGGCAGAAGTCCAGAATTCCATGCCAGAAACACAGAACAGATGTCTTCAAATCTTACAGGACAGTTGCCAGTTCTGTTCCAGAAATGCCTTTAAGTGATTCCTGGGTGAGCCAGTATAATGATGTAGATTTGGAACAATATGAGGCTGCGAAGAGCTCAATAGCACGTTCTGATAATGAGTTGGTGTGTGGATGTCTTTTTTTGGCTTTCTTCTTCCTTCAACTGTAGTTTTCAAGGGCAGAGATTCTTGTTTGCTTAATATATGTCAGGACTCTCCAAAGTGCCTGGTACAGAGCTGCTCCTGATAGGTGTTTGGGAAGAGCACGCCTAGAATTCATTACTCCACAGCTAGATGTAGACTTAGAAATCTTTTCAATGACAATTTGGGCTCTGGCATATTTTCTCTTTTGAAGCTATTGTTGAACACAAATAATAAAGGAACTCATTTAATATTTCAAACAACCAAACTTAGGCACACACCTTTCTTTGAAAGTTGTCTAATCATCTCTTCTGAGATTTACATTCTTATTCCAACACAGAAATTATTGAATGAATTAGGTAATATCAATGTCTGTGTGTCCTTTTAAAAGATAAGATTTTTTTTTTTTTGCGAGAAAGAGGGGGGTAGAGAATCTTGTGGCTTGAGCTCAGGGCCTAGGTGCTATCCCTGAGTTTTCTGCTGAAGGCTAGGGCTCAAATACTTGAGCCACAGCTCCACTTACAGCTTTTTGGTTGACTATAAGAGTCTCATGGGGGCTTGGAATATGGCTTAGTGGTAGAGTGTTTGCCTTGTATACATGAAGCCCCAGATTTGATTCCTCAGCACCACATATATAGAAAAAGTTAGAAGTGGTGCTGTGGCTCAAGAGGTAGAATGCTAGCCTTGAGCAAAAAGAAGCCAGGGACAGTGCTCAGGCCCTGATTCCAAGCCCCAGGACTGGCAAAAAAAAAGAAAAAGAAAAAAGAAAAAAAAAGAAGTTTGGGCTGGGAATATGGCCTGGTGGCAAGAGTGCTTGCCTTGTATGCATGAAGCCCTGGGTTCGATTCCCCAGCACCACATATATAGAAAAGGCCACAAGTGGTGCTGTGGCTCAAGTGGCAGAGTGCTAGCCTTGAGCAAAAAGAAGCCAGGGACAGTGCTCAGGCCCTGAGTCCAAGGCCCAGGACTGACAAAAAAAAAAAAAGAAAGAAAGAAAGAGAGAGAAAGAGAGAAAGAAAGAGAAATAGAGAGAGAAATAAAGAGAGAGAAAGAGAAAGAGAGAGGGAAAGAGAGAGAGAGAAAGAGAGAGAGAAAGAAAGAGAGGAAGAGAGAAAGAGAGAGAGAAAGAGAAAGAAAGAGAGAGAAAGAAAGAGAGATTCCTTCATCCATGCTTGACCATTCTTTGGTTATGAAATCTGTACAAGGTATGGTGTCAAGTATTCAAAATACACTCACCAGTTCCTAGTGCTGCAGTTTGAAGGGACACACACACAATCTTGGTGACTCATTGCCTTGGGCTTCCTGAGCACCAGGGGCTGATCTAGGTGAGCAGAATAAAGATTTATTTATTCTATTGACCACCACCCTACAAGCAAGGTTACTGTGGTGTCCAGAAAGCCTCATGTCACTGTGCTCGATAAAGAAGAATTCATCCCAGTGCTAGAAATGTGGAAAACGCAGCAAAGGACGTGATGAGCTAGGCCTCTTCTAGCCTGAAAGGAAAAGCCAGTTGGAAAGCATCAAACACGTTTGCAGGAAAGGTTTTCCTCCCCAAGGCCCATAAATTACTTGCCTGCCTCCCATTAAACAGAACATTTCAAGGGGTTCAACTATCTCAGTGGTTAGTATGGAGTTGACTTTGCTAATCAGGATGTAAATTGCTAAAATTTTTCATGTTCATTAAGTGGCTGTGGAAAGTTTTCACATTTACGACAAAAATAATACTCTTTATTACTCTGGCAATGAGTCATGTTGCCATCTGACAAATTAAGTCAGATGGACAAAAAGGTCTCTCTTTCTGTCTTGTGTCTTTATTCATCTTCCTGTACATTCCTAGTTTGACCAAATTAAATATGTCCCTTATAGACATAGGGTTTATTCCACAGGAATAAATAATTATACTTAGGCAGTAAACACTTTTTTCAGGAAACACTTTTAATTACACATATGTAGATTAAATCGGTGCATAAAAGCTTTATAGGATAACACTGTAAAGGTCTCCAGAAAATAACTTAATTATTCTGTACAACTAAAAGTAGAATATTGTATTTGAAATCTATGTTGAGGTGCTTAGTGTAGTCTGTCTTTATGAGATATGGGTTAATAGAAGCAGTGTAGACACTGAATCACTTAAGAATGACTAGTCCTACTCTAGCCTTCTCTTATTTGGTTATAACAAAGTATTCCTTTAAAATACTGAGAAGTTCTCTTGTTTCTTTGATATACAATGACTACATGCTAATACAGTAAAAGAGAGAGAATGAGGGTAAACCAAAATAAGAGATTTCTTTCATAGAAATCAACTGATGGTCCTAGACAGGTATGATTGAAGGGAACAGCCACAAAGACGGCATTAATGAGTGACTTTTTAGGAGTTATGTGATCATTCTCACGGGAATGGCTGTAAGATGGCAGTGTGGTTTTGAGAGGGAGGTTCTCGCTGCGCACAGGGAAGAGCTGAAGAATCTCTCCCTTTCCTGTGGCTATGAGGGACATACCTTGTGTGCTAGGTTCAGAGAGGAGAGGAGAGACATGTTGGGCGGAAGCATGTCCAGGCTCCTGGGCCCTGCCCGCCCTGCTGAGCTGCTTTGTGTCCTTTGTCATGGTGATGTGTTCAGACAGGATGGATCAAAGCACAGAAGGGCCCAGAGCATGGATTCAAAGGCACAAAAGACCTCCGATGATGTGGACAGGAGCATCTTGGTAAAGCTTCCCGGTGTTTTAATTTCTGGTAGCATTTTACCTTTAGGGAGGGCTTTCTAGAACTTAGCTCTGGTTGAAGTGATGTGCTTAGCTGGGTGCCTACTTCTCTCATGTTTCTGAATGAATGCACGATGAGAAACGGATGATCTTATTTGGATTTTCTTCCCTATTTGTCTAAGCTGGTCAGATCTTCTCACTGGAACAAATGCATTGAGCTTCTTCCTGTCTCTAAGGGGGGCAGAGGGGATAAGAGCTATGGATGCCCTGAGCTGCTAGATAAATCTAGCTACTTTCTTAAATGAATGGCCACAGCTGGTGGCTGCTCAAAGAAATATTATGAAAGGGGGTTAAGATAAGAATAGGGCCTTATTAAAATTTCAAGGGTGATGAAGACAGACAAAATATAACGAATGGTGCTGGAGTTTAGCCAGGTCAATCATGTCAAAACTCACTCAAAGAAACAGATAAATTTGAGGTCCTGGCCTCAGTTCAAACTCTCACCCGATCCCCTCCACCCCCAAAAAAGCCGTTCTCTCTACAAAAGCTGTTTGCCGAAATTCCCAGAATACTTGCTTCATAAGTGACTCAAAATGAAGGGATTTAATCACTCACTTTAAGCTCTGCAGAGTCCCGTTGTTAAGTAGAAAATTATACCATTTTATCTTGGTCTTCTTCCTCCTTATTAAATCATTGAAGCAATTAAACCATCTGTATCACAAAATGGGGTTGTCACATACGGAAGAAAACCAAACAAACCTTCTCATGACGAAAGGCTCAAAGGTGAACTCTTAATTCTGCTGTTGAACTTGTGGTGCATAATTACAAAATGTGTTATGGTTGTCATTTGGGCAACACTTTGGTGTTGAAATACAGTTATGTCGTGCTATGAAGAAGAAGATGGATAATAATTCTCTCACTTGCCAAAGTTCACTTGGAGTAAAGAATAGGCTTCTATGAAAGTTTTTTCTTGAGAAACTTAGCCTAACCTTTACCCTAGCTCTCATATATAGTATCTTTTCTTGGTATTAAAATATTATCTAAAGGCAAAAAGGCCTATTTTACTCTTCTTTTAATGTATCTACTGAATAAATTTGACAAATTATTTTCAGGGTCTTCTAAATATCATCTTACTGATAATTAGAAAATAGAATTTCATTATGCACATTTATCATGACCTGGTTACTTCTGCTGGGACAGTGATTGTATTCACTGGTTTTCTGTCACTATAACACATATACCTTAGCTAGCCAACTGACGAAGAGGAAAGGGTTATTGTTGGTGGAGAGTTTTAGAGGTTTCACTCCATGAATAGTGAGCCCCACAGTTTCTTCCCAGGTGTTAGGAGAATCGTGGCCGAAGGCCGGGTGGAGCCAACCACTCATTGAATGATAAAGAAGTGAAAAGAAGACAGAGGAAGAGACTGCGACCTTCTGCCCGCTTGTCTGGATGATATCTATCAAGACCCCACTTCCCCAAATGTCTACCATATGAGCCCCGGGCCAGGGATGAAGCTTCTAACAGAAGGATCTTGGGAAGATTCGTAAGATCCAACTGCAGAACTAACCTTCAGGCTGCATATCCATACATTCTGAGGCAGAAAAGACTGAAGGAGTCACCTGCTCCACCCAACCTGCGAATGCAACATCTCCTCTCTCCTACAACACCCAGCATGCGGGAGCTTGCTTTCTTGAGAGGATTCTTTGTCTTATGTCTGCTGAGATTTAATTATTTAGAAATCGTTGCACCATGCCATTAAGCCTAACCTTTGTGACTACCCACCTCTGTACTTGTTGCTGCTTTCAAAAGGTAGTAGCATTGTGATCTTATTCTGGAATTGGCTACCTGGGATTGGTATAAACTATTTGGGGAAGGGTAGGTCTGAAGGAAACTTCTAAAAGAGGGCTGTGTGCTCATATGGCTTCTGGGGCAGGGAATCCGTGAGACAATGGACTACTTCATTCAGACTTGCCCTTGTTGCCACCAGACAGCTATTAGAGGAGGTAACCACAGAGCTGACACGTCCATGGCTGCAGCTCGGAGGCAGCAAAAGCGGGTCTGGAAGGGTCAGCAGAGTTCTGGACTGCCGCTTCTTCATAGGAAGGATGCATTATGAGAACCTGGGACAGGGAGCGGGGGTGGGGGAAGAGCAGACAAGAACCAGGCATGAAGGAGGGACACAGGAAGTGGAGCAAATCAAGTCGCCTGGAAAATTCGATACACACACATGTGGATCCAACCTGTGGTTTCAGCTTTGGTTAAAAACAAGTAACTTCTTTGTAGAGAGCAAGCAAAGGGTGTTTGTTTCGATCTGAAGAATCTTCTACAACTGAGTAGCACGTGTAACACGGTGAGAAGTTTGAAAGGCTTTGTGTGTGTCGAAAGGGTCTTTACCTATCTACTGACATCTCTTTAGTCATATCTTTTTATATGAGATGAACCAGGAATGGGGAAAAATGGACTAAAAAGGACCAACAGATTTTTTTTTTAATCTTCTGGCTATAATGGGGTTGGAACTCAGGGCCTTGTGCTTGCTAGGCAAGCAATCTCACTACAGAGCCCGACCTCTGATCTTTCCTCTGGGGTATTGCTTCCTGCCTGTGTACATAGCCAGGCATGATCCACCTATGTTAGACTTCCTGTTGTAGCTGGGACAACGGGAGTGCTCCACTGCATGCAACTTTCTGTGGAAAAGGGAGTCTCATGAACTTTTCTACCTGGACTGCCTTTGAACTGCAACCTTCCCTATCTCAGCCTTCCAGGTAGCTTGGATTAGAGGTGCGGGCCTCCAGTGCCTGGCAAATAGCATTGTGACATGCCAGCAAAACCTTACAGCTCGGCCTTGAGAAGCTAACTCAATGAGAACAGCTCCACGAAGACATCTAAAAATGACTTTTGTCCCAAACCAATGAGCTGAAAATACCATCTTAGCTCAAAGGTAGGGCCAGAGCACAGCAGTAGCCACGGAGAAGGGCCAACTTCGCTGTAAGCTATGAAGTCCTTTCTCACACAGACGAACAGAGCCACATCCCCAAGAATAACTCCAGCTTTTATAAAAATCATATTATATTGCAGAAAAGAATGGGGATCATAAAAGAAGATCCAATTAAAATGTAAAGAATTCCATCTTTAATCTGAAGCTCTGGCACAAAATATAACCTTATATAAAACATTTGATTTTTTTTTTCTTTATGAACCTTTAAGTTCTTGATAGGAAGAGAATGAATTGAGATACTTAAAAGTGTTAATGCTTCCCAAAATTTTAGATCAATCAGAAATAAGGAGAAAACATTTTCCATATTATGGACTGCCTGCTGGCATGGAACAGTTAATTTGTCAAAATTGGCATAGACTATAATTGGAGGAAAAGCTGTGAGCTAATTGCATCTGACTTTGAAGAATCAAAGAGTCTTGCTACAGTTGGTAAAAGATTTTAGCTGTTTAGGGCAAAACTTTACCAGACATGGTGAGTGGATGGTTTATAATTGCTATTGAGAATCCTCAGATTTAGTTGAGGTGTCAAATGGGAAATCTGAGCTTTTGAAACTGTAATAGCCAGTAAGAGCTTAACAGTCTGTTTCATGGTGAACAATTCTAGTCAGAACTGGGAGAGAGGCATGTTTGTGTGTATGTGTGTACTCAGAAGACACAATAGTGATAAATGATATGAAAGGAATATAGTAAAGAAGTAGAATATGTGTGTGTGTACGCGCACCAAGAACATGATATTTTAAGAAAGACTTCTCTGGAAAAAATGGCATTTCAACAAAAATCTAAAAGAAGTAAAGGAAGCACTTGTCAATGATCTGAAGTCTTTCGGGCCAAGGGAAAGCTCCAAGGAAGAAGTGAGGTTGGCTCAATCAAGAAATCTCTGGAATCCAGCCTCACTAAAGAACTGTGGAGTCAGGATGTGAGTTGGAGAGAAAGACCCAGGGGGAGATCACAGAAAGGTCTGCTGAGCATGTTTCTAAGTATGAGTTTTATTCAGAGTAACAAGTGAGGCACTGGATAGTTCAAATGAAAGACTCATGAGGTGATGTGGTTCATAATAAAAGTTACCCAACAGCTATATGAAGTACTGATTTCAGAGGTCAAGAACGAAACCTCTTGAAGATTTCTGCTAGTCTAAGTGATCCCTGACAGTGATTGGTCTAGAGTAGACCAATCTAGACCAATGAATGAGGCAGGGAGGGCTTTTCATGCTGGGGATACATCTCAAAGGAGGAGCCCATAGAATTTATAAATGAATCAGATATGGGACAGTAAAGAGAGAAATCCAGTACGACTTAAGATGCATGGCCTGATCATTTGGTTTCATATGTTACCCCTTAATGCTGGGGGGGGAAGGTGTTTTTATTAGTATTGTTCTTCTGTGGGGATTTATTTACCTATGCATATGTGTGTGCACGTGTGCGTGTATGTGTATACCTGAGTGTGTCCTTGTTATTTTTAGACTGATTTCTTTGTTTTGGAATTCCCAAAGATAGAAAACAAAAAGGTGTGTCTGGTATATATTATATTTGAAATAATTGTAGTTATCTAAGCAGAGAGGTCAATTAAGAGAAGGAAATTCAGGGAAGAGGCCAGGACTGCAGATAAATGGATACTCGAGAGACTTCATGAGATTTCCCTCAGAAGCGAGCAATGCCTCCTGGGAGATTCTGGCATTGGGGGCAAGGAAGGCGATGGTATGCGATCAGGAGGAGGAAAGTGAGTAGGAAGAAAAGGCAGACATTAAGAAATTATCAACTTGGGTTTATGAATGGATTCGTTTCCACGTATGAGGGAAAACAGGCATTTTCACATGGATTGAGTCACAAGGGCTCTGCTTTCCAAAACAAACCCAGATCCTTATACAAGAGTGTAAGGGAACCGACCAGGACTTCTCTCATTCTTCCATCTCTTCCATTCTGTGAGGACACAGAGATCACCCCTCCTAGAGGACACAGAAATCAGGAAGCATTTTTGAGGCAGTCTCCATTGAAAATGTCAGCACATTGGCCTCTGACATCTCAGTATTCAGAGGTGTGAGAAATGTTTACAAAAAAATAAATTATAGACTGGAACCTAGAAGGTAGTAGCCAGCAGCTACTGAGAGCCAAATATGATTCTCCTTGTCTGTGAAGCCTAGTTCCGTAAGCTTTGACTTCCCAAAGTAGGAACTGTTGACAGGGAAGCTTTCCCAGAAGCAGGAAGAACACACTCATTGGAGAGAGTAGTGAGCCAGGCATACACATCTCTGCTGGGAGCTGATGGGGAGGAAAGGATGCTACCTGGAGGGGCGGGTGGCCTCCAGAGAGCATTTGTCAGGCAGGAGCTAGGCAAGTGGGGAAGACCGAGCTGAAGAAGATGGAAAGGCAATAGTGACCGAAGGGCTCAAGACGCTCCCTCAGCCCAAACTCCATCGGGAAGCACTGGGGAAGGTTTGGCCATGTCGAAGGGGATCTTGGTCAAACAAGTGTGGGAAGGTGGCAAACAACGGGGTACAGGTGAAAAGGGAGGGAGTAGGAGAGTCGGCTTCACCCGGGCACTGGGGGTCACTGCCCTTTCTTGTTGGGTTCCAAGAATAGGAGAGGCGCCATCTCTCATGACTGCCTGTCCAGCCAGCAATTCCGCACCTCGTGCTCTCTGCACTGGGGCGAAGCTCTCTTGCACAGCTTGCTGGGAGAAGAGCAGATTCCTCCAGCCACCAATGCCTCAGGTGTGGCCAAGCCTGCGGCCCGAGCCACACGGAGCCAACACACTTCACACGAGAGCCGCTGGTGTCGGCGTGAGGCCCACGGTGGTGGCTGGCCCAGGGGGAATCCAATCTTTTTTTTTTTTGACCCAACACTCAAGAACCTAACTCACTGGCATTTATTAAGCAGGGTGACATGCAACCTCAGACTCAATAGTTGTGGCACCGACGATGAGATGCCGAGGCTTAGCTTCAGGCTCTTCAGGGTTTGGGGAGACAGTAAGATTTTTAAGACTCTTATGTTCAAGTTTGAAGCCAGGCTGACTCCAAACAGCAGCCCTCTGGTCTCTACTTCTCTATTTTCAGAGTAGCTAGGATTAATGGCTACTGCACCGTTATATATATATATATATATATATATACATATATTATATATATAATATATATATAATGACCTTTTGTCATTGGCATCTGCCCTGTATGGCTGAAAGGCCTGCCATGCGCAGACGGCTGGAGAGCAGGTGAAGTTCTAGGCAAGAGGACACATGAATCTCACAGGGCTAGAAAGCAACCCACACAGAAGATGGAGCGTTGCAGAGTCAGAAGGCCCTGCAAGGGAGGGCGGCTGGCTCAAGCCCACAGGCTGGCAAAGCTCTCCTGTGGTCTCCTGGAGTAGAACAGCAGGACGTCAGCCAATGAGGGAGATGCCCACTCCCATCTCCCAGGACTCCATGCGGCACCTTTGGCTTCCCTTTAGCACAATTGAGGGAACATGGCAGGATTTAAGCAAGCGCTTCATGTTCAGCGATGCTGTACTTGATCGTGAGAAGCCGGTGATTGGGGCGGGGTGCTCTGTGACCCTCCACTTGCCGGGGTGGCTCTCATCAGGGTGCTGACTGTTCCAGTCTCTGCTCTGTCTGCCTGAGGTTTGAAGCCAGGCTCTCCTGGGGTCCCCCCACTGCAGCCTTCAGTTCTGCCACCGTGCAGAGAGTGGAAGGGTAAAGGGACATAAAACCCCAGCCTCACGGGCTGCAGGCCAGAGACCCGCCCTGCACGTCCCTTACTCAGGAACGGTGCTAATTGGAGCTGGTGAAAGGGAGAACAGGTAGGCTTGGAAGTTAGATTGGTTTCTCTACATCTGGAGACATATTAAAGGTATTAGTTCAGCTATATTTTAATGAATAGACATGACATGCTAACCTAAAGAGTCGATTGTTGAAGCGGAAGATTAGATGGCTTTTGACAGGATGGTTCAAGGATGAACATGCCAGTCAGGATCCTTTTAGAGTCTCGGGGAGAATCGAGTTTGTCTCTATTAAAAATGCCAGCCCCAGGCATGCCTGTCATCCTAGCTATTCAGGAGACTGAGATGGGAGGATCGTGATTCAACGCCAGCCTGGGCACACAATCTGAGAGACTCTTACCTCCAATTAGCCAGGAAAAAAAAACCTGCAAGTGGAGCTGTGGCTCAGGTAGAGCACCACCCTTGTGCAATAAAAGCTAAGGGAGAACACTCAGGCCCTGAGTTCAAACCTCAGTACTGGTGTGCATGCGTGTGTGCATGTGTGCGCATGCGCGCACACACAATCATATTAGTTCTTATAATTTTTACTAAATTTTGCCCGGCATAAATACTAAAACTAAGCCTTCCTTGCCAATTAGTCCTATTATGTCTGTCTGTCTCTACCTACCTACCTACCTACATATCATGTATGTATGTACGTATGTGTGCATGTATGTATGTGTTTACAACTCAGGGTCTTGACCTTGTTGGTGCCTACCTATTCTTCCATCCGGGTCATGCCTCAGCCCTTTTTGTTTTAGTTGGTTTTGAAGTAGGGTCTCCTTTGATTAAATCTAGGCTGGTGTGGACCCCAATCTTGTTGGCTTTGTATCCTATAGAATTAGCATAACTGGCATACAGACTGCACTAGCTTTTTTGATGCAACGGTGTCATTCTAATGTCTTGTCCAGGATAGATGCAAACTTCAGTCTTTTGGACTAGCTTGGACTACAAGTGTGAGCCACCATGACTGGCTGGGTTTGGCATTTTCATATGAAGCTCCACTATGCCATTTATTGTGTTGTATTTTTTGCACATCTCTTAGTTCAGTCTTTTTCAGTTTATGTTTTTGGAAAGGAACATGTATTTGCATCGCTGTGTCCTTAGAATGAGGCCAGGACTCTAGTCTGGAAATCTAAAGCACGACAGAGAGAGAGGCAGCCAACATTCCTTCTAGTAGTGGTCAAGGGTGGTCGTGAAAAAAACAAGGATAATTTACTATTTGGGAATGAGCTGAACAGTTTTATTCAACCACAAGCCTTCTTCCACTTTAGATTTATTTGGCTTATCATTAAAATTGCGTGAATGTGTGGGTTTAGGTAAATACTCCGAGCTTTAAATCATGTTGTTTGTACTTGGTTCTCATTTCAATTTGAAATTTGCAGTTATGGACACAAATGTTTATGGTAAGATATAAGGAGATTTTATGAAGTAATTTTTAAGTATTTTTTTTAGGAATTTGAGAGTAATAGTATTGCATCTACAGTCATGGTTGAATTTTCTAATTGTTAAGATACTGAAGTGAATCCTTGGACATTTCTGTTTTTTTCCTCTGGGCTATGGTAACTTGCTTTCCTTGGAAATCTCAGGAGAAACCCTGAATCAAAGTGAGCTTCCTGGAGGGGTGTCTGGCCCCTTTCACTGGGCCTCCCTGCCTCCTTTGTCCTGCTTGTGTGACTGCTCAATTACACAGGTCCCAAGATTCCCTTATTTCTATCTCCCTATTACATTCTGAGACTCTCCATTAATCTTTCACTCCATTTCACATCACTTTTACATGATAAAATGTTAGAAAATCCGGGTGCTGGTGGCTCACATCTTCAATCCTAGCTACTTAGGAGGCTGAGATCTGAGAATTGGGGTTCAAAGCCAGCTTGGGCAAGAAGGTTCGTGAAACTTATATCAACTAACTAGGGAAAAAAGCCAGAAGTGGTGCTGTGGCTCAAGTGGTAGAGCAGTAGCCTTGAGCAAAAAACAAAAACAAAACAAAAAAGCTCAAGGATAGATCCCAGATTTTGAGTTCAAGTCCCAAGGCTAGCACCAAAAATATTTTTTTATGTTAGGAAAACCATATTACATATGCAAATCTTTTTTTCAATATAAAAGGTTATTACCCAAGTAGTAAAGAGTAATGAACATAACCCCAATTATAATTTTAAGAACAGGAAATAGACTGGGAATGGTAGAACCTGCCTATAATCTGAGCTACCTGGAAAGTAGAGACTAGAGGATTGTGGTTCAAGGCCAGCCTTGGCAAAGTTAGTGAGACCCTATCTCAAAAAGTAAGCTGGGCATGGTGGCATATGTTTGTAATCCCCAAATGTGGGACACAGAGGTAGGAGGATCAGGTCTTGCAGTCAGCTCTGGACTCAACCACCTTTAGAAGAAAATGGGTGATGGGAATCCAGCCTTAGAATTCACACGAATGAAATATGTACTATTTCATCAAGTCATAGAAGTAAGGAGAAGCCAGGACATCTTAATGCATCCAGCCATTCTTGGATCTTCGGAAATCCAGTCCAACAATCTGTTCTGGAACATTCGTCTTCTTATCCCATTTGGATCTGTGAATCCATTGGTCAGATCCATTATTTGATAAGGTAATATTAACTATGGCCTCTACCTTTGATGGAATCTCTTTGTATATTCCTAAACTCTATATTTCAAGAACAATTTACAACCCCTCAACCTTGTTCCAAAGGATTTAAAGTAGCTGGCAATAAGGCATGCAATATACCAAAACCCAATAACTTAGAAAGAGGTGGGGGAGAGGCAACAGTATGAAATAGAAACAGGAAATTGAAATATTCCCAAGGGCGAGGTAAATATATGAATGTATTCTAGAAAGACATACACATTTATAGACTTCACATTTGTGGCTAGCAGTCTACATGTTTGTGAAATACAATGCATTATGAGATTTAGTTCATGCTTTTTAGAAATCATATAAGATTTATTTGTATGATTTTTTAATAACTGAGGTTAAAAGCTTGCCAGCTAGGAGCTGTTCAAGGAAAACACTATTTATTCTGATATTGTCATTAGAAGACTTTTTTGAGGGGTAATATTCTAATGGAGAGGTAAAGAAGTATCTTCCCAAGGATCCTTAAAACAAGCAAAATGGTGAGACAAACAACAAAGTGAGAACCAGTACAGCAGCAATACTCACAAGACAATATATGTTGGAAATGAACTTCACAACTTGGGGGGGGGGGGCTAGATTAGGAGGGGAGGGGAGGTGGGGAAAATGAGGGAGGAGGTAACAAGTTTGACAACAAATATACTCACTCTCTGACATATGTAACTGTAACCCTTCTGTATATCACCTTGACAATAAAATAAAATTAAAAAAACAAAAACAAAAACAAAACCACACACTGCCTGAAGAGCATTCATCTTCAAAACTGGAACTCCAAAAGAGCAGGAAAGCTGAGCACAGATAGACCCGAGTTTTTGCAAGTATAAATTTGACTGTAACTTCATCAGCCAAGGGGATAATGTTAATTATTTAACATTCTTCAACTCAATGCCATAAAAATTCTGATCCTCTTTGCTCAGAAGGCAAGGAATTTGAGATGCGCTTCCAGCCCTGGTGAAATATAGTAAGATGTTTTTCTGAACACCAATACACTCCCGATTTTGTTACTGTTACTACCACTGCCGCTACTTAGTCTCCTGCGTTCGCAGGATGGTACTGAGCCAGGGTACTTCCCACGCCGCCTGGGGCCCCTGGGCACCATGGCAGCCGAGCTTCCACACACTGGCCTTCCTCTGCCACCAAGGGCGCAAGGCCACGTCCCATCCCCTGTGTCTCACCCGTGATGCCAGGCTGACACGTGCGCACACCTCACGCATGGTGGCCGGGTGGTCGAGTGGCGGAGGTGGCCCAGCTTGGAGTGTGCGCTGTGGCTCTGCCGACAGGGCCATGCAGGCCCCCTGCGCCCCGCAGGGGCTGCTCCCGCACCTGTCCATGTCCTTCTCGCACCGGGCACCCCCATGAACCCTGCAGGTGAAGGTCCAGAGAAGCCACTGAGCCCAGGATCTCACGGAGAACTGGGAGGGGAGACTGATACTAGCAGCCATGAAATCACTGGTCTGATTTTTGGCAGGGGGGGGCGCGGAGGGGGAGCTAATATAGAGTTTTAGAGAAATTAGTGAACCTTGAAATAAAATAGGTTTTCAGGATAACTTGGATCTAACCTAGCAAATATTCCAATCATATGAATTTTTATCATGAATCACACAAAGTATTCCAATCCTATGAACTGATATCACAGGACAGCTTGAAAGTCAGTGGGTCCCCAAAGCCAGCCCCAATTCTCTTGAAACTCAGAGCAAAGGCAAATGGTTAGGTTCCGACTCTCAGCAGAATGGAAAAGTACATTCGCTTATATTTGCATCCATGCAGTGGGATCATTTTATTAAGGCTGCACATTTTTAAATGAATGATTTATTATCTCATAAAATTTTAAATATTAAATGTAGAAGAAAGCTTCCTACTCAAATTGTTTCTTCGCGTTGACATACATGTTCACTTGTGTGGGGAATGCATTTAGATGACAGATACATAGATGATTGATTGATAGATCGATAGATAGATACAGGTAGTTAAATGGATGACAGACTAAAGGTCGATAGATGATAGGTAGATAGATGATAAATGATAAACACAGTAGATAGATGGATACATAGATTAATATCACTTGAGAGATGATAGTACATAGAAAATAAGTACAGATAGATGATAAGTGCATACATAGATGACAAGTATAGAGAGATGATGGGTAGGTAGATAGATGGATGGATGGAGAGATAGATATAAGATAGAGTTTGCTGTGTGGAATTGCATTACTGGAATTAATTGCATGCAACCTCCCAGAGCTAGCTCATTCCGTCCCTTGCACAATCTACATTACTAGGACAGATCAAGCTAAGAATTCTAAACTACTGCTGAAATATTGATATGCCACAGTTTACCCATTCTTTCATTGGCTTGTATGCATTTTACTATTATGACATTGCAAGGAATATCATATGCTTGTTTGGGTATATGTTGGAAGACATCCCTGGGCTCTGTGCCTAGAGATGTTATAGGTTATGCATGTGTTGTATTTTAGCAGATGTTGGAAAATGAACTCTAAGTAGTTGTACCATATACACATAACCAGTAAGTGGTGTGTGTGTGTGTGTGTGTGTGTGTGTGTGTGTGTGTGTTATAATACTAGCCAAAAGTTGCTATCCCTAAACCAAAAAATTTCTTCCAATTTGTTGGCATATATGTAATATATATACACATATATGTATATATATGTGTGTGTGTTAGCGCTTCCAAATGATTTGAGTTAACATGTTTGACTCCCAAATGTTTTGCATAATTTTCTTTTTTCTCATGATACTGATTTTCTTATTGATTTAGGAATTTACACACTGTGTACTGCTTGCCCCAAATGTAAATTTTCAGTGAAAGCCTAATATTGAACAAATTTCTGTCAACCTGAATGAAGAGAAGAAGTGCAGTCAAGAATTCCATGTATATCCTAAACCATAAAGAAAAATTGGGTAAGGAATGAGTTGGGAGAGATGGGTAAGAATGTTGAAAGGGGTGGCATCAATCAAGACACACTGTATTCATAAACTACTTTGTTAAATAGTAACTCCTTTGTATAACTACTTAAAGGCAATAAAACAGAAAAATAGTGTCAGCTAGTTCATGAGGTAGCAAAAGAGAAGCATAAGGTTCAAAGACCACAGAGAGACTTTAGATACAGGTGTCCTTACAATGTCCTAAGTGCCTCTGTAATCTCACTTAAGTCAGCTGAGAAGCTGACACTGTGTGTGTGTGTATATATGTGCACAGGTGTGTGTTGGTACTGGGGCTTGAACAAAGGACCTAGGTGCTGTCTCTTAACTGTTTTGCTCGAAGCTAGTGCTTTCTGACTTGAGCTATACTTCCACTTCTGGCTTTTTGCTGGTTAACTGAAGATAAGAATCTTATTCCCTAACAGGGAATAATTAGTACATGCTTAGGTTAGTCATGGAAAAAGATCACAATAGCCCAATAGCTATACCAGTATGAACACATAAGGTGATGCTAATTGAAATGAACTCCACGTTATAGAAACAAATGGTATATCATTGTTATAATTATTTTCAACATGCCATGTGAAACAGTACCCTGTTCTTTCTTTTTCTTTTTTTCTCTCTCATATTCCCTTCCCATGGTTTTACCCCTGCTATCACTGTATCTGATCTTAGTACCTTGGATACTGTATATACATGTATTAGAACTAGAGAAGGGAAAGGGAATACCAAAATTGAGGACAAAAGATAAAAAAGACAAACCATTCCAAAGCAATACTTACAAAACCATTTGGTGTAAACAACTGTACAACCCATGCGGGGGGTGGGGGGAGGGAAAAGAGGAGGGGGAAGGCAGGGGAAAAATGAGGGAGGAGGTAACATGTTGGATAAGAAATGTACTCACTGACTTATGTATGAAACTGTAACCCCCCTGTACTTCACTTTGATAATAAAGGGAAAAAAAGAAATCATGTAAAATGATATAAATGAAAAGGATAACATATAAATAAAATTATGTTCTAGCCAAAAAAAAAAAAAAGAGTTGTACAGATTTTCCTGCCCTTGCTGGCTTTGAACCATGACCCTCAGACCTTCGTCTCCTGAGTAGCTAGGATTGCAGGCATGAGCTTAGCTGAGTACATTTTAAAAACATAATTTACAAAATCCAAAATTGTACTCATAATTTGACGCATTAAATTGAAACTCTTCTGTGCAATATTTTAAAGTTAATTTTAAAAATTTAAGCTGAAAATAACAAACCTATAGTATTACATCAAATTCTCAAATATTTTTTAACTTTAAAAAGATACAATGGCCTCCTAAATTCATATAGGATAAAATCCAGTCCTTCACATGACCTGAGAATTTCCTCAAAGGATGGTCCCTTTCCCTCTCGATCTTCCTTCCTCAGCCCACCCAGCCCCTGGTCCCAGAGGGGATTTTTCTGGGTCTGATTTCCTAATTCTGTTCCCCCTTCTAGAAACAGCCCCCTGGTCTTTCTTACTGAGTTTTCTAGCTTGAGCATGTATGGCTTTTTCAGCATGACTTTCTCTCAGGACCTAAAATGGTTTGTTTTCTGCCATTCCAGTCAAACCTTTTCACTCATAACTCTTAATTATCCATGATCATTTCAAATTATACGTCTATTTGTATCCACAGATACCTCCCTACACAGACCAGCCGCTCTACAAAAGCAGGCACACCGTCTTCAACATGGGAGTATTGAACAGCAGCAGGCGGCTGACCTACCTCACTCAGGTATCATCCAGTCAATAATGGAACGAGAAGAAGATAATACTAATCAATGGTTGGAAAGAGCAACAACGTAGCATCCAAATCCAGAGAACTGACTATTAATGAATAAGGAGACAATGATATGGTCGCTCATTCCATAACATTAATAAAAACAAGAATGGAGTCATATATCAGATAATAACCACAATATAAATTCTGTCCCTCAATAGTGTGGTATCTCTGTGACACATGATCTTTTGGATCCTTTCTCTGCCATCTGAAGGAGAAACAGACTTGAAAAACAAGAAGCTAGCAGACATGGCAGATCAAGGCCTGAGGTCTTTATAGTAGTGACCCCTAGCAAGGAACCCCAAGATACTCTTAAAAGTACCTACTTTTTAAGTACTTTTATTTCACAGTTAAGATAATACAGTTATCAACTGAATAATACTTTCCATAGCAAGTTAAAAAATAATAATAAACTCATAGTTACACGCTCCCATGAAGTTATTGAAGAAAGCTTGGATTCTTTCCAACTTTCTTTCATTCTAAGCCTCAGGTTAGAAAGTAATTTAGAACCATCATAAATCCTTTTCTTTCTTCCCCAGTTCCTACATTATCTCACTGCAATCTTAGACAGTAAGAGGTTCTGATTTATGGTTCTGTCAGACCTGTCCCTCTGAGGCCCAATGGAGGGATATGTGTGTGTGTGTGTGTGTGTGTGTGTGTGTGTGTGTGTGTTTGTGTGTATGTTTATTCTGTTCTCTTTCTCTCTCTCTCTCTCTCTTTCTCTTTCTCTCTCTCTCTCTCTTGCCAGTCCTAGGGCTTGGGACTCAAAGCCTGAGCGCTATCCCTGGCTTCATTTTGCTCAGCTAGCACACCAGCTCTTGAGCCACAGCGCCTCTTCTGCCTTTTTCTGTTTGTGTGTTGTTGAGAAATTGAACCCAGGGCTTCATGTATGTAAGGCACACACTCTACCACTGGGTCATATTCCCAGCCCCTACTCTGTTCTCTTTAATCAAAGACATAAATAGACACCCTCAGTCAAGACAGCAGTCAATTGTTTCCCCAAATTTCACTTTAAACTTCAGTATTCAAAGAGCAGGATACTGAACTGAATCCCCTGGCTCTTGGGTTGCTTTCTCTCCCACACATCCAGGCGGATCTTGGCATGGGACCCAGCACTGAAGGTAACTGAGGCCTCTTTGTAGACTATTAGGGAGGTGGACTTGCGACCCTGCCTTCTTGAGCCAATGTGGTGATGTCTTAGATAGGAAGCCACGGCCAGTGTTAGAGCTTCCATTCTGTACAGCAATGAGAACAGCACACAAAGATGTTCTAAGTGTTCTCTGTAGTGGGTGCCACCATCCGTTCCTGACCATCTGCTCTGCATTTGTGTCTCCCACCAACTCCTTTCCTCCTATCTACCCTCCCACAGAGTCCTTAGTGCAGTGCCTTCCTCTTAATCCCTCGATTCACTTCCATCAAGCTTCCAGGGAACTCTCCCTAGCCAGTAGATGACAATGTTTATCTGCCCCAGAGCTGGGAGTAGCTTTGTGATTCCCCCCACCACTCTCTCTCTCCTTTCCACCAGCCCTAAACTGTCTAACAACTTTGTTCTCAGATAAGATCTTGCTATGCAGCCAAGCCTGGCCTGTGAATTAGCAACCCTCTTGCCTCAGTCTCCTGAATTGTGAGAGTACAAGGTAGTTCAATGCTTTAAACAATCACTTGGAGTTCCACAACAGGGCAGGTTACTTTCTGTGTTTCCTGTACTTCTTTTTCTACTGTGTTCTTTAATAAAGACTGGGCTAGTTGGTGCTAGCTATAGAGTCAAGGCTGATCGACCTCTTAATTTTGTAATCAGGTAAACATTTGTTGAGTATTATTTATGTTGCATGTAGATATGCCTCTGACAGATATTATCAGCATCTCTGTTTCATAAATGAGAAAACTACGGTTCAGAGTAGCTAAGTGACTTGTCCAAAATCACACAGTTGTACATTTCTGATATGTGTTCAGTCATATTTCAAATTCTCTAGCTTAGTACTTCTGTGTCAATCCACCCCATAGTTCTCCCCTTATTCATTCTATATAATTTGTTGTAGCTCCTTAATGTTCCAAAATACTCACATTTTACACACTATATACAAACTAATATTCATTCATTGTGCACTGTATATGAAATTAATTCAAAATTTTAATTAATTAGTTCAAACAAGGGACTGTGCTTGATTTCCACATCTATCTATCTATATATCTATCGATGGATCAGTCTCTTTCTACTTACATACCTCTCTGTCTCTATCTATGTCTGTATATCTCTCAACAGACAAATGGATAGGCATGGTTATATATAGAGAGAGATAAATAGATGATATAGATGACATTGAGGTGATACAGATATCAATGAGTTATAAGACAAGTTGCTACAGTTTTGACATCAATTCATGGGATTCTGCATATTCCTGGTATCTAATAGAACATCTGAGGAAATAAAGAATCCTTTTCCAATACATGTGTCTGCATGAAGACCTTCATGATACTCTTCTTGGTCTCTCCCTTTCCATTTCCATGAGCATGATCTACCCATTCATCCAGCAACTCGCTGGCCTACCTTGGACCACATGTGGAATGAGCTCAACCGTATGTGAGCACTGAAAACTACAGCCCCACAGGGACAAGCAGTAGGAAGAGGTGCTTTCAACCCTTTAACAAGAGTTCTTAGATTCATTTGCTATAAGCAGTGTGTCTCTAAGGAAAAAAATGGTGAAAGGTATATTTGTCACTTACCGAGCCAGCAGTGACAAATGTAACTGTCAGCAGTATCTTCACAAGTGGCGTTGTTGTCACAAGGTTTTGACCAGCAATGAGGCATCAAGGTCTCACAGCGAGGCCCCGTGAATCTGCTCCCTGTGCAGTCACAGCTGTATCTGTGGAGGAAATGACATTTTTATATTAAGTCATACTCCAATTGAAATAAAATGTTTGTGTTCTGTCTCTTCATTTGTCTGTCATCCTGTCATCCTTGCACAGTCTTAATATTTAGCTCATCAACTCGAGACAATTATATCTATAACCTCAATGAATTGTGCATCTCTTACCATTATCTTTTGGAAATTGTACTACAGCTTTATGCAAAACTATTTGCAAGCTATGACTTACTTTAGTTTCTTCATGCATAAATGGAAGAACTTACCTTGAAGAGTGATTGCAAAACTTAAATGCACAAAGAAGAGACACAAGTGTCAAGTATCCCAATGTACTGCATACATTACTATTAAATAGTACTAAATAAAATTGTTAATATTTTTTTAGGGCAGGAGAGAGTGATTTATACCAAGTAAGGTCCCTTATGAAAAATGAAGCAGTAAATTATGAAAAACTCAAGAAAAGCCTTGATTAAATACTCTGGCTCATGTTCTCAAAAATATCTTAGTCTTGAGATTTCTTTTTCTATCTTTCCCTTCCTTTCTTTCTTCTTTTTCTTTCCTTCCCTTCCTTCTTTTCTCTTTATTACTCATTATTTCCCCTTCTTTCTCTTTTCTTTCTTTCTTTGTTCCCCTTTCTCTTTCCTCCTTTTCCCTTCCTTCCCCTTTTCCTCCTATCTTCCTCCTCTTTCTTTCTTCCCTCTCTTCCTTAATTCCTTCCTCCTACCCTCCCTCCCTCTCTCCCCAACTTTCTTTCTTTTGGCTTGAACTCAGGGCCATGTTCTTGCTGTACAAGGACCCTCCTAGTTCTTAATTCTTTTATTATATTTTGAATAGGGTCTTGTGTGTATGTTAAGGCTGGCCTGAACTGTAATCTGTCTATTTATACTTCTCACATAGTTAGGGTAAAAGATTCTGGTTTTCGGGGCTGGGAATATGGCCTAGTGGCAAGAGTGCTTGCCTCATATACATGAGGCCCTGGGTTCTATTCCTCAGCACCACATATACAGAAAATGGCCAGAAGTGGCGCTGTGGTTCAAGTGGCAGAGTGCTAGCCTTGAGCAAAAAAGAAGCCAGGGACAGTGCTCAGGCCCTGAGTTCATGGCCTAGGACTGGCCAAAAAAAAAAAAAAAAGATTCTGATTTTCTCATATTTATGCCTAGGTGGCCCTTAAATCTTGATGCTCCTGATCTCTGTCTCTCAAGTAGCTATGGTTATAGGCATGAGCCATCCGTCCCTGGAAAACCTAGCTACTTCAGATTATCCATTGATTAAGAATAGATAACAATTCCAAAGTATACTCTAGTAGAGGAAGCTGTTGACTTTATTTAAAGAGGGATTTTAGTTTAGGTGGGATCTCATCCATGATTTACAACTGCGAAAAATGGATCTGCATAATTAGCTTCAATAAAATGAAGCTTGAGGTATGGAGCCTTACAGAGATTAAAGCAGTTAAAGCAGCTATGTCTGTTCACCAGGGTGGTCTGCATTTGTCATCAACTATATTGGGATTTTATTAAGGAAACTAAAACAGCAAGTGTTACACGTAACATAATTTTTACATGTATTTCTTGTTATAAACCTAACCATTCCATCTGTTTAATTAAAAGTACTAAAACATTACTATATGTAAACCACAGGGGCCGAAACCCTTATACTCCAGGAGCTATGCTGGCTGGCTGAATTCAAAGGATTAGAAACACTATTTCTAAATTTTTGTTGGTTCACGAACCTACTTTTCATCTGTATGTTAGCAAATATGCATTTATTATAGGGAAATAGTCTAGTGACATGGGTTGATCTTTTCACAATTTGAATAATAGTAAACAGTAATATAAAATAATACAAGTAGTATTACATATAATAATAGTAAAATAGAAAAGCTAGTCCTGGTACATTCAAGACAGAAAAGTTGGCAAGATTCATGCTGGGGATTGGTGGCTTGTGCCTATAATCCCAGCACTTTAGGAGGCATCCGAGGATTTCAGTTCCAGACCAGCTGGAGAAGATGAATGCAGGAGAATCTTATCTCCTATTAACTAGCCAAAAAAAAAAAAACCATGAGTGGAGGAATGGCTCAAGTAGTAGAGCACCAGCTAGGACTGAAAAGGTTGAACGTGAGGGCTTGAGGCCCTGAGTTCAAGCCCTAGGACTGGTAAAGTTGAGGAGATTCCAGACTTGTTTAGTCTGCAGTTTCCTCAGTACCAAGCATTTTGTGCAGTTTCTGTTTGGATGCTTTGGGGAGTTAGTGGAGTGTGCAAAACAGAGCCTCCTTCCTTTCCCTCACACAGGAACTGCCATGCTCGCATCCTGCTCTCTGTGCTGTCCAGTTGCCCATCTCCAGGAATGGAGACTCCTGCTACTGGAGCACTCTTTGGGCACAACTCAAAGTTAAAAAAAAAAAGGGGGGGGATGTGACTAAAAGCGATGCTTTCCAAAGGAAATATGCAACCATACTGTTCTATTTAAAATTCTGTTATCCTGATAAATGTATTGGAAATACAGGAGCTTTTTTTATTGCTTTTCTTTGGAGTCTCATTCATTTTGAAATTAGATTTGGAATAAATCATATTTTACTTACTAGATATAGGAAATTTTATTATTTATGTATAGATTTGTTCCTTTTTTTTTTTTTTTGGCCAGTGCTGGGGCTTGGACTCAGGGCCTGAGCACTGTCCCTGGCTTCTTTTTGCTCAAGGCTAGCACTCTGCCACTTGAGCCACAGTGCCATTTCTGGCCATTTTCTGTATATATGGTGCTGGGGAATTGAACCCAGGGCCTCATGTATACGAGGCAAACACTCTTGCCACTAGGCCATATCCCCAGCCCTTGTTCCTTCTTTTGCAAAGAATTGAGGGTATGAACTGGTGGGACTCATCTAGCATGCCTGAACTTTAGATCTCTTATTGCAACATGGAGACATGAGTGTTCACCTCATCTGCCATAGAGCTGCACCAGGATCAAAGTAGGGAATGTCAGGTACAATGACATTTAAACTTGATATGTATTTGATAATGTGGTACTTGTGATGTAAGCAACTATTGTGTGTCCTTTTTGATACAAGGAAGCTCGCCTACCATTACACAAATTCCTTGTATTTAGCATATTAAGGTATAATTTATGCTCTGTCTCTCTGTCTGAAGCCAGTCCCTTGAACTGAAGGCCTTGTTCTTTAACTTTTGTCCTCAAGGCTAGTACTCTGCCACTTGAGCCACACCTCCACTTCTGGCCTTTTTGGTGGCTAATGGGTGATATGAATCTCACAGAATTTCCTGTCAAGGCTGGCTTCAAACCAGGATCCTCAGAGCTGAGTAGCTAGGATGACAGGCATGAGCCATTGGCACCTGGCTCAAAAAAAAAGCAGCCAACACTTTTCATCATGTAAAGTATAATGTAATCTGCAAATTGGAATCGGAGGATTTAAGACCTTCAAATTCACCAGAGATGAACAACTGGGCTTGGTTTCTCTAAGCCGGGCCCCCTGACTGGAGGAGAAGATGACATACCTGTTTTCTCCATCCACACACAGACCTCCATGGAGACACGGCTGACTGGCACACTCATCAAGGTCAACTTCACAGTGATCCCCTAGAAATCCCGGGGTACACTCACAGAAGTACGCCCCAAGAACATCCTGACAAGTTGCTCCATTGAGACAAGGCTGGGACCGGCACCCATCTCCATTTCCAGTTCACAGTTTATACCTTGGGGGAAGAAAGTCAGCACCAACAAATTTTAGCAAAGTGAAAATATTTCAGCTACTTGGCGATGCAGCTGTTGACTGAAGCACCTGTCAGATGTTATGGGACTCAGCATCATTTCCCTCCTTAACGCTAATTGATACTGACTTGTGTGTGCTCGCGGGAAGTCCTACAAGGCAGAGCAGGTGTGGCATGCACATGAGCTGGGGGGTGTCTGAGGCTATGGAAACAACGAAGTCATTTTTCAGAACAAAGTGACTGCTGACTCTACTTTGGTTGGAAGCCTGGGAAGTTTCCCCATTATTTTGAAACACGTTAGTTAGGCAGCATAGAGAAAAGCATAGTAAAAGCGTAAAGAGTCCAAAGCCTGGAATCTTAACACAGCTAATCAGTAACTGGATGACACTCTACACTTCAGCTTCCTTACTTATAAATAAAAGCCAGAGACAATCATGGAAAACACATTCTAGATTATTATCATCATTCCCTGTACCAGTAACTGGCATACACTCAGTTACTTTCCAGAAATCGGTGGTTCTGGAGACTGTGCGCCACTGCTCATGTCTCCCTCTGCTGCCTCTCCTCTCTCCTCTCAAGCTCTCTGTGATGTGAATGCATGCATTACCTTGCAGGACAAATGCTTATTTACCCACTGTATCTGCAGAATGCTGCGTGCCACTCTTCTCTCTTTGATATGAATGTGTGGCATTGAGCCCATGTTCTTGAACAGAGGAAAAGATGGATGAAATTTGAATGGATTAAGGATTATCACAGCTATGGACCCCATTTTTTCCTGGATCTCAAGTTGCTACGCCAGAACTGAGCTTTCTTAAAGCTACTGTGAACCTGGGCCCCACTCTCAAACAAAATCTATGAAGTCAAAATTCATGGCTCCGGCAAATTGTTAAAACACAAACCACAGCTTCTTAATCCTAGTGTCTCTGATTTCAGGTGCACATTTGGAGATAGTGTCCTTTAAGGTGTATCTTTCGGCAGAGATTATTAATATTAAGACTCTGAGGCAGGAGATGGAGCACACTGAGTGCTATCAATCTGGGGGGGGCAGGGCTTGCTCCCGAGGCTGCCATCATTGCTCATTTCAGTGGGCACACAGCCCGCCACACGGGCAAGGTGACGGTGATAAACCACTCGGAACCCCTTTCTCATCATCTGCACAGCCCATGCACTGCAAATCATTGCACTCCAGCTTTGAATTTGTGTCCCAAGTTTCAGATTCCACCCAATTATCTTGATACCCTTATAGGTTTCTTTGCATTCTGTTTTTCTTTGTGAACAAGAATTGTGTTCGCTATTTCTGAGTTCTTCACTCATGACAATTACAACAGTTATTGGTGCAAATTTGTGACTCAAGTGTCCATTCAAAGAGGAAATGAGGCATTCGGTTTCCATTGCTACAGACAGCAAATTCTTCTGCTATAGATTATAATTATAGTCTTTCGACCATTCCAGAGCAGTGAAGGGGAAGTGGATGACTTCTTGCTCTGACTCACAGGGTCAAAAAGCACAACATTCAACAAGATGTTATAGAAGACTCAGACAATTAAAAAAAATCTTCAGCTGGAATTTCTTTGGGATCCATAACATTCCTTGCATCTGCCTTTACACACACATTTCGAAAGAGTACTGAAAAGTAACAAAATATCATTTTAAAGCCAGTCCCCAGCCCTGCAAAACAATAAAATTTAAAAATAAAATCAGCCACTTTAGGCAAATGATATAAGCTCAGATTTACTCTTATCCTAGTTTTTTTTTTTAACATTTCTAAAATTATGGTGCACGTTCAGTGGCTTAGTAGTGTTATATCTTATTTGCATCATTTCCCTTCTTCCATGGTATATGAAATTACAATAGCATCATTAACATATTAGGTTGATAAAGAGAATTGATTTGTTCTATCATAGTTATAGGACAACACTTTGATATTTTATCACTATTCCGTTTAACTAATATTCTTCGTGTAATTAAGATAATCCATTCTTTTCCTCCACATTTTTTCTTTTGCTGAGGGAAACCTGGACTGACGTGGCTTTCCACACTATGCAGTGCTTCCCTCTGGCTTTGCTAATCCTGTCATGTCCTCTTGCATATTCACTTAATCATCAAAACGTGAAGAACACTTGACTGCTTCAAGCCTGTCTTTCCAGACTATTCAAGGAGGCTGAAACTAGCTCTGGAAGGAAAAAGAGAGACTTTTTCCTATTTGTCAGCCCCTGGGCAGCGCATGACCTCACACCTTCTTGTGTTTTTGTTTTGTTTTGTTTTGTTATGCCAGTCCTGGGCCTTGGACTCAGGGACTGAGCACTGTCCCTGGCTTCTTTTTGCTCATGGCTTTAGCACTCTACCACTTGAGCCACAGCGCCCCTTCTGGCTGTTTTCTATATATGTGGTACTGGGGAATTGAATCCAGGGCTTCATGTATACGAGGCAAGCAACTTGTCACTAGGCCATATTCCCAGCCCTCTCACACCTTCTTGTTTGAAAGCATTCTCTAAGCATGCTATCTGGATGGCACAGGCACCATTTCTCTACATCCATCTAATGCCCTCCTTACCAGTTCACTCCCATCACAAACTACAGCACATGCCAAGATGTTTAGTTTTCCCAGTCTACTTAAGAACATAGTAAAATATGTATCTAGTTGCATCACACATTTGCTAAGTGCCAGAAACTTCATTAGTGCATAAAACTATTTCAAAAAGCCCTGTTTCTGAGCAAAGGCCTGAACAAGTATTTAATTTCCCTTATAAGATGTAACAAAAATTATCAATTTCACAATGAGAGCATATAGAAAAAAATGACTTTCTTTGATGAGATAATGCTAGCAATTACATTTCTTACGTTTATGCTTTATGGTAGATAAATATTTTATTTTCCCCAATTGTTTTTTGTAAATGTTAAATTAACCATACGGTTTTCAAAGAAACTTTCAAATGACGTAGTGAATCAAAACATATTTAGAAAAGAGGGAACTTAGATTTGACCATACTGACTGTCTCCATGGTGGCAGAGTTGACTGGTTATACTGTGTGCCTGAACTTAGAAATGTAGTGGGTGAACTACAGAAGGTTCATTCAAGAAGAACGTGAAATATCCTTAAAATAAGGTCCTCGCAGGAAACCCTCAACAAATGTTACCCTGAATAATTTTTATAATAAATGTTCTAAAGGATAGACCTGCTGCGAATAATCTAGACAGTACCATCAGAGAGGGGGTAATAGAGAACAGATAGGGGACAGAACACTTATTTTGCTTGCCTATTTTGTGCTTGTGTGTATGTATGTGTATGTGTATATATGAGTGTATTTGTGTGTACGTGTATATATGTGTGCCTGTGTGAGTGTATATATGTATATGTGTGTATGTGCGCAGATATGTGCTAGTTCTAGAGATTGAACTTGAGGCCCTTCAGGATATCTTCAACATAACAAGCAGTGATCTTCCTTAAAACATAGCACAAATGGAGGGAGAGAGGGAAGGTTAGAAAATGCAGTCATTATACTCAGTGTTCATTATGTAAAAGCTGAACAATGTACCTTGAGGGTAGGGATGGGATGGGGAGATGAGGGAGAATGATGGAAGGGGTAACCTGAAAATTAAAGGAAAGCAAGAGGGCTAAACAAGCCCCCTTAATTTTCAAGTAGGCTTTTGTGCTTTAGAACTGCCTGGCCTCATACTAAGATCCTCCCACCTCGTCTTCACAATACGAAACTTACCCCCCACACCTGACTGGCTTTGAATTGCAATTCTTCCAAGCAGCTGAGATTAAAGGTGTGCATCATCTGGCCTGGTCCCTTGTTGTGTTGTTTTTGTTTACAGCACAGGACTCGAGAACATCACGTGAAAATCCACATGGTTGTCTATACTAGTTGTTCTCCAAAATGAGAGGCTTAAGCCAGCCTGGGCAGCCCATGGGAAGTAGCGATAGGCTATATCTCCCATCTACTGAAGCTGTATTTTAATGATAAGGTCTCTAGATGACCTTGACTCATGCTAATGGTTGAGAGACATTGATGAACACGGTAAGTTAATTATGTTGGAAATAGCCATTTAATTTTCGGTACGTTCTTTTATTAAAGGCTTCAAGTATTTCTAAAAAGACATTGTTGCTTTGCCAGGCATCGATGAGTCACATCTAGAATCCTAGCTACTCGGGAGGCTGAGATCTGAGGATTGTGGTTCAAAGCAAGCCTGGGCAAGAAAGTCCATAAGACTCTTATCTTCAATTAGCTACTAAAAAGGGTAAAAATAGAGCTGTGGTAGATCAAATGGCAGATCACCACCACCCTTAAGCGAAAAGAGCCCAGGGAAAGTGTTCAAGGCCTAAGTTCAAGCCCCAACACACACACACACACACACACACACACACACACACACACACACACACACACCACCCTGCATGCCTATTCCATACTCGTATTCTGAGCAGCTTCATGGAAAAATATGCATTTGAAGGAAGACCTCAGTGAGACAAAGACTCGTGGAATAAACTCGAGATGAATGCAGTCACGGGCTGAGAGCTAATTTTCCTTTCAGGAAGTTTGCAGGCAGGTGTCTGCTTGGCGCTGCAGTTGGACTTTTTTTTGCTTATGCACAGCAGATTACAGGCAAAGCTTCTCTGGCCCACTCTGAGCAGGTTTCTGTGAGTCCATGAATCACAACGCACAAACACAGTGGTGTGTACAGCCAAGAATTCATGCAGTGTGAACCCTCTCCACACGCCTCAGCTCTTTCCTCCCCCCTGCCTCTCTCTGTCTTTTAAAATTTATTACTTTTTCTTGCTTTGCTGCTCCGAGGAGCACAGGATTTTTTTTTATTATTATTATTATTTTTAACCTGGAAGCCAAATTCTTTGCGATTGCTCTCAATTGGGATGGCGTGCACCGTAGCCAGGTCACTGTAACATGGTTTCCAGGATTTCCAGGGCGTAGGTCAAGTCAGAATGTGCAGGTGCATGCATGCTCGTTTCTCCTCAACTCTAACTTTTCCCTTGGCCCTCTTTGGGATTTCTGTTATTTCACCCGAGCTGCCACAAACCCTGGTAACCACACAGAGCCATGAAATAAACAGGCCAGCCTGTGTCTCAATGATGGTAGAGTACAAAAGTTTCAGAACTTAACTTTCTTATTCAACATTAGAATCATCCATTAAATCTGACCCTCTCAAGGCGGAGTCTAAACATTTCTGTTACAGATCTCCCTAGCTAATTACCAATCAGTATTCTGAGTGGAGAGACACAGCTACCAGAATGTAAGACTGCCTCTGATGTGGAGAGAGAGGAAAGGGCTCACAAGCATAACTCAAACCACAACAAACCAAACTAGTTACTGCTAGGCCTGGTTCTAACTGACTTACGAGTCTCTCTCCTTTAATTTCTATTTGCAATAGAGTTTCACAGACGTCACCTGAAAAGCTGAAGTAATAAAAATTTCCTCATTTCTCAGATAATGGAAAGAGCATAGTCATATGGAGAAAGATTGTGGGGTTTTTGTTGTTGTTGTTCAGTGAGCTTACTATGGACTTTATTACTGTGAGAAAAGAACACTGATTTTTATTGAACTCAGCAGGGGAGAAATATTACCTACTCTGTACCTAAATGAGCAAAGACAAGGGACCTTTACAAGAAATTTTATGACATTTCACATTTGAATGCCACTCACTTCACAAACTTTTTATGCTTAAATTCAGACCATGGAAAGCATTCTGATGCAATTAAAATGTAAATCATCATAAAACAATTTTTAAACCTATATTTTTCCAATTATAAGACTTTGTCTTATAAATGGCTAAAACATCAATCTGATTTCGTGTGTGTGTGTGTGTGTATGTGTGTGTGTATCCCTTTTAATTACTATTCACAGAAGTCGAACTAGGACCAGGAATTGAAAGATATTATCCTAATGAATTATCACGATCTTTAAAAAAGTATAACCACTATAAACAAAAGGAGTCCCAAATAAGCTCTACAAAAATTCATTTCTTATTTCTGTTAAAAAATGTAAGGAGCACTGAAATTCAGTTTGTCACAATTCCAAACAAAGAAAATGGCCATGACAGTTTGACAAAAGACAAGAAGGTTTTCATATGTTTTATAAATCGAATGGCATGTACTTGACCCTCAGAAATGTTATTTAGTTAAATGTCAATACAGGACATGACTTCTGTTCTTAGGAACCAACATTTTAGTGGGCAAGGTAGGGGTAGCATAGAGAAAGTTAGATACCTGTAAAACAGGACAGAATGTGGAAGCTCTTATTGGAAGACTAATTTGGAGGTAATGAATATAACCACTGGTGAAATGGTGTGTGGAAATACGATGAATGTTCAGAACAAACCACTCTCTGCACGATGGGGAGCTCTCATTCCTGCACAAGATAGTGTGGCACAGGCATAATGGAGAAAGGCTCCTTCAAAGGCAGAGTTCAGGACAACTTGGAGACGGTAAATGCCAAATGTAGACAATGTGAGTGGGAGTGGTAGGACCAGCACTGGTATCCTGGAACACTGGGCACATGGAAACTGAGTTTTCCCCCAGTCCACAAAGGATAAACTACTGAGTCCTTCCTAAACAGTGGCAGTATCAAGTTAAGGCTATCAGGAATTAAAATTTCCACCCAATGAATTTGGCTCAGATGTACAAGTCCCATGTAGTGACACAAGAATGTATTTTTTTAAGACCACATGATACTTCTAAAGATGAACAAACCACACTTAACAAAAAACACTAAGGATGGTATAGAGGAAGAAAGACTAAAATACTGAAAAGCATAATAAAAAAATGAATGAGGACATGTATAAAAAGATGAATTAATTAAAAAATTATACAAATAAACAGAAACTCAGATAAATAAACAACTAAATGGTGTAAGGCAAACAATGCATGATATGGGTATTTAATAAAGATGCAGAAATCTGAGGGAAAAAACTAAACTGAAATTTCTAGCAATGAAAAGCTCAATAATTCAACTCAGTAATTAAAACTTCGTAAAGTCTCTCCAGTACAGTAAATCAAACTGAAAGCAGGATATCAGATCTTGACAAGGTAGGTATGTTAGGACAGTTAGATGAAGAAATAAGGTAAAACATACAAAACCTCCAGAACACTACAGAGAGATAAAACTTAGGATTCACAGGCATAGAAGAAGGAGAAGAGATGTAAGCTAAATGAATAGAAATTATCTCCAGTAACAAAATGAGAGAAAATTTCCCCAAAATCTTTCGCAGGAAACAGCCATTGAAATACAGAAGACACACGATAGACCACACAGGAAATGCATCACTCTAAGACGTGTCATAATTAAAGCATGTAGCGTGTAAAACAAGAAAAGAATACTGAAAGCTGCAAGAGAGTAGCACCAAGTCACAAAGGTAAGCCTTGCAGAATAATTGATTTCTCACCAGAGGCAAGGAGGGCATAGAAGGATGCCTTTGGAACACAAGAAGGCATAACTCATCATAGCTATAATTCATAACTGCGGGTGGGTGGAGGGACAAATAGAAATCCTCTAGGAGAACAAAAACGAAATTAAATTATGACCATTTAACTAGCACTATACACCCAGAAGAGGAAGATAAATGTAACTGTGGAAAGAGGGGATAAAATAAATCCCACCAGATGAGCCTATAAGCAAATGAGGAGTATGAAAGGACAAAACAGTACAAAAACAACAAAATAGCAGCAAGTACTGCATACCTTCCGATAAGAGCATTGAGCATCAGTAGTCTTAATTCTCAAGTTAAAGAAGACATAGAATGCATAGTTGAATTCAAAATCACGACCAATTTGTCGCCTGCAAGAAATGCATTTTATTGACCAAAACACTTATTGGCTTGGAGTAAAACGGTGGGGGAAAAATTAAGCTACCACTGGGCGCTGGTGGCTCACACCTGAAATCCTAACTACTCAAGAGGCTGAGATCTAAGGATCACAGTTCAAAGCTGGCCCAGGTAAGAAAGTTCATGAGACTCTTATCTCCAGTTAGCTATCCAAAAGGCCAGGAGTATAGTTGTGGCTCAAATGACAGAGCACCAGCCTTGAGCATAAAAGTTCAGGTACAGTGCCCAGGCCCTGAGTTCAAACCCCAGGACTGTCTCACACACACGAACACACACACACACACACAAGGAATGACAGGAATAGGAAACAACCTAGGTGTGTCCATCAACAGATACAGATTTTTTTTAATTTAATACATACATACATGTATACACACACACACACACACACACACACACACACACACACACAAATACTGTTTATTCTTCCAAAACAGAATCTAAGTTTGAATTATGCAGGATTCCAGCTAAAACTGAAGTGACCAACTCACAGTTCAGTGTGTTCAGCCACCTTTTAATAGACTCAGAAGCTTTTTGCTTCGTAGTCATTGATGCTTGTCCACAAGCTTGTTTTTGGTGTCTGTGTGTGTGTGTGTGTGTGTGTGTGTGTGTGTGTGTGTGTGTGTGTGTGTATGTTGGTTCACCTGTGGAATGGCAGCGGCTTGGTAGTCAGAGGTAAGTGGATAGGGTTTAAAAGGGCAGAAGTTAGTGAACCCCTTTGTCAAAGACAAGATGGGCCTGGCAGGATTCCTCCACGCTCCCAGCTGTTTGGGAGGCCGAGGTCAAAGGATCACTGGCTCAGTCAGGCAAAAGAAATAGGAGAGTCTACCCAAGGCACCAGGAGAACGAGGGGCAGCAGACAGCGCGGGCTGTGTTGAAGCCGGGTCACCACGTTCCCACGCGAGCGCGGGGATACTTAAGGATACTGTTTTTGGTTTTTGTTTTTCTTAAGTTAAAGCAACAAAGGTGGCGGAGGCTCTTCCTCCTCCATTTCCCTTGGTCAGGCTGCAGCCTGGCAGGGTCAGGGGAAGCGAGGCCTCGCCCCTCGCCAGGGGGGTGGGGGGGTGTTGATGTTCCCACTCCCTCCCAGCACACCGGGGAGGGGTCCTGGGGCATGAGTTACACAACCGAAATAACCAGTGTCCTGGGCATATATTTTAAAAAATAGAATTGGAACAATGGCATCCAGAAATCCCTACTATGCCCCGTTCCAAATTAATTGGCTATCTGTACAAATATCAATTTCCTTACATGCATATATTTTAGGGCCACAACTTTTACTTATTTATTATCTGTGTGGTTGTGGTTGTGCGGCTTGAACTCAGGGCCTCGGTGCTGTTGCCTGAGCTTTTTTGCTTAAGGCTGGTGCTCTACCACTCTGAGCCCCGGCTCCCCTGTGGGCTTGGGGTGGGTTCATTGGAGATTAGGGTCTCATGGAGTTCCCTGTCCGGCTCTGGCTACAAGTCATAATCCTCAGTCTCAGCCTCCCACTAATGCCAGGATGGATTTCCATTTTCAATTTCCTTTCAGTCTTGCGTGCTGAGAAATATTATGATTTGGCAATGTCATTTTTACCAGCTACAAAACATTGCCTAAGCAACCACGGTAAGCTCCTAGCAGCAGACATGTAGAAAGCCAGCTTAATCCTTACCTGATCCACAGCAACAGAAATACCTAAGGCAGTGGGCATCTGCTGATCCTGGCTTCTAACACAAGTGAAAACCAGAAGAAGGAACTGGAAGTGTGGCTGCTGTCCTCATGCTCCTGTCATTTCTAAAGCGTTGCTGAGTAAGTGTGATAAGAATACGTCCCACAATCGTGGGCTGACTTCCCATCCTATCACATCCTCATGTATGTAGTTCTGCAGCTGTGTGCCTAGATGCTAATGAGCCATTTAGAGCTACAGTCCACTGTGTGGTCATTATAACCAGTGATACATATTTGCCCACTCATCGACTGGACAACTACCTGTCCCCCCACCCAAATCCAGTTTTCCAATGTATAAAGGAACTCTGGTTTATGGGATTTTCAAAGAATTCAGACAAGCTAGTCTCAAACCCATGATCTTCCTGCCTCAGCCTTCAAACTGCTGAGAATACAGGCATGTGGCAGCACAATTGGCTTTATTACTAAAACCAACTAATTAAAATTAAGTAATGAACTCACCAACTTAGAACATAAAACTAGACTGCACAGACTACAAGGATTGCGTTCAGTCCAGATTCTGCACAATGCTTAAAAAAAAGTGTTGTAATATATTATTAATGCTTAGCACATTGTGTGTGATCTCAGTGAACAACAAAATAATTTTAATACTGAAGAAATATTTTTTAAAAATCTTATACCATCATTTCAGGTTTAAATGGGGCATGTTTAGTTCCTAAGCAAAAATCCATAGCGAGTTTTGTTTTTAGTCTTCATAGGAAACTTATATCCAGAGTAGAAAATTTTACTGGATGTGCAAATTAATTGATATTTTCAGACCAGTTGCACAAGCGGTGTGACTGTTCCCTTCATGTAGTCAAGTTTGCCACCTACTGGCAATGATAAGAAACTCTCCAAGAAGGAGTTGTGAATTTTACATCTCTCTTTCTCTTCCTTCCTTCATTCTTTTTTCTTCCTAAGAACAGCAGAATTCCTTCCAGGGAAATGTGCAGAGCCATCCCAATGTAGCAAAGCTCCAGGGGTAGCAGCATTTGGGGCTGGGAGGGGCCCTTCCTGCCCAGTCAGCCCAACTTCCCTCTGCCCGCCCCCCCCCCCCAGGTGCCCTCAAGAATGCCTCAGGGGTGAGAACAGCATTCTGGAAAATCGTTGTGCATAAGAATATTTTGGTGGGTTTTATGAGTAATTATTTCTATATTTTAACATTTTTTATTTGCTGAGATGAGAGTAATTGGTTTCAAAGGCAGTGAAGACCCAAGTAAGATTTAATGTGTTTCTTGAGCGCATTTTGTTGGTGTGCATGTACTTCAGTAATTAAACTTATTTGGGAAGCAGTCGTTTTAGAAATTTAGTTTAAAGGTGGGGTAGAGCCTATCTATTCAGAGCAATGAGATGGAGGAATGAATGCTTTGTAGGAAGAATTATTTTAACTTTTCAGATTGCCACTAGCAGTATGTATTTGTTTGCCCCTGTGGTTTTACTATACGTATCTGTAGAACAGAGAATTTTCTGACTTAAAATCTTGAATTAAGAACCTGAACAAGCCAGGCACCTATGGTTCACATCTGTAATCCTAGCACTCAGGAGGCTGAAATCCGAGGTTCAAAGACAGCCCGGACAAGAAAACTCTGTGAGACTCTAACCTCCAATTAACCACCACAAAGCTAGATGTAGAGCTGGGCCACAAATGGCAGAACATCAGCCTTGAGCAAAAAAAAAAGCTAAAGGACCCCAAGTTCAAGCTTCAGTGAAAGAAAGAAAGAAAGAAAGAAAGAAAGAGAGAGAGAGAGAGAGAGAGAGAGAGAGAGAGAGAGGGAGGGAGGGAGGGAGGGAGGGAAGGAGGGACGGAGGGAGGGAGGGAGGGAAAAAAATTGCTGCCTTTTGTTCTCAACTTTCCATGAACCATTCAAAAGCTTCAGTGGCAGAGCTTCTGCACCGCAAAGGACATAGCTCGTAAGATAAACAGAAAGCCCACAGACTGGGAGAAGATCTTTACCAGCCATTCAATGGACAAAGGCCTCATATCTAAAATATATGCAGAACTAAAAAAATTACCTTCTTCCAAAACAAAACCGCAAAGAAGCAATAGCCCCCTCATCAAGTGGGCTAAAGACCTACAAAGAGACTTCTCTGATGAGGAAATGAGAATGGCCAAGAGACATATGAAAAAGTGCTCTACATCACTGGCCATAAAAGAAATGCAAATCAAAACAACATTGAGGTTCCATCTCACCCCAGTAAGAATGTCCTATATCAAGAAAACTAACAATAACAATTGTTGGAGGGGATGTGGCCAAAAGGGAACCCTACTTCATTGTTGGTGGGAATGTAAACTGGTTCAGCCACTCTGGCAAGCAGTATGCAGATTCCTCAGAAGGCTAAATATAGAACTCCCCTATGACCCAGCAGCCCCACTTTTGGGTATCTATCCAAAAGACCACAAACAAAATCACAGTAATGCCACCAGCACAACAATGTTCATCGCAGTTCAACTTGTCATAGCTAGAATCTGGAACCAACCCAGATGCCCCTCAGTAGACGAATGGATCAGGAAAATGTGGCACATATACACAATGGAATTTTATGCCTCTGTCAGAAAGAATGACATTGCCCCATTTGTAAGGAAATGGAAGGACTTGGAAAAAATTATACTAAGTGAAATGAGCCAGACCCAAAGAAACATGGACTCTATGGTCTCCCTTATTGGGAATAATTAGTACAGGTTTAGGCAAGTCATAACAGAGCATCACAAGAGCCCAATAGCTATACCCTTATGATCACATAATATGATGTTAAGTGAAATGAACTCCATGTTATGGAAACGATTGTTATATCACAGTTGTAACTACTTTCAAAGTCCCATGTGTATCTGTAGCTTCTATTATTGATGATGTTCTTGTATCACCTTCCAGTGGTTGTACCTACACTATCTCTGTAATCTTATCTGAGTATATTGGAAACCATGTATACTGGTATTAGAACTAGGAAATTGAAAGGGAATACCAAAATTGAGAGACACAGGGTAAAAAAAGACAAACAACTACAAAAGCAATACTTGCAAAACTGTTTGGTGAAAGTGAACTGAACACCTCGGGGGGGGGGGGAAGGGAAAGGGGGAGTGGGAAGGGGGGTATGAGGGACAAGGTAACACACAGTACAAGAAATGTATCCAAAGCCTAACGTATGAAACTGTAACCTCTCTGTACATCAGTTTGATAATAAAAATTTGAAAAACAAAACAAAACAAAAGCTTCAGTGGAAAGACGACATTGCCTGGGTAGAAAAAAAAACACTCAGTGCTTTGGATTCCTCATCTGCAAGAAGACAATGCTAAAACCTACACCCAAGCATCTTCAGGTTTAAATCCTTGGCAGACCCAGGAGAAGCAGCCAACACATGCTAGCTTTTGTCGTCATGTGACATGTTTAGAGACGGTAGACTTTCCCATCAAAAACTTACAAAATTAGCAGACAATCAAACACAACCCCCACATCTCCCATTCACTAAGAATTTCCACAGAAGAAATTTTTACTTTAGGAAACAAAACCATAAGCCCAAGTACATGTGTAACAGAGAAGCCCTCAGTCATTTAATTGTACATGCCAAACACACACCACGGGGACCTTAAAGAGCCTGGGCTTGGTCAGACTCCAACAGAGGTCCATGTGGAATCGAGCTACACAAGGCTGCTCTATGTTTGAAAGAGAATCTTTAACATCCATGACTATGCATTCGGAATGCCATTTAAATGCTTGGTTCTATCAGTGCTTGAATTGTCAGAAGCCTGGCTCTCCCGTGCCTTCCACGCCATCCGCCGTCCTTTCAGACACGCGCATGAACTATGCACAGGCAACCACAGATCGCGCCTGGTCCACGTGCAACTATCGATCGTGTGGTCTTCTAACATGCTCTCTGTAAATTTAAATAGCTTAGGGTCATTCGATTTTAGGATTTATTAACCTAATTCCATAAATCTCCTAGGTGATCTCCCTCTTCTAAATCTCGTTCTCATTAACATGGGGATCCGTGTGAAGGTTGACGTCTCTTGGCTGTCAGCGGAAGCTAGGCTGTTGCTGTGCTTCAGGTGGGCTGGGGTGAGCGTCTTCAGCCTGCCTTTGATTCGGCTCTGCTGTGCGCTCCTCCACGAAGTTCAGTGGGAGTCACAAAGCTATTTGGACTCGTTGCTCCAGGACATGACTTTCTTAGGGTTCCCCCTCCCTTGGACATTTTAGCTAAAGGTAGAGGAGCCAGGGGCGTGGGGTCAATGCCACTGGGAAATCTGCAAATGTGGCCGAGAGTCCTCTTGCAAACATGCAAAGCATAGTTCTATCTTTTGTAAAGACTTAACCCACCTTTTCCTCAACTAAAATGGGAGTGGAGTATAGGGCTTGTGAACATAAAATTTGCATATTCCCAGGAATATCTAATGAATTGTATCTATTTTAGTTTATATAGTTTTCCATGGAGGGGATTACTATTTGTGAATACAAGACCGGCTGGGATGTAACAGAAGTTATAAAACTATGCTATTAGACTTGGAAACTCACCATCTGAGAAATGAAGGGTTTGTTGAACGCTCCCTGGGCCTGACTTTCTGCACAGAGTGGAGTTCGGTTCCAGGGGTGGTTGGGAAGTTGAGTGTTGTAGGAAAGGCACATCTTTATTCAAGACAGAGTTAACATGCTGCGAGCGTGAGGTCGTCAATCGATGTGTGTTGAATAATGAATGAGAGAGCAAAACTACCTGAATTCTCATTTAAGTCTTTCTGGGAGATTCTTCCTTTGGACTCTTTTGATAAAATCAAGCAGAACAAATCATCGGTTAAATCACTTCCTTTGATGTGCAGTAAGATAGAATCCCTACGGAATCGTTACAGTGAGGAGAGGACCGGGTTCTTTGAACACCATTCCTTTCCTTTGCACTCCTGAGCCATCTAAAAAGAATACTAGACATTCACTATGTTAAATATACTCGTTTTTGTATACATGGCCTCAAATGCTAAGTTGAAGTTAATACGATGTAATAGAAAGAGCATACATAGCTTTGTGGTCAGACATATAGCGACTAAAATTCCAGTCCTCCTATCTTCAATGGCCGTGATTTTAGGAGAGTCACCATCACTGAGTCTCATTACCCATTGCTAGCTTTTGAGGGCCAGTCTCTCTGTGAAGCCCACTCTGGCCTCGGCCCGTGATCCTCTAACCTCAGCCTCCCGAGAGCTAGGATTACCTCCATATCTAGCGGTTTATCTTTTAAAGGAGATGAAGTAAAGCTATATGCATAGTAAGAACTTCACTTTGGATCTTCAGTTTGCATTCTGACATTTCTTATCTCTATCACTCTTATCAAGATAACATTCCTGTGGCCCACATGCTAGCTTTTGTAAAGATGGCAATAGCAAATAGAGTTAGTGTAATAGTTCAATTGATGAACATGAAGTATCTCACAGTGTCCGGTACCAAGTGAGTATGGCAGACATTAGTACTTCTGTTGTTGCCACCAGTAACAGTGAAGCAGATCATATCCATAAAGTCCCATGCAAAAATCAGGCTTAAACTTGCTTAAAATCAACATCATTTGTCTTTCATTTCAATGCAGGGTCCAAAGCATATATATCTTTCCTTTCCTTTCCTTTTTTTTCCCATGCCAGTACTAGTGACTTGAATTCAGAGCCTCACCCCGTCTTGCTTGGCTTCTTTATTCGAGGCCGGTGCTCTACCACTTGAACCACACTAATACTTCCAGTTTGTTGTTGGCTCATTGGAGATAAAAGTCTCATGGCGTTTTCTGCACAGACTGGCTTCAAGCAATGACCCTTCGTTCTCAGCCTCTTGAGTAGCTGAGGCTCCAAGCATGCGCCACCTGTGCCCAGCCAAGCCCACAACATCTTGTTACCCTTCTATCAACTTAGCAAGGACTTAGCTAACTGAATGCAGGACTCGATAAACACATGCTTACATGAATACACAAAAGACAAACGAGACTGTGACCATGGAAAGAGGGATTTGAGTTATGGGAGCTTTAAGAAGTATGTTAATCACGAATCAAACCTCGGGTTCCTATGGGCGCCCAATACTTCACACAGACTCTGAACCACCACTCCTTTACCTCAGGGGGGAAGATGGTAGCCAAGGTCATTGGTGTCATCAGCAGCCCAGCCTCCTTAGAGAGTCCGTGACCTCACAGAGGGACTTTTCAATGGACATAGTGTGTGTGTGTGTGTGTGTGTGTGTGTGTGTGTGTGTGTGTGTGTGTGTGTATCTTTCCTGGGGCTTGAACTCAGGGCCTGGGCTGTACCCGAGCTTTTGTGCTCAAAGCTAATGCTCTATCACTTGAGCATAGCTCTCCAATTTGAGACAGGAGTCTCACAGCCTTTCCTGCCCAGGCTGGCTTTGAACTGCAGTCCTCAGTAGCTCACACCTGCCATCCCACCTACTCAGATCTGAATGTCACAGTTCAAAGCTAGTCTAGGAAGGAAAACTTGGGAGTGTCTTATTTCCAATAACTCCCCCTCCCCCAAAAAAGTTGGAAATGGAGCTGTGACTCAAGTGGTACAGTACTAGCCTTACGCAAAATAGAAGCTAAGGGACAGCACCCAGGCCCTGATTTCAAAACCTCAGTATTAACATACAAAACATTAAGCCCATATGTTATTCATCTCTTATATACCCTATGTATCCAACATAGAGATACTAATCAGTAATACATTGTTGAATGGAATCAAACAAGCTTAAGACTCACCTCTTAAATTTAACTATGATTAATTTAAGCCATTGAAAGATAGCCGTCCTATGCCCACCTGTTCTTATACACCACCTGCTTGCTTTTATTGAGTGCTGGTGCTCAGGCTTGAACTCTGGGCCTCATGTTCTTCCTTGGCTTTTTCACTCAAGATTGGTGCTCTACTATTTGAGACACAACTCCTGTTTTGGCTTTTTGCTGGTCAACTGGAGAAAGGATCCGCATGGACTTTCCTGTCTGGGCTGGCTTTGAACTTTGGTCCTCAGCTTTCATTGTCCTGAGTATCTAGGATCACAGACATGGCACCGGCACTGGGCTCATTAGAAGACCCTTGTGTAATGCTTTTGAATGAAGTGTGTGCTTTTTTTCTTCTGTGTCATAACTTACTACACTAAGCCTTGCTTCATTCAGAAAAGTGTTACAAAACTTCTTTTTATAACACTGAGTGGATTGTAAGTCAGATAGGGACTCTGACCAGTTTAGAGCACAATGAATAACAGAACAGAGAGGAACACCCAGGATTCATTTGTCAGAGCAGCAAGAGTACCACTTGTTGAAGATCGCAACAGATATGGTCATCGTGTTTATGGTTTCAAAGCCAGTCTGGGCAGGAAAGTCTGTGAGACAATTATCTCCAATAAAGTACCAAAGAGCTAGAAGTGGAGCTGTGGCTCAAGTGGTAGAGCACCACCTACCTAATGAAAAAGCTAAGGGACAGCACCCAGGCTCTGAGTTCAAGCCCCAATATTGGGACAAACATAAAAAAAAGAAAGATTACATCAATCTCATTTGCAGAACTAAACTATATTTCTGGAAGGTATTTCCTAAAAGTTAACCCTCTCCCACTGGGTCTCTACAGAATAATGAAACATATAACCTTTAAAATAATCAAGTGGTAATTTAAAGGCTACCTTAAAATATCACATAAGCCAACTAATATTTATCCTCCAAGATGATAGTAATCCTGTGGCATAAAGGGGGTTAAAAGGCTCATAAGGAATCTATTTACCTCAGGTCTATTTCTAAAGCATCCTATCATGTTGTTATAGAAACTACCGTGACTGCAAATCTCCTCTCGTGATTATTGCTATAGTAACCACAGAGAACCAGAGGCTACTTTTTTCCATCCATTTGTCATTATCTCCCCTCCTCCACAAGGTAGTTTTGCTCCTAAATGCTCCTATGTTGCTGGGAACAGAGAAGAAAGAAAAAGTAAAGGTGGTGAAAGAGGAACAGGAAGAGCAATCCGGACATACGATAGCGACGGTCACATCCAGAGTATCTTCTTGATTCTTCTTAGAGAAAAAAATTGCACTTAGATCGTCCAATCAGCTTTTAAATTGTCCTCAATTTTCTTTATTCTCATCTGTTCAACCTCTGTATTAAACATTAGATATGAAAATATCTTCTCTTTTTTTTTTTCAAGAAGAAAAGAGTTTATTGAGGGGAGAGCAAACTGCAGCCTGCACAAGATAGAGGGGCATGGAGACAGAGGGGAAGGGAAAAGAGAAAGGAAAAAGGCATCCTCTTATTTTTAAAGATATTCCTGGATATGTTCGGAGAATTGTCTCTCTAAGTTTAAGTTAAGAGAAGTACATAAAGGGTTTTATTTTAATAGTTCACCATAAGATACTGTTGGGTTCTAATATAATATTATGTTTAGAAATCCACTTTTGATAACCAAAATTTGTTTATTTACCTATTTACTTATTCATTTACTCATCTTGTGGTACTTTGGATGGAAACTGGGGTCTCTTAGGTGCAAGTCTTTGCTCTGCCACTGGAACTATATCCATAGCCCACCAGCCAAATTTAAAATGCTTTTTCCTCAAAGAAGGCAAATTTTAAATATGATATTGTATTGGCACTCTTTTGCACAAAAGTGGCTTATATGTAAATCAACCATCATTTTATTTTTTTAACTTTCTTTACTTTGGACTTCACCTCTATGATTTTCCTTGTGTTAGTAACTAGCAAGTCTTTTAGTTATATTTTGTTTTCTGTTTTGTATATGAAAATAAATCTAATTTTCAATAGATATAAAGATGATACTACAATGATGAGATAGTAAAGTTTAAAATTTCAATGAAGATCTAAGATGGGATTTCTTCTTAAATTAAACCATCAAGCACTGGTATATTTGGTAGGAAAAGACTGTTACAAATCAACATTTAATATCAAAATACATGCCATCACAATAAACATTAACCACTGCTGTCAGCTCCAGTTCACGTCCAAGGTCATCTGTTGGGTCTATAGAGAGGAAGCATTGTTACGTTCCAAAATAGTATATGTGAAAAGGAATGATTTCTATCATTCAAAGAACCACTACCATTTTCAGGACACATAAGAGCAAATTACTCTTAGCAAAGTCAATAACTGAACTTGTAATCTGACAATTTTCTTTTATCAGTTGTGGGGCTTGAACTCTGGGCCTGGGCGCTGTCCCTGGCCTCTTCAGCTCAAGGCTTGCACTCTACCACTTGAGCCACATCGCCATTTCTGGTTTTCTGGTAGTTAATTGGAAATAAGAGTCTCATGGGCTTTCCTGCCCAGGCTGACTGAACTGCAATCCTCAGATCTCAGCCTCCTGAGTAGCTAGGATGACATGTGAGCCACCAGCACCCAGATCTGTCTCTGAGATCATTTTTCTCAAGGCTAGCGCTCTACCACTTTGAACCACAGCCCCAGTTCTACTTTTTGAGTGGTTAGCTGGAGATAACGGTCTCATGGGACTTCTCTACCCCTGGCTGGCTTCAAACTGTGGTTCTCAGAGCTCAGCCTCCTGAGTAGCTAGGATTACAGGGATGAGACACCTGAGGCTAGGCTTTGAAGATTATTTTAATTGAATGCATTCTTTACAAGAAGGTAAAAGAAATAGGTAGAAGTTGATACAAAGCTTATTTGCTTTGGCTGATTGCCTTTGGGAATTCGTATTCATAAGATGCAATTCCACACTGAAATTCTATATGAGTGGGGAAAAAAATCAAATATTTATGTCCAAATGTGTACATTCTAGAACTTCTCAGCATGTTCTACTTTCCATTCATTTATTTTAGCTTCGGGCATGCATTGTTTCAGAGAAAGGAAATTTTCTGAAATGGTCTTGGCATAGTATTAACAGTCAATTTCAAGATTTTTTTTGAAGTGGTTATGATAAAATAACTAATAGTGTATGCGTGTAAAATACTGTTTAGTACAAAGACATAGAAAATGCTTACTATCTTTTTGTCTGTCACTGGACACTAGTTTAAGTATTTTGCCTGAGTCTTCTAGGTAGCAGATACTTATTGGTGATTACTGAGGTCAACTTACATCACTCTAGACAATGATGTATGTGGATCTTGGAATTACATTTCCATTTACACAATTTGGTTTTTTCTGATGTTAATTTTCTACTAATTGTCCAGTAATTTCAAAAGATGGCTACCTTCCACTAACGGCAGAGAACAGTCATTCATGACTTGTTCTCCTGTAGTAACAAATAAAAAGAGGTGGGAAATATAAATACAATTGGCACAGAGCTGTTGTTTTTGCTAGTAGTGGGAAATTTGTAAGTATGTCCAGGATTTCCTGGGGTTTCTGGAAATGACTGTCACATGGGTAGAGAGAAGGGGCACAGTGAGATGCAGCTATGTCCCTGGTCCAAGAAAATGATTCAAGAAGCAATTAGCACTTACAAGTCAGTGCACAGAAGAGAAATCATACATGGATGAGGGCCTCAAAGACCCATTCTTCAGTTCAGCCAGGGCTTTCCAGAGGCCTGGCAGAAATCATCTCCTGAGAGACTCAAAGATGAACTAAAATGCCCAAATCTACAGAGTTGGAGTTCCAGCCCAGGAGAGTGAGGAGACCTCAGCAAACATCAGAAGCTCTGAGGAACTCAGAAAAGCTTAGCATTAGTGGTAAAGATTGCACCACAGAGAAAGGTATTTTTAGTTCCAAACCAAAATACTGGAGGAGGAGGAGGAGGAAAAACACATTGACTAGGGATGCTCAGTTTGATGAGGGGACTATCCTTTAAAAACGCAAGTGAACCTGGGAGTGTTGGCTCATGCCTGTAATCACAGCTCATGTATAATCTATAGCCGTTGTTGCTAATTTTTGGCTAAATGTGACACTGCTTGGGATGTGGTAGCTGGGAAGATCATGGTTTCAAACTAGCCTTAGGCAAATGACATTGCAGAAATCATCTCAGAGAAAAAGCTGTGCACAGTTTTGTATGCCTACCATCCCAGCGATGGCAGGAGGTGTAAATAGGAGGAGGATGGATTATGATGGCCCAGGTAGAAACTAAGACCTATCTCAAAAATAACCAGAGTAAAGGAGAGGTAGAGTCTTGGCTCAAGTGGTAAAGTGCCTGCCTAGCAACTGTGAAACCCTGAGTTCAAATCACAGTACCGACAAAAATTAATGACTGTGAAACAAAAATACATGCAGATAAACCATAGCTGAAAGGATGACACTTTTGATTATGTTAAATAACAAATACTATGTAATTAGTGTAACTATGCAAACATAATGCTCAGGTGAACTACACAGAATGTTCTAATACAGTATCCGTTAGTAATTGGTAACTTGCTTTTCATTCACTGAAATATGTACATATACATATATTTGCATGTATATTCACATATATAAATTCAGAGATTAAAATAGAAGCTTTTAAATAGAACTGTAAAGCTCCTGCAACATGGTAGAAACACATTAATAAATATTTATGGAGTAATTTCTCTCTCTCTCTCTGCACGTGTGTGTGTGTGTGTGTGTGTGTGTGTGTGTGTGTGCATGTGTGATGGACCTGAGGCTTGAACTCAGAGCCTTGGTCACTTCTCTTTCTTTGGAATACTTTTATTATCTTTAAGTACTTGTGCAAGGGAGTTGCCATTCACTGAAGCAGTTGATGAATACAGTGCATCTTGATCAATGTCACTCCTTTCAATATTCTCACTCACCCCTTCTCTTACTTATCTTAATTTTAGGGTATGTATTGAATGTTTTGCAATTTAACAAAGCAGTTTATGTGTACAACACATCACTCCAACATCTTCACCGCCCTTCGTTCTACCCCTTCCCTTGTATTTCTCAGTTCTGTGGTATACACAATGAATTCTTCTTGCGTTCTCTCCCCTCTCCCCTTCCCCTTTTCTTCTTGGTCTCACCCTTCCCTCTTGCAAGTACCTGTTTTGTTGGGTTTTGACTTAGTCTTTTATACCATTTGTGCTCTCCATAGAGTCTATGACACTTCAGTTAGTTCATTTGAAACCCCTTGCTTACTAACCGGTGTGTTTACCTGTAGATTTTTAGGTACATTCTAGCTACCACAGATGAGAGAAACCATGCAACTTATGTTTCTCCGTGTCTGACTAACTTCATTTAATGTAATTTTTTTTCCATTTCCTTACAGATGGCACCCAGAAAGAATGATATTGTACTGTTCATAAATCATTTCATTTTTGAAATCTGCCGCTTGAAATTGGACATATAATTTTTTGAATCTATAGCAGAGCAGCCTTCATCAGAGAAAAGATGAACAGGTTCATGATCCAACTGGATAACATGAAGTTAGCATTTTAAAAATTCATTCCGTTAGAAATTAAAGTTAACCTGAGTTATGTACCAAACACCATTCAGCATTGCTCCGAATTTTTGCTTGGAGAAGAGGAGCCCTTCCTTCCCTGTCCCCAAAGCTGGGCTCACACTTTCACCCCCAAATTCCGACTGCCGGAGATCTGTGTCTATACCCAGGCGCTCCCCGGCCCCACGCGAGTTTAAGCTGTCAGGATGCACCCTGCTCGTGCTTACTTGTGTGCACAATTTTGCACGATGCCACCCCCACATTCCTTCCGATGCGTAAGTGTGGAAGTCGTCGCGCGGCCTCTTTCCGCCCCCCCCACCCCGACCCCGGGGCATTTCTCATCCACACTCCCTAGGTTTCCCCCTTGCTCCATCCTCTGCGATTCCCCCGGGATCCGGGCCATGGGGGACTGATCTCTATCAGCACTGAAGTGTGGACTCCTGTCTCTTAAAATCTGTGCCATAACTGATATTTGTCTGAATCACATGGCATTTGCTATTTTATAAAACCCAATTCCCGGGCCCTGCTATCTAACCATGGAGCCCTAATATCTGAATGGAGCAGGGAATTCCTCATCTAAATTGCCCTCCATACCTTTAGTTTGCAGATTAAATTTGGAAACCATTGTGATGGAAACCACCGCACTGAGCAATGTACCTCACCAAATACCAGTAGGTACTGAGATATGTACATATAGATTTGCCATAAACAGCAAGAGTAAATTAAGGTAGGTAAGAAGTTTTGGAGTCTTTATAAATTCATCAGCTTTGAACAACTAACAAAATATTTCCCAGGAAAAGAACATAATAGTAACTACCTTTCATTTGAAAAGCATTCTATTAATGGCAGGGACTATAAGTGCCCTTAAGATGAAACACATCTTTGAGAGTGTATCTAAACAACTCCAGTACACTTGGCTAGCTATTAGAGTGAACCAAATGACTTGGGGCTGTGTACTGAATAGTCCATGTTTTTGGTGTGAAACCTAAATCTTTTAAAAGACAGTTTATTCCTAAAGCTCATGGGTCTTTGAAATTCTACCATCAGTCATGAAAAAAAAAATCCTCTGAGGAGAAATAATATATTGATATTTGAAATTATTCTCGTATACATGCAGTTGGTAATGAATACATGATGAATAATGTTTAATACCTTTGTGGAAAGTGGTGTGAACAATATATCACAAATCTCTGCAACTCTTATCTTTAAATGAGTAGCAAAATGTTGGTATTGGAGTTGTGGCTCATGTGGTAGAGCATCAGCCCTGAGCAAAAAAAAAAAAACAACAACCCCAGAGTTCAAGCTACAGTACTGGCAAAATAAGAAGAAAGAAAAGAAGGAAGAAAGGAAGGAATGAAGGAAGGAAAGAAAGAAAGGAAGGAAGAAAGAAAGAATGAAAGAAAGAAAGGAAGGAAGGAAGGAAGGAAGGAAGGAAGGAAGAAAGAAAGAAAGAAAGAAAGAAAGAAAGAAAGAAAGAAAGAAAGAAAGAAAGAAAGAAAGAAAGAAGGAAGGAAAGAAAGAAGGGAAGGAAGGAAGGAAGAAAGGAAAGGAGGAAGGAAGCAAGGAAGGAAAGAAGGAAGGAGGAAGGAAAAAAGGAAGAAAAGAAAGGAAGGAAGGAAGGAAAGAAGGAAGGAAGGAAGGAAAGAAGGGAGAGAGGGAAGGAGGGAGGGAGGGAGGAAAGGAAAAGGCCACATTAATTTATTATCTCTAGACATTAGGAGTAGCAGAATAAAAGAGGGTAGTGGACCACATCACTATATCACTGTTGACCTTGAACCTGAGTGTGGACACAATTGTGTCTCTTACCCCTCCTTGTCTATAGTTTGTCAGCTTTACACAAACCTGCCTCTACACTAAGGCTATTCTGAAGTTGAGGCAGTTCTAACACCCAGCGTGCTGCCTACAGCCAGTGAGCAAAACCTAAATAACAGGTACATTATCAGTATTCAGTGTTCTGTAGAGGTTGTACAAAGAAAGCTAGAAAACAAACACTGTATATAACAAGGTGGATGAAGGGAATGAAAGTTCTTATTTGTATCTATAACTATGTTTATGCAGTTACTTTGGGAGAAAATATACAAACACTGTCAAGTACTATTAATAACCAGATTGGAGAGCCTTCACTTAAAGCTTTCGGTTCACAAAAACACCAAACACTCTCTCATAATGGTGTATTTGTTGCAATCGTCAGGCCTTGCGCTATCTAAAATATAAAACTGAGCATTTCACTTCTTTTCTCTTTCCTTAGCTAGTATCTGGTAGAGGTGTTAATGATAAAATTAAATGGAGAGAAACAGAACTTGTGCACATTCGCATGTGCATACACAACAGTCCTGGCCTTGAACTCAGGGCCTGGGTGCTGTCTCTGAGCTCTTTTTGCTCAAGGCTAGCTCTTAACCACTTGAGCCACAGCTCCACTTCCAGCTTTTTGATGTTTCATTGATGATAGGAATCTCTTGGACTTTTCAACCTGGGCTACCCTCAAACTGCAATCCTCAGATCTCAGCTTCCCAAAGGAGCTAGGATTACAGGCATGAGCCGTGCATTCCCAGTTGAAGTAGAAACTTCTAATGTACAAAACTAGGTCTGTTATTCCCCAAAATAGAGCTGGATTTTCCCTCAGAACATAACAGATTTTCTTAAACCTCATTGTTTCAAAGCAAGCTTGATTATATTTCTTTTCAGAAAACATTTCTTCATACCACAGACAAGTTTAACGTTTGGGGATAAAAAAAAAAATTGCTAGCTCTAGATCTGAAAAATACCCAGACGAATGCACAGACCTCTGACAATATCTGAGATGAGATTATTCCCTGAAATGACATTGAGTGAGCAGCCCCCCCCCCCCGGCCTCTAGAGTCAACCTGCCTAGAGGACAGAGTCCTTTATATAATCATTCAGTGGATTAATGAATAGTTGAAATGCAATCTTCATGAATGCCCTTTCAAGTCCTACTGAAGATCTTTCATATTTATCTAAATAAACTTCTTCAGAAATGATCTCTAGAAGCTGGTCACAAGGCATGCTTATTTATTTATTTATATTTTGTCTACTCATCCTACTATGTTACAACATTAGGTCTTGGTATCTTTTTTCCCACTATTATTCAGACACTAAAACTGTATAGGACAAGGATACTTAACGCGAAATCCTTGTTGAATAAATAAGTAAATGGATAAAATGGCTCAACTAACAGTAAACATTTTATTATCTATGAATGGCCCTGTCTTGAGGCTAAGAACACTATTTTTACCTCAATTTACCTCTAGAACAATCGCCTTTCTTTTTATTGATTTGGTTGTTGTTTGTTGTGCCAGTGCTGGAGTGTGAACTCAGGGTATTGTGCTCTTGCCTTGTGTCATTTGTTGGAGAGAAGAGTCTCACTGGAGCTTTTCTGCAGCAAACACTAGGTTTTTTTATGCACTTTGCATTAAAATGACAAAATACTCTGCTGCGTGACATGCCACAATGCTACTGCATTTTTATTTATGACTCATTTCTTTTCTTCTTTTCCTCCCACCTGCATATCTCGATAGAATATGTCCTTTCCCCATTTTAGAGGATTGTGGAGCTCACTTGAAGTTTCCAAAATGAGTAACTACTTTTGGGTAAATACATTTCTGAATAATATTCGTGTGTGTGTGTATGTGTGTTTTGTGTGTGTTGTGTGTGTGTGGTATGTGTGTTTCACTGTTCATTTGATACAAGTTTTACTTGGCTTTCCTGCACTTGTCTTTGGTCCTCTATGTATATACCATCTCCTTGGGTAAAGTTATTTACCCAATCTCTTATACATGTTCATTTGTAAACACTACAAGAACAACCTCTCTGCTGTAGCCACAGAAACTGGCCCAGCTGACACATCCCTGGCAATGAGCGCCAAATCATCTTGTTCAATGGCAGTTGCTCTAGGCTGTGCCTTACTGATATTCAGATTCAACAGACACAAATGACATCGCCCCTTTGACAAGCACACGCTCTGTGTGTCTTCCGTGAAGCGTGCTCCATAGCTACTGTCCTTCATGATCACCCAGCAGGGGCCGTTTGCTCCCCTCTGATTTCCCGTACTACTGAACAGCTGACAAGATTGTCCCAGAAACACAGGCAACAGTTTGTGGCAAATCCTATCTTCATTTATGAGACAGTAGCATATTGACAATAGATGTCCATTCCTCTGGCAAAAGAAACTTTGGGAATCACTGCGATTCTCCCTTGATTGTGACAGCGGAGGCTGAAGTACAGTATTCTTTAGAAGCGAAGATGAATACATAGGAGGTGGAATAAAATGGGATACAGCTTATGAAGAACTTCCTTTCAAAGGACAACAATTGTTAAGCATTAAATCTGTTTTCTAGAAACACACACACACACACACACACACACACACACAAATACCTTATTTAATTTGTTCTCCTGCTCATCTCCAAATGGTTGAGGAAGCAGGTTTCCAAACTCAAATACTTTAATACAAAAAAGCACCTTATAGGCTGCCACAGTGACTGGACTTTTTTTTAATACAGGACACTCGCTGACACCAAAAGGAAGTTAATACTTCTGTGAGAGGCCCTGTATCTCATCGAACATGTGACATTAGGAACTATTCACACACACACACACACACACACACACACACACACACACACACACACACTCTAATAAGCCAAGAAAAGTGGTAAGAGTTCAATCGACACCAAAGGCTTACTCTTTATGAGGATGAGCAGGAAGAGACTGAGGTAGAAGATTAGAAGGGAGTGGATTTTCGGAAGTGCTATGGTCATATGGAGAGAATCTCCTTGATTTGGTCCTAGTGCTCCCAACCCAACTCTCAGCTCAGAACAGAACAAGTGTCTCAACAATCCCGGTCTCCGTCCACCCCTCTCCCAGCTCCTTCTGTGCTCTTAGCCTCTTACTTACAGGGGAGGATGAGGTGATTTTTCAAATCCGGAGCAGATTTTTTTCCGGGCTGGACTGGATTTATCCTTCACCCTCAGGGCTCCTGTACTCCAAGAAACATCTGAGAAGGAGCTGCCCTCGGCTTGTCCCTTGGCACTTGCTGGTCTTGGAACATAGTTATGATGATCTAGTGACTTTTTATCCTATCTTCTTGTATATGTATGCTCATCTTCAGATCATGACCCACCATTTTTTTGTTTGCAAACTTAACTCTCACCATTCACTTAGATTCCTGTTGCTGATGAGGTATTCAAGAAAGATGAAAATGAAGCTACCCCCATAAAATAGAGTTCTAGCAATTGGAGGACAGTTTTTCCCCCCACAAAATCACAGCCATTTTTAAACCCAGAGCGTGATATTATATCTTCTAGAATCTCTCACATTTTCACTTCATCAAAACTGGTCAATAGGGGCTGGGGATATGGCCTAGTGGCAAGAGCGCTTGCCTCGTATACTTGAAGCCCTGGGTTCGATTCCCCAGCACCACATATACAGAAAACGGCCAGAAGTGGTGCTGTGACTCAAGTGGCAGAGTGCTAGCCTTGAGCAAAAAGAAGCCAGGGACAGTGCTCAGGCCCTGAGTCCAAGGCCCAGGACTGGCAAAAAAAAAAAAACAAAAACAAAAACTGGTCAATAGAAATGTCTTCTTATTTAAAAATTACACTGATTTTTAATACCAAATATTTTTTCAGATTAAATTGTTTAAGTCTTAAGGATTATAATATCCTTGGTAACTTGGTGGAAATTTCTAATAGTTAAAATCAGACTGCTGTATTCTCTGATTGAGATTCATGCTGTCAAGTGGTCTCTTCCTATTATAAAAACATGGCTTTAAATATAATTTATCTAACTGATTTTATGTATATTTGAACACACACATATATAACATACACATATATATGTGTGTTGTATATATACTTGTGTGTGTGTGTGTGTGTGTGTGTGTGTGTGAATTCAGGAGTATGGAGCTCATGAGCAAAACTGAGATTACAAATACAAATATTTGGAAGTAGTGCTGTGGCTCAAATGGTAGAGTGCTATCCTTAAGTAAAAAACTCAGGGACAGTGCCCAGGTCTTGAGTTCAAGCCCTAGAACTGGTACAAAAGAAGAAATAAAAAAATACAAATCTTTGGGGACTAGATATGTTGCCCAATGTCAGAGCACTTACATAGTATACTAGTATATTATATATGTTACATATGTATTAACATTATCTGTTAGTATAATTCTATACTAAGATTAACAAATGAGAGATGTAATACATACATATCATGAAGATTACATCTACTGTATATAATTTGTACTGTTTTAGTATAAACACAGTCAGATCTACAAGACTGAACCTGCAGTGGGCAGCTTCGTCGTGACTGTAGCTGAGCATCTGGAAGGAAGCAGTTGATTGACAGGCAGAGGAGTCCAAGTTCCTCCCAAACCAGCATTGCCTTCCAGCAATCCAGACTCACTGAACTATGGATTCCTTCTTGTAATCACTGAGGTTCATTTCCACTAAGGATGCAAGCATTTGAAAAGTATTGACACTAAATGAGTATTTTCTTTGACCGGATTCACACAAAGTAAAAGAACAAAGCAAAATAACAGGCTGTCTTCAGAAAGTATGCATTTTAAGACTATTTAACACCTCATGGAACAGAGGAACCCCTGGAAAAACAGGTGGGAACAGAATGGAACCCTGGCGGTACACAGGACAGTAAGAAGAACACACAAGTTCAGTGAGGTCATTCCACTCCAGTGAGTTAATTCCAGCATGTTTCCTATGTTTCTTCAAAGGCCAGGTAGAAGGCGTGAGAGTAGCCATGGTATTTAATGCAGCTCCCCCTCCACGAATCCTCACCAAACGCAAGGACTAACTAACAGGATGAGGCACAGGCAACCCAAAGGAGCAAATGCCCATGATAGACTTCAAGAAAAAGGTGCAAGGTGCTGGTAGCTCATGCTTATAATGAGATCTGGAGGACTGAGTTTCAAGGCAAACCTGGGAAGAAACAAAGTCCACACTCCTCCATCTCCAATTACCCAGTGAAAGTTGAAGAGCTATTCTGAAGCACAGTGATTAAAAGGTCAAGTTCGATGTCATCCAATCTTGGGTTATAAGTCTAGTTTTCTAACGTAACTAACTGAATGAATACTTAATGAATATCAAGTACATATCAGGTGATTGCAGGCAGGCCCCAGTGATTAGACTTCTGATTTGTTACTTTCTGTGGTGTGAAAGGGACAGGCACTCAGGAGAAATCACTTTAAAGTTTGATCTTCTCCTGACCTAGCAATAGTGAGGAGGATGCTCCGTCCTTCTGCCAGGCAGTGTGAGTGCACAATCGGGCCCTGACACTCTGCCCACACCTGCCGGGTGCCGTGCTGCTAAGCTATGGTGCTCTGTAACTTAGATGCATTCATTTCTAACTTAGGATCGGGTCAGCTCACGGTGGGTTGATCAGGACATGACTTCCTTGTAAGGCAACCATTACATGCAGGTGAGATTGTGCAAGCTTACCAGCTCTCTTTCTTAGATGGGGATTGTTACGGATATTTTAAGGGGGGTCTTGGGTTGGTAGAAGAATTTACCGAGTCAGGAAAGTAGGGGAAACAGAAGTTCATAGGATGCTAGCGCAAGATCTGGCATCACGGCTGAGATGCTGAGCACAGTCTCTGCTGTTGTTCCAGCTGCACCAACATGGGGTTGGGATTGAGCTTTGGGGTGGGGGGGGCTTTGTGTGTTTGGCTTTGTCCCTTTGTGTAGGCCCTATTGACGGAATGGCTCTGTCCTGAACCATGCTGCAAATATCAGGCATGCAAGAAGGGTTGGGGTGCTCGATTGTCCTATGTGCCTGCCACCCGGCCCATTTCCCAGGCCTGACTCACTGCCTTGCTTCGCCAGCAGTCCAGCTGGACCTTGGTGCTTCTCCGTCCGCCATGGCCCTAACTTAGGTGGGGGCCTCTCCACTAGGACCATGCCGGCCCTCTGTGAATCCACAGGACCACCACCGCGATGACAAGGATGAGGACAATGGACAGAAATGCTTGCATGGTGTCTGGTTCATGCCCAGAGTGCTCTAAGCTCTCTCTATTAAGTCACACACCTTCATCCTTCTGAAGATGAGCGGGCCAGCGTCCAGGGCAGCTGTGAAAACTGCACCAAGTCCCGCAGGGCGAGGGGCAGGGCTGTGGCCAGGACTCGGATGGCGCGTGTGTCCAGTTCATGGCTTTGATCACTGCCAAGATAAAATGAAGTACGGACCGCAGGGTTCGCCTGCGTTCTGAATCGTCTATCCACTGTGGCAGCCGCTACACTGGATGAAAACTATTTAAAACCTTGAGATGGAGGTGAGGGGCCGTAGGGAAATTACTTGACTTGAAAAACCTTGTATGCAGGTCAGTGACCTTCCAAAGAGGCTTTACAAATAATTTGATGGGAGGCAAAAGCCATCACATACACAACACACACAAACACACACACACACACACGGGGGGGGGGAGCTCAGCCCTTCTGTTCCCCTTGGAAATTATGTGAACCCTCCCATCTGACCACGGTGGAGGTGCATAAAAGTAAATTAGCAGGGCACCAGTGACTCACACCTGAAACCCTAGCTACTCAGGAGGCTGAGCCCTGAGGACCATAGTTCAAAGCCAGCCCAGGCAGAAAAGTCCATGAGGCTCTCATCTCCAATTAGACAACAAAAAGCCAAAAGTGGGGCTGTGGTTCAAGTGGTAGAGCACTAGTCGTAAGCAAAAAAAAAAAAAAAAAAAAAAAAGCCCAGAAACAATGCCTAGATCCTGAGTTCAAGCCCAAGGACTGGCGCAAAACAAAATTAGAGAGGAAAGCTATTGTTGGTATGATAATATCAACAAACTCCAGAATAAGTAAAGAAAATATCCCTTTGCTATAACTACACAGGCCCTGTCTCTACATAGTAACATGCTAAATTGTTGAACACATGTGGCTTGAAACAAGCTACCTATTAAAGGAAAAACTGGAAGGATTTTTTGAACTTTGTTTGAATCTTTAAGGCTTTTGAATTGTATAGAAATTTTATTTGATATAAGGACTTAAATCAAGGGAATACTCATTAATCTTTGGGAATCTTATAGTTGAGAGGTATGCAAATAATGCTAACTGAATGATCATTTAATACTTACCTACTATCTTTCTCATTTATTCTGACACCAATTTCCAAAACTTTAAAATGGAAACTGATAATTTAATTATAACTATAGTAAATGATAATATTTAAGGCCTAACCCAAATCTCCACTCCACTAGGCTTTCACTTGATTCATTGGTTTTCTTCTCTTTTGGTGTTTTTCATAATTGAACTATCTATTAAACAAGTTGGAATAATAACCATCTAATAGTATGTACATTAGGAAGAACTCAACCCCCCTTTTAAAATCAATCCTGCTGTTTGAACTCATGGCCTTGTTCATTCTAGTGTTGGTTTTTTTTTTTTTCCTTTTGTGCCAGTACTGGGGCTTGAACTCAGGGCCTAGGTGTTGTCTCCGGGTTATTGCTTGAGGCTAGCTCTCTACCACTTAAGTCACAGCTCAACTTCTGACTTTTGAGTGTTAATTATAGATAAGAGTCTCACTGACTTTCCTGCCTGAGCAGGCTTTGAACCACAGTCCCCAGATCTCAGCTTCCTGAGTGTGCTAAGCTCAGTGCTCTCTCACGAGCCTGCTAGTTTCTGTTTTACAGAGAAGTTAACTGAGACCCAATCACTGGATAAACAATTATGATTCAAAATCAGATTTGTCTGAATCTAGACTTCACACAGGTAAATTTTGTGTTAGGTAATTTCTAATGGATGTATTAAACTTTTAAATTTTATAATGAATTAGTCATAAGTCCTTTGCAGGTGGAAAATTGTCAGGGCCCATTTTTGTCCTTCACAGAATCACACATAACTCTGTGAACTTAAACATCACTTACAGGATGCATTTACATGATGAGAGCAGATTCTGTCAAAAAGTATCACTTGGGAAAACTGCTTTTAAATACGTATTTTAATGGAAATATGAAAAGGCCCTTCCAGATTTTTGACATGCAATCTTGATTGATGTAATCACATAATTATCATTTCAGTGTCATAATATTATACTGGGAATGTTTACAAGAATTTATGCCATTTTTAAGTTCCAGATACTTAATACATAGTATCTTCTCCTGCTTACAGATTTGATATTGCCCAGAGCACCTACTCATGGCCAATTACATCATTTTAGGCACAGAGTCAGGTGACAGTGGTTGTTCGAAAGCTCCTAAGTTTAAACTTTCCTTAACATGTGAAGGTCCCCTGAGCATTTTCTATTTTACAGACCAAACAAGCTGATTCGGATAAGATGCTAGCTCCCCTCTGGGGAGCTCCAGGAAGCAATGGTGTGTGATGCAGTTCTGCTTCCTTTTGATGAATTCCTCCATGGAGAACATGTTTTTTCTGCCTTGCCTGTGGTGGATACCACCAGGGAGCGATTCCACTGTCACTGATGAATGCTAGCTAGGTCAGACCTTGTCACAGCAAATGCAAGTCTTGTGATTAGTATTCTGTACCTTCTTACTAATGAACCTTCTAATCAGGAAATCTGTCTGTACTTATAAGCTTCTTCTAATTGTTAAGTGCCCTTGAAAGTTTAGTTAAGCTAGAAATGATAGCTTTTTTTTTCCCTCGCGCTTTGCATTACACTCTCCAAATTTAGTATGAGACTTGCTGTTTATGACTCTTAAGAAGGTTCAGAATTGGTCAACATTGTGACTCTGAAAACTTTCTTTGTGCCATTCTGACATGCAAACACAAGTGACAAAATACGCAAAAACATTTTGAGTCAAAATATGAGGTATTTTCAAAACATTTAGATTTCCTTAGGAACACTGTGACAGTAGAAAGTATAAACAAGGATCTGTAGCAGATTTTGCTAGGAAAAAAATTAATTGGAGAAAGTACTAATGAAAAGGGTTCTGTAGTAACCAAAATTCTGAAAAAAGAGTAACACTGAAGCCAATGTTTAAAGAAAAAGTTATCCCATACATCTGAGTAGTTTCCAGTTAATTTCTGTTACCCTACATCAGTAATATATGTATGGCATCTAAACCATTATTAATTATGAGGTACGCTGTTATTTGGTATATCATAAGAAAAAGGGAGAGAGAGACAGACAGGCAGGCAGACAGATACACACACACACACACACACACACACACACACACATTTATGCTACCATTAAAATGGTGACAGTTTCCTGATTAGATGTCACCCTTGTTAAAAAAAAAAAGTAGGAACTACACCAAAAATGATGAAATGATACCAGCTGGATACAAGATGTTAGGATATGAAAATGCTACTTTCAGAATTTATGAAATATGGATTGTAAAAATACAGCTGTTAGGTAGTGGGAGTTTTGAGAGCCTTCTCTGATAATGTCATTTTTTTTTTCCTGAACTGTCGGGGTTTTTACCCCCCCCCCCCACCCCGCACTCCCCTTACCAAGAAAGGAAAGGGCCAACAGACCACCCACACCCAGCCCTCCCTCACCAGAGGATAATCAGACGTGTGTGGGAGTCAAGTCAATGCAAGATCTCATTTATTGAGGGGAGCATGTGTAACTTATAAGGCACAGGAGCCAATCAGATCAAAGATCGGCAGGAAGGGGAGGGGTGTGCACCTATCTAGGGACTGTAAGGGGAGGCATGAGCTGTCCGTCAGGGCGGAAGAGCCAGGGCGGCACAGCCAACAGAACTGCCTCCGGTTCATCATTAGGCGCCATCTTAGCCACACATGGCCCCAGGACTGAGAAACAGGTGGGGCCAGCTGGTTGACTTCCGGGCGTGTCCCACACTGAACCAAATTTCAGCCAAATCTGTTATCATCAGGGCCTGAAACTGGGTACAACCATCTAGATGAACCCACTAATCTTCCTTTTAGTTACCCCTGATAAGTATATGTCAATAGCTTTACAATATGCTGAAAAATACACAAAATTATGTTTGGATACATAACAAAGGAATTCTAAGCCAGGAACTGGTGGATCACTCTTGTAACCCTAGCTACTCAAGAGGCTGAGCTCTGAGAATCGAGACTTTAAGCCAAATCATAGCCAGGAAAGTCCATGAGACGTTTATGTCCAATTAACTACCATGAAACTGGAAGTAGAGCCGTGGCTCAAAAATGGTGGAGCGCTAATCTTGAGGGAAAAAGCTCAGGGATAGTACGTAGGCCTTGAGTTCAAGCTCCAGGAGTGGGGTATACATACAAAAAGAAGAAATATAAACATATTCTGGGGGCACACACACAAAATGAAGATATAAAAATATTCAAGTGACCCAGCAGAAAACAGAAAATATGACAAAAACAGAATACAAGAATACTGGCCATCTAGTGTTCATAGTAGAGGAGGGAGATGAGGAAGACAAGTTAGGTTGCTGAGATCAGCCGTAATGCCAATTGCACTCACCTCCTGCTCAAAGGTTCTCTCGGGGAAAGAGGCCTTCCACAACCCTGAGACGTGGCTCCTGGATTGGCATAAAGAAGTAGATACATGTCAGAATGCCAGATGGGGCCCACCAGCACCCCTTCCTGAAATAAAAAAAATGCTGCACATGGAAGAGGTGCAAAAAGGGCCCTCATGCTCAGGTGCCCCGAGAATCCCCATATCATCTGTACCTTCCTCCCGTAGGACTTAGACCCCCCCCCCCCCCTTTTCCCATGACTTCATCTAGGACTTGCTGTGTCTGGTAGGATCTGGCTCCTGGTGATTGTCTTGACATTATGATCATCAAATCATTCCTCTGTAGATGCTTTTGTCACCAGGGCTCCAGTAGCACAACAGAGATTTTATCTCCCAAAAGTTGGAGAGTTCTCTACTTCAGAGACAGTGGCATTTCTCCAGAACTCCAAAGATCTGTAGCAGCATTCTTCAAATGGAAACCAACTCTACACGGTGACTTTTCTCACTGCACCCCATCGACACATAATAATCTGACATGAATTAAAACATTTTAATGATTGCAGACTTAAAAGCAGGTCACAAGTTATTATGACACAGGCTGCCGCTACTTATAAAACACTTTGACAGGGGAGCGGGGAGGAGGGAATGAGGGAGGAGGGAACAAATAGTACAAGAAATGTACCGAAGACCTAACGTATGCAACTGTAACCTCTCTGTACATCACTTTGACAATACATAGAAAATAAATAAATAAATAAAACACTTTGACAATTAATTTTGTGCTAGAGGCGGAAATGATCTTTAAAGAAATTATGCGACAAATAACAGGCAGACATATCTTAATTGCTTAAAACATTCCAAATTAATATCGCCTGCAAGAATATTTGATGATCCCACGGCATAATCACACCTACAAGGGAAAAGACAGAGGTCTCATGCTAACACTCCAATGTTAGACAAATGGATGCTTAAACCCTGTCAAAATCTGTTAATAAGATTAGATACAGCTGAACAGAATGGGGGGGAAATCAGAGGTTTAAAGCTGGAACATTCTTCTGTCTTCAGTTCACCTGTACCAATGACCAAAATGGCTTCCTGAGCACTAGGAGCTTTCCACACGCACACTGCCAGCAGGAGGAGAGAGCAAGTCAGAGAAAGTGCATCGGGGTCCTTCATCGCATCTTTAGGGGAGACTCCTGAAAGTCCTACTTACTATTTGCAATGGACATTTTATTTCCAGCTTAGTTATATGTATATCCAAGAGGGAGGCTGAGTGGCCAGGTGCCTGCCTATCCTTGGTGTTTCATTTCTGAGAGGGCAGGAGAGGAAAGCCGGGAAGGCAGTTAGCGTCTGCCACAAGACCGCCTACCCAAGTCATAACCACAGGAGCTGTATCGGTTGAGGCCAAGCAGAACACATGCAAAATTTTGGATCAGTGCCTCTGAGACATTAACTCACAAAGGAAAGTATCTACCTTCTATGCCTAAGGTATAAAAATAAAAGCCTTACTATTTTTCAGTAGCAGTGGTGGATAATGAAAAATGTAACAGAATTACTAAGTGATAGCAATATGATCTTGGGTTGAGTCCTGGTACTAACTGTGCTGATCTGGCCAAGAACCTCAGAACCTTTCACTCCTCATCTGTGAAGTGGACAAAATGGTGCTCGTCCTAATTGTTGAGGTGATGGTGAGAATAAAGTCATTAAAAATTGAAAGCTTATAAAAAGATAGATCTAGCACAGCTAATAAGATCAAATTAATACTGGCCATTATAATTCATATTTTATTAGTGTTAAATATAAGGAACATTTCTAATAAGTTTAACAAATATGAGGTAGGTAGTCAAAGCAGTTACATGTCTATATTAGTTACACAAGAACCCTGTCACTTGAGCCATACTCCCCTGGACTTCAGTTTGCTTTTCGGATAGGGTCTCTCACTTTTGTCCAGGCAGTCCTTAGACAATGATTCTTCTACTCTTTTTTTTTTTTGTTCTCCAGAGGTTGGAACTAAAGGCATGAACCACCAGGCCACTCATGAATATTAGTTTTATGTTGACTACATTTACTTAAATTTACATCATTACTGGCATAAGGTCGAATAACTGGAAAGTAGTTTACATTTATATACAAACTTAAGTGAATGTATAGTGTGCATAGACTATATTTTCCTTCACCATGAATCATTCGTATATACCTTTGCAGAATTAATAGAAAGGAAACTCATACATGGTATCCATAAAGATATAACAAAAGAATAAGATTTTACTTACTTTATAAACCACATTAACCTAATTAAATCATAAAAATTTTGTGCAATAATGTTCAAATTCCTATTGGTGATGTTTATTTTAGATTGTGTGAAGTCTACTCAGCATTCTTTATTAGGGTTTTGAAAATAATCATCTCTGTGATATTTTAAAAATTATACTCATGGAAAGAACTGTAAAAATATTAATATGCTGTCAAATTGCACCCTCCAGTGGAAAAATGTTTGTCCATAAGAATTGAGTAGATTTGTTTATATGTTTGCAGCTTTGATGCTCTCAAATGTGTTCCTGCTCAAAAGTTTTCAAAATGTAATTCTATGTTATGACCCAGTCTATTAGATATATCCAATGATACTTTCTGGGTCTCCAGGGTGTTGTTCTGAGTTTTCAATTTTATTAGGTTAATAGGACATTTAATATTGGAGAGGTAAAAGGGCTTCAAAGAAAAAATTTTAAAGATCAAATACTATAGGCACATGTCTATAACTGTTTTCTAGAAGAACATCCTTAACTATGTACTTAATAAAAATTGTTTTCCATGTAGTGAACACCTCTTAGTGTTAAAGATGCTGATTTTTATATTAATAACTTATATTTACATTCCTTTGGTAAAGATTTGCGTTGGAAGGATCTATGGTTGCTCGGTATTGGAACAGAAACTTTTAGAAATAGTTAATTTAAAACTGCAATGATGTGTTTTCATCTCATAAACTGAAGAAGAGATGAACAGAGAAAGGCAAATAAGTAGATCTGAGCCTAGAGGAGATATCAGAATCAGCTCTAGGTGTTTATGTGAATGGATGTTTCCTTCCCTTACTGTTTCTATAGTGATCAGTCAAAACAGTCTCATATGCACTCTCCATTAAAAAGATAAAAACTTCAGTCTACCCTGTGACAAAGGGAACCAGTGTAGACCACAAGGAACACGATGACAGAGCTTTCAACAAGTGGCCATAAGCAAGAAATGTCTTTGTTTAAAAATTACCGCCAGGCAATCAGGTGTGATATTCCACACCTGTAACCCCAGTACTCAGGAGACTGAGATAGCAAGATGGCAAGATCCAAGTGCCCTTGGGCTACATAAAGAGACTGATTATAAAAAATAAATAAAATCAGGAAAGTGTTTCACTCTGTAGTAAGGAGGTCAGATCAGGACAGCGCTATCATTGGCCAAATGGCAAGTTGTACTACCTGGCATCTTGTCTTGATAGGTGTGCCTGGATTCCTAGAGGAAGGGAAGTCCCATTCCCTGGTGATGGGAGTTCCTGAATCCCAAGAGCCAGGGGTGGGCACTTGGCCTATAGGTTACTAACCCTGTCTGTCAAGTGCTTGGGACTGGGAGCTTCTTGTGATTCAGGTGCCATTAGGATATACCACATGTCTCCATGTGCACGTCCTGTGTTCTGTCTCCTGGGTCTCTCATCACCATGGCATCCCAAGTCAGCTCTCCATCAGAACTGAATTGGTTTGTTGGTATGCTTTGTGTTCTTTCTTCCCTCTCTGGCCTGTTTCCTGATAGTGTTAAGGGTATTTGTGGGCTGCAGGCCTTTGTAACAACTGGCTGCCTGCAGACTGCTAATGTTCTAATAACAACTCCAAGATTCGATCCTTCAATATGTGGCTGCTCAGATAATTTACACATATATAACAATTCCTCTTCAAAATGTGAGATATTTGTGATATTTCAGAGTAAAACCTGTTAACGACCGGTGGCACAGTTTTTATTTTTCCAAGTGTCCACACCTCTGTCTGCCAGTCTGCCCAGTGTGAACACTGACACTGAACACGGACCTGAATCCAAAACTGGAAATGGCCTTCCAGGCCCGTTCTGTGGGTGTCTTAGCCAACAACTGCTCTGTTTTCCATCTCTTATGATTCAATGCCACACCATCAAACTCAAGCCCAGGTAGAAGTGGAGCCTTCTCTAAGTCTCCTCTCTCCTAGAAATTCTTCCCTTTTGACTTCTCTCTACTTCAGTACAGTCTCTAGAGATCTCCTTTTTTTTCTAAGTATAGCTCTAAGCCTTCCCTTTCCTCACCTTCTCCACTCCAGGTCAAAGCTAAGTATGACAGTCCAACTACAAGTAAGTCACTTTTATCCTCAGTGTCTCTTGAGAGGACTTACAGGTCTCTTCCTCATAGAGAATTATAAAAAGAAATAAACCTTTCTCCCTATAGGAGCCCTTGGCAAAATATTCACTGTCCCTGACAGATGAAACTAGATCTCAAAAGAAAGTAGACGCGATATTTACTTTTGTTTCCTAAATAGCTATGGCCTAATTCTGACGTGCTTTGGTGCTCATCTTCTGTGGTCTGGTGTAGAGAAAGCCCAGCTCCAGGATTACAAGGCAAGCAAGGTTTGTTCTCACCCCTCTTGAATGCCTTCTCCATCCCAAGTCAATGTTGAGTGTGACTGGTTCCATGTTTTAATTTTACTTCTAGGTTTCTCACTTTTACTCTTGCCATTCATTTTATTGGTTACTAATCCTTTTATTTTGCTTACTACTAATTACTCCATTCTAAAAGAACACAGGAGGAACATTAAACATTTTACTCTGATTTAGAAGTTTGTGTTTTATTACAGTACTATTTTGTTCTGTTTTATTTTACTTCCTTGAGACAAGTTTTGCAAGGATAACTTGCTCATGTTGGCTCAATCTATGGTCCTGCCGCAGCCTCTTAGGTTCTGGGCTTACATGTGAGCATCACACTTGACTATTACCGATCTGTTGAAGGGGGGGGGGGGAGAGAGCGCACGTGTGTGAGTGCATGCTGGTACTGGGGTTTGAACTTAGTGCCTGGACTGAGATTTTTTTACTTGTGTTGTCCCACTCAATAACTGTGCTCTACCACTGAGCCACATCACCACTGGAGGTTTTTGTGGTTGGATTGGAGATAAGCGTCTCACAGACTCTTCTGCCCAGGCTGGCTTGAAAGATTAGAAGCAGGCCTGGGTCACAGGTGCCCAGCTTTCCAAGTATTTTATACTTGTGATGTTACTGAAAAAACATGTTAAATGCTACCTTTTTTAAAAAAATGGTCACATTCATAGTACAAAGTAGTTTTTCCATGGATATTCAAGTAAATAAATGGAGAACATTTTACTTCCAGAAATAAACCTGCGAGCTTGCTAAAAGACAGTAGGATGGTAACGGATCAGCAAAAGGCAGGCACTGGTACTTTTGAGGGGGTAGAGATTCCCTTTCTTCCTTGTGGGTCCCTCATCCTCCTTGCTACTTCGGATGGAGAACACGACGCCGTTCTGTAGTTTTCACTCTTCCTTTTGATCGCAGGTGGACAGTTGAGGGTTCTCCAGAGAAACAGAGTCTACAGACGGGGAGGTGAGGAAGACAGCACTCATCACACGACGGCAAGGGTGGAGGGTGCAAAACACCCTCGGGCTGGGCACTTCGGTGGGGGTCCCCATGGCAGATGAGCGTCTGAAGTGTCCGGGGCTGGATACTCGGGCCTTGGGCTGGCGGTGAGATGCGGACCGGTGTGGGCATCCCCGGTCTCCTCCTCGGGGGTCTCCCGGATTCCCACGGGGCGGCCCTCCAGCTTCCCCGGCCCCGGCCCCGGGTGGCTGGTCCCCGCGGAGCCCGCGCGTCGCCGGCCTCGCTTGCTTTCCCGGACGTACGGGCTGTGAACCCGCACGTCACTGTTCCGTGCATCCTTTCAAAAGCGAATACCGGGTCGTAGGGCGTCCGCGCGCGCGCCCCGCACTAAGCCTCGGCCTCCGTCACCGAGGACCACCGGGACAACTGGAGCAGCGGAGGTCGGGGAGTCGGTCAGGAATTCCCCCGCGGGAGAGGGTAAGCGCGCATGCGTCAGGAAGGCACGCCGGCGCTCACACATGCGCACCGTGTGTCGGGCCGGCGGCGCGCGCGCCGGGCTGTTTGAGTGACAGTCGCGCGCACGCGCAGTGCGTGGGGACGCCGGCGCGCGCGCGCGCGCGCCGGGTTTTCCTAGGGCGGCCGCGAGACCAGCGGCGGCGGCGGCGGCGGCGGCGGCGCGCGCGGGTGACGTAGCCGGTGCTGCGGGAGCGACGGGACTGCGTCAAGGGCCGGAGCGCGCCGGGGCGGGCGCTGAGGCGGGGCCGAACCCGGAAGTGGAGAGCTCCGGGGCGGGCGCGCCGGGAGCGGAGCTCGGCGGCCGGGAGCCAGCGGGGGAGCCCAGCGGTCCCGGTAATGAGCGTGACGGGCGTTTGCCCCGGGAAGCCGAGCGGGAAAGAGGGGCGGGCCGGGGGGGGAGGCCCGGCGAGAGCTCGGCGTCCGCTCGGCCGCGGCCTGAGGAGGCCGTGGCGCCGCCTGCGGAGCGCCGCTCCCCGGGGGGAGCCGCTTGCTCGGGCCGGGCGCCCCTCCAGGGCCGCCCCCCGCCTGGGGAGGCTCGGGGCGGAGGGGCGCGCGCGGGGTCCCCGCCGAGTGCGCCTCGCGGGCCCGGGATAGCGTGCGCACCGGGGCCTCGGGGGTCCGGGTCGCGGTGGCCTCATTGTCACCGTCCCGGCGGCCCCCCCTCGGGCCGCATCCTTCCCTCCCCGCGTCGGTGCGGTCCCGTCCCGCCGGCTCGTCCGTCGGGCCTGGACGGTGGGTGTGCGCACGCCTCCCCTTAAAATTATTCTTTTGTTGGCTGCCTTTCTCTCTCTCTCCCCCTAACCTGGCCCTCCTTTTGATTCCTCCGCCCTAAAAAAAAAAAAAAAAATCTGAGCCTTGAACGGTGCAAGCCGTGACTTTATCCTCATTTCCTTACACATTTAGAAAAGCTGAGCTAACGAACGGGCTTTGGGTTCCTCCTCACGGTGATTGCTTGGCCCCGTGGAGTTAACACGCTGATTTGATTCTCACTCGTTTGCAGACCATGAAACCGTCGGGCACGCCCCTCCAGAAGCCGTGGTCGAAGACAATCTAGCTTTCCTTCAGAAATCTCTGCAGACACTTATGAAGTTCTCTTGTTCGGGGATTGCTGTACTGCAATGAAGAAGAGGAGAAAGGTTGCTTCCAGTCTTGACGAGAAGATCCACCTGGGCTACCCTAAAGAGTCTCCAGAGGGAAATGTCACAGTGCAGTGTGACCAAGTGACCTGTCCGTACTCCACCGAAAGGCCAGCCCCCGAAGCTCTCCACCGTTACCAGGAGCTCCCTCCCTCTCCAGATCAGAGGACCCTCCTGAGTTCTTTGCAGTATAATAAGAATTTGCTGAAGTATTTAAATGACGATAGGCAGAAGCAGCCATCTTTCTGCGACTTACTTATCATAGTGGAAGGGAAAGAATTTAGTGCCCATAAAGTAGTCGTTGCCGTTGGCAGTAGTTATTTTCATGCTTGTTTGAGCAAAAATCCCAGCACTGATGTTGTCACCCTGGATCACGTCACCCATTCAGTGTTTCAGCATTTGCTTGAATTTCTTTACACATCAGAGTTTTTTGTGTACAAATATGAAATACCTCTTGTTTTAGAGGCTGCAAAGTTTTTGGACATTATCGATGCAGTTAAACTGCTAAATAATGAAAATGTTGCAGCTTTTCAGGCAGAACTAACGGAAAAGTCATCACCAGAAGAAACACTAAATGAATTAACGGGAAGACTGTCAAATAATCATCAGTGCAAATTCTGTAGTAGACATTTCTGTTATAAAAAGTCGTTAGAGAATCATTTGACTAAAGCTCATAGGTCCCTTTTGTTAGGGAAAAAACATGGGTTAAAAATGCTGGAGAGAAGTTTTTCAGCAAGAAGGTCCAAAAGGAATCGTAAGTGTCCTGTGAAGTTTGATGACACAAGCGAGGATGAACCAGAAAGTGGGGACGGGTCAGACAATTTGAATCAAGAAAGCTTTGATAAGGAAAAGTCTGATCGAAATGATTCCGAGGATGCTGGAAGTGAATACAATGCTGAAGAAGATGAGCTAGAGGAGGAAATGTCTGATGAATACTCTGACATTGAAGAACAGAGTGACCGAGATAATGAGGCAGAAGAAGAGGAACCTGAGGCAGGAGATTCTGTAGGAAACATTCATGAGGGGTTAACGCCGGTAATCATTCAGAACAGTAACAAGAAAATATTGCAGTGTCCTAAGTGTGATAAGACGTTTGATCGAATAGGTAAGAAAAGAAAGCTTGCTTTTTGTTTCTGCTTACTGATTTATAATTAAAAGCTAAACTTTGTAAGTAACTTTCAAAAGAGTATTTAGACTGGAACATAATTTGGCTTTCAGTACACATTTATTTGTTTATTCTGTTATTGTCAATTGTTGGGATTCAGCAGTGCAGTGTTTTTATGACCATATTACCCTTTGTTTACCTTTTTTTAGTTTCTTTTGGTGCTCACACTGGGCCTTGAACTCAGGGCTTGGGTGCTCAAGGAGAGTGCTCTACCACTTGAGCCACAGCTACACTTTCTACTTTTTAGTGATTAATTAGAGATAAGAGTCTCATGAACCTCCTGCCTGAGCTGGCTTCAAATCCTGAGCAGCTAGGATTATGGGCATGAGCCACCAGTGTCCATCTTATTCACCAGGTCCTAACAGGTAATAGATGATTAGTATTGTATTTGGACAAAAGATGCCTGAGTATCAGTAAGTATATGCAGTTTTGCTACATATGTCAGTTTTGTTTCAGAAATAACGCTAATTTTGATTCATGAAAATCTAGTAATTTGTGTAGTGAATTCTTTTCACATGGCGACATGTAAGTTATAAACATATTCATGTTTCCAATATCCATAACCCTTTTCCAATTGGAATATTTTAGGTTCTAGGTTAATGAGTAAATCACTCTTTTCCTCATTAGAAAAGAATATGTAGGAAATGTAGTCTGCGGCCTGAAGTTTTGTTACTGCATATTTAATTTTGAGATGTTTAAGATTTGCTAGAAAAATAATTTGGGGAAATGCCTCATATAAACTAATGTGTATTAATTTTAATTACAGTAGTTAAGCTATTTACCTATGTATTGAGGTTATGAAGCTAAAATATTCTACACATGTAACGATAAGAAAAACATAAAGTAGGGCCAAGAATGTGGCCCAGCGGCAGAGGGCTGCATGCATGAAGCCCTGGGTTCAAGTCCTCAGCACCACATATACAGAAAAAGCTGGAACTGGTGCTGTGGCTGAAATGGTAGAGTGCTAGCCTTGAACAAAAAGAAGCCAGGGACAGTGCTCAGGCTCTCAGTTCTAGCCCCAGAACTGGCAAAAAAGAAAAAAAATAAGCATAAGCTGATCTTCTAATTTATACAGTTTAAATTCATATTTATATGTCTTTTTTTTTTTTTTTTTTTGGCCAGTCCTGGGCCTTGGACTCAGGGCCTGAGCACTGTCCCTGGCTTCTTCCCGCTCAAGGCTAGCACTCTGCCACTTGAGCCACAGCGCCGCTTTTGGCCGTTTTCTGTATATGTGGTGCTGGGGAATCGAACCTAGGGCCTCGTGTATCTGAGGCAGGCACTCTTGCCACTAGGCTATATCCCCAGCCCCGATATATGTCTTGTACTATTGATTACTTTCGTTATTGGTATATGTTGAAATTAGTCTTATAAGGCCTAAATATACTGTGGTATTACAAATAACTTCATTTTGCTTTTTAATAATGCTTTTTGAGTATATTCTCTGGATCAGAAGACATTGGACAACCCATTTCAATAATTTTTAATATTTTTTACTTTGCAACTTTGTGCAGAGATGAGTAAAGTAACTTACTGAGTACCTCAGGCAGTTGGAAGAGCTTATATATAAAAGAAACTTATTAGAATCAGGCCACTTAAAGTGCTATTGTGAGAGCTGTCAACAAATGTATGAGGCACAGAGGAGAGGAAAGTTTCCTTGGTACCTAGGAACATTTTATCTTCTCAGTACATCTCAGACATTGTACTCTTAGCACATGCTTCCTGTATTCTGCTTTTATTGACCTAATTTGACTTGGAGATGAGTGAGCAGGAGTCAGTTCACAACATGCTGTATAGGTTCAGAGCATAGATCTCAGACTATCCCATTGAGCACTGGACCTCTGATAGACTTGATGAGAGAACAGGATTTGGGTCCCAGTAAGATGGGGGAAACTAGGCTTTATTATATGTAGGTTTTATGTGAACTCTACCAGATTCTGTAATTATACAAACCTGTTATTTTTCCCTAACCTAGAAATTATTTTATTACAGAAGTACTTTGGAGTACTTCTTTTAATGTCCAGGAAGCTGGCATTTTATGACACAAATTGGGGGAATACTGATGAGCTATAAGGTACTGACCTTTTCCAGAAAGGCTGTGAAATGCCTTTTCTTAGTTGTGGAAATAGTTCACATTGTAGGATTATTTCTCACCAACCTTTCAAAATGCATTTTACAGTAAACTCCTACACATCTTTTTCTTAAACACATTAGGACTTCTTATTGTTCACTAGTTTTTCTCATCTCCATTAAACATGTCTGTCTGTATGTTTTCTTGTCTCCTGTTTATCTTACAGAGATGAAAAAGCATAAGCTAAAGTAATGTCAGACTGTCCAGAGTTTGAGTCTAGATCTTGGGTGACGTATTTATTGTGTGTGCTTTTGTTTTTTCCTAAATAAAACGAAATATGTTAGTAGTTCCCTCCTGTGGAAGGATTCAAATACTACTAAATGACAGTTTTAGGGAATCACTAAACTATTACACAAAATTAAAGTGTTCAAGAAGTCTTAACTGCTCTTCACTATTCATTAATTGGACATACTTTTTGAGTGTCTAATCTGCCTTACAATCTTAGCACTCAGTGCAAAACAGCAATTATAGTACAATATAGGTTGTTTTCTCAGGATGAATATGGAGACCTAAGGGAGACAGGGAAGGCTTCACAAAGCAAGTCTTACCCAGATTTGAGTTTGAGATAAACCTACAGGTCTACACTGATTGGTAATCCTTATGGTAAAAATAATGATGGCTAAGACTTATTAGTACTAGAATGTCTTAAGTGTCTTTTCAGTATAAGTTCATTTACTTCTTCCAATCCCATAAAGTGAGTAATTTAGATATAGAGAGAATAGATTATTGGCTTAATTAAAATCACATAGCTAATTTAGCAGGTGCTCAAGTGTTATTTATGTTTCTGGCTACATGGTTGGAAAAAAAAATGCAGAGGCCATTACCTACATAGTCCGTTTTTAAATATGTAGTAGACTTTTATCATGCTTTTGTTTTTCTTTGTCTTTGATTGCCATCCTTCCTCATATCCTGATTTCTTTTTCTTAGCTTACGTGATAAACAGCATAATTAATAAATGGATGACATAATATTTGCTTAAATTCAATCATATACAAATATATTTAATAAGTTGGTGAAGCTATTTTATTTGTCAAGTAGACAAATAATTATGATTGCCTCTTTTCCTCAGTGCCCTTGGAATACTTGAGTTTTCTAATTTTCATGATAAAGGATTTATTCTGTTTGAAGTGCATGACAGAAATGTTAAATATTCACATTGGATTTAGCCCAAGTAAAACTTATTTATAAATGTATTTGCTGAACAAAGCAAAAGGCTGAGCTTTCAATTGAAAATTACTCCTCATGTTGTTAGGGTTTGTCCTAATTTTATTTATTTTTTTTGTTTAAAAGTACTCTACTGAAATTGCTATTATGCATAGTCATGAAAACAGAGAACCTTAACTGAAACTTTACAGTGTGTTGGATATTGTTGTAAATGCTTCATGTGTTGTTCTAACTACAGGAACATATGATTCCCCCGTTTCAGTCAAGAAAGGTTTGTATCATCAGTGGGCTACTTTTTCAGTTCACACAGCCTGCTGTTTGAGAGCCAGGATTTACATCCTGGTGTATACAAATTTGGCTTGTGTTTATCCATGATGCTTTTCTGCCCCTGCAATGTAGAGATTTGTATTTTCAATAATGGTTTGAATTTTATTCTAAATAGAAATGATGGAATTAACCCAAAATGTATCTTTTAATTTCATTTTCAATTGAATTTTCTTTCTGAAAACTTTTCTTAGAATTATTTTTATTTGGAAATGTCTATTTTATCTGTTCTGAATATACTTACAACTTAGAAATGTATTCAGATGGTAATGCAAAGTTCTACAATATGTAGAACCCTAAGTGTTTATCAGTTACATCTACTTTGTGCTTCATGTCTCAGATTGGTTTGCCTGAGCTGGCTTCAGCCTGATCCTTAGATCAAAGCCTCCTGGCACCTGGCCAACCTGTTTTTGAGGGAAAGTTTTCTGTGAACACTAAGCTCAAGACAGTCTTTGAGGTTAGTCTGAGTTAGAAATTTAGGTAGTTTTTCTTGCTTTCCATGGATTTGGTATGTATATTCACTTTGCTGAATTACGATATTTTCTTCCATGGTCAGATTTTAATGTTAGTGTCATAAATATACTGAATTTAATTTTTGCTTTCTCTCTTCCTCTAGGGAAATATGAAAGCCACACCCGTGTGCACACAGGTGAGAAGCCCTTTGAGTGTGATATCTGTCACCAGCGCTATTCTACAAAGTCTAACCTTACCGTCCACCGAAAGAAGCACAGTAATGAAACCGAGTTCCATAAAAAGGAGCACAAGTGCCCTTACTGTAACAAACTCCATGCCAGCAAGAAGACCTTAGCCAAGCATGTCAAGAGGCAAGTGGTGGCTTGTTTCATATGCAGTGCATTGTGCTTAACATTTTAATTTTAACTCTTAAAATGTAACTTGAGATAAAGTTTTCTGATGTTGAAATAATAATATTGTCTGTAAAAGTTGAATATAGGATATTTTGGCTATTCTCTTTTCTGTATTAGGTTTTGGCAAATGTGTCTTCAGGAATACATCATTTTATACCTCTAGAGAATTTGTTTTTTTACATGTAAGTTTTTGTTTAATGTGTACACGTTTCTATATGTGTATAACAATACTAAATTTTCTGAAACAACTGTTGTATCAGCATAGACACATTCACATTTATCAAAATGATGTTGATACCTATATTCTTAGCTGGTCTCTATAATATCAGTCCGTGGTTTTTCTTTTTGCTTTTGTTTTGAGGTAGAGGTTCACTCTGTAGCCCAGGCTGCCTGTGAATTCACAATGGTCTTGCCTCAGCTTCTTGAGTGCTGGAGTTACAATTATGAGCCACCATGCCCAGCTAGTACTGGAATCTGGGAATCATTGTTGACAGATTCATATTAAGATTCTGACTTACTATACTGTCTTGTCCTAATAAATGTTTTCCTTTTCTCTGATAGATTTCATCCTGAAAATGCACAAGAATTTATTTCCATCAAGAAGACTAAGAGCGAAAGTTGGAAATGTGATGTAAGAGTTTTTAATTTAAATTAGAAAGCCCAAGTGGATATAATATTCCTTTTGGGGAAGAAAATTAGGTTTTAAAGTAACATAACTTAGTTTGTTTACCTTTAGATCTGTTATATAAAGTTACTCTAATTTTTTGTGAGGGAGGCAGATTGAAGGGATAATTTATTTTTCAGTGGGAGGAGTTTATGAACATCTTTATTCTTCAGGACCCTAATGTATTTTTTCATTATTTAGATTAATATCATTTTGTATTTAATATTATCGATCATTTGTATCTTCTTCATGCTAATAATTCAAAAGTGAATATTTTATTTTTTTCAGTACTGGGCATTGAACCCAGAGCTTCATGCTTGTTAGTCAAGTGCTCTACCACTTGAGCTACAACCCAGCCTTCTTGGTTTTATTTGCTTACTTACTTAGTACTAGAGTTTGAAACCAGGTCCTTATGCTGTCTAGGCATAGGTGTTCTGCTTCTTGAGCCACTCCTCCAACTCTAAAGTTAACTGTTACTCAGATCTACATAAGATAATGTCTTTCCTTTGCTAAATTTTATTATCCTTTGTATAAATGATGATGTTTATAATTGTGCCTATTTGTAATATTGTATGAATTAAGCAAAATAACCTGCTTATTATTTAGCATTGTGCCTGGTTTATAATCTATGTTTTTATTACCGTAGCTTCTCTGTCTTTTAAAGGTTACGATATGTGTCACTTTCTTTAAAAGTCACATTTTTTTAGCTGGATACTAGTAGTTTGCTCACATATATTCCTAGTTACTCAAGAGGCTGAGACTCAGGAGGATAGTGGTTGTAAGCCAACTCTGGGGAGAAAAGTTTACACAACTCTTATCTCCAAATTAATCATCAAAAAGCTGGACTGGAGGTTTGGCTCAAGTGGTGGAACATGGTGGTGTACATGAAAGCTGAATGTGTGTGAGGATTTGAGTTCACTGTCTGCCCTCTCTTTCCCGCACAGAATTGGATTTCTTCCTTCCAGGCAATGATTTTTCTGTGACTTCTTATTCCTATTCCCAACCATATGTATGGCAACAATCATAAAAAAAAAATCCTGACATATGAATGTACATTCCATGGATTAGGAAATTGGTGTTTAGAACTGAGCTAGTAAGATTATTCTGTAGCTCTGCATGTAAGGAGTTGTAATTCAGCTGTCATCAGCATCAGTTTATGTAATTCTTACATTTTGCCATTGTTGTTGTTTGATTTTGTTTGCCTGTTAATTGCAATTTGATTATAATTTGGCAAGCTACAATTTTTGTTGGGAGTAATTTATGTCTACTTGAATTCATATACTTACTTTTCCTCATCATGAATATTGTACATTAATTCTGTTTCTCTTACATTTCACATACTTTTTCACTTAGATTTGTAAGAAATCTTTTACTCGAAGACCACACTTGGAGGAACATATGATTCTCCATTCTCAAGATAAACCTTTCAAGTGTACCTACTGCGAAGAACATTTCAAATCTCGGTTTGCACGGTTGAAGCATCAGGAGAAGTTCCATCTGGGTGAGAAGATTATGTTTTCTTTTCTTTGCCAGTCCCGGTACTTGAACTCAGGGCCTGAGCACTGTCCCTGGCTTCCTTTTGCTCAAGGACATAACTCTGCCTCTTGAGCCACAGCGCCACTTCTGTTTTTTCCTATATATGTGGTGCTGAGGAATCAAACCCAGGGCTTCATGTATATAAGGTGAGCACTTTACCACGAGGCCATATTCCCAGCCCCAGATTATGTTTTCTTAAAGCAGTCATAGCCATTATTTATTTCATCATGCTGAAGAGCCTACTACTGTTAAATGATACTTTTTCTTTTAAAAATTGTTAATATTTTTAGGGGCTGGGGATATAGCCTAGTGGCAAGAGTGCCTGCCTCGGATACACGAGGCCCTAGGTTCGATTCCCCAGCACCACATATACAGAAAACGGCCAGAAGCGGCGCTGTGGCTCAAGTGGCAGAGTGCTAGCCTTGAGCGGGAAGAAGCCAGGGACAGTGCTCAGGCCCTGAGTCCAAGGCCCAGGACTGGCCAAAAAAAAAAAAAAAAAAAAAATTGTTAATATTTTTAAAAGTGTGTTTGGTTGCCAGCAATATTAAGAAAGTATACGTAATCCCATTTCACATCTTGCCTCCATTGTGTGTACTATATCTATTATCCACATCTCTCACCATATGGGACATTGGTGAAATACTCCCAGCTTTTGCTGATGAGGAATAAAATTGCTAGAATCATCTGTGCACAAGTTTTTTTTTTCCTTGTGGATGAATGTGTTCAATTCCTTTAGGTAAATATCTAGGAGCCCAAAGGCTGTATTAGATGGTGTGAATATGTTTTGTTTGTAAGAAGCTGCCATGTTGTCTCTTCAAAAGTGGCTGGACCCCTCTGCATTCCCTTTAGCAGTGAATGAGAGCACCAGTTTCCTGTCCTAACAATCATCTAATATTGTGGCCCTTGTAATTCTGTCTAGTAGTATCACATTGTTTTATTTTGCTTTCCTTGCTTGTGTGTGATAAGGCCTATCCTTTCATGTACTTGCCATTTATGTGTCTTCTGTTGTTTGGTGTCTTTAGCCAGTTTTTTTCAGTCATGTTGTTTGTTGTTTTTTTATTGTTGAGTTTTGAAAGTTCTTTGCATATTTTGAGTCTACTTAGAAGGGCAGATCTAGCTCAGGTGATAGAGTACCAGCCTTGACCTCAAAAGCTAACATATGGTGTTTAGGCCCCAAGTTCAATTAGATCCTATAATTTTATCCTGTTTAGAGAGTTAGTATGAAGATCTGCCTAAGTATTAGTTTTAAGTTGAGTTGCATACCTGAAAAGTTTAGAGAGATTTGACTGCATACAAAATTGAATATCCAGTGTAAGAAACCCCCAAACCCCACAAAACAATTTTTTCTTTGAAGGACCATAATCAGTAACTAAACCTTACGAGAAGATTCATTTCTCTTTCAACTCAGCTGGAACCTTCAACTAAATAGTTAACACTTTAGAAGTTTTTGCTAGTAGGAAACTTAGGATTCAGTTAAGTCAATGCTTTTATGAGACATGTAGGTTTCATTTTGTAGGATTAAGCAAAAATATGCCGCCAGATTTTCAGTTATCATCTTATTAGCAAAAAGCTATGGCTTAGAAATATCGTGAGTCCTCTTACTCTTTCATAGATTCTCATTACCTCTTTCTCACAGAAATTTGGTATGCAGTATTTTTTACTTTATTTTCATCTGAAAGTAGAAATTGGCTGCTTCGATTTATTTTATGTCTTAGATGCCAAGCCCTATACTTGACTGTAGGGATGTGGCAGTGACTGTCACCAGCTTTGCTGGGATCAGCAGGAAGGAGCAGAAAAATAAACTAATAATTTTACAGTCACAGATTCTGCCTCTGCCGCCACTAAGAGTGATAGGCTTTGCTTGTGATACAGCTATTAAATTTAACTCAGTATAGATCTTCAAACTCTAAATGCATGTCATTCTTTTTTAAATTTTAGGTCCTTTTCCATGTGACATATGTGGCCGCCAGTTCAATGACACAGGGAATTTGAAACGTCATATCGAGTGTACTCATGGTGGGAAGAGAAAATGGACTTGCTTTATTTGTGGCAAATCAGTGAGAGAAAGGTGAAGAATGATCTGCAAAACCCAGAAAAGTTTAGTGCTTTTTACACAGAATTAATTTTGAGTATGGCTTATAGGGGGCTGAGTAACTCAAGATACAAAATACTTGATATGCTTTGGTTTAAAATGTGTGAAGAAGAAATTCTAAAAATATTAGAGAAGTGATAGAGAATCAGGATTTGTAGGTTTTGATGATTGATTTTGCTTACATCTCACATTATCCCTTTCTGAAACCCCCCTAAAAATACACTCAAGCCACAAAATGGGGAACACAGAATAGTGTCAGGATGACCCTGGAAGCTGTTTAGCAGCTGTGCTAATGAGTCTGCAATAACTCAGCAGATCTAAGGGAGACACATCCCAGAGTGGCAACGGAGGATGATGTGAACCTAGTTTATATCACAGTATGGGAACTGGCAGTGTCAAGTACCACTGAGCTCCAGTAAAGCAGGAGACTACAAGGAGCAGCCAAGGGAAGACAGTCCAGACTTTAGAAGCTGATTCTGCTGACCACATGTGTCATGGCTGCCGGACACCTGCCCCTGTCCGCAGGGGCTTGCTAGACTGAAGTTCGTTAAATTGTTAGGTGGTCACATATGTGTTGGATGTTGAAAGTAGTGAGCCCTCTGCCTTATCCCTGCCAATATTTTGACTTTAGATATTTTTCCTCAAGCAGCATGTTGGAAGGCTGTTCCCTGAAAATAGCCTGGCAGAAACATTTTCCTAATGAGTGGTATGTCCAAACCACCCGCAGTGAAGCAGTCAAAAGGCCTACCATGTTCTTTGACTATTACATCTACTTCTTAATCAATCTGGACAGTTATGAGCAAATGGTTGATTATGAATGAGGAAAATCTTTAAGATGGAAGATAGATTGAAACAAAAATGGGGGAAAAGGAATTTTAAGGATCTTCTGAGCTCTTCAGTATTTTACAGTGGAAATATTGTTATGGTTTTGCTTGCAACTCAACCCTTCAAAAGCACATAATACAGAATTTAGCATCTTGCATGTGTGTATGTAGTGAAAGGAAAACCATGTTTACCATAAGTATAAATGGCTGATGAGATTAGAGAGAAGCATGTGGAGGAATTTAACATGTGATAAATGTCCAAAGGCTCAACCTAAACATAGGCTTAATACAATGTTTTAAAAGAATGAATTTCATATATGGTGCACACTTATAATCTCAGCAAGAGGCTGAGGCAAGAGGATTGAATTTGAGTCCTGGACTGCACAGTAAGGCTCTGTCTCAGAAACAGAAACAACAAAAAAAGATCCACTCAGATATTTAAAATGTTTATGTCTTAAAATTGAACTTCTCTTTTCATAAAATGGATGTATTTATGGAGTGATAGGAAAATCAGTACACTATATTTCATAGTAAATGTATAGCTGGGCACCAGTGGTCCACACCTGTAATCCTAGCTACTCAAGATGCTGAGATCTGAGGATTGTGGTTTAAAGCAGCTTGGGCAGGAAAGTCTGTGAGACTCTTATTTCCAGTTAACCACTAAAAAAATCAGAAGTAGACCCGTGACTCAAGTGGTAGAACACTATCCTTGAGCAAAGGAGCTCAGAGACAGTGCATTACGCCCTGACCTCAAGCTATATAGATTGAAAAATTACTCCGTTTACTATGTGAATTATAAATTTAATTTGTGGTTCTGTAAGAACAAATAGAAAACATCCCCAAACCCCAAAGACAATGCTTCTGTCTTTTTACTGTAACGATTTCTAAGGTTCTGCGAGTATACCTGCAGGCCTGCTTATTCAGGAATCTTTTGGAAAAGCACCGTCTGCTGGCACAGCCCTGCTTTTGTTTCTCATTCTGCATTTTAAACTCACTAGATTTGGGATTGAAATAGAAAGCAAGTAGTAGTGGCAGCAGCAGCTGTGAAGGACAGTCACATTTGTCTTTCCCTTCTGTCCCCTTTGCAAAACATTGTCCAAGCTGGCACTGGTGGCTCCTGCCTGTAATCCTAGCTATTCAAGAGGCTGAGATCCAAAGGTTCTGGTTTGAAGTCAGCTCAGATGGAAAAGTTTAGAGATTTCATCTCCAAATACCCAGGATAAAACTGAGCAGGTGGTATAACTAAAGTGGTAGAGCAATAGCTGAGTAAACAAGCTGAGCAAGTGTATAACTCTGAGTTTAAGCTCTGGCACTGACAAAAATAAACAGAAAATCAACTTTGTCTTTATCCATCCTTACACAGGTCTTCAGACATATGGGTAGTCTCTTATTGTTAGAAGCATGGGGATTGCTAGCAATATACTTAGACCAATAGTGGTTAGCCAGTAGCCAACCCATGGTCAGTGAGGGAGGGAAGACTTAGGAATAGTAATAATTAGATGCTTTATATAAATTACTTTTTTAAATCAGCACCAAAATGGTAGAGACCACTGCAGCATTTCCTTTGCCATTGTTTTAATGAATGTTGAGCACACATTTGTAAGGATATCCTGAAAAACTGAATTCTGTGAAGACCAGTATACCCTCTCCACCAAAATCCACATCACTTTTATCTAATGCAGTCATGCTCATTGAGCAGTTTTTGTCCATGCTTCTTCAGGATTTGCTTATGCTGGATAAGAGCCAGATGTGGTGGCGCACACATGTGATCTCAGTACTCATGCCTGAGGCAGGGGGAGAATGAGTTTGAGGTCAGCCTTAGCAAAATAGTGATGCTGTCTCAAAAAAGAAAAAAGAAAGAAAGAAAAAGAATGGGGAGAGAGGAATTAAACCTAAGTATACTAAGAGAGGAGGCCTAAGTTAATATTTTTAAAATAAAATTTTAAGGAGAAACATAGGAACATATTTATATCTGGTTAGAATAGTCCACTAAGAGCAGAAATGCTGTAGGGGAAAGAAGAAAGTATCTGTTAGCTTGAATAGCTTTCTGGTATGTTTCTTGAACTCTGATTAGCATGAATGCTGATGTTAAAAGCACTTTATGGTTTTTGTCTTTTGTTGTTTTTTATTCCTAACACAGAACTACTTTGAAAGAACATTTAAGAATCCACAGTGGAGAAAAGCCTCATCTTTGTAGTATTTGTGGGCAAAGCTTTCGTCATGGAAGCTCATACAGGTAAAAGCCATTTTTCCTTTGGGATAAGTAAGATAAAATTACATTCCTTGCTTCAGTTCTATTGTAATTGCTGTCATTAGTTAATTTGTTTTTTTGTGGTACAGGAAGCCATGCCTTCAGGTCTCTTGGTTTTAGTGGGTCTACCTGGCCTTGAACTTGCAATCTCCCTGCTGAATCAGCCTCCCCTGTCGCTGGCATTATAGGCATGCACCACTCTGCCTGTCTTGCTCTAATTATGTTTCCGTTAAAACATTTCTTAGCCCATATGATATGTAAAGTTGTACTTTGAAACTTTACCAAATACATTTTCCCGTACAATATCTGATGTTATATCTCCATTCTATGCATAAGAGACTATTAAGTGTTTATTCATTACCAGGTTTACTGAAGCTTCTATGAAATTGTCATTATTTCAGTATTTATGTGTCTTTGGATGAACATTTATTAAAACTCTCTTGTTCTGAACTTTTGGTGTATTTTCCCATTCTTTATTTTTACTTCTGGGTCAGTGCCAAGACTTGAGCTCGGGGCTGTCTGTCCTCATTTGGCTTTTTTTATCTGAGGCTAGTGTGTATACTCTACCACTTGAGCCTTACCTCCTGTCCACCTCTTTTCCTTTTCCTCCTTCACTTTTCTTCTTCCCTTTTCCTTTCCCTTTTCTCCTTTCCTTTCCTTTTCCTTTCCTGTCCTGTCCCTTCTGTCTGTGTTCTCCCTATGCTACTTTGAAACTGCTATATGCTCAGATCTTAGCCTCTTGAGTAGATAGGATTACAAGTGTGAGACACTAGTGCCAACTTCTTTATTCCTTGTTGTAGAAAAAAAAATAGCATTAGCATAAAAATATGGTAAGATTAAAAACTCTGGAATTATAAATTTTCCAAGTCTTTTCTGCATTGTTAGCTGTTTGTTTTTATGGCTGAATCCCCGATCATATTATCAGTTAATGAAAAGGTGATCTTCCTAAATAAATAGGTAACTTATAAAGTGTGTCTTCAAGTTTAATTTTTATTAATGCTCTCTAGAATTTTAATCTTAGGCTTTAATATTTACGCTTCCATTTGTTGTTGACTGTTTTAGTTTAAACAGAATATTTAAACTGTAACTTTACATGTAGTCTAGTTCCAGTGGCAGTTTACCCATTTTGGCTATTGTAGAATGGCACGTGTTTTGGCAACTTTAACACTCAAACTTCTCCATTTCTGGGACTTGACCACTCAGATATTTTTTGTTTTGTTTTGTTTTGTTTTTTGCCAGTCCTGGGCCTTGGACTCAGGACCTGAACACTGTCCCTGGCTTCTTTTTGCTCAAGGCTAGCACTCTGCCACTTGAGCCACAGTGCCACTTCTGGCCATTTTTTATATATATGGTGCTGGGGAATCGAGCCCAGGGCTTCATGTACTCGAGGCAAGCACTCTTGCCACTAGGCCATAGTCCCAGCCGATCACTCAGATATTTAACAATCCCAGGCATTTGGCAGGGTTAGCAAAGCAACTTTAAGACCTGTGATTTAAGTGGGAAGAATTCTCTTCCAGAAATGCTTTGAGCATGTGCAAATGGTGACTATTCTTTTCTGAGAGGTGGCTGGGAATACTGGACTCAGCTTGTGAGAAATGGGAAATGCCCCGAAAGTCACACATACAAAGCAGACATATGGTGGTTGAATAAAGAGCAGTTTTCATCACTTCCTCATTATCATGCATGTTCCTTCTGCATCACCAGTTTAATGGTCTCCAGTGTCTTTGTTTATAGACTTCACTTACGAGTACATCATGATGATAAAAGATACGAATGTGATGAATGCGGAAAGACATTCATTCGTCATGACCACCTTACAAAGCACAAAAAAATACATTCAGGTAATGATGTTTCTTTTTCCAACATGATTTTTATAAATCATATTTTGAGAATACAATACCTCAAACTGTTTACGTTGGCTGCTGTTTTAATAATTTGCCATGTAAATCACCCCTTTGTAGTTCTGGCTCTAAAGGCCTTTCTGAAAAAGCATCGGAAAGGGAAATTTTGTAACATGTTTGCTGAACTTTGCATATTCTGTTCTCTATGTGAACATTTATTGTGAAGTTGTAATTTTTAAGCAAATTCTCAAACTTGGAATTTCTCAGTCATGTTGATGTGTGCAGAATCAGATTGTTCAAGAAGGAAACCTTAGGGGCTGGGGATATAGCCTAGTGGCAAGAGTGCCTGCCTCGGATACACGAGGCCCTAGGTTCGATTCCCCAGCACCACATATGCAGAAAACGGCCAGAAGCGGCGCCGTGGCTCAAGCGGCAGAGTGCTAGCCTTGAGCAGGAAGAAGCCAGGGACAGTGCTCAGGCCCTGAGTCCAAGGCCCAGGACTGGCCAAAAAAAAAAAAAAAGAAGGAAACCTTGATTGTTCTCATTTTGATTAAATCTGACAAAAAGTGAAATTTTGTTCTTCTGAAGGCATATGACTGCTAACTGGTTGCTACCACTAGTTTCTGTTATAATGAATTTTGCAGTCTTATATTTGAAAGAGAGTGCCATCATAATCCTGCTTAATTTCAGATCTTCACATAATATTTGTAATCTTTATATTCTGGGATATTCTCTCATGTTTTCCTCTCAGATTGGTGTTCAGCAAGTTCAAGTACACAGTGATGCTGATCCTTTCTAGATAGAATCTCAGTGAGATCACTGAAGAGATCTTAAAGGTTTCATGGCTTTTGTTGGATTTTTGCATTTTTATTTCTAGGATTATCTTCTTAAAATCTGGAGGAATTCTAGAAGTCATGTGCATTAATTGCACCTTGTTCCTGAGACAGATTTTCTGTGTGTATTGTTGGTATTGGGGTTTGGACTAGGAACTTCATTCTCTTACTTGACTTTATCACTCAAGGCTTGTGCTCTACATTAGAGCCACACCTGTACTTCTGACTTTTAGGCTGGCTTTAAATCAGGATTCTCAGATCTCAGCCTCTTGAGTTGCTAGGATTACAGGTGTGAGCCATCAGTGTCCAGAAAACACACAGATTTTTAAACACCAAAGTTTTATTAACTAAATGTAAGAATAAGATCTTCTACTAGAATTTGCATTGTATTTCTGTTTTGGCTCAGTACAAATGTAAGATCCCAGAGGTAAAAAAATCTTTTTAAAATGAAGTATATTTGTATTCAGGCATATATTCCTAAAAGAATATTCTGAAATTTGACTTTTTTCTTGAACTCAAACCTATTGAAAGGTAAGGTTTGACGTCTATAGCCATGGGCTGTTTTTTTCCTCCACATGGGAAAAAAGGACACACCCATGAGATCAACCTAAGATTGTTTGAAAAAATATACTTGGGTAAGAAATACAAAGGAAATAACCAGGTCTTGCCTGTTCTTTCCATCATGTCATCTTATTGTATGGCCTTTATTTCTAGAGAAAAGCAAAACAAAACTAAAATGCAAATGCATGTTCTAATTACCTTATCTGGGTTTTTATTTCTAGGTGAAAAGGCTCATCAGTGTGAAGAGTGTGGGAAATGCTTTGGTCGTAGAGATCATCTTACCGTTCATTACAAAAGTGTGCACCTTGGAGAAAAAGTGTGGCAAAAGTGAGTGAACATGCACAGTTCATCATTGCCAGATGAGCTGAATCCTGCTTTGAGAAGAGTTAGAACTGTTTCGTTCATGTTGTTTAGTTGGGGATAGGCCAGCTGGCTCTTATTGACTGAAGTGCTGGTTGTCTCACAAGGACCCTGGTCCTCATAAATTTTAAATTTGAGATTAACTTGAAAATATTTCTTAGGTACTCAACGATACTCTTTACTGAGTCTAACATGGGGCAGCTTATAGGGTTGTTTTTTTTTTTCAGTACTCGAGGTTGAGCTAAGGGCCTTGTGGTAGGCAAGACAAGCTTTCTAATACTCCCCAGCCCTTTTGCTTTAGTTTGTTTATCTGGTAGGGTCTTGTGCTAATAATTCTTCCTTGTACATAGCTGGGATTGCAGACATTGATTACCATGTCTGGCTTCAATCTCAGTTTTTTCATGGATGCAGGTTTTGAAATTGCTACAATTTCCCTTTCTTTTATCCAGTTGTAAGTTAACAGTGAAATTTAGTCTTTTTGGTGTGTAGTTCTGTGAGTCATGTACACATCAAAATATAGAATAATTCCATTACCATAAATTTCTGCTGTTTCTTTGCAGCCAGCCAATCCTTTTCCCTTTAGGCCACTACTGATCTGTTTTACTTCGTATAATTTTTCTTGCTTATATTTAATAGCTCAAAAGAATAAAAGTGAATAACTTAAAATAGTTTCCAACTTTAACATCGCCTTTATAGACTTATTTGTGAGGAAGAACTAATATTTAAATAGTGTCCATGTACCTTGAGACCTCTCCGGTTTCTGATGAATGCAGTTGCTTGTGATTTTCTGTTTGTCTTTATTTTTGCCAGTACGGGTCTTGAACTCAGGGCCTCATACTCTCTCTCGCCTTGCTTGCTCATGGCTAGTGCTTTACCCTTTGAGCCATGTCTCCAGTCCAGAATTTTGATGGTTAATTAAATACTGGACTGTTATACTTATGCTAGCTCCAAGCTATAAACTTCCATATCTCAGCCTTCTGGGCAGCTAGGATTATAGGGGCGAGCTTCAGCCCTGATGAAACATGTTTTGTTTTTTAAATCACCCTCGGTACCTATATAGAATTACATTTACAGTTACAAAATTATAACTATTGCTATCTCTTGACATTATATGCAAAGAACTCAAACTTATCTGTTTTCTAGATATAAAGCAACGTTTCATCAATGTGATGTTTGTAAGAAAATTTTTAAAGGAAAATCAAGCCTGGAAATGCATTTTCGGACACATTCAGGTAAAACTTAATGAATAGTTTACATATAAGCTCATTATATATGTTTAATTGCTTTGTTTTATATTCAGTTTGTATTTTTGCAAGTTGCTATTCTGAAAGGGAAAAATTGATTTCATAAATGTCACAATGGGAAGTAATTGCACTTGGGCAACTTAAATATGAAAAAGTTGGCAGCAAAGAGTTTTTACTGATTGAGTGCCATTACTAAAGACAAAATTGTACTCTCCCAAAAGAAAAGGCTGTAATTTAGGGGTACATATATAAGAGTATAAAAATGAATGAACTATGTGGATGCTATCTTTCCTTATCAGTTATAAATGGAAACTTAATTAGAACTCCCACTTGAAAGAGTCAGTGAACTTAAGGGAAGTTAATATGAGACTATCAGTGATTTAAATGCACAGAATTATTCTAAGGAATCATAAAATACTGCTGGCAAAATTGCATTGATAGCCTTGCTATATGGTAATTGATTGTGGCCAGTGACAACATAGAACTATTTCATAGCTTATTGAAATTAGATCAGCTTCTCTGCCCTTTGAGAATTGAGGAAATGAGCTCTATTATACAACAAGAAATGAGAGGGAGAAACAATATCAAGTGCAAGTCAGCATTTACAAAGGGTCAGATGATGTATAGTGGGCTAGGGCAGACCAGATTGTCCATTGCAGACACTCACCTCTGTTGCCATACTACCAGGCCAGCCTCAGACACTGTACAAAGTAATGTGGCTCTTCTACAAAACTGCAAAAACAGGCCATGAGCTGCATTCGTCTTATACCCTGTAGGTTTCTAGCTCCTAAAATGGCCAGCAGGGTTCCTAGTCAAGACATGACACCACTTTTGCTCCAGGATGTGATGGCCATGTTCCCTAGTCTATCTCTGAAATTTATAGGTTCACAAGCTCAATTTTATCTGTGTATATAAGAAGTACATGTATTTTGTGTACTTCGCAGTAACCACTGCAAGTATCTTAGGCAAGATGTCAGCTTTCTAGTTTTCTATGTAGTGAAAGCGAGTGGACAGCTGTCCTTATCCAGGAAGTAGAGTTGCTAATATGTTAATCAGGAGAAAAACTGCAAAAGTTAGATACAGAGTAAAATTAAGTAGTTATTTTATGGCATGTTTGTCTCGGAAACAGTAAGTGTATTGAACCGTCTTTATCCTCACAGCAGTGTGCCTCTGGGGACCACAGTTTTGTTCTCCATATTTGTTTCCTTTCGTCAGCCTAACCTTAGCACATTACATACTATTCAAGTCTTGGCTTTTGGAGTCCTCTTTAGATTCTGTTATGTGAGTATATCCTTTCTGCAGGCAAGGTATAGTGAGTAGATAAACTTCAGGTCAGTACTTAAGCAAGCACTGCAAATAGTAGATGTAGTCAGTTCATAGCCTGTGGCTTGCAAACAATACAGGATCTATAAATATTTGTTGAATAAATGTATCTATCTTGTTTTCCTATTATTACCATGTAGTCTATTTTAAACTACACAGAGAAATTAGCTGAAAGTTTATTAGATTTTGTTCAGTTGGCTTAATGTCATCCATGAGTTTGGCTTGTGTAGTTCTTAGGGTACTAATTATATCTATATTTCTATATCTTACTGAAGCATAATACATGAATTAAAATTGATGTCAAGTTGACAAATGTAGTACTTGATTTTAGTTTTGCGGACTTTTTACTAATGAATAGCCCGATGAACTTTTTGAGTGAAATGTTAGAATAGCCACCATTCCTAAAGACACAGCAAATGACCAGGATTCTAGAAACGTCCACCAGCTCCTCCCAGTCTGTAACCCTTGCATAGATAATGACTGTTTTTAGTTATTTCACTGCTGTTGCTTATGTCATCATCAGAAATTAGTTTTGCCTGTTTGAACGTCATATAGTATTCAACGAGCAAGGGGAGGCTGTTTGGCTTCTTTCAGTCAATAGTATGTCTGATTCTACTGTGACGATAGTTTAGTTTTTACCATATGAACACACCGTACTTTACTCTTTTGCCAGACCTCTGAGTAAAGCTGCCGTTCATGTTCCTGTCCATGCCTTTCCATTCATACACATTACTTTTTCTTTCATTATCTACACAGTATTGAATCATCCAAATCATCAGTACCCCTTGTTTCCATTAAGCTGTTTTAAATTCTTTTCTCAGTGATTTCTTATGGTTGGTTATATGTCTTCCACATTCTCATTGGATTTATATATATGCATTTCATGTTTTTCAACAAAAATTTCACCTACATTTTAATGTTTACTCCTTATTTTTGACTTAGAAATGAAGTTGCATTTGCATACTGACTTTTGTCCAATGACAATGATAATATTTATTATTCTGCTAGTTTTCCCCCCTAGAGCTTTTTGTTCTATTTCTAAGAATGCCACTAGATCATCTGTGAGTAATGACAATTTTCTCTCCCCACTTGTCATTTTTTTGTTTACATTTTCAGTAGTGTACAAATAGAAATGCTTGAGAGTGGACATCCTTGTCTTATTCTCAAAATGAAAAGAAAAGCTTTTAATATTTGGCATTTAAACATGGTATTTCCTCTTTTTTTAGGAGTTACTGAAAAACTCAGAGTGTTTTTCATGAATAGGTATTGAGTTTTATATTTTCTGCATTTATTGAGGTGGTCGTATATGTATATGCATATATGTGTGTGTCATATACATATATATGCTATAGAAGTGCAAATTTTTTTGTTGGTACTGAGATTTGAACTCAGCTTTGCTCCACTTGCTTACACTTCTGACACTTCCCTGTAGCCCTGCTTTTTGCTAGTTATTTTGGAAATGGAGTCTTGCAGAATTTTCTACGCAGGATGCTTTCAGACAAGTCCTGCAGATTCTTTTTTTTTTTTTGGCCAGTCCTGGGCCTTGGACTCAGGGCCTGAGCACTGTCCCTGGCTTCTTCCCGCTCAAGGCTAGCACTCTGCCACTTGAGCCACAGCACCGCTTCTGGCCGTTTTCTGTATATGTGGTGCTGGGGAATTGAACCTAGGGCCTCGTGTATATGAGGCAGGCACTCTTGCCACTAGGCTATATCCCCAGCCCCCTGCAGATTCTTGAGTAGGTAGGCTTGCAAGCATGAGCTAGAGGCACCCAATGTCTTTTATAATTTTTATTAATGTGGTCAGTTTCATTGATGTTGGACGATTACAGCTTGCATTTCCAGAATAAATCGAGTTTGATTCCTAATGTCTTGTCCCATTCATCCTGTCGTGTTTGTCAGGATTCTGTTCAGTATCCTGTTCATGTCATATTATCTTCTATTATCTCATGTGTCTCATTTCGTTTTGCTTGTATTTTCTCTCCGTTTCTATTTTATCATTTTTTAGCTATATTCATGAGACAGTTTGTTCTGAAGGAATCTGTTCCATCTATATACGGTCCTTTTTTCCCCTTTTAATATCTGTAACTCTTTAGTCTCAAGTGATGAGTTGGAAATAATAGAAATTTTTCAGTCATCTAGAGGAGGAGCATCATGTTATCAGTGCTTGGAAGAAGTCACTGATAAATCACTAGTTTGAATTTTTTGTGGGAGTGGAGGCTTTTCCTTTCTTTTTTTTTTTTCTTTTGTAGTGCTAGGAATTGAACCCAGGATCTTAGTGCATGCTATGCAAGAACTCTACCACTGAGCTACATCTGTAGCCTAACTAAAAATTTGCTAATAGTTGAAACTATCAAATGCTCCCTTTAAATTTTTTTTCTATTTTCAAGGAATTCTGTTTAAGATACTAAGTGTGTTGGTAGAATCTCTCTCATTAGTGATAATATCCTTTGATAATCCTTTACATTTCTGTTGTTGATAATGTACCTTTTATTTCTTTGCATTTATTGAGTAACCATTTCAAACAACCACTGAGTTTTGCTGATTTTTCTCTTGATTGGTTTTATTTTGAATCTCATTTCTGCCTTTGTTTTTCCTATTCTCTTTCTTCTGGTTGGATTTCGTCTTGTCCTGGCATCTTTCTGTGGATACCTAAGTTATTAAATTTTATAGTCTTTCATACATTTTGCTTTGTTACCTCATCCCTGACCTTGTATATATTTTCTTTATAATTCAGAATATTCTCTAACATCTTGCTGATTTTTCCTACTTTCATAGTTTATGTAGAATTATATTTTTAATCCCTAAAGACTTGCTGTCTTCTGAGCATGCTTATGTTAATGATACCCAATTAGTTTTACCCTTGTCAGAGAACACATTTGTGTGCTCAGTAAACTTTTATCTATAAGCTAAGTGATATATGATAAAATCTCTGATAGAGTATGTTGTCTGCTTCTCCCTTTGATTTTTATGTTTATGTCATATTTTGAGGCTATGTTCAATTTGTATAAATTTTATCACTATGAAATATCCTTTTTTATGATATATGATGGGATAAAGCAGCATTCTTTTTTTTACAAAAGAAAACAACAATCCCAAGGCATTTATTGTCACCTGATGATAACACAAGGTCATCAGAACTGTGCACACCACATCTTAACAAAAGGGCTCATCAAACAATATGAATGGATGTTTTCTTAGATTCCCAGCAAAGAACACTAAAAAAAACAACAAAAAACAACTGTATAAGATTCTTAACAACTTCTCACTTCATTGATCATTTCTAGTTGGAGACACTTTGTAGTAGAGTAATATTATCTCCTTTTAGCATGATCCGACGCAGTTGCTTTCTTGACTTGGTTTTAGAATGAATTTCTTCTGCATCATCTAACACAAGGTTCATGTATTCATCAAAACCAGTGATGCAGCCCTCTATGCGCACATTCACTTGCTCATAGAGCCACACCTGAATCCGAGATCTATTTTGTAGATATCTGAAGATAAGGTTGATGGGCTGCACCATCGCCTTCTGTACCTTTTGGCCCTGGCCACGGTACGCCATGGTAGAATCTTACAAAGGCCGCAGGGACCAGCACGCCACCTAAGAAAGCCACAGCATTCTTTTTAATAGTATTATGTGATATTTTTTTCTCTCTTCCAACCTTCTGAGGACATGTATTTAAGATGTATAGTTTTGTGTTACTTTTTATTTTAATCAGAAGTTTTAGTTTATTTAAGTTCTGTGTGATCTGTCATTTATGAAGTTTTAAATCTCTCGTGTTACTTGTGTCTTTGTGTCCGAGTGTTGTCTTCTGATCTAACTTTCATTTTACTTACCTCTTCTGTAGCATCTAATTTTCCTTAAAATGTGTAATTATTAATTCAGTTGCTTTGTCTTTGCTAGGGTTTTTTTTCTTCATATATTCCAAGACTAGTGAAATTTTTCTTTTGTCATGTTTCCTGGATATAGTAATCATATTTGTTTAATGTCCCAGTCTTACTTGATTCAAAAAATTTACAATTTTTTATTCAACCACTCAAATGTAGCTGGATGCCAGTGGCTCATGTCTATAATCCTAGCTACTCAAGAGGCTGAGATCTGAGGATCACAGTTTGAAGCCAGCCCTACCAGGAAAGACCATTAGACTTACCTGGTGCTGTGGCTGAAATGCACTAGCTTTGAGCAAAAAAAGCTCAGGGACAGGGTCTGGGCCCTGAGTTCAAGCCCTAGGACTTGAGGAAGCCCTAGGACTTCAAGGAAGTTATATGTGGTGGTATGCACTTGTCATTTTAGCTCCTTGCAGCTATGAGAATCCTAAAATAGGTGGGTCACAGCCTAGGCCAAGTGCCTGGGCAGAAAGGGAGACCCTGTCTCAAAAATAACCAGCAGAAAACAGGATTGAAGGCATGCAGATGTGAGAGTCTTAGGTCAAACCTTAGTATCACCCAAATAAAAGCTTTTTCATGAAGACATTGAGGAAAACCTCTTGGCTAGGTATATGCCAAAGGAAAATACTTGAGTAGCATTGTCTGTCTTTAAGAATTAACTCTCTGTTTTATGATGGTAGTGTACTGGAGTCATGTTTTATTTTCAAAGACAGTCATAGAAAGTTTCCTCTGCACGACAGGTTTTGACAGTGGGGTTTTATAGAAAGAACTGTATCTTTATTGGAAAATTTTATAGGGTTTTTTCCAAAAAAAATATTAAGTTGTTTTTCCTAATACCTCCAACTCTAGGCATTCAGTTGTAAAATCAGATGTCAGATGCAGTTTAAAAGAGCTTTATTTCAAAGTGCCACTCTTTCATGCATGTGAGTAATAAATAGCCAATGCTTCCATTACTTCCTGTCCTTCTTCAACTCCAGCCACGTCTGCAGTGCTCTTGGCCCAGAAATGGGTAGAAATCTAATAGTGACATGTGGCCATCAAGCTCTACCTTGTATCCCAACAGGATCTCAAGGCTCTGTGAGTTACAGAGTGTTATGTATGTAATACTTAATACTTACAGTATTGCTTAATATTTAGCAGTACTTAACAAAGGAAATAACAAATAAAAATGTATGTTTCACCTTGAAGACATAGTTGTTACTCTGCTTCTCTAGAGAGGTGATGATGTTTTAAATGAAGAGAATGAAGGTAACTATTAAATCCACATAATGATAGACAGTCATCTTACTCGGTTTTAAATTGTGCCTGGGCGCTGTCCCTGAGCTTCTTTGTACTCAAGGCTAGTGCTCTACCATTTGAGCCACAGCACCACGCCACTTCTGGCTTTGAGTAATTTATTGGAGATAAGAGTCTCACAGACTTGCCTGTCTGGGCTGGCTTTGAACCTGCAGTCCTCATGTCTCAGTGTTCTGAGTAGCTAGGAATACAGGGCTGGGCCACCTGTGTCCAGTTTATGAGACTCTTATCTCCAATAAACTACCAAAAAAAGTTGGAAGTGGCGCTGTGAGCAAAAGAAGCTCAGGAACAGCCCAGAACCTGAGTTCCCAGGACCTGGGTACACACACACACGCACGCACAGACATACGCACCCCCCCCCCCCACACACACACACGTTAAATGTTCCAGACTGGTAAATTAGGCTTAGAAGCCAGGTTAGCTGGCCCCAAGCTGGTTGACAAAAGGTATGCCTAGAATTAAACTGATGTTTTTTTTTAATATTGAATTCATTCTCTTTAGGAGTTTACTGTCTCCATTTTGTAATAGCATAAGATTTTTTTTTCCTTTTACTAAGTTTGCACATGGAAAATTTGCTGCTTAAATTAACAAGTGGGTATAATTTACATTTAATTTTATTTTTGTTCATATAGGTGAAAAACCATACAAGTGTCAAATTTGCAATCAATCTTTTAGAATTAAGAAAACTTTAACCAAACACCTGGTAATTCATTCTGATGCCCGACCTTTCAATTGTCAGCACTGTAATGCAACATTTAAGCGGAAAGACAAGCTGAAATACCACACTGACCACGTTCATGGGATAAAGTCCCCTGATGATCCACTGAGTGCTCCTGAAGAAAAGCTCGTATCCTTGCCTGTAGAGTACTCATCTGATGATAAAATCTTTCAAACAGAAACCAAACAGTATCTAGAGCAGCCCAAAGCTTATCCATCAGAAGCCAAGACTCTGTTACACAGTGTGTCTGCTGAAGTGTGTGTTCCGGTTACCTTGGTTCCCGTGCAGATGCCTGACACTCCCAGCGACCTGGTGCAGCATACTACCACACTTCCGCCATCCTCCCATGAGGTCCTGCCACCCCAGCCACCCTCCACTGATTACCCACGTGCAGCTGACTTAGCTTTCCTGGAGAAGTATACTCTGACTCCGCAACCTGCAAATATTGTTCATCCTGTCCGGCCTGAACAAATGCTCGATCCTAGAGAGCAGTCTTACCTTGGAACATTACTGGGCCTCGATAACACGACTGCTGTTCAGAATATCTCCAGTGGTGATCCTCACTCGTGAGACATTCTTCAGATGTCCTGATGCTTACATGGAACGGAAGCTAACAGCTGGTGGCGTTTAATTTAGTGAGCTGCTGTTATTTTCACTTTCTCTAATTTCTCAAGTCCTCTGTTTCAAATCAAGACAAACATGTTTCTGTTGACTGAACATGACGCTATTTGGACACATTTTGGCATAGCAGTTGACGTAAACTTTTTTGTATTCTCAAAGATTATTTAGTGATAATTTAATGGATTCTGAAACTTTTCAGAATTTTTAGTTGCTAACATTATGGGGACAATTTTTTTTAATCAGTCCAGATTTTTATTCTTTAGTCTCATTCCTCTTTTTTCCCTTTCTCTTCTTACAAACAAGTTTAAGGACTTGTAGCCTTTAAAAGGAAGTTGATAATCATAACTCTTTTTTACATAAGATTCATTATTACTTTATCAACATTTTTTAAAATTGAAATTAAGGTTTTGAATATAGGAGAAAATCTTGGATGTCTCTGTGTTGTCTTGCTATCTACCCGTAATCTTAGTTTATCATTAATTGGATTTCTGACATATGCCAAGCCAAAATTAATTAATGTACATTAAGTGAAATTTAATACTGAAATGATTATTCAGATAGATAATCTGGCTTTGTGTATATTCCAGTTATGAATAACAAATGCAAACATAGGTCTAATCATTAAATTACCAAGTTGAACATGAGTTAAAAATATGTGTGCTTTGAACTAGATATCTTCCAGGTAAATTCACCTTTGTCATTATTTCAGAAACCTTAGCAGTGACACAGCATCTATCTTCCTGTCATCTAGGAAGGGACAGTTACTTAGGATTCTACTTGGCGTGTCATTTACTTTGGCTAACTGAAATTAGGAAACAGAACCTAGACATTTCAATAACTGTCTGAAAAGGCACTGAACACGTTTCTCAAATTTGCTGAATTTAATGTTCTCATTGAATGGAATTTCTTGTGTACGGATTTTCATACAATTCAGATCTTTATTTTTTGCTTTCATGTAAGCCTGATATCTGTACTTACCTTTGTTTCTTATTTTTGTATGAGACAAAAGTTGGGGACTTGGTGAAAGGGATTAAGTAATTACAGCAAAAAACCTCACTGTTTAAGTTTAATTGAGGAAAAAACTCAGAATTATAAAATGTCTTTAAAGATGTGCACTTTCCATTTCTTCAAGTCAATTTAAACTAGGATATTGTTTTCCTAGTGGGATTGCTTAAGAGTTAGATTAGGCAGGGTGCAGGGTCGATTTATTGTTAACATGCCATTTGTATGTAAACTACTGGAAAAATAGCAGTTTTCTAATTCAGTTTTGTTTACACTCCTAATTGCTTTAAGCACTTTGTGTGTGTGTGTGCGCGCGCGCGTGTGCGCATGTGTGTATGTGTGTCTGTGTGTAAACTGTAAAGTCTGGCCTGGCCCATGTAAAAAAAAAAAATCACAAACTAATATGCTTTTAATGAATAAAATTTAACCAGTTAGCAGTGGAGGAAACGGTTTGCTGAAGCACTTAAGAAGAAATGAAGGTACTTTATAAGAACATTTGCCATATTCGTGATGATTTCAAGAAATAATAATGTGGGTAACTGAGGCCGTTAACCAAAGTAGCTCGTATAAATAATAAAACCAACCTGAGTTTTGCCTCATTATTAAGGTTTGGTTATAATTATCTTAGGACCAGTAGACATAATGAATGAGTTATTTGTTATTTTTAAAGCATTCTTATTTACTTTATGTGGAAATGCTATATCTAGGTACTTACACAATGAGCTTGACTTTAAAAGGTACTGTAAGTCTGTCTTATTGGTCTTTCAAATTGACTGTTGTGATCTTTATCAAAAAGGCTGGCAAGATTATAGTAAGACAAAATCTCACACTATGTTAAAAACAGCTTATCTAAAATATATTCTGCTTTATGTGTAAGCTAACGTAAAAACTTTAGACTTATAATAAGGCAAATGGTATGTCTGTGTATGTATATGGCATAGTGTATATTTGGTGGCAGGAAAAGAGATTTGCATTTTCACATTAAAAAGAACACTTGGCTTTTGGAAGGGTTTTAGGATTCTTTTAATAATGATGTTCTAATACTTTAAATACCTGATTTAATTGTAGTGCTGGATTTGCATAGAACTTTTCTGGAATGTAGCTCTGAAGGAAAGTGAATAGTTGGTTTTGTTCTTCCTATAGATAACTTGAATAGCAGTTTTCGGTTTTCTAAAAATCTGTTCACATGCTGTCTCACTGGACCCTCATCATCCACTCCGAAACAGAAGCGATAGGATGCGTTTCTCTTTGCTGAGAGAGATTCTGAGGCTAGCAGGAAAGAACTAGTGTGGCGTCCTGTGGCCAGTGCGTGGCCAGCTCCCAGCAGCTGAAGGGGAAGTGTGCTGATAGTGCTCCCTGTGTTCAGGCGCTCCATCCATTCTCCTCACAGGAAGGCTGTATAATTCTCACATAGACACAGCAAACAAAACACCCACTGGGAAACAAACCTGCTGCCTCTAATTTCCAAAAATAGAAGAAGAAAATTACCTGGGACAAATCTTCGTGGATTTGGGAAAAACTGAATGTACATAAAATTTTGAAGTTGGCATAGAAAGTATAAAATGAGGCCTACTCTTCTAGTTGACCTTTCTGTAGCTCTAAAACCCCTTTATTTTGTAACTGTACTTAAGATGTTGGGTCTCACAACTAAGTTTAGCTTCAGTGAGAATTTTTGTGAGTATAATTTATTGTTTTAAATTAATATTTAGCAGATAGCAGTTAGCACTTAATATGTAAATTGAATAATTTATCAAGTGCAGGACTCTATTAACCTGATCGGTCTTGACTTCAATGCACCAAAGATTTTTAGTAGGTATTAAATAGTTTTTAAGAATTTACATTCTTTGTTGTTTGAATAAATATTTGTCCAAAGAAGCACAGTTGAAGTCTTAGGATAATGGATTTTTTTTTTTAAGAAAAAGACTATCAGTTTGAAAACTGAGATTAAATATTAACTGTTTGCATTTGTATGTGTAAAACTAAGAGCAGAAGAAAATACTCTGGGAATAGTCATACTGACAAACCAATTACAAGTACAAACAGTTTTCCTCAGTTTAATTGAATGTTGGTTTTAGTGAACACAGTTTTATGCTGAATAATAGCTTATTTTTACACTACAGTATCAAAATTATTTTTGCCTTAGATTTTTTTTGAAGATCAAGTTAAGATTAATTTTATAAGAAACGTCCACCTGTTTTTCTTTGTTGTTGTTTTTGCAGCTATTCTAAAATAACACTTAAATTTAGGGTTAGCTCCTTATATTGGCAGGATACCTATAACTAACAACTGTAGAGGTGGTAGACTTTGCAAACTTTTAAGTAACTAAACATCCATTACTAAAGAAAAAAAAAAGAAAAAATGGTTTTAAACTGGTGCTTTGTAAGTGACTACACCATAAGTGATGGTAGGTCATGAAATACACTAACAGTTTTCTTCAAACCTTAAGAAGTGTCAATCATCCTTACAGAGTGACTGAAAAGTGTTAAGGGCTAATAAGTAAATAAATATTGTCTGTTCCTTTTTTTTTCTGTGACATTAAACACTAGTAAGCAGACGTATAGCTTGAGTTATCACACTTTTAATTTATTATAGATGAAGAGTTACATTTTTAATCTTTCATCTTCTCTGAACTGAATACTTTGTGCCTTTTCAAAGTGTTGCAATTGCTTCTAGTTGGTTCTGCTGGTTAGATTGTATGGGTTAATGGTTGTTTTGTTTGTTTGTTTAGGGGCTTTTATGTTTGTGCTGCCTGCTGGTTGGGCAATGATTTTTTTTTTTTAGGTTTCTTTATGTTTATGTAGGAAAATTGACATTAAGTACATGTGAACGTTTATTTTTATGATTTGCCTATCTTTTTTTAAAAGTCTGTATTGTGGCCTTTATAGTTACTGTGAAGCCACTCCTGGAACTGTCTCTACATGCTTAATTGAAAGAACCTGAAAAATCAAAAGAGTAGCCACATCACATCAGTCTCTCTCTTCTCCCTCTTCCTCTCCCCACTTCCCTCCCTCCATTCATCCCTCCCTCTGTGTGTCAGTGTGTGTGTCTGTTCCTCTTCTCTCCCATTCTCTCTTAAACCATTTGTCATCACCACCCTTCTCTGCGTTGTTTCCGTTTGCCTAACCTGCGCAGGTGTGCTAGTTTGAGATGAGTTTCTCAATAGGAGAGGCAACCTCTTAACCCCTGTGTAAATTGAGTTGTTGAACTCAGGAAAAATTAGGACTTTCAAACAAAGTTATATCTGGATATCCTAAGATTTAGTGCCAAATTTTAGATGACTGAAATGTATTTTTAAATAAGGGACAAGTAGCATTTCAGAAAACTTTTAAGTAGTAGTATGGTAAATGTTATTTGCTGTTTTGAGTAAATAGTGGATAATGTGGGAATCATTTTCTAAACCATTTCTGGGAACTAGACAGTTCTTGTATAGAGCCTACCCTTTCCTTTCATACATTTCCCTCAGCACAGCTGCTAGTAGTTTTTGAAGGGAAAGTCCTCCTTTGTTTCCTATAAAATTACTTTACTTAGGATACTTTTCTCCTGTAACGTTGGCATGTGTTGTACTCTCTCTTTGGAAGTAATGTTAATAACATAGAAGTAATAGTATGAGAGAGGTTTTAGTGAGGAGAAAGTACTTACATTTTCCTTCTTTTTCATGTTTCAACTTTTTGGATATTGATTTTAAGTCTGTGACTTAATCCCAAAAGAGTTTAAATTCAGTGTCTGCTGTCATTTAGAGAAATTAGGAATTATATTCAGATCACAGAGGTTATATGAAGATGAAAATGACCGTATATTTTTCAAATTCTTAGGTAGGGAAAGGTAATTCAGGAGTTGAATTACTGCGGAGATTCTAAAACATTACCTTGAATGAAGAGCATGAGCGCATCACTGTGTAACTGTGCCTCTGATATTCCTGCTTGCAGAAAGTCTGACAGTGTACTGTGGTGTAATGACACATTTCCAACAACCAGACTCTTGTGATCCTAGAAGCAAAATCGTGCTACAGTTGGTGAGTGTAGCTGCCAAACAAGAATGCGAAGCTGGAAGCTGGGTGTTTAGCTGCTCCACCTTGTGTAGTAACTGTTCTGATGAAGGATAGTTACAATGTACATTAATTAGAAATGCTTTTGAACTTGTTTTCAGTCTAAAGTAATAACTTTTTGTTTTTAGTAAAGTACACTTGAAATCAAATTAAAATATCAAAAAGTCATTGTCAACTGTGTGTAAAGTATCTTGTGAGTTTTAATAGATACTTTGTCTCATGTTCCTTATGGATAAATGTCTTTATAGTAAAGGTCAGTTATTTGTGAATATAGGAAGTGTCTTGTACATTGAATTAGTTCTTTGTGTTATTTTGATATTTAAAATAAATAGAAAGTCCTTTGGCCCTAATAAAGTATGTCTAAGTTTTTTTTTTTTACTGAATTACTTCTTCACAACATGGGAATAGAGTATTCTGCAAGCTTCTCTGTGAAATTTGAATACAAAAAGCATTGAACAACTGCAAAGCCAAGTGTCTTGGGGACGTGTGTGTATGCACACGCACATGTGTGCACACGCTTGCACATGCGTGTGCTGGACCTGGGGCTTGAACTCATGGACTGGGTGCTATCCCTAAGCTCTTGGGGACATTTAAAAACACAATAAATCACATATTCCTTAAAAATATGTGTATCTTGAATGTGTAATCCATTAAACTAATGCCTAACTGTTGAATATAAATTTAAATATTAAAGATGACTTTTTTTGTGTGTGTGCCCATCCTGGAAATCGAACTCATGCTTGGGTGCTGTCCCCCGAGCTTTTGTGCTCAAGGCTAGTGCCCTGCTACTTAAGCCACAGCTCTGCTTCCAGCTCTTTGGTAGTTTAGTAGAGATAAGATTCTTACACACTTTTCTGCTAGGCTGTCTTCAAACATGATCCTCAGATCTCAGCCTCCTGAGAAACTGGGATGACAGGTGAGCCACCAGTGCCCGGCTTACCATTTTCCTTGAAGAAGCCAAAGATATGCCCAAAGATCTGCCAATGAAATTGGTTATTCTGTATAGTTAGAATGGCACTCTTAGCTCTAACCCCTTCAGTCTCAGATCTGTGCGTACTGGCTGTGGAAGAAATGATCACTGGTGTTAAGGCATAAATGATTTTCAGTTAGACTGTGCACAAGTGTTGATACATCTCCACCTTGCCCACAACAGAGCCTTCTATAGACAAGTACTTATTCTATCAAGGAGCTGTTTTCATGCGTTAGAAGACCAGTAAACTGTGGCCAGGTGCCTATTTCTGCAGAATGTACACTCTGATAAATACTCTGTTACTGTCCAACAAGTCAGACCAAATTTAGTGGCTTAAAATATTCGTTACCGCAAAGAATGTTAGGGTCTGCAGTTTAGGAGTGGCTTAGGTGGGTGGGTCTGGTCCAGTCTTTCATGAAGTTGGAGTCAAATGTAAATGGGCTTTGCAGTCTCTTGGGGATGCTTTACTTCCAAAGTTACTCCCATGTGACTATTGGCCTGTTTGTACCATGAGGCCTTTCCTTTGGGCTCCCAACATGACACAGTAGCTATTTCCCATCCTACATTCCCCTCTTTCCCTCCAGAAAGAACAAACCAAGGATTTAAGTTCCATCTTAGCCTCACCATGGAAATAATATTGCATCATTGCTGCCATATTAGGAGTTACTAACTTCAGTTCACATGAAAGAAATATAAACTCCCTTTTTTGGAGCGAGGAAAGGCAAAGAATTTTTGACATTTGGAAAACTCAGATTCATTGGTTAAAGGCAAAGCTTCCTGTCAATCCTTGGATCTGTACTATACTCAGAAAATGCTTTTTGTCTCACAGTGGCAAAACAATGCTGTTCATAGGAGTAGGAAAGGTTAAATGGGCCTGTGTGTTACAGGAGTTGGTTGGTCCCACTAGGTGGTGAACGCAGTATTGTTGAGGGCTAGCATTGCCATTGCTGAGGAGAGCTCCTCTTTGAACCCCTTCTTAGTTTCCACTTCATCAGTCACAGCCACCATGAGCACAGTGCATATGCAAATAGCCTCTTTAATAAGATAGGCTGACACACACATCCGTCTTACAGTTTATTGCATATATGCCTTAGTGAGACCTGCCCTAACATGTGAGGGGTTTCCTGTATCTAGAGGCCTTCAAGTGATAGAAAGCATAGTTAGCAGCTTTCTCTTTCTTCAGAACCGGTATTCTCTACTTGCCCCGGGCCCCTTCACTGATGTGGTGACCTTGAGCTCATCTCCTGCCATCAGATTTGTCTTATGACTCGCATCTAAAGCGCCTACTGCTTTGGGGAGGCACAAGTCACCTTTGCCCCTGAACAGATGATCATGGTTTTGCCAAGAATGCAAAGTCATAACTAATCTTCACCCATGATGTTTCTCTATCCTCTGGCTATGCACACTGCCGTTCAAAATTAAAAGGCAGTGCTCATGTCATGTAACACCCTGGCACGGTGTGCAGGCTTCCATCAGAGGTTTTATGTATTGCTGCCACGAAACTTGGGATGCAGGGGAAATCAATGGGAGTGGACGTGCCGACACAGCCTGGCTGCTACTTTTTCTCTGCCTAATGAAGTCATTTGTCTCTAACTCTGGAGTGTAATATCTTGTGCCTGTGTTTATGAAACTACCTTACAGGTGGGAAGACCTTTCAGATCAATCACAGTTCTGTAGGTTGAATTAGCAAATCTTAGCAGCAAAATGGAACGGTTTGATATTCTGAGAACTATCAAGAAGATACAGGTCCCTGCAGACAATATTCCTAGAGTGAAGGCAGAAAGACGGACCAGCCCAGGGGCAGGGCACTAATGCTAGAGAAGTTTTCCATCACATATACAGAAACAGATTCAGTATCTCCATAATGAAGGAATGAAGGGAAGCAAGGAAAAAAGCATTTGCCTAGTAAAGATGATGATGGTGTGTGTGTGTGTGTGTGTGTGTGTGTGTGTAATGACAACACATCTGAAATTGCTAAAGTATTGACATCATCCCATAACCACTATAGTCTCCCTATTTGGCTTTTGTACTCGCTCAGCAAAGTTAAGTTTGTATGTGGATGCACTCACTATTCCAATACTTTGCACGCCTTCAGAATAATCTCTGAATTGGAGGGGAGGGGGCACTTTGGGGGATTTTCTATTTGGCTCTGTCATATCCTCAGTTCTTGGATCAGGAGCCCACAGTGAAAATGCTGTTAGCAAGGTTCCCAGTCTATATTCTGGAGCTGGATGGAGGCAGCAGGCGCCGGCAGAAAGATTCAGGACTAGATGCTATCTACTTCTTGATCTCCAGAAGCGCCTGCCATGGGCTATGGTGGCATTTTGTCATTGGAGTGTGGCAGAAAGGCTGAGCCATTATCTAAAACCCTCTGGACAGTCACATTCCTCTTTCTTAAGTCCACACTATATTGATAAATGGCTACAGTTACTTCTGGAAAAAGTTAAGTGAAGATTTATGGCATGTATATTGCAGGCCCCTTCCTCATAGCCACGAGAATTTTCCTTAGTCAAGTAGCTTTGGCTCTCTGAACTCGTTTAGTTTGGGAACTGGACAACGGGGCTGGGCCATCACCATGAAACAGACTTCAATTAGGTTTCTGCTTTGTAGACATAGTATTATATATCATAGAGTATTTTATATAATCTAGCAGCACCATAGAGCATTGATTAGTTTATTCCTAAAGGTCTCATATCAATTCGCTACTGTTACAAACCCGGGGCTCTACTGTTCAGTCTCTGACATAGGTGGGGAGTGTGTGTCGCTTTGTTGGATAAGTACCAGTGGGCCTTGACCATGTGCGGGTCCTGCCATTCCTTTGAAGGTTGCAAAGCTTATTTTCATTAACGCTTCCACTATGTCAATTTCTGGAATATAAAGAATAGGCACCACATTTTTCCAGGATGCCTAAGTCATCCTGATTAATGGGTGAGTATGTGTGGGGTGTGAAGGGTTATATATGTTTAATATTGGCTTGGCTGAGTAGATTGCTCAAACAGATTTTCTCCATTCCCTCTAAAGCACTATTGAGTTCAGCCTTTAATGAATGGACCTAGCAGGCTTTTAAAGACATTCCGATTAAAGCCACTGATTCAATGTATTGATTGGGTAAAGTGTACCCAGGACAAATTTGACCTGATTATTTCTTAAGACAAGTCTCTTTCATCCAGCCCCATTATAATCCACTTTAGACTGTCAGAATCTCATAACTCTTTTGGTCGTACTGTAGGCTATTTCCTCCCACCGTACATCTTTGCCTTGTTCTTCTGTCCAGATTTTATTATTTGGACTGGGCTAGTGAGAGTTCATGAGGGTTGAGAGAAGGTGGGAACTGAGGAAGATTTGCAATGGCTCTTGAGTCTTTGTTCTTGGTGCAGTTATCAAAGACTAGGGAATCAGGGGTCCTTCAAATTAGGACCAGGGAAAGGGGCTGTTCTGATGACCAGGGACGTTTCTGAAAATACAGATTACAGTGATCTTCCTTGTCAGTTTTGTCCAAATGTCACTGAGTTCGTTTTCCAGTACTAAGATAGATACCTGAGATAATCAGCTTACAAAGATGTTAATTTGGGCTCGAAGCTCTAGAGGTTTCAGCTGATGATTGGCCAGGCCCGGGGGCACCCACAGTAGTGAGAGGGCAAGAAAGAGCAAGAGTGCACTCACTTTTTATGTGGGGAACAAGAGAGAGAGGAAGGACTAGGGTCCCATTATCCTCTTCAAACAGGACTCTAACTGTGCTCAACCGTTGCTTTTGCTGGGGAACACTGGTCCTTACTTGGATGCACAAACCACCAAACCCCAAGATAAACGCTGAGCATTTGTCCCTCCATGTCTACGTCATTCTTCCTGAGCCAGTTCCTTTGCTGCCATCTTGGAATCCAGGAAGAACAAGACCATGTGGCAGATACAAATGACTCTTATCGTTTCATCAGGCTCCACCTGACCCATCCTGAGACAAAGTGCTTCCGGACCACCTGTCACTGCTCCCTGCCACTCAGGACCACCAGAACCTACCTGTGACTTCTCATGCCCTCTCCTCGGTCTTCTTGCTATTTGAGCCTGAGGCAAATGACTGCTCAGGAAAGATGGGGTGACGTGCTTTTCCTCCACAGCTGCATGCCACATCATAAACTCCCTTTCTCTGCCCTTCACCCTTCACCCATGTTTTGGTGTGTAGGTGCAAGTGGCTAGACCCCACCTATGAAACCCAGGATTTGGGGAATGGGTCTCAAATCTCCTGTGATATCTTCAGTGATATCACTGAGAACCAAGGCTTCACCACGTGGACCTTTGGGGGAACATTCCAGATCTGAACTCTAGGCCATTCCTTTCCCCCATTAAATCTGCTCAACCGCAGCCAAAAAGAACCAGCATTAATGGGCATTTAAATAGCATTGTTACGTTTACTATCAGACCTTTGAGTTTCCTTTTAGACATTCGGGCTTAATTCCTGGACCATATTGTTCCTAAGACTACATAAATTGAGGGATTTCTTTGGAGCTTTATGGATGGCTTCTGGTTCTCAGAAAATAGCCTTAGTTGTTTGCTTCATACATTTTCATTTTTCCTCCTCTAAATGTTGTCTGGCACGGTCAAGCAAAACCAGTTTACACTATAATCTTTATATTCTGTTGGCAAAGCGAAATAGTGTTTCAGACTGTTCATCTTTGAATAAACTGGTCTCCACGTACACTTGTCTCACGTTTCCTTCCACCAGGAGTAGCTGAATAATCATGGTCATACCATGTGGCTCAGGTTACCAGGATCTGTTCCCCCCAGCACGAGTTTATGCGTGTGCATTTTCAAATGGGATCAACACTGTTCGAGAATATGTAGTTATCCTCCTCTTTCTCCTCCTCTGCCTCCTCCTATTTTGGTAGTAGTGGGGTTTGAAATGGCTAGGCCTTGTCCTAGGCAGGTACTCTGAACATGCCTTCAGTTCTTCTTTCCTAGAATTCTCTATTAACAGGAAATTCCCTAAGGACACTGTTCTATCAGTCAGGGTTACAAGGTTAATCGTTATCTCCTATTTAGTGTAATAGAGGATATGCTAATAAATGGACTATCATAAAGGTTTGGCTGGGTATAATGCAACTATAAGTAGAAGTGGACTAGTAATGATCTGGTATTTTGACTATTGGGTGGAAAGGGGTAAAGACAGCGTCTGTCTGGGAGGAGACTGACCTTGACAGCCACGTGTGATGTGTGGGGACCAAGTACCCTCATCTCCTTTCCCTCTGCCATGGCTTCCTCTTCTTCTAGGGAAAAGGGAACCACAAAGAAAGAGCATGTTTGAAAATAGTGGATGCCAGGCACTGGTGGCACATGTCTGTAATCCTAGCTAATCAGGAGGCTGAGATCTGAGGATTGAAGTTCAAGTTCAGCCCAGAAAGGAAAGTCCGTGAGACTCTTATCTCCAATTAACCACCAGAAAACCAGACGTAGAGCTGTGGCTCCAAGTGGTAGAGGCATTAGCCTTGAGCTGAAGAGCTTAAGGACAGCACCCAGGCCTAGAGTTCAAGGCCCATGACCAACAACAAAAAAGAAAACTGTGGAATGTAGCAGTGGAGAAGCAAGTAAAAACTATGAGCACAGGGCATTCTAATTTATTAATAATGTTGGTCAACAACAACTAGGAAGATTAAGAGTAAATAAAAATGGGCCTGCTATTAATAAGTCTCTTTATCTATATTATAAATATAATTATTTCATTATATAATTAGATATATAATCACTATATATTAATATGTAATAACTATATAATTTTAATATTAAGAGTTTCAACAGTGTGTTTTAGCCTAGAGAGGGTTTGTTTACATGCTAATTTGATAAATGACATTTACAATAAGTAGTAAGTATAAACTAAGTGTATTTGAAAATAATTATAATTCACATTTATATTTTTACTAAAATGTGTATGAATCATGAAGGATTAGAAATAATTCTCTATGAACAACTTCGTTTAAATACTACCAGGGTAACTCAGTTGAATACGTCAGATTGTCAAATTGGGTGTCACTGAATATGATTCCTAGTTCATCTTCCTTCTGTTTTTCGACTCTGATTTTTCTTTCTGTGTATCTTGTACATGTATACTTGTACTCTGTGGTCTGGGTACCTATTCTGGCCTTTCCACTTACTAGGTAGGTAGCTAGCTATATGCCTATCTTGCAAAGTATTTCATAGGTTCAAGTTTGAGCTAAACATGAAAAGGGCTTACAGCAATCCAACACTTAGCTCTATGCTGATGTACAATCCTCATGATGAGATACTTACAAAAATCAATGAATTGTCAAGGGCACTATCAGATGGATCATTTAAAAATTACTGGGGAATTTCAGGTTTCAGCTATCTAGTTTTGCTCCCAGTATTCTGGGGTAAGAAAGTTTGTAAACTGGTGCCCAGTGGTCCAAGCCTATCATCCTAGCTACTCAGGAGGCTGAACTTGGGAGGATCGGGGTTCGAAGCCGGCCGGGGCGGAAAAGTCCAGAAGCCTCTTATATCCAATGACCAGCAAAAAGTGGTGAGGCTGTGACCTTAGCGGCAGAACGCTAGCCTTGAGTGAAAGAGCCAAGGGACGGCGCCCAGGGAACCCCCTGGGTCCTGAGTTCAAACCCCAGTACTGGCAGGGGCAGGGAGCAGGAAGGAGAGGGAGAGTAAAGAGTAGAGAAGGGAGACAGGGGGAGGGGAGGGGAGGGGAAGGGTGGGAACAGCCGGGAGCTGGCACTAGCTGAACCCCGTTTGGCCTCGCCGCCAGGCCTCTGACTCACCCGGGGCGCAGCATCTTTTCAATTTCCCCCGGCTGGGAGCACAGGCCCCGCCGGCGCTCCAACATTTAAACAAGGCGCTGCCTCCTGATTGGCCGGCAGCCGCTGCCTCCTGATTGGCTGCGTCTCGTCGTGGGCGGAGCCCGAGGGCGCCCATTGGCGGAGACGAGCAGTTTAAACGCAGGCAAAAACACCCCGGGGCCGGTGCGGCCGGGACTCCGCTCTCCTCGGGCTCCGCAGCCGTGAGGAGCGAACGCGGCGGGTTTGCCTCGCGGTCCCCGGCGCCCACACCTCGGAGGCGGCCGGGGTCATGGCGACCCGACGGGCGGCGCGCAGCCGCTGGGAGCGGGGGGACGACCCCGCGGCGGCGTCCGCGGCCGAGGCGGAGGCGGAGGCGGCCTCCCCGCCGGTCCTCTCGCTCGGCCACTTCTGCCGGTCGCCCTTCGTGTCCTTCGGCGACGTCCGCGTGGGGGCCTCGCGCACGCGGCCGCTGCTGCTGCTCAACCCGCACGACGAGGTGGCCGAGGTGCAGGTCCGCGCCCCGGCCGCCGACCTGGGCTTCAGCGTGGAGCCGCGCCGCTGCGAGCTGCGGGTAGGAGGCGGGGCCGGGGTCCGCGGGGGGGGGGGCGGGGGGGAGGGCGGGGTCCTCGCGACCCCCAGCACTTCCGCACACACCTGTGTGTGTGTGTGTGCGCGTGCGCGTGCGCTGGACACCGTACTGGCGGCGGCGGCGGCGGCGGTGGGGGCGCAGTCACTGCCACCACTGCGCATGCGCCGAGAGCATCCTCGGCAGCATCTCTGAATGCGCCTTTCTGTCAGCACTTTTTGTTGACTAGATGGGCGTTGCACCAAAGAAAGGAAAAAAAAAAGTAACTTTATCGCTCTTCTAAAGGAATATAGATGATGCTGGCGTTTGAACTTTCTTACTGTCTTTAATTAAATTGTTTTGGGCAAGGATTTTTAGTGCAACAGGTTGAAATAGGGAAGACATGGGAAGCATAAAGGGAGAAACGTTTCTTGCGTTCCATGCAGGAAATGGGAGTGTAAAAACTCGTGTCCCTAAGGGGGTTCTGTTGAGCATTTCAGTGCCTCTTGATCAGTGGCACCCCTTCCAAGATGGTACTCCCATATTCTCCTCGTTAAGATGATCTCGAATACATTTGTGAGATCTACCTGTCACCTATCTGTCCATCCATCCATCCATCCATCTATCCATCCATGTATTTATATTTATTTAAAGTGCCTCCTGTCTTAGGTGTACATTTTAATTCTCATCTTCAGGTGGAGCAACTGCGTTTTCTGATTAGTGAACTTTGTTTTGCTTAAATGGCCACAGACTTCCTCTGGGTTGTTTTCGATCCATACATGTGGAGTATTTGCACACTTTTCTTTGCTCTGGGTGCAGTTTTCATGGTGCATCAAGTATAATTTTATGAATGTTCCAAGAAACTGCATTAAAAAACAACACTGCATTGAATTTCCTTGAGTAATATTCTCAGTCTCTTCACCAAAATCCACTTGATATTGATCTTCTGTGGATACTGTGACCTTTTCAAGTAGGTCCTGGGAAAGTCTGAAACCCAGTGTTGGAAGTGCCATCTGAGAATGGTGAGTCAGAGCCAGCCAGGACGAGAAAGTCCATGAGACTTAGCACTAGCTTTGAGCAAAAGAGCTCAGGGATCACACACAGACCTTGAGTTCAAGTTCCAGGACTGTCAGACAAAAAACTCTATTATTACTTGTATTTTAACCAGCAGCATACAGTGCTCTATTGATTCTCCTTTCAAACAGAAACTTACCTTTTTCCCTAGGAAATAAGTTGGTCATGTCAAGGTTTTGCATTTGGCAGATTCTCTGTGCCATGCTGTGTGGTATTGATGTTAAAGTCTGAACTCTGGATCAGACTGAGCTCCATGACTGTGGCGAAGCTGTCTGGACATTGGTGACTTCATCTGAAAACATGCCTCACCCTAGTATCTGTTTCCTGGGGATTGTGAGCATTGACTGAGTTAGTTCAAGCAGGTACCTGCTCTCATGCCTGGAACGTAGTTGCTTAGCAAAGACTTGTATTAAGATGTGGATGGTAGAGGAGTTTGTGGGGAAGAATGAAATTAGTTGGTCATACTTATATTTCATTTTACATAGAGTATAATGTAGGGTCACTATATAAAGTAGAAATACGCAACTTTTTTTTTTTTTTAATAGAGGTCTTGGGCTGGGAATATGGCCTAGTGGTGGAGTACTCGCCTAGTATACATAAAGCTCTGGGTTCGATTCCTCAGCACCACATATATAGCAAAATCCAGAAGTGGTGCTGTGGCTCAAGAGGTTGAGTGCTAGCCTTGAACAAAAAGAAGCCAGGGACAGTGCTCAGGTGCTGAGTTCAAGCCCCAGGACTGGCCAAAAAAAATTAGAGGTCTTGTGCAGTCCTCACAATGAACTTTTTTTTAAACCAATTAAAATGATGTGGAGGGGCTGGGGATATAGCCTAGTGGGCAAGAGTGCCTGCCTCGGATACACGAGGCCCTAGGTTCGATTCCCCAGCACCACATATACAGAAAACGGCCAGAAGCGGCGCTGGGGCTCAAGTGGCAGAGTGCTAGCCTTGAGCGGGAAGAAGCCAGGGACAGTGCTCAGGCCCTGAGTCCAAGGCCCAGGACTGGCCAAAAAAAACAAAAACAAAAACAAAAAAAAATGATGTGGAAACTTATCTGTTCCATTGCTTTCATGCAATGAGATTTTATATATTATTTTGTATGGACCCTGCCACTAATAGTGACTTTCCCCCCCCTTATCTTGAAATAAGCAGGAAAATGAGAGTAGTAAAAATATACTTATCTTATTAAATGCTATTAGGCTGTGGATTGTTGACAGGCAACAATTATTCCCTATTCTAATTTGGATATAGTGTGTCTTGATTGTTAAGTAATTATTATTATTGTGATCATTTACAATTTATTCCTTTGATTATAGCCTAAAGAGAAGATTGTTATTTCTGTTAACTGGACACCAGTGAAAGAGGGCCGAATAAGAGAGATTGTGACATTTGTTGTTAATGATATTCTGAAACACCAAGCTATATTACTAGGGAATGCTGAAGAACAAAAAAAGAAAAAGGTAATTCTCTTTTTTGTGGTGTTTTTATTTATTATTTTTTATGAAATAAATTATCATAAAAGGTAATATTTTAGTTGTATGACATACTCTAAAAATGTTTAATAATATATATTTGTTGACAGACTGGAAATAACATATAATATTGCTTTTTTACAAGTAATATTTCCGTATAGCTACTTTGAAAAATTAGTAAAATAAATACCCAGACACTTGTGGCTCACCTGTCATCCTAGCTATTCAGGAGGTTGAGATCTAAGGATTGTGGTTCAAAGCCAGCTTGGACAGGAAAGTCCATGAGAATCTTATCTCTAGTTAACCGTCAAAAAAGCAGAAGTGATGCTGTGGTTCAAGTGTTAGAGCACTGGACTAGATCATAAAAAGCTCAGGGACAGCACCCAAGCTCTGAGTTCAAGCCCCAGGACTAGCACTAAATAAATGAAATAAAAAAATAAAAGTAGCATTCAACATCTTGCAAATTGATCAGCATATTTTGCTTATTTTTACAGAAGAGCCTTTGGGATACCATTAACAAGAAGAAAATTCCAGTCTCTTCAACTCACCATAAAAAGATATCAACTACTCAAAATATCAATGAAACATTTAATGTTTCCCAAAAAGGAGCCAGAGTTAGGAGCCCCCTGCAGGCTTGTGAGAATCTCACTACGAATGAAGGCTGCTCTCCAACAAAAAGCAATTCTTTAACTCTCGAAGAAAATAAAATACCTATATCACCTATCAGCCCTGCTTTCAAAGAGTGCGGTGGTGAAACCTGCTTGCCACTTTTTCTACGTCGGTCTACTGCCTACTCGTCTCTTCCTGCCTCTGAAAATGGTGACCACCTAGAAGGAGCTGGTAATTCAAAAGACTTTCATTTCAATGAGAAAGTCATAACTGAAACTTCCTTTGATTCCATTACGATGAATGGTTCAAGTGAAGAGAATAGTAAACTTATCCATACCCCAAATTCTTCTTCACCTTTGACCTTTATACAAAACCAAGGACATTTTCTAAGTCCAGATTCTTTTGTAAAAAGCAGCCAGGCAGCTAATAATGAACCAGGATTAATGCCACCTCTCTCAGCCAACACATTTGTGAAGGACAGTTTGAAGGCAGTGTGTTTGGAATCCAAAATCATACCTGAAATTTGCCCAACAATTTTAAGTCCAGATTCTTTTGTAAAGGATAATTACGGGCTAAATCAAGACCTACAATCAGGATTCATCCATCCTGTTTTATCCCCAAGTCAATTTGTAAAAGATAACAGGGCACACGTATCTATATCTCAGCAAACAGGCAAACCGTTAACAAACCAAAGTTCTCAGGTCCTACGGTGTTCTCAGGATTTGGAAGAAAGTGGAATTTTACTGCACATTCCTGAACGTCAGCATTCAAAAATTCCCGAGGAGATTTCTGAGGACTTAGAATCTGTAGAAGCAAAGTCAAACTGTTACAGGTGTACAGAACAGACTCGTCCTGCATTTTGTGCTCTTCAAGATGTTCCTAAGCAGGGCCACAACAAACAACCTAAGAAACGTCCTATACTCTCTGCCACTGTGGTTAAAAGGAAGCCCACCTGTGCCCGGGAAAGCCGAACGGACATCCCTAAGCCGCCAACAAGATGTCTCAACAGTGTGATGGGTGAGTGTGAAAAGATGATAGGTGACCAGAGAGAGGGCTCCACGCTTCCCCATCTTCCGGTTATCGATCCCGGCCTAAGGCCATTGGACAGTTTCGCATATGAAATCACCCCGCTGGTCGCCCGGAAGCGGAAGAGTGATGGAGGAGTGGGAGACCAAGATGGGAAGGATGCCCCCACAGAACGTTCGGAAGTGCGTGAAGTTAAAAGAATCCATTTTTCTCCCTCGGAATCTAAAACACCAACTGTTACAAAAAACAAAAAGATGGTAACCCCCGTCTCCAAACGTATTTGCAGCAGGGAGAAGTCAAGCCTGAAGAAGAAATCTGGTGAGTTTTGTGAAAACCTTTAGTGAGTGAAAGGATATTCATTCATAAAGGGCATATTTCTTGTGTTGGTTTAGTAACTCTGTTTTGGCTTAATCTGCTGCTAAGGAGCTTGTGCTAACCTATACTGTTACCGATTTGCTTAGAGAAATGTGGAGTAAATGACATAGTAGTATAGGGCTAAATTCTGAAATAGTTGTGATCCTGTTCAATAGGAAACCTTGAGATTTTGCTACTGAAATTTCCGCATTAATTCTGAATTTTAAATAATTACTCCCCCAATTTTTCAGTCTGGTTTATAATACTGTCCAAACTACTCTTCTTAACATGATTTCCAAACCCTTGTAGGAGAGTCAAGAGTCTTGTAATAACCTGGCTTCAGTCTCCAGTCAGTCACCATGTGTGATTTCAGCTTTTCCTGTACAGGTGCACGCTAGCATTCTTCATACCCTTCAGCATTGGCAGGTCTTTGATCTGTTATGTCTACCTCCCTCACCTCTGACACGTCCATCCTTTCCCTACAGCTTGAATTCAGTAATTCATCATAAACCCTTCTCTCACCCATCTTTGCAAGCAAATCAGCTCCTGTCCACTGACATGTTAATGATGACTAACCTCAATTAAGCCAACTTTTTTTTTTTTTGCCTATATTTTCCCACTTATTAATTTGATCACTTTGCTATAGGTTGTCTCATCTCTCCCTTTCTCCTGAGACCTTTCCTTTTCTCTCAGGCCTAATAATAGTAGCTAACATTTACTGAAAACTTTCTTCTGTCTACAATTGTGAATGCTTTGCTGTTGCTTTCTTTAATGTTTACAGTGTTCTTATGAAGTAAATGTCTTTACCTGAAGTACAGTATTATGAATGTGGATTTGAATTAAGAAATGGAGTGGTTTTCTACCAGTTCACAGAGAATAAGTGATGTAGCTGAAGTTTTCCCCCAAGTCAGTGTCTCAAGACGGATGATCTTCCTGTTTCACCTGAGAAAACAGAAGCACAGACATTTTTCTTCTTACCATGGGGTTCTGGCCTGAATAACCATGGTCATGGACCTTGATAAGAAAAGTTCCAGGCATGGAGTTAGACTGATTGGAGAGGAGAGGATTGGAAACAGCCAACGCATTTGCCATAAGAGTTGAGACTTTACTTCAAAAGCACACCTTTTCACTCATATATAACCTATATACAGAAAAGAATACCAATAAGTACATAGCAGTGAACTATTAGAAATTGAGAATATCCGTTCTTTGAAGTGTTATTTGAAACAGAAGAGTAGAATAAGTGGTCAATTGTAAACGCAGTGATTATGTCTGCTCTTCTTGAACTGTCAGCAACGGTTTGGAACGCAGAGCCTTCGTAGAATACTGTCTTGCCCTCCCATCTATTGGTTCTCTTCCTACTTGGCTGGGAGGCTCCTGCAGTTTTCTTTGTGGGAGGCTTCTTGTTGACCCTTGGCCTCTAGGAACATTTTAGACTCTCATCTCCTCCTGCATGGTAGCTTTGTACATGTAGCCTTCCCACAGGCATTTCCTTAGCATGGGCCTCTGATGTGCAGACTCACACCTCCAACATATACATGACTGCCCCTCATGATCTCCTTTAGTTATTAATTCATGCAAAGCCATACTCTTGCCATCTTTACTTAAAACGCCTCTTCCTATTTTTGTAAGGATTAAATAATATCTTCCTTACTACTCAGGCTAAATAACTGAAATTTTCGTTGATTGTGATTCCCAAACACAGGTTCGTGGTCTATGACATGCAGGGACGGGTGTTTCTGACTGCTGAGCTCATGTCAATAGGACCTCCTGGAGCACAGCAGTGACTGAGTATTTGCTAAAGGAGTATGGCTGTGGAGAGCTCAAGTGTTACTTTCAAGTCACATGACTATCTGGGGAGCATAGTTTTGTGATGCTATTCTGTGTGTTTTTTTAAATTTTAGATGCATTGGCATTTAAAACGCCTCTTTCTAAAACAAGCAAAAGGAGAAAGCGCATTATTGCTGTGGCACAATCTAATCTGACCTTCATCAAGCCATTAAAAACAGGCAAGTGCTTATTGTATTTAAGGTATCTGAGAAAGTGATGCTGAATTAAGCATTAATTATATTGCAAGTGGAAATGAGTCATTTTTTTGAAGAATGTATTAAGTGTGTATTCAAGTTATGATTGGGGTTTCTATATAATTCTATCAGATTTTACTGAAATTGACTCCTGGTGACTTAGGGTTTTTAGGTACTCTAGAAATACTACCTGGGAGGGAAGAGGGGGTAATGAGGGAGGAGGTAACAAACAGTACAAGAAATGTACCCAAGGCCTAACGTATGAAACTGTAACCTCTCTGTACATCACTTTGACAATAAAAAAAAAAGAAATACTACCTTAACTTTTCCCTTTTTGCGCTGAACACATTTCATAAACAAAATACTCATTTCTTTCTAGTAAGTAGTGAAAAGTGAATACTATTCAGCATTTTAAAAATGAGTTTGCTAATTAAAAACACAAGCCCTTTGCCATATATTGTACGATAACTTAAAGGAAAAATTTTAATGCAATAACCTAGCTGTGTTGTTAGCTATGCCTAGGCACCCAATGCCATTTGCGGCCAAAAACATGTTTTATGATGAACGCTGGAAGGAAAAGCAGGAACAGGGCTTCACCTGGTGGCTGAATTTCATATTGACTCCTGATGACTTCACGGTCAAAACAAATGTTCCTAAAGGTAAATATTAAATATATGTTTGAATTTAATACTACTCTTGACAGGTCATTTGTCATTCTTTAATTTTGTATCCTGTATCATATTGTACTTAATGGCATGAGCCACTGATTCATTGTCCTAAATGCTAAAGGTCATGTAGGTAATACCTACATAGCTTTTCTGCACTGATAGCACTGGCATTTATTTTCTCTTGTGCTATTTATTCTCCAGTCAGCCAGTGCAGTCAGTTCTTTGTGACTTGATCATGGGGAGTGTATTGACTCTCTTGTCAGACACCTTAAAGAAGTACATGGGAAAGGTGCCGAATTCTTTTTTTTTTTTTTTTTTTTTTTTTGCTAGTCCTGGGCCTTAGCACTGTCTCTCCTTCTTTTTGCTCAAGGCTACTAGCACTCTACCTCTTGAGCCACAGTGCCATTCCTGTCCTTTTCTATATATGTGGTGCAATCGAACCCAGGGCTTCGTGTATGCGAGGCAAGCACTCTACCACTAGGCCATATTCCCAGCCCAAAGGTATCAGATTCTGAGGAGACTGAAAGGCAGTTCATAAGAGGAGTTCTGAAGTGTGTCAGTGTTTATTCTGGAAGAGAAGATCAGGGTGTAAGGCGGGGGCGGGGGCGGGGGGCAGAAGCATGGTGGAAACACACAGCGTTTTCTTTCAAAAGAGAAGGGAAGTTTGCTCTCACGCAGCTCTTGCATAGATGTTTCATGACCAGGATCCATTTCAGCTTCAAATAATGAAAGCTACTCAGGTCAAATCTTCAAGGACATGGTCTTGTACAACAGTGGTCTTTCTTGTTGTGCTGCTCTAACAGACAGGGAAGTAGCATAGAATTTCTGTATTAAAGGAGTCCTTGGATTAGGTGAGCTCTTGAATCACTTTCTCTTTTAACCCAGTAAGAAATAAAGTCCAATATTTAGTTTTTGTCTTAAGATAAAATGCCTTGCCACACATGCTGGTAGTGGAATTTGATCTTAGGACCTTGTGTTCTCGCTTAGCTTCTTTTCATTCATATATCTGACATTCTACACTTGAGCCTTACTTCCAGTTCCAGCGTTTCGCTTGTTAATTGAAGATAAAATTTCCTTACATTTGTCTGCCCAGACTGGCTTTTAACTGAGATCCTCCGACCTATTTCCTGAGTAGCTAGGGTTTATCTACTAGAAGGCTGAGTGAGATTGGGAGGATCTTGGTTCCAGGCAACTCAGACAGAAGAAGCTGAGCATCATGGTACAATCTTGTCATCCCAAGTAGGAAAGGAAACATATCTCACTTAGATAACCAGTGTAAAAACAGGCTGGAGGCATGGCTTAGCTGAAGAGTACCTGTCCAGCCAGCACAAGCCCCTGAGTTCAGATCCCTAAAACAAGAAATTATTATTTTTTCAAATAATATTTCAAAATTAAATTACTTAAAAAATATATTTCTGCCAGAAATTTATAGCTTGTGCTTGTAATCCTTATTACTCAGGAAGCTGAAATCTGACGAATGCAGTTCAAAGCTGGCCTGGGCAGGAAAGTTTGTAAGAGTCTCATCTCCCATTAACTACCAAAAAGCTAGAGATATGGAGCTGTGGCTCAAAATGGTAGCACACTAGTCTTGAACACCAAAGCTCAGAGACAGCGCCCAGGACTTGAGTTAATTCATGAAGAATACAGAAACAGAGAACCCTGTAGATTATTTCTTCAGTCTGAATTAGAGATGATCATACTTAAAATCATGTGATGGCGAGGTGGTAAGTAGTGCCTAAGCCCAGGATACTTTTTTCTATAGGTAGATCCTAGTGGGTTGTGGTGCTGGATGACCAAGGGTATTTACCAAATGGTGACAACTTGAGGTTGGAGGCAATAGACTTGACTATCTTACTTTGCATTTTATTACTAAGTTTAAGAATGTATAGAGATTTTGTTTAACTAGAACCATTTATCCTTTTGTTTTAACCCAGTAAATGCTGCTACTCTTCTTCTGGGGGTAGAGAACCCACATAAAGTAAGTGTGCCTAGAGCACCTACGAAGGAGGAAGTGTCTCTCAGAGCTTACACTGCCCGCTACAGGCTGAATAGGTTGCGGCGCGCAGCATGCTGTTTATTTACATCGGAGAAAATGGTTAAAGCCATTAAAAGGCTCGAAATTGAAATTGAAGCCGGGCGGTTACTGGTTCGAAAAGATAGACACCTCTGGAAAGATGTGGGTAAGAAGATCATGTTTTTGTTTTTTGCATGGATATTTTTGCCGTGAAGTTTTATTTACTGTCTCTGTTTGATTATTGATTTAAACTTAACTATTTCAGGTGAACGACAGAAAGTTCTGAATTGGCTATTGTCGTATAATCCTTTGTGGCTTCGAATTGGCCTTGAGGTGAGCATATATTTCAGATTTTGGAGAAAATAAAAACAAATGTACACACTCACACACACACACACACATATATATATACATATATACACATATATTTTGAAGTTACATACTTTTAATAAGATAGACTCTTTAGTAAAATATGGTTTTACTTGTAAAAGTTATAAAGTCATTTGCTTATAATGAGTTTATCAATTGTTAAGTCAATTAATACTCATTAGATGACTGGACCATGCCAGTATGTTATTTCCATATTGTTTGTTACAGAGTCAGGTACCTGTAGAGTCTTAAACATACATACTTGGTGCTAGATGTGAAAACAACTATAGCCAGATCATTTTTGAACTCTCAGAGATGAAAAGACTAGACTGTTTTGCGTACCTTTTCTAACTTAAATCTCTTTAAAACTCAGTGAGGCATGTGTTACTGTTTTCACTAATAAAACAAAGGCTATGATGTTCAAGTGACTTCCCAAATGTATAATTAGCCAGGCCTTGAACCTTCATAGGCGGATGCCATAGCACAGTGTTCTAGGTATTTTGATGATAATTTCTCATAAAATCATCATCAGTATTTGAATTACTTACCTAGTGTTTAGCTTCATAATATCCAGCTTGTTACAACTAATTGAGGTGACAGCAACTGCCAGGAGTTAGTTGGAGACGCTATGCATTTATAGTACTGTGTTCTGTTCTTCCTTTTCTTTTAGTCTTCTAGGCTTCTTACCTTGTTAATGTGAGATTTTGTTATTTTTATTTATTCCAAGTTTAAGCATAGAAGAATAGGGCTACTGAAGTAATGAACTGGCTTTTCTGTATTAATAACTTGAGACTCAGTGAGAACTAAGAAGTGTAGTGACATTACTTGATTGTTTCATCGCTAAGATTTTTTTTAAAATTTCATTACTTTAGGTATTCAGTAAGTTACATATTAACCAGCTCTGCCTAACATGTTAAATAATCTTGGATCCTTAGTTGAAGTAACATCCCCCCACCACACACATTTGGGACATAGCTTGCTGCAAAGGAGGCAAACAACATCATTGGGTAGAAACTCACAGTGTCTTTTTCTTGTTAATCTTCATTTATTGTCTGTGCTGGTGTTGGGGCTTCTGCTCAGGGCCCCACACTCTCACTTGGCTTTCTTGCTCACAGCTGACACTCTATTACTTGAGTCATGCCTTTAGTGTACTTTTATAGCACACATGCTACTAAAGCTATTAATGGAAGAATGTTATGGGGTCTGGGGGAGGTACCGCAAGTGGGACTCAAACCCATGTCCCTCCAGAGTCCACCATGCAGACACAGTCTCAAGCAAAAAGATGGATTTATTGGGGAAGTAAAAAGCGAACTGACCAGCCCGGGACGCAGCACAGACTCAGGAGCTGAAACTGTGACCCTGTTATAGTGAATTTGACCAACATGCATGTATTTGATAGTTCTTTAGCTTAAGGGAAAAATGTAAATATTGCCTGGCAGATGATTAAGGATGTCTTAGTCCTCGTTTTTCCTTTCTTTTATGTACCATAAAAATGCACGAGGCATCAACAGTCGAAAGGAGTTGTTTAGTGAAGTAGCCGTGTCACGGCCATACGATTCATGGAGTAGCACATTGCCAGCTCTGCACTGATGCCGTGCTTTTCTTGCCTTCTTGGAAACAGCATAATCCTGACTCTGGTACTCATGTTTTGTTCTTTTTCAGACTATTTATGGAGAACTCATATCTTTGAAAGACAACAGTGATGTCACTGGATTGGCTGTGTTTATTCTGAATCGCTTACTTTGGAATCCTGATATCGCAGCTGAGTACAGACATCCCACCGTGCCTCATCTCTATAGAGATGGTGAGGGTGTCTACTTCTGGGTGCTCTTCTGCACTGCGCATAATGCCTGCTCGTCATTTGTCCTCCACTAGCCCATCTAAGTCAGTCTCTTCACCTCATTGTTCTCCATATGCTTCTCCAGCACTGTAACTATTCTTAGCTCGGTCCAGTGTACTGGGAGGATTACTTTTGTAATTTGCTATTTTACATGGCCCACCTTGGATAGAATGTGAATATGGCAGGTGTTTATTACATATTTGTTGAATAAGACCAGCTAAATCTCTTTTTTTTTTTTTTTTTTTGGCCAGTCCTGGGCCTTGGACTCAGGGCCTGAGCACTGTCCCTGGCTTCTTCCCACTCAAGGCTAGCACTCTGCCTCTTGAGCCACAGCGCCGCTTCTGGCCGTTTTCTGTATGTGTGGTGCTGGGGAATCGAACCTAGGGCCTCGTGTATCCGAGGGCAGGCACTCTTGCCACTAGGCTATATCCCCACCCCCAGCTAAATCTCTTGATGTTAACGTATCATCTCTTTATCACATAGTGGACATATTAAATGGAACATGTCCTGTATAGTTATATAATAGATTCATAAATGATAAGTACTGATAAAAGTGCAATGGCTTATATGTGCTTGCTCCTATGGTTTTGCTAGCTTATTACTACCATATTTACAGGTGAAGCTTCCTTTCAGAGATGAACTTGTTATGTGTCTTTTATTTCAGGTCATGAAGAAGCTTTGTCCAAGTTTACATTGAAGAAATTACTGCTCTTGGTCTGTTTCCTTGATCATGCTAAAATTTCCAGACTTATCGATCATGATCCTTGTCTCTTTTGTAAAGATGCTGAATTCAAGGTATAGTTTTCTCTTTGTTTTATATGTATTTCCCATTTGAGGCTTTTGGTTATTTTTATGGCATATTTTCTGTAGAAAATAAAATTAATTTTCCAAAAGAGAATCTTTTGTAGTAGAAAAGGAATGCTTGTCTACCTATTGACTCCTTGATAGCATCATCCTTGCTCCTTTTCTTTTTTTTTTATTGCACCTGCGACTGAGACTTGAACTCAGTAACTGATTGGCCGGTGCTCTAACAACTGAGCCACATCTTTAACCCTCATCCTTACTCTTAATGTTGACTTGACAGTGAATGTAACTATACTGAGGAATTAATTTTGGAGAATTTTTCCCTTAATTTTGACACAGTATATTATAAAATTAATGCCATTATAGTTATTGTTAACTGTGAGCAAGTTTTTTTTTTTTTATGTGTGTACATACCATTGCAAGGACTAGAACTTAGGGTGTGGTCACTGCCCTTTAGCATTTTTCTCAGGGCTGACACTCTACTATTTAAAACATAGTTCCATTTTTACCTTTTTTGCTAATTAATTGGAGAGAAGAGTCTTGTAGACGTTTTCTGCTAAGGCTGGCTTTGAACCGTGATCCTCAGATCTCAGCTTCTTGAATAGCTAATTAGGATATACAGACAAAATCCTCTGGCATCCAGAACCAACAATTTATAAAAATGTCTTCGTGGTAGAGTGCTTGCCTAGCATGTATGAAGCCCTTGGTTCAATTCCTCAGTACCACATAAACAGAAAAGGCCAGAATGGTGCTGAGGCTTTTGGTAGAGTGCTGCTAGCCGTGAGCAAGAGAAGCTCTCAAGGACAGTGCTCAGGCCCTGAGTCCAAGCCCAAGGACTGGCAAAAAAAGGTCTTATGTTAGAAATATGTGGAACTTATATAATTACCATACACATGAAGCTAACAGTCTTTTTATGCTATTTATTTCTCTATTTACACAGTGATCGGAAGGACTTCATTGTTATTGTAGACAGAATTATCTATTGAAATATAACACCTGCACCCTGTTTCTTTATAGGCCAGTAAAGACATTCTTCTGGTGTTTTCACGGGATTTCCTGAGTGGCGAAGGGGATCTTTCCCGTCACCTGAGCTTATTGGGATTTCCTGTGAGCCATGTCCAGATGTCATTTGATGAATTTGACTTTTCTGTCACAAATCTTGCTGTGGATTTGCAGTGTGGGGTGAGGCTTGTGTAAGTATAAGAAATTGAATTACTTTATTTAGTGGGATAGACTAAAATTTGTAAATATTACCACTTTCTATTCTGAAATGCTTATTCTTGTATACAGTGGAAACAATTTTAGGTTAAGGAAACAGATTTCTTTTTTAAAGGAAAGAAAGGTTATTGTTATGCTCAGATACCTGTTTCTTATCACGCATTCCCGCCGCCCCCCTGCCCGCCCGCCCTCGTGGAATGTAATTAGGGCCTATATTAGGGCTTATGGGTAAGAACTGCAGTCCCAGAATAGTAGTTTGAATGGGGAAAAAAACCTAACTAAAATATCAGACACTTACATAAAATTTTATGTCAACATAAAATTTCATAAGGTGTGTATCACTGTTTCTGCCAGTCTTCCTTTGTGCCTGAGTAACATACGGTAGGAAGGAGTTTTAGATGATGGGATTTGACATAAACTCAAGATGTCTGACCTCAAGTATTTTCCCAACTGGAATCCTCAAGATTAGCTTTGGTCTAAGTAACAGGTACCCATTTCTTCTTTGAATAGAATAGCCTTTATTTTTTATTATAGTTGATTTCTTCATAATTTCTGCTTGGAGACATTTTCATATTTTATATTTCTAGAAAAGTCTCTAATATAATGTAGCTATATGCTACAACTTGACTAAGAAAGCACTAAGACTTTTCATAGTTGAGGACAAATATTTCCCAGGGTATGAGCCTCAAAAAAGCCACTTGAACTTGAAAACAGAGTCCCAGAATTATTGCCTTCATAGAAGAATATTTGTGCTATAGTAAAGCCTCCTGGATTTTACCTATCCTAATACATTTCTGAGGGGTTTTTAATTGCTTATGGTGGGTGTAGGTAGTCTTCATACTAAAATTCCTTCTGGCTAAAAATTAGGTTATCAGGAAAGAACTTAGCTGAATATACTTGTCTTTTCTAAAAACTTTATATCTCCTGAAGACCTCTTGAAGGATAAAAATATATAGAGAAATTGAACTGAAGAAAAATATCGGGACATAAATACTTTCAGATATTTATAGGGCTATCTTATGCAAAGAGTATGGGATCTAATGAAACAAGATTTCAGTTCCACTCTTAGTTCTACCATTATTAGTTATATGATCAAGGACAATTTACTTCTCTCTTGGTTTTCTTCATTTGCAAAGAAATGGGTTGCCAATATTTAATAGTAGACTTACTATGACAAAATAAGAGCAGAGAACATTTGTTTGATATATCGAATATAGCACATCTTAATATATATCCTTTCATCTTTTTTCTAGCCCCTTATCCTCTTTCTTTGTAGAACTCTTATTTTGTTTATGTGTGCATTTTGGGCATATGTCTCTCTCTCTCTCTCTCTCTCTCTCTCTCTCTCTCTCTCTCTCTCTCTCTCTCTCTCTCTCTCTTTTTCTCTCTTTGCCAGTCCTGGGGCTTGTACTCATATTCCAAATGTTGCCCCTGAGCCTCTTTGTACTCAAGGCAAGCACTCAACCACTTGAGCCACAGCACCACTCACAGATTTTTCTGAGTAGTTTATTAGAGATAAGGATCTCACAGACTTTCCTGTCCCGGCTGGCTTCAAACCTTGATCCTCAGATCTCAGCCTCCTGCGTAACTAGGATTTCAGGAGTGAGCCACCTGCACCTGGCGGCTCGTTTCTTTCTTTTTTTGTTTTGTTTTCTTCTGTCTGTCATGGGGCTTGAACTCAGGGCCTGGGCACTGGTCCCTGAGCTTTTTCACTCAAAGCTATCACTCTACCACTGTAAGCCAGTCATTTATTTCTTTTTTAAAGTATATTCATCGGCCTCAGCATTCAGACCTAAAATGAGAAATGGCTGCTGGCTAACTGTGGACTAACATCACTTAGTTTGTGGTTTATGGGAGTAATAAAATTATAGGTTTAGTTTAGTTTAGTTTGGAATACTGAGGTTTGAACTTAAGTGCTCAAATGCTTGAGCCACACCTCCAGCAAGCATGGACTTTTTTTTTAATGCATTTTTTTTTTTTTTTTTTTGGCCAGTCCTGGGCCTTGGACTCAGGGCCCGAGCACTGTCCCTGGCTTCTTCCCGCTCAAGGCTAGCACTCTGCCACCTGAGCCGCAGCGCCCCTTCTGGCCATTTTCCATATATGTGGTGCTGGGGAATCGAACCCAGAGCCTCATGTGTAGGAGGCAAGCACTCTTGCCACTAGGCCATATTCCCAGCCCATTAATGCATATTTTTATATGATAGTTTTACCTGAAAAGAATTTCTTTACCTCTAGGCGAACCATGGAACTTCTCACACAGAACTGGAATCTTTCAAAGAAACTCAGGATTCCTGCAATAAGTCGTCTTCAAAAGATGCACAATGTTGATATTGTGTTTCAAGTTCTTAAATCAAGAGGAATTCAATTGAGTGATGAGCATGGTAAAAACTGCCTCGAGCTATACGTTCTTCTCCTTTGAGCATTACTGTGTCCACATGTCAAGCTGATATGCTGTGTTCTCATTTGTAGGAAACCCTATCTTATCTAAGGACATAGTGGATAGGCACAGAGAAAAGACTCTTGCGTTGCTTTGGAAAATTGTCTGTGCTTTTCAGGTATGGCGTCTACTTGGCACTGTACTTTATATCAATTCTGAATACTGATTTAGAAAATCCATTCAAATCAACTAAAGACTAGGAAAAGTAATTTCGCTTGCTGGAGTTGATACTGTTCAAGGAACCGTGATCATAGCTTTGTGTGGTTCCAGTCTCCCTTACTGGTCTTAAGTCTCCCTTACTGGTGAGGAAACTAAAAGTAAAGATTACTGAGTAAAAGAGTTGAGGTTAGAACCTAGTCACATGTTCACCAAACAGTCTACCTATTCTCCATGGTTTCAGCTTGCCTGAAAAGGAAGGTTTGCTCTGTTTTTCTTAAAATGTCTGTTTTTAAGATTTTTTTCAATCTCCCATAACTACATAGCAGACAATTGCTTTAATTTCTGTGAATTAGACATTGATTTTTAAAAACGGTCTTTTTTCAAATTTTTGCATGTTTCAGGTGGATATTTCCCTTAATTTAGAACAGTTAAGGGAAGAAATTGATTTCCTAAAACGCACACGGAGTATAAGAAAAGCAATGTCTGCACTATCATGTCATTCCGATGCCACTGTGAACAAGCAAAAAGACAAAAGGAATAGTGTTCTCCTTGAACAATACAGTGACAGTGTGAAGTTGTTGATGGAGTGGGTAAATGCTGTGTGTGCCTTCTATAATAAGAAGGTAAGTTTTTCCTTTTATTTCACACATAATATCATAATAAACTAGTTCTTACTAGATAAAATATTTTCTTGCATTTCTTAAACAGTTTATATAGATAAGCTTTTCCTCAAATGAGTATATCTTTTATAATAAAATATAATTTATCTCATCCTTGTTTTAGTAGTACAGTACATAATTATATTTTATTGGTGAGAAAACAAATAGCCCACTTAGAGTTTTGCTTTGGAGATGCTTACATAGGACCACACCGTGACAGGATCTTTATTATTGTGAAGGCACCTATTAGAACCACCATGGTGTTTACAGTTGATAGTGTTACTTCTGTATGAGGTGCACTTTAAAGTGTAAATATATGTGTCTTGCATTTTTGTGCTTTTTGGGTTGTGCTGAAGCGCCATGTGTGGTTCTCAAGAGAAAATTACGGTGTTCCAAGTGAAATGTTTATTAAAAGAAAAACCCAAACTTCATGCAGGTATAGGCCATAAATTAATGGTCTTGAATCAAAAGCACACTTAAAGCAAGGTCATCAGTGGATTAGTTCATGAAAAGGTCAAGGACTCGAGGATCACAGGAATCTAACCGCACTCTTTCCTTAAGAGCAGTGGTTCAGCCTTCCCTAATTCAGTGCCCCGAATACTGACACTTGACTATAATTGTAGATCCAAGACTGCCATAACATATGACTGTGAACTGGGAGGCTTAAAATAGAAACTTACTCTCTTCCAGTTCTAGAAGCATAGAAGTCTGAAGCCAAGGTGTTCCCCAGTCCATACTCCCACTAGTGGCTAGGTGGGGAGGTGGGGGGGTGGGGGTCGAGGGAGAGGCTTCTGTTCCAGATCCTTCTTTTAAGTTCTGGTTGTCAGCAGTCTGTGGTGTTCTTTGGCCTCTAGGTGCAAGTCTTCATTCTAACCACCACTTCTGTGTGTGTGTGTGTGTGTGTGTTCTTATGAATATCTTAGCCACCTTGAGCAAGAACCTTCTCTATACCAGTGTCATCTCCTGTGTAATGGCATTTTTTGTATATGGTCACTTTCTAACATTTTGGGAATAAGTTTTATAGGATAGTATCTAATAGGAACAATAATAAAAATCCTACTTGTGAGGTGGCTAGTATTTAACAATCTCCATTGATCAGCAATTGATGTTATCCGTCGAATATTAATACTTATGAAATGTATGAATAGATTATCCTTGGTGCTGTTTATTAGCTATTTAAAAGGAATAGAAGCTGGGCATTGGTAGCTCATGGCTGTAATCTTAGCTTCTCAGGAAGCTGAGATTTGGATGATCTTAGTTGAAAGCCAGCCCAGGCAGAAATGTCAGTGTGACTTCATCTCTAACATTAAGAAGAAAAAGCTGGGCTGGAGGCGTGGATTAAGTTGTAGAGTACTAGCTAGCAAGCCAACGGAGAAAGCCACGCAAGCATTGCCGGTCTCAGCACTGATATAAACAGAGAAAGACTACAAAACTACTCTGTTTACATTTATCTCTAAATGACGCTGCTTATTGTTCTGGCATTTCCTTTCAGGTGGAGAATTTCACCGTGTCTTTCTCAGATGGCCGTGTGTTATGTTATCTGATCCACCATTACCATCCTTGCTATGTGCCTCTGGAGGCTGTATGTCAGCGTACCACCCACACTGTGGAGTGCACATACACTGGCTCTGTGGTCTTAAACTCCTCGTCCGAATATGATGATAGTGCTCTGGAGGTGTCTTTTCAAACACTGGATCATGGTCAGCGTCCCCCCCCCCCCCCCCCCGTTTTTTGCTGATTAACTTCTATACTTCTTTGCCATCTGTGAGTTTGAGCTGGGGCAGGCTAATTTTATTCTCCTTTTCACTTTGCATAATAGAAAATACTTCTGAACTACACAAAGAGCTTCTAGAAAATGAAAAGAAGAATTTTCATTTGGTGACGGCTGCAGCAAGAGACCTTGGTGGAATACCTGCAATGATCCATCATTCAGATATGTCAAATACAATTCCCGATGAAAAGGCAAGGGAAAGGAGTCTCTCTTAATTAAGAACCTGCTCATATGTCTCAGTGTGACAGCACATTACATACTCTCTGATGATCTTCTGCTCTCATTTTGTCTTTTCCTTTAGGTTGTTATTACTTATTTGTCATTCCTCTGTGCAAGGCTTTTGGATCTTCGTAAAGAGATCAGGGCTGCTCGACTCATACAGACAGTTTGGAGAAAACATAAGCTAAGAAAAGATCTAAAACACTATCAGGTAATTCTAGAAACTGAAAGCTTTGTGGTATGAATTGCACTTTCGAAGATGCCAGTTTGTTTATTTATTGGTGGTACTGGGTTTGAACTTAAGACTCTCACAGAGGTTAGGAAGGCCTTCTGCCTACTGTGTTTCCATACTGTGCAGATAGTATCCACTGATTGTTGTAAATTTAATAATTGAGGTCCATGGTTAGACTTTTTGTAGAGCCCACGCTTGTCTGCTAGCTTGATCCTGGCAGCAATATAAAAGGTGTTCATACATGCTATATATATATATACGTACACACACACACACACACACACACACACACTATTCATTTCAACTGGGGGAAATAAATTATTCTAGTTTCCAATTCAGGCAAAGTGAAGTGATGAGTCCAGCCTCGGAGAGTATAGCAAAGTGATCAGAGACAGCCTGGTTCAAACCCTGCCTGTGTTGGCCGTAAACAGATAAGCCATTTGACTCCTGGGGTTCAGTTTTCTCTCTGTCCCAAGTGTCATATCTGTTCTTAGGAGGGTTAAATATGTCGGTCGTTAAGTGCTGACATAAAGTATGTTGTTATTCATCACGGGGTAGTAGTGTGTTTTGAGAAGTAATACCAATAGCACTCTGGAGGGAGGGAGCTGGCCTGCGGTGTTCTCTGGGCAGAGGCCCCCTCGGTAAGCACCGCGTCTGCCAGCCATCTCAGCTTCTCTTCTCACAAAGCCGAGCTCTTCTTGAGCTTCAGTGGCTTGATGCTTCCGTGCTTTCTGTGCTGAAGGAAGCTGTGTTTTATTGGTCTTTTCTTTTGAGTTGCTTTGTTCCAGTGATAAGTAATGCTTTCTAATACTGCAGAGCATTTCTTTTTCATACTGTACATTTCTTCCCTGAAGTTGAAGCATAAATTCTCTAGACTCTGATCTGAAAAATATACCCTGTTATACTTCAACGTGCCTTTAACTTATTTACTGAGGATTTATGGTACATCAAACATATTTATGGTATTTACTGAGGATTTATGGTATATCAAATGTATTTATAGTCTTAGACTTTTTTTGGAGTCTGACTTGTCAAACAAGTTACCTGAAAGTCCATTTACTGGCCATTGACACAGTCTGGACGCAGTTAGGGATCGATTTGATTAAAGTTTAGAAACTGATTATCTTACAAAGAATAGAAGATCTTAGGTTATGAATGCTTGTTACTTATTTGTTCGTTCATTCATTCATTCATTTTTAAGGAGCGAGACAAAGCTGCAAGAATTATCCAGAAAGCTGTAATCCATTTTCTAAACAGACGGCGATGGGAAAAAGAGGTTACTGCTGCACTGATCCTTCAGAAATGTTGGCGAAGAGTTTTAGCACAGAGACAGTTATTACTCTTAAAAAAGGAAAAACTGGAAAAAATTCAAAGTGCATCTGCAACAATAATTCAGGTATAGTATCTTTTGAAAAAAAATTTTTTTCCTTTATTGTCAAAGTGAAGTACAGATGGGTTACAGTTTCATATGTAAGGCAGTGGATACATTTCTTAACTCAACTTGTTACCTCCTCCCTCATACCTCCCCTCCCCCTTTCCCTGTCTCCCCATGAGTTGTACAGTTGGTTTATACCAAGTGGTTTTGTAAGTATTGCTTTTGGAATGGTTTGTCTTTTTATCCTTTGTCTAGCTCATGCTCTGAGTGTCCCCTAGAACTTTTTTATTTTTTTTTTGGTCAGTGCTGGGCCTTTGAACTCAGGGCCTTAGCACGGTCCGGTCCCTGGCTTCTTTTTGCTCAAGGCTAGTACTCTGCCACTTGAGCCACAGCGCCACTTCTGGCCATTTTCTATATATGTGGTGCTGGGGAATTGAACCCAGGGCTTCATGTATATGAGGCAAGCACTCTTGCCACTAGGCCATATTCCCAGCCCCCAGGTATAGTATCTTAGAGTGATTTTGCACGTAATCATTATTAATGATAGTCTTTCAGGAAGAAGGACAAAGGTTTTCATGACTGATTCTATTTTAGCAGTCTTTGTCTAATGTTGACCCTTGGTATCTGAGCTTGGCTATAGGACCCCTTGCAGGAACCAAAGTCTGGGACCACTCGAGTTCCTTATACAATGGTGTATTTACATAGGACTTAATGATTGGGCATTTCAAATCATGTGTAAATTACTCAATCCCATGCAGATACTTTACAGATTTTTGTTATGCTGCATTGTTTGGGAATGATGAAGAGAAAAAGTCTTTTCATGTTTGGTACAGACATTTATTTCTTAAGTAATTTTAGCCTTTTGAACTCGTGGGGGTAGAACTAGAGAATATACTCTCCCCACTACTTTTGAAACTTCTGCAAATGACAGAAATGCCCTCCTTGATCCAAAGGAGAAAACATTCTGATTCTTTACCCCTTGCTGTCTGCTCTATTTTTTATTAGAAAGTTACAGTCTTTCATTGTATGGAACGTGTCCGCATGCCATACCACTCTTCTCCCCTTTCCTATTATTCCAACTACTTGAACACATTTTGGAAGCCTATTCTAGTTTATGGTCTTTTTTTTTTCTCTTTATGTGGTGCTGAGGAATCGAACCCAGGGCTTCATGTATATGAGGCAAGCACTCTACCTCTAGACCATACCCTCAGCCCTCTAGTTTATATTCTTATTGTACCCTTCATATGTTTTTTTAGTGGCTGTATTTGGGGTTACAGAATCACTGTCTTTTGTATATTTTAGAAGCAATGTCTTATCAGTTTCTATCAGTATAGAAGATGTACTACTGTATGGTTTATATGACCATTACCTTTCTGTGTATTTGTTCAAATTATTTCCTCTGTAGACATTAATAATCACAAGCACATGAAGTCTTTCCTCCTCTGTTAGACTTTTAGTAATCATTTTTGTTCATTTCTGATACTACTTTTCCTTATTTTTTTCAGTGTTATTCACATCCATTCCTATTTATAGTTCCTTTTAGCACTCTGAATATACTTTGTCAGTTCTCTCTGATCATAATGCTGTCTGAGGGAGCATTTTCTTTCAAATCATTATTTTTCTGTAGGTCCTATGTCATTCCTCTCTGGATTTTTTTTAAGCATTTGTGTTTGCCACTGGCTTTCCAGCCATGTTTCATTGAATCAGATGAGAGGAGGCAATATCTTAATAGCATTGTGTTTTCCTCAATATGAATGTAGGGTATCTTTTTGTTTAGATCTTCTATAATTGATTTTTTCTTAAAAATCCAGGCTACCCAGGGTTTTGCTTTTGCAGATCTTGTACACTTTTTGCAAGATTTATATCTAAATACCTTTTTTTACTATTCATGTAAATAGTGCCATACAATTATAGATTTGCTGTATGTTTATTTCAGGATTTCTGTTGTTGACTTTTTGGGTTTTCTAGATAGATAATCATGTTGTCTGTGAGTCAAGGTAGTGGTGTTTCTTCATTCCCTTTCCGTCATTGCATTGCGAGGACCTTGAGAGGGAGGTAGGCTAGGTGTGGTGACGGGGTTCAGCCTGCTTCTGTTCTGTCTTTGGTGGTAAGGCCAGTTAGTTACCATTACCTTTGAGGTTAGCTGTAGGCTTATATATGTGCTCTTTATCCTGCTGAAAAGTTCCCTGTGTTCCTAGTTTGTTGACCAGGCTGGTGAGACTTTTTATTGTGGTTATTGTGGTCTTTCACTCTGTTCCCACTTATGTCTTTGCATTAGTTTCAAGTTGTCGGACCATTTTTATTTCCGCCGATTGAGAGTCTGTGCCAAGTGGTTGCAATCTCCCTGTCATCTCACCACTGCCACCTGTTATCTTTTCCTGTGCAATTTGAAATTTTCCTGATATGACATAGGACAGATAACTTGTGATTGTGTCTTAAGTATTTTATGTAAACCCTAAAGAGAGTGTTCATGTTGTCGTTGTAGTAGCTGATCCCCCATGCTGGATCTGGGGTAGAAGTCTGCATCGGTCTTCCGTAGGCCTCGTGCCATCCATGAGTCAGTAGCAGGGCTGTAGATGCTCTCACTTCAGTTCTTAAGGTCTGCAGCCTGCTCTAGCCCGGGTCCTGATGTGCCCAGCTTGGTGGTGAGCCTTGAAATTCATGGACAGCATTTAGCTTTTCTGAGAGCTTCTCTCTGCAGGCTCCCTCATATCCTAGATCCCCATAGATACCTTCTTTGGTCCTGTGGGCAAAGAACTGAAGCGGTAAGTAGAGTACTCTGCTTTGTCTATGGACACACACACACACACACACACACACACACACACACACACACACACACACACACACACACGTGTCCCAGTCAAAGCTCTGCATGTCTTCAGACTGGCAAATGTCAGGGTGCTGAGAGAGCTGAAGAATCTGCCACAATATTGACTACTCTAAATCTAAACAATACTAACACTGCAATGTAGATACTAATATTAATGTCTTTATATACTAGGACAAATTTTGGGACTGAAGTGCCCCTTTCTTAAATGAGGAAAGAAGGCCAACTCGCTATGTTTTCATAAGAATTAAATTGTTGGTAGTGTATTCCACATAAAAAAGCTTATTTTTAATAGACATCACAGTGCTCATAAAATCTCCTTTGGAATTAGCAAAGTTATTAGGAGAGAGATGAACTCATCTTCTTTGTCATATATAAAAATTGACTAAATTGTCAGCCCCAGACTAGTCATAATACTTTAGAAGAAAGTATGAAATCAGGCCACTTTATTTTCAGATTCTTTATTCTCAATCGAAAGATGTAACAAATATTTTGTCAGGAGAAGGAGGAAAGAAGGAAGAGATTGATACCTGCATCTCTGAGTACTGTTTCTGCTATACTTTGCCTTATTTCATTTCTGGCAGTTTTGATGATCTGCTTTCATTTGTAAAGAGCTGATAGTCTTCAGAGTCATTTTTCACAGAGAATTTTTTTTTTCTTTTGCCAGTCCTGGGCCTTGGACTCAAGGCCTGAGCATTGTTCCTGGATTCTTTTTGCTCAAGGCTAGCACTCTACCACCTGAGCCACAGTGCTACTTCTGGCTTTTTCTGTATATGTAGTGCTGAGGAATTGAACCCTGGGCTTTATACATGCTAGGCTAGCACTCTACCACTAAGCCACATTCCCACCCTTTCACAGAGAATTCTGACTATTGAATACATGTTGTTCTACTTTTCTTCTTAATAAGAGAAGCAGTGCGATGTATACGTCATTTCTTATCAGGCTGAAGAATAGAGCAAAGCCCTTGTGATAGAAGGCTTAGACTTACAGGGTCCCTGCAGCAGCACAGGTTCCTCTCAGTTCTGCTCACCCTAGGGGTAGATGTGTCTGGGGCCAGCAGAGCTGTATTCCTATCAGTGCTCCAGGCCCGTGAGGTATCCAGCATTTATTGCTGTACTTCTGTGTAAGAAAAAATGATGTAGTAGAGACCAACACAACACTCACCTGCAAATGTTAGTGATGTTTGTAGTGTTTTAGACAAAGTTTCCAATAGCCCAGGGTCATTTAGATGCCAGCAACTGGAATTAGCTTGGGGCCTGCCTGCCCTGCTTGTTGAAATTGAGGGGTTTACCTTCTAATTCTAGCTTTCCAAGAGAAATCTACTTCCTCACTGTATATCTACAATTCCAAATTAGGTAAAAGGAAGTCATTCTTAATGAAAATTAAAACTCTGAAAGTGATCGAGCTCAGGTATTTCTCTAACTCTTACACAGTCTTCCCTGGCCAGCCACGATGACATTCTTTATGTACCCCAGAAGTTATCAAAATCTGCTCATCTTCAAAAATAGAAAATTACTATACAAAGTAGCACAGTTCATTTCCATCAAACCTATGCACATATACATCCTGTTATAATTCTTAATTGTAGATTGCCTAACGTTATGAGAGTGTTATGTACATAGTTGTTATGTTTGATTGCTGGGGGATAATGACTCAAGAGTACATGTTCAGTGGCATGGTTCGAATGTGTTTATGAGCAAGATAAGCTAAAAAATACCAGCAGGAAATAAAAAGGGGTTGGTATTTTCTTCTCTCCCTTCTCTCTCTTCCCTTGCCCCCCAAAAAGTTTATGTTCAGAATAGACATATTTTCTTTCTTCTTTTCGAACCTTTTCTATCCATGTTGGAACTGATGGTGAAGAACAATGGATACAGTGAGCCAAGATGGCTTAGCACTGTGAAGTAAGGGGACAGTAGAAGATCTAAAAGTGCCTAAAAAATGACTTACAACAATAGACAATCCAGAAAGATCTGATTCTTTTCTCCTAATTTGACATAAATTGCTTTTATGTCTTAAGCCCATGATACAGTTATATTGTCAATATAATTAAGATTGAGATGGATTTCTGAACGGGCTACAGATGAGTCAGTGTAAAAACAGACCAACAAACTAGAGAAGTAGTGTGTATACATACATTTGTTTTTAAATTCCTTGTGTTACTTTTTAAGGGAATGTTAGAAAATTCTTTTCAAAAGTAATACCTCTTCAGAAGCATACCTATTCTTAAAATATTTTGTGTCCTGTCTTATATTTCTCAGGCGTATTGGAGAAGATATTCCACCAGAAAAAGATTTTTGAGTTTGAAGTATTATTCAGTCTTCCTTCAATCCAGGATAAGAATGACAATTGCTGTTACATCTTATAAAAGAAAACGTTGGGCCACAGTTACAATACAGAGGCATTGGCGTGCTTGTGTACAAAGAAGAAAAGATCAACAAAGATATAAACTGCTGAAATCTTCATCCCTTGTAATCCAGTCCATGTTTCGAAGATGGAAGCAACGGAAAGTTCAACGTGAAGCAAAAGCTGCAGTAACCTTGCAAAGAGCTATTCGAAAATGGCGCGTCCGGAAACAAGCGAAGACAAGGTCTGCCATCATCATACAGTCGTGGTACAGAATGCACAGGCAGTTACAGAAGTATGTGTATACTAGATCTTGCATTGTTGTCATTCAAAGAAGCTTTCGGTGCTTTCAAGCCCGCAAGTTATATAAAAGAAAGAAAGGATCTGCCCTGACTCTGCAGAAGTACTTCAGAGCCTACCTGAAGGGCAAGGCTGAGCGCGCCAGCTACTTACAGAAGCGAGCTGCGGCCATCCGGCTGCAGTCTGCTTTCAGGAGAATGAAAGCTCGCCACATGCACAGGCAAGCTAGAGCTGCTTGTCTGTTGCAGTCATACTGGAGAATGAGACGGGACAGACTTCGCTTTTTAAATCTTAGGAAGACGGTTATCAGATTGCAGGCGTGTGTGAGAAGAAATCAGCAGTTGCAGAAATACAGGAAGATGAAGAGAGCTGCTGTCATAATTCAGACTCATTTCCAAGCTTGTGTTTCAGCCAGGAGAGTTCGAGTAGCCTACCAAAAGACGCGGTCTGCTGTCATCGTTCTCCAGTCCACCTACAGAAGGCTGAAAGCCAGGAGTGCGTTTCTTCATATCCGCAAATCTGTCATAAAGATTCAGTCGTATTTCCGGGCTTATATTTCAAGAAAGCAATTTCTGCTCCTAAGAAACACTGCCATCAAGTTGCAATCCATTGTCAGGATGAAGCAAGCCCGTGGACACTATGCACAGTTAAGAGCGGCTGCCTTGTCGATCCAGCGACGCTACAGGGCCAGCAAGCTGGCTGTGTGCAGGAGAAAGGAGTATTTACAGGTGCGGGAGTCTTGTGTCACCCTGCAAGCTGTATGTAGAGGGTGGCTGGTCCGCAAGCAGATACGGACGCAGAGGCAAGCGGCGGTGGTCCTGCAGTCTTACTTCAGAATGAGAAAGACGAGGCGGCACTACCTGCACACCTGCGCCGCAGCTCTACTCCTCCAGAACCGCTACCGCGCCCACAGAGCGCAGCTCACCCAGCGGAAGGCCTTCCTGCAAGTCAAGAGAGCCGCCACCTGCTTGCAAGCAGCCTACAGAGGGCACCGAGCTCGCCGGCTCATCAAACGGCAGTCTGCCGCCGCTGCCAGAATTCAAACTGCTTTTAGAGGCTACATCCAAAGGGTGAAATATCAATCTGTGCTGCAGTCTGCTGTCAAGATCCAGAGATGGTTCCGGGCACGCAAGGCCGCTCGGGAATTAAGAACTCGCTTTTTAAAGGTAAGGGTGGCTACGATTGCACTCCAGTCTGCCTGTCGGGGCTGGAAAGTCCGGAGGCAGCTGAGAGCGGAACACCGGGCTGCGGTGAAGATCCAGTCTGTGTTCCGAAGGGTCCGGGCCCAGAGACAGTTTAAATGCTGGCAAACGGCAGCCCTGGTCCTGCAGCAGCACCTGCGAGCGTGGAGGGCCGGGAGGCAGCGGCGCAGGGACTACATTGAGCTCCGCCGTGCCACGCTGGTGCTCCAGGCCGCGTGGAGGGGGAGGACGCTGAGGAGGGAGCTCCGGAGGCGGCACGCCTGTGCCGTCGTCATACAGGCCCACTACAGGGCGCACCTTCAACAGGGCAGGTGGAGGGCCATCAGGACAGCCGCGCTCCTCATCCAAAGGCATTATCGGGCCTACCGGATTGGAAGGGAACAGCACCGTTGGTATTTGCAAACCAAAGCAGCCGTCATCACTTTGCAGTCAACTTACCGTGGGCTGAAAGTGAGGAAAAGAATAAAGGATTGGAACAAAGCTGCAGTCACTATACAGTCTAACTACAGAACTCACCAAGCCCGGAAGAAATACACAACTTACAGACGTGCTGCCGTTGTAATTCAGAGATGGTATCGGAGCATTCAAATTGCAAACCAGCAGCGAAAGGAATATCTTCACCTAAAGCAAGCCGCGGTGACAATCCAGGCTGTCTATAGAGGCACCAGGGTGCGTCGGCAAATCCAACACATGCACAGGTCTGCCACTTGTATTCAAGCAGTGTTTAAAATGCATCAGTCAAGGTCACGATACCACGCAGTGAGAAGAGCAGCTGTTGTAATTCAAGTAAAATTCAGAGCCTATCATAAAGGCAAAACTCAGCGAGCAGAGTACCTCAGGGTTTTGAAGGCCACTCGTACTCTCCAGGCAAGTTTTAGAGGAGCAAGAGTCAGGCAGGCTGTGAGAAAGAGGCAGGTGGCAGCAACGCTCATTCAGTCGTCCTATAGAAGATACAAGCAGCGCGCATACTACACCAAGTTAAAGAAGGTGACACAGACAGTGCAGCAAAGATACCGAGCCCTGAGGGAAGGAAGGAGACAGTTGCAGAGGTACAGCCGGCTCCGGTGCTGTGTGGTGCTCCTGCAGGCTGCTTACAGGGGGAGGATGGCCAGGAGACGCGTGAAAGCGATGCATTCGGCTGCCGTTCGTATTCAGAGGAGATTTAGAACTCTGATGCTGAGAAGAAAATTCCTCTGTCTCCAGAAAACTGTGATTTGGGTTCAAAGACAATACCGTGCAAAGCTCTTTGCCAGGCATCAGTCACAACAGTTTCTGTTGTTGCGAAGGGCAGTTGTTCAAATCCAGTCATCCTGTAGAGGGTGGATAGTTAGGAAGAAGGTGCGAGAGATGCACAGGGCTGCTACTTGCATCCAGGCTGCTTTCAGGATGCACAGAGCGCGTGTGAGATACCAGGCCTTGAAACAGGCCTCCGCGGTGCTCCAGAAGCAACACCGGGCAAACAGAGCTGCTGCACGGCAGAGGTGGCATTTTATCAGACTAAGAAGGTCTGCTGTGATCCTCCAAGCTGCCTTTAGGGCCATGAAAGCCAGAAGACACCTGAAGAAGATGCATTCGTCTGCAGCCCTTATTCAGAGCAGATTCAGGTCTTTTGTGATGAGGAAGAGATTCATTTCTCTCAAAAGAGCTGCTATTTTTGTTCAGAGGAAATACCGAGCCACCATTTATGCCAGACATAAGAGGCACCAATTCTTGGAGTTACGAAAGGCAGCTGTTACGATCCAGTCATCTTACCGGAGATTGATGGTGGAGAAGAGGTTGCGAACCATGCACAGGGCCGCAGCTCTCATTCAGGCCACTTTTAGAATGCACAAAGCGTACGTGGTATTTCAGCGGTGGAAACGTGCCTCCATCCTAATTCAACAGCGTTACCGAACGTACCGAGCTGCCAAATTGCAAAGAGAGAATTTTACTAGGCGATGGCATTCCGCTGTGGTCATTCAGGCTGCCTATAAAGGGATGAAAGCAAGACAGCTCTTAAAGAAAAAACACAGGGCTGCTGTCATCATACAAAGCACATATCGAATGTCTAAGCAGCGTTGTTGTTACCAGAAGCTTCAGTGGGCTACACGAGTAATACAAGAATATTATAGAACAAATAAAAAACTGAAAGCTCTTCAGCTCCATGCAAGTTGTACTGATACAAGTTTTCAAGTCATGACCAGAAGGAAACAGGCTGAGAAAGAACATGAGGCCGCCATTGTTATTCAGAAGCATTTCAAAGCCTGTAAAACAAGGAGACGTTATCTCCGCCTTAGAGCAACAGTTGTTTCTGTCCAGAGAAGGTACAGAGCATTAGCTGCAAGACATTCCCAAGCAGCTGGCTCGGTAGAGCCATCTTTCAGAGGATTTAAGGTAAGGGGATATCTAGCATAAGCACCTGGGTGCCAAACCATTCATTCTCCCCAGTCCACGGGGCTGAGTTGTTTATCTGCTTTAAAAAACAACCCCTGATATTTATTACACAGTATAGATTGTGTGTCAGTAAAAATAAAAATTAACGGGTCAGAAATCTGCACAAACGATTCAAGCTGCCTTTAGATGCATAAAAGTTAGACAGAAGCCAAGAAATAGATGTCTAACAAAACGATGTGGTCCCGTTAACTGACTGCACTCAGCTGTTACAGAATTAAAACTCAGGCTAAGCGGTGGCTCATGCCTATAACCATAGCGATTCAGGAGGCTTGAGATCTGAGGATCAAGGTTCAAAGCCAGCAGAGACAGAAAAGTCCTTGTGATACTTATCTCTAGTTCCCTCCCAAGCATGAGGGCATAAGCCTTGAGATAAAGCTATGGGACAAGTGCCCAGGCCCACAAAACAAACAAAAACTCAATAGTCATGTTAACTAGCCTACACTTCATTATTACGCAATTAACACTCAGGTGAGGCTGTTCCCAGGGGGGCTGTTATGCTTAGAAAGGGTCTGTAACACTGTGGACTTGCTTGTTCACAGGAAGCAGAGCGTCCAGTGCAGAGAGCCGCAGCGCCCGTGCAAAGCACTCCTCCCGCCCTGCGCACGCGGGAGCGCGCTGCCCTGCGCCTCCAGTCCTTCCTGCGCATGGCTCTTCACCGCAGGAGATTTCTTCGGCAGAAGAGAGCTGCGGACACCTTACAGCAGCATTTCAGGACCTGGAAAGCCCGCAAACAGTTTTTACTATATAGAAAAGCTGCGGTGGTTTTACAAAACCGCTACAGAGCCGTTCTGGCTGCAAAACATCAAAGACAAGTTTATTTACAAACCAGGAGCTGTGTTATCATTATTCAAGCTGCAATAAGAGGATTCATACAGAAAAGGAAGTTTCAGAATATTAAGAAGAGTGCCATAAAAATGCAGGTATTTGTATATTTTACTTACAGATACAACTTTCAGTCTGTTATCTGACTCTTTATAAATGAAATTGCGGTCATAAAGAATAATATTCTGATTATTTTGTTTTGAAATGGAGCATTTGCGAATGGGAAACACTCCATGACTTCCTCTGTGCTGGGCTCAGCAGCTCCTTCTTGGTGCCCTGTTGGGAGAATATGTCTTGTTTCTACTGTGAAGAAATTCAAGATTAAATGGTGTTTTGCACACTATAGGTCAAATAGGATAACGTTATTTCTCTGCTGATCTGTAAACCAGACCTATTAAGAGAGCTAGACTTTATTTGAGACTTATTTAATCAATTTCTCAGCATGTGAGAAATGTAGCGTCTTATCTCTTTTAAAATAGAGAAGTGAGAAAAGGTGAATTAATTGGTGAGGGCTAGAATGAAATGGAGTCAGGAAGTGAACCTGAGATCTTCACCTGTTTGTTCTGCCTGCAGTGGGCTGGGCTTTCGGCCTACAGGTGATATTTTGCTACATCCTAGTGTTAAGCTTACGTTTTTGTTCAGGTGCTGGAAATGTGACACATCTGTCCTGAGTGTGAGGAAGGCCGAGTGAGAACTGGAGTGAATAAGAAAGGGCAATTTTAAGGAGAAGTGTGTGTGTGACTGGAAGCAGAAGGGCTGTCGTAAGTTATTTCTGGCCAGGGAGAGCTTCCTAGAGTGGATGCCATTTAAATTGAAATGTTAGGCTAAAGGATGTGTTGGAAATAGTCATGTAAAATGTGTGGAGAGACTATTCCAGATGGAGGAGGTAGTGTGTGGGGGGCGGGGGGGGGGGAAGCAATAAATAGTGATAAAAATCTAGGCTTGCCATCGAGGAAGTAACATTGTGGATCGCTTTGGGATATAAAGATAAAACATTGATGTATAATCTTCCAGATGAAGACTAGTTATGAATAGTGTAAGCAGTACACAGCTTTAGACTTAAGTCTACAGAGCATAACAATTCAAGGATATTTAGAGAAGCAGCCAACAAATGGTATTTAGAGGGAAAGAAGAAATCAAAAAGATTATGGTGTCTAGAAGCCAAGGATTAAGAGACAGAGGAGAGAGAGCTCCAGATCCCAGTATTCAAAATGGAGAGGTGGACAAGCTGGACATGCCAGTTGGTTTATTTAACTGAAATTACAAAGAGACCAAACAACAATCTTGCGTGGGGAGGGGTCACCTTTCTTAGAGAATTATAAAATTATATTTTACACAAGAGTTTTTGCTTTTAACAATAATCTCAAACTTTGGGATCACCTGTAGTCTCTTATTGTACTAATTGTGGCCCCTACCTCCCTTATCTAATTAGTATGGGGAACACTAATAGAGATCTTCATCACCTTCCCATGAGATCTTTGCAAATTTTCACTAAGAAAAGCTCCCCTTATTTTCTGGTGTGACACTAACTTATTTTCTCTAGGTCCTTGATTTCCTCATCCCTAATTTAGAGAAAACGTTGCTGCGTCTCTTGTTAGTTTATTTTTTGTCATTCATAGTTTTTGGTGTTTAATTCAGTAAGTTGTAGTTGATAGCCACAGGGCTACCAAACTTGGATGATCAGAGGGACGGGAGTTGGCTGCAGGCCGACTGAACATGCATGGTGTGGGAACTATTCCACTTCATCCCTTCTCCTGGGAGGTGGGCTAGGGGCTGTGCTCATTTCTTTTCCATTTCTCTACATGGGTTGAGGAGATGAAGACCTGAACGGTACAGAACTAGCCCCTGTAAAGTATTTGTTAAAGTAGGTCTAGGTGGGCTAGCAGACAGCCACAGGGTATGTGTGATAAAGCATACAGTAGGCATTCACCACAGCAAATGTTGTTGCCCTTTGAGAGCTAGACACATATTTCATCCTTGTTGTATTGATGTGTTTAATAGGTTGCATGGAGAAGATACAAGGCAAAGAAATACTTGTGTAAAGTGAATGCCGCCTGCAAGATTCAAGCCTGGTATAGGGGTTGGAGAGCACGCAGAGAATATCTAGCCCTATCAAACGCTGTTAGAATTGTTCAGCGTTGCTTCCATGCCAAGCAGGAGAGGACCCGGTAACGTATCACAGCGCATGTGCAGTAGCCAAGGCCTAATGCAAAGAGCACTGGTTGGATTTTTTCTTTTAAATATTTGCAATGTTTACATCATGTGGCTTTTTTTCCTGTGTATGTGTGGTGTGTGTGTGTTTGTGTGTTGGTGTGTTTGTGTGTTGGTGTGTGTAGGGGACGGATGTTTTCTTCATTGAAAAAACAAATATATTCCTTGTTCCTGGGGCTTTCTTAGTTCTTCAGAGATGCAGCATAGGCTTGATAATATAATTTAGTCAAAATGTTTAATTCAAAGGCATAGGAATGTAGGAAAGGATAGAAGAGTGGGAAGTGAATAAAATGATGTAGTTGTTTCTGATTCCTAATTAGTGCATTAAATCATTGTTAAAATTAGTTTCTGGGAAAATTCCTTTTTATACTTCAAAACAAATTGTGTTCTTCCCCGTCCTCTTGTGTGTGGTGCTGGGAATCAAGCCAGGCTGCGCACGTGCTGGGCCGGTGCTCCTCACTGATAGCGCCTCACGCCTTGGGATTTGTTCTGAGACAGGGATTTGCAGTGTGTGGGCCAGGCTGGGGGCCATTGGCTTCTCTTCCCCGTGTCCCAGTGCAGGGATTAGAGGGCCACACCCGCATGCCTGGACATTCTCTACGCTCTTTATCCTTAGGGAGCATGGCTTTAATTACCCACTGTGTCTACTCAAATTTGATTTTCTGTTCATTCTATCACATTTGTGGAAACCATTACTAGATGTTCCCTTTCTCTTCTCAGTGCCATAGTATAAGAATTTTTCTTCGTATCCCAGGATTGAACTCTTGCGTCAGTGCTTGTTTTTAAGGCCCTTTTAGGAGAGCATGTCGCAGTTTGCGGAACTCCGGACCAAGTCCGTAGGTGCAAGCCGGGCTTAATTATAGATAGTGTTCTTGCTGTCCTTATTAAGGATTACTGTCTTGTTTTTCTGTATCAAAATGGTGAATTTTTCTTAGTGATACTGAGCCTTCTTTTCTAAGAAGCATGGGAAAGAGAACCTAATCTTTGGATTTTTTTTGGCAATACCCAAGGACATATATCAAAGTGCACTATTTTCTTTTCATATAAATGCCCCTGTCGGATTTGATGCTATTTGTCTCCCAGTCTGTCTTCTTAACAATCCTGTTCTCTCAGAGACTTGGCCTTTATTCTTTATTTCAGTGTTCACCCTTTTCCCTAGGCTTTTATTTGGACCCCACTCATCACTTTCTTTTGATCTTGCCCAGAATTATTTGTCACACCACATTCTTTACTCAGTGAGCATCCTCTGTTGAAAAACAACTCCTCCTTTTCCTTCCCCTCTCCATCCCTCTCTCCTGCCCACCCCTCTTTCTTCTCCCCTCTCCCTGCCCCTGTGTGCCTACAGTTTTGATTGCAAGAGCTAAAATATGGAATATACGTTTTCACTTGCTTTTCTAGTGTCAATGCCTTTCTTATATTTTCTCAGTATTTAAAGGCGGGGAGAGCAATACACACTTATTGAATAGATTCAAGTATTTTGAAACTTCTTTCTAACAACTACTTTTTAGGTTTTTGAAGATGAGAACATCAGTAGTTATCATACAGAGAAAATGGAGAGCAACACTTTCTGGAAGAGTTGCTCATGAACAAGTCATGGAAAAAGTAGGTAAAATAAAAACCTATTTATGAAGACCCACTTTAAGAAACAGAAAACAAATATTCTCAAAACCCGACTATGCACTGATCTTAGACACATCTATTGCAATCAGTTAAAAATTACATCATCTGTAAAAATGCAGTTTCTTGGTGTTTTTGTATATGTATATATACATATATTGAAAGATTCTTTAAAGTTTGAAATATCTTCAGTCTTTTTGGAGAAAATTGTAATAAGTAGCAGATAATTAGTATAACATGGTAAATGCTCTGTAGACCACCATTGACAATCTGTTTAAAATATTTCATGTAAATTTCTAGAATATAATGCCCCTTTTTTAGTAAATAAATTAAATTTTTATTGACAAATCTCACTTCTAATTGAAATAACCTCTTTTGAGTTGAATATTTATGTCCCTCTGTCATGTAAATACAAGCTAATAACCTCACCTAGTTGTTAATTGCATAGTCTACATAATATAAATGCTGGTTTTCTTTAGGACCGTGCTCCAAATATAATTTTGCTTCTGTACCTTGACTTACGAGCTAACACTATTGGAAATATTGTACAATAAATGATTATAAGTATTTGGGGTTAAAATGGAATTTATAATAATTAAGTTAATTCATTTTTGTTTATATACTTTGATGGGAGGGTTATACGAAATAAGCACTGATTTCTTTAACTCTAGGACATAGTAATGCGATTACTACTCTAGTACTTTTTTATTCTCTCTTCTAGGGTTTAGAACAGAAAGCCCGCGTTAGCCTTCTTCCTTTCGCTGCAGCTGCGTTTTTCCACCTGTGTGCTCTTCGAATCCAGAGAGCATATAGACTTCACGTGGCTCTGCGGAATGCGCGGAGACACGTGGATTCCGTCATCTGCATTCAGGTTAGCTGCTTCTCTGCAGTAAAACTGGAAGGTGCAATATTTTTCTTGAAAAATGATGATATGTAACTGACAACGTGCAAATATCTTATCCTATGGCCATATAGTAGGCTGTCATTGCGTAACTATCAGCATGATTCGAGGGTTAGAAACTGGTTGCTACTTTATATCATAGAAATAAAGTTTTGAATTCTCCTGGGATGTCACTGCTCATGTGCTTGCCTGCCGGTGAAGTCAGAAGGCTCTGCTGCTCCGGCCTTGCCAACAGTGACCTCAAAAGACATCCTGATATTTTGCCATTCAAATGAATTGGAATGGTTCTCTCTCATTTTTGTTTGGATTTATTTGATTGCTAACAGTCCTAAAATATTTTTTCCATTTGTTATTCATCTAAGTTCTTATTCTTTTATTGTGTACTTGAAACAATGTTTTATGTATACTCTGCCCACTTTTCTATCAGATGTCCTTTTTTATTATGATTGATAGTCATTGTCTATTCTGGAGAAGACTTACCTTATTTGTATATATTTAGCATATTTACACACGAAGTACTGGGTAGAAGACATAAATTGGCAAGCATTGCAGTTGGATAGAAATTGTACATGAATTGTAAGATAAAGGCAGGCCTGTTCAGGGTTAAGTACATAGCCACCCATTCATCCAACACAGGCTGGGAGGGTTTGCACTAAATGGGGAGCAGGAATTGTCACCGGAACGGATCAGAAGGTACTGTCCCATTCTGGGTTTTTTTTTTCTTTCATGACTATGTGTTCATGTGTATGTGCATGGTATGTGTTTGCACAATTTACAAACCGGAAGTAAAAATGAATTTAAAAAACCACCTTTCCTATGTTTTAAACAGAAATGGTTTCGGAAAAGAATACAACAAAAAAGATTGATTGAAATTGAGCGTGAGGCTCAAGAATGTCTGAAACGCCAAAACGGAGCTGCGTCAGTAATACAGAAAGCAGTGCGCCAGTTCCTTCTCTGCAAAAGACAGGAAAAATTGAATAGTGGAATCATCAAGATTCAGGTAAGTGAAAATTCTGTAATTTTAGTATAATATTAGAACCACACTAATATTGGAATTGACAAGTCTCTAGTTGTATCCTATGAATTTGGAGGAAAACTATTTTCATTGCATTAATAGGTACGTGTTGAAAATATTACAGGCTGTAATGATGAAGTCACTGGGTTTTATTTATTTTTGAAGGCATTATGGAGAGGTTACTCTTTCAGGAAAAAAAATGATTGTAAGAAAATTAGAGCTATACGACAAAGTCTTCAAGCTGTGAACCAGGAGATTCGAGAAGAAAACAAGCTCTACAAAAGAACTGCGCTCGCTCTTCACTATCTCTTCACATCTAAGCACCTTTCTGTCATTCTTGATGCTTTAAAGAACCTGGGTGAGTTTGTCATAACCACATCTTGTTTAAAAAGAGGGGAGGGAGGGAAGGAGGGAGGGAGAGAGGGAGGGAGGGAGAGAGAGAGTGAGAGAGAAAGAGAGAGAGAAAGAGAAAGAGAGAGAGAGAGAGAGTGTTGTGTGTCTGTGTTGGTTCTAGGGCTTAGACTCACACTCAGGGCCTGGGCCCTAATTCTCTACCACTTGAGCCCCAGGTCCATGTCTAGCTTTCTGGAGGTTAGTTGGAAAGAAAAGCCGCATGCATTGTTGTTCTTGCCCAGGCTATCTTCTAACGGCTGTCCTCAGGTCTCAGCCTCTTGCATAGCTAGGATTATAGGTGTGAGCCAGTGGTGCCTGGCACGGATTTTCGCATTTTTTATTTGGGTTTTCTCTCTTTCCCTTTCAGAGGTAGTGACTAGATTGTCTCCACTTTGTTGTGAGAACATGGCGAAGAGTGGAGCAGTGTCTAAAATATTTGTTTTAATCCGGAGTTGTAATCGTAGTGTTCCTTGTATGGAAGTCATCAGATACGCCATTCAAGTCTTATTTCATGTTGCTAAGGTAGGTGTTAATGTTAGCAATGAAATAACTAATGAAGAAATGTCATCATTCATGCTCACGAGTCTGTTGGGAAAAATGCTTAATCTGTTAGCATAGCTATATGTACAAACTGTAATTTTTGTACAGTTTAATCTTGTCTTTATTACTAGCAGTGACTAACATGTATTATGTGTGTCTACATGCAGATATCTTCATTAGTTAATTTAATCCTGTTAGTATTCCTCTAAAGTAGTTCCTAATCCATTTTATGGAGAAGGGATACCACTACTTCTAGAATCTGAGTGCAATCCAAAGCATTGGGATGGAGGATTTAGTTTCCTACACACCTCTTAACTGCAACTTAGACCACTTTACCTGATATTTTTATACTGAGTATAGTAGTCACTAAGAACTCAAAACTAAGGCCAAATAGCCTGGATTTTAATCCCAGATCTGCAGGCCATACATAGGTCAGTCTCTCTGTGCTTTACTTTCCACAACTGTAAAATCAGTAGTAGTATCTGTCCCAATGCTATTGCCTAGGTGAAATGAGTTACTAGCCCTGCAGTGCTTCTATAAATATGCTTTGTAAGGTTAGTTATTGATGTTTTGTAATTTTTACCAAATTAGCATCGTTACAATGCAAATTTCAATGTAAATCTGCTAACTTACAAGTAGATAAATGAGTCATTCAAAAATATGTCAAACTCAAAATTACTGTTTTATTTTAAAGTAAGCTCATCTTTCTCTCAAGAAGCCAGCAGTTGGGTAACTAATTAGGTCTTACTTTTATTCGTTATCCTAAACTGCAGCTGCCTTTTTCCTCAGAGATTATTTACTAATAACATGGTCTCATATTTAGCACTTTGCTTTTATTTCAAGCTCTCCTTTGCGATTTCAGATGTGCTTTCTGTGTGCACGTAGGTGTGTATTGACTGTAGGTGAGGCTGGGAAGTAGGTGGGAGAGAAAAGGTGAAGAGGCAAGCAAAGTGTGCAGAGAAGCAGCCCCAGCGGCGGAAACGGACGGCCATCGCGAGAAGTCCTGTCCCCTGACTGAGCGGGCTCCGGACCACTGGCTCTGAACTGCTTACAAGAATGATTTCATTTTAACCGCTAATTAGATGCTTTTCTCTTCCAGTATGAGAAAACGACCTCAGCGGTTTACGAGGTCGACAACTGTGTGGACACGCTCCTGGAGCTTCTGCAGATGTACCGAGAGAAGCCTGGCGACAGAGCGGCAGACAAGAGCGGCAGCATCTTCACAAAAACGTGCTGCTTGTTGGCCGTTTTGTTGAAGACAAGAAATCGAGCCTCTGTAAGTATTCATCGGTTATTTTTATTCATCAGTTATCTTTTTGAGGTTGTTTTTCTGTATTCCTTTTTTTTTTTTTTTTTTTTTTTTTGTCTAAGACTTTAAAGTTTTCCTATAGTAGTTATCACACTAAAATAGGGTTTGGTAATGTGTTCCAGCCTACCTTTCACACTGGTAAGAAATGAATTCAGTGAGTGAGAGAGTGGATAGAGAAGAGAGGGTAAAAATAGAGAAATATGAAAGAAACTGAAGTCGAGGGCTAGGCTCTGGTGCAGGGGTAGCGAGCCTGCACAAGTCTCTAGATTTAGATTTATTCACTCCTTAGCACTGGACACAAAAGGACTGTGTGTCTGTGTGCATATACACACATGCGTATCTGCATTTCCCTGTCATCCTTTTACAATCATAAACATTTCAAGGTTTTTCTGTGACACGACCTTTGCCTCTTCTCCCCAGTTGCAACAATGAACATGGAGTAATCATAGTCGGGGACTAGATTGCTTAGTTCGTTGACTTTGTTTTGGTAACAGTGGAGACCACTGAAGAATTTTAACCCAAGCATGGAAATGTCCATATAAACTGTAACATCACCCTGGCTACTGGATGGGGAATGGATTGGGGAGGGCAAATGTAAGGAGGACGGAAGGGTAGATGTGTCCCTGGACAAGAGGTTATGTCTACCTAGCTGGGGTTGTGTCAGAGGTGAAGGGATGGCCTTGAAGCTTTGAAGAGGCAGAGTTCACAAGGCTGGCTTCCTTAATTGTGTGCCCCTCCTGTGTTCAGCGTGGAGTCAAGTGGGTCACTTTTGGATATTTGTCTGTCTTAGAATTAATTGGCTTTTGTAAAATTCGTTCATAATTTAAATCAATCTACCTGCTGAATGAGCTGTGCTCTTGATTGTTAAAAGCTCAGAAGCTTACTGCATATTGGTGATGGTAATTGATTTTTCTATTCTAGAAAGATAGAGGAAAAATTAAATTTTAGGTTTTAATAAATGTACCTTTTCTCTTTTAGGATGTAAGAATTCGATCCAAAGTTGTTGACTGTATTTACAGTCTTTACAAACTCACCGCTCGTAAGCATAAGGTGAATACTGAAAGAATACTTTGTAAACAAAAGAAAAGCGCTTCGGTCGTCATCCCCTTGCTTCCAGAAACCCCCATGAGGACCAGGATAGTCTCCAGGTAAGCAGAGCAGTGTGTCATCCTTGCTTTGTTTCTAAATATGTCTTACTGCTTCCCATAAGTGAGGGGTTTTGGGTGGTACTGGGGTTTCGAACTCAGAGTGCTCTACCACCTGAGCCATATTCCCAGCCCTTTTTGCCTCTGATTATTTTCTCAGACAGGCCTTTCCATTTTTGTCCAGGTCTCCCAACTGTGATCCCTTTACAACTATGTACAGCTGGGATTTTAGTCATATGCTACCATGCGCAACTCTTTAAGCTTTTTACTTGTATTGTCAGGGTGATGTCTATAAGGGTTGCAGTTCCACACTCGGGTAGTGAGCACATTTCTTGTCAAACCTTCTCCCTCATTTTTATCCCACCTTCCCTCTCCTCCAGTATGTTTACAACATATTGTCTTGTTAGTATTGCTGTTGCATTGGTTCGCCTTTTACCCTTTGTCTCACCATCTTGATCTTCTCTTCCCTTCCCTAATTCAGATAAACATATACAATACCCAAGGTACCAAAATCAAATACAGTGACGACAGGGGCTAAACCAGAGGGAAGATAAAATAAAAAAAGAAAGAATTTACATAGTCCATTAAAAATAATAACAACAATGATAAACCACTCGATTCCATATCTTAGAGATCGTTTTGCTTAGTATCATCTTATGTGATCATATGTACCTAGCTATTAAGCTATTGTGATCATCTGCTAGGACTATCCTAGACATAGACTAATTATTACCAGTTCAAGAAACCACAGAGTCTATGTCTCTTTGGATCTGGCTCACTTTGCAAAGACCCTGAATATCAACCTGTTTTTACTGAAATGGTGTGTTTCTAACTTGTTACCCTGGCTGTTCTTGCTCTGAGGTCCTGAGTAAATAGGACAATAGGAATGAACTACCTTGCCTAGACAAGGTAATATTCTTTTTTTTTTTTTTTTTCCAGTCCTGGGCCTTGGACTCAGGGCCTGAGCACTGTCCCTGGCTTCTCTTTGCTCAAGGCTAGCACTCTGCCACTTGAGCCACAGCGCCACTTCTGGCCATTTTCTATATATGTGGTGCTGGGGAATCGAACCCAGGGCTACATGTATACGAGGCAAGCACTCTTGCCACTAGGCTATATTCCCAGCCCACAAGGTAATATTCTTGACAGTGGAGAACCAACATAGAATAAAGGTAGAATTTTTGGTAACCCTAAAGGAGATAATGAAGTAATACTACTGTAACTTTGTCTATTTGATAACACTAAGGTGACTATTGTAAATTTCCACAATAAGAGCAATGTATAATTTTTAGTGATTTCAGAAATACTTTGTCTCGTGGCCTTAGTCCTCCTATAAGCCTTCTGAATTTGGACATTTCTCCTGGAGACGTTCACTGTGGGCCTGAGGAGTAGTTATTGTAGCTTCTGTACAACTTAGCACAAGCCTGGTGACTACATGGGTAGAGAGCAGCACGGAGTTCTCCTAACAGACACTGACTGGAAATCACCTCTGGTGTGAAATGGCTGAGTCCCGGAGCATGACAAGTAAAGTTAGAGCTGAGGACAGAGTGGGGGAAATGTTGACTCACACATTTTGTCTTGGGAAGGCCTGGGAAAGCTGACAGAAGTGAGGACAATACAAGTGAGCGATGGGAAGAGCAGACCATGCCAAGCTTAGGTATTTGCAGAGAAGCCACATTGGTTAAGAGGAGACTTTACTAATGTGACTTTCTTTTTTTTTTAAACAGGCTGGAACCGGCTTGGGTTTTGAGAAGAGACAGTATGGATGAAGTGAAGAATTCCCTGCAAGCTATTCAAATGCTGATGGATACACTTGGCATTCCTTATTAGTAAATGTAACTAACTATTTTCAGTGTGGACAGTCTAAAGAATATTGTAGCTGATCATGAGTATGTAAAGTATCTTCCTGCTTTTGCTGTATAGTTTTTTAAATCTGAGTTTGTATTAAAAATAAACACATGTATTTTTAGTAACTCGAACTGCTTATTGAATTCTTCCTTGTTTTTAGTTTTAAATATATAACAAGCTAGTATGTCACAAGATTACAGTACTGTTATTCATTGTCTATTACCTTAAAGTATAATATTAGTTTGAATATAAACCAGTCCAAAGGAAAACACAACTAGATTACTGTTTTTTTTTAAATTTTCTTTAAGTAGTTCTTCAAAGGAGTTGTCATTTAAGAGAGAAGTTTATTAACACAATGTGTCCTGATCAAAGTCACCCTTTCAACATTCTTACCCATCTCTCCCCTACCTGTCCTTTCCCTCACTTTTCTTAACTTTGTAGGATATCCATTGGATTCTTGACTGCATTCTCCCTTCTGTTCCTCTTCATTTCCCTTGACTTCACCCCATCCCTTTTGAGAAACTGCTTCCTGGTATTTTATTTTGCTGAACTTTGGCTTTTCCTTTATAAGGAATTGCACTGTTGGAGTTCTCTCTTGAATCTACCATATTTCATATACTTGCATTCCACCCAACATATTTACTGGTAAGTTTATAAGCTAAATCTAGCTTCCACATATAAGGGAAAGCATGCGTCTTTTGTCTCTCTGGGCCTTAACTTCACTTAGCATAATTTTTCAGGTCTTTCAATTTCTTCACAAATGGAACACTATCATTCTTTCTAATGGGGAGTAAAAGCCAGTTGCACGTATATAGCACACGTTGTTGATCCATTCGTACATTGAGGGGCATCTGGGCTGATTCTCGCCTCAGCTGTGGCGAATAGTGCTGCATTCAACACGATTGTGCTAGTGGCGTTAGTGTATCCTGGTTTGTAATTTGGGGGTAAATGCTCAGAAGTAGAATTACTGGACCTATACGATAGTTTTATGTTTAATATATATATATTTTTTGCCAGTCCTGGGGCAGGGCCTGAGCACTGTCCCTGGCTTCTCTTTGCTCAAGGCTAGCTCTCTGCCACTTGAGCCACAGCGCCCCTTCTGGCCGTTTTCTGTATACGTGGTGCTGGGGAATTGAACCCAGGGCTTCATGTATATGAGGCAAATACGCTTGTCACTAGGCCATATCCTCAGCCCCTTATGTTTAATTTTTTTGAGGAACCTCCACATTGCTTTCAAGAGTGGCTGAACTAGCTTACCTTCCCACCAACAGTGTACCTTTGTTTTATTCATAAGTTGTTTAATTCATAAGTTGAGGCATTTCGTAAAATAACCAATGTTAGAAATTGAAGATTCAGTCTGCACACTCTACATATAGGAGACTACAAAATAATCCTGCAAATGGGATTTGCACCCCATCTGTGTCTTTCACTGGCTGAAGCATCCAGTAGCTTCCAGGTGGAAATCATGGCCCCACCTCCGGATATGACAAAGAGCCTTTGATTACCTGGTAGGGGCTGTGACTTGTCATGGGAGGAGTGTATCTTTTTGATATGGACTTGTCTGTCTACGTACCATAGGCTTGGAATTTTCCGCTTTTGAAAGTAAATTTTTTTTTTCTTTTTTGCACAGGTTTAGGTCACTTTTGCAAAGTATCTGTGTTATTCTGGTGACGGAAATTCCAGAGACTGTTCATGTATGGTCATCATAACAATTTTAACTGAAATAAATCAATATTAGCTAGAAAGACTATTTACTTAAATAATTTGTTGGGGGACACTTAAGGATTAAGCCTAATTAGTCTGAATTGTTTTTATTTAAAATTTGGCTTGGATAAATAATATATTGATATATTAAATTTTATCTTGGAGAATTTGTCAAACTATATATTCTTAGTGCTAAGTATTTTTCAAGCACTATATTTTCATTATGACTCCCATTGCTTTTTTTTTTTAACAGAAATTTCGTATAAATAAGTAGTTTTGGTAAATGATACCGTTAAGACTTAATTGACCAATAAACCTGTTATTGGCACTGGATCAGCCTTACAAGAAACACTAACGTGAATTTTTGAAGTTGAAACAAAAAGATGCTAAACAACGTAAAGGCAAATGAAAATGTAAATCTCGCTGCTGAAGGCAATTAGAAAGACAAGCATAAAGAATGTAGTGTCATGATGTCATGTAAACGATTACTAGTAACAGACCAAGGCAAAAATAATGACAACTAGTTGTTTATGACAACAGGAAACAGCAAGGTGACACAGCACGCGTTTATGTGGGAGACGTGGAGGGGAAGTTCATACATTGCTCTTTGCCCCCAGTTCCTGGCAGGATACCCAAACTCGAGGGATGCCCTGACCTCACGAAGATCAAAAGGACCATAGAAGAATATCATGAGCAATGGTGTGTGCTAACAGATTGGACAAAATAAAAATGGATACACTTCTAATTTAAAATTCGAATACCTTTAGAAGCAAAGCAATCATGAGGCTTTAGATAGAGGGTGTCCCATAGAGATGGGAATGATGGAAGGGTAGCGTGGTCACTCACTAGCAGGGTAGAGGGGGAACCTTTAAGAAGTGGAGACTGAACAAAGCATGAGGACTCCACCCTCAGAATCCGTGTGGATTGGTACTGAGCTTGCTGCATGGGTTGGTTGAGGCTCACAGTCCCTCCAAGAACGGGTTATAAAAGACCAAACACAGCCCCTCTCCCGTCTTGCTCTTTTTTTTTTTTTTTTTTTGGCCAGTCCTGGGCCTTGGACTCAGGGCCCGAGCACCGTCCCTGGCTTCTTCCCGCTCAAGGCCAGCACTCCGCCACTTGAGCCACAGCGCCGCTTCTGGCCGTTTTCTGTATATGTGGTGCTGGGGAATCGAACCTAGGGCCTCGTGTATCTGAGGCAGGCACTCTTGCCACTAGGCTATATCCCCAGCCCCCCGTCTTGCTCTTATTTAACGGTGGGATTAAAACAAAAAGGACAGGGGGGCTGGGGATATAGCCTAGTGGCAAGAGTGCCTGCCTCGGATACACGAGGCCCTAGATTCGATTCCCCAGCACCACATATACAGAAAACGGCCAGAAGCGGCGCTGTGGCTCAAGTGGCAGAGTGCTAGCCTTGAGCAAAAAAAAAAAAAAAAAAAAAAGAAGCCAGGGACAGTGCTCAGGCCCTGAGTCCAAGGCCCAGGACTGGCCAAAAAACAAAACAAAACAAAAAGGATAAAGCCCACTTCAGTAGTATACATAATAGTCCACATATGGAGACCATCTAATGTCCATGGAGATGGGCGAATCAATAAGAGAACAATACATACCTATAGTGACTTATTTATGACCACATAAATATTTGGCCTTGGATTATGTTGCTTGAAATGAGCAGATAAAATTCTCGTCCTCTCCCATGTGCTCTTGTAAATAGTCAACCGAGCAGAGTGGCCCGAAGGTGCCATTGCCTGGGGAAATGGCTGGGTGGAGCATGGGAACCGAGAGGTAGTGGTCAAAAGATACAAACTTCCCATTATGCAAAGTACAAAATGCCTGGAGATACTTGACCCCTTAAACTACCCGTTAAACCATTGAAGCATTTAAGAGATCATAGCATCCTATCAATGGCAGAATCCAAGAGAGGCTCTGTTCCAAAGTTTTCAAGTAAGAATACTTCTGAAAATAAGCAGATAGCCTATGATTTTCTTGGAGTAAGTCACCCATTGTTTTTAATGATCAGTAGTGTGGATTAACAATTAGTGGCACGACCACAGAATAGAATACGATTAGAAAAGAACTGTTTTCCAAATCTCCAAATATGGATGAAGGTGAGAAGCAAGAATCAGACAAAAGAACCCAGGCATAAAAGAAAATCAACTGTGATGCCATTTGCAGTCAGGCAAAACGAACGCATGCTGTTGTCAGTAGGAGAATGGTTGTCACCGGGTGTCATCGAAGATGCTGTAGTACTTGCTTTCTTGTTCCTAGTTCTGAGTTCTGGATTCATGGATATTTTCACGTTGTGAGCATTTATTGATACATACATTTAGAGTATACACACTTCTGGAAGTTTCATTTGAGGGAAACAAGATACAATCCGAACTATGGACTTGCCTCAGGTGGTTTCTCATAAAAAGGCCACTGATGGGGCTGTCTGTCTCTTTCCACTTAGTGTAAGGTTAAATTCTTATGTGTTCCATATGGCTTCCTTTTTTTTTTTTTGGCCAGTCCTGGGGCTTGGACTCAGGGCCTGAGCACTGTCCCTGGCTTCTTCTTGCTCAAGGCTAGCACTCTGCCACTTGAGCCACAGCGCCCCTTCTGGCCGTTTTCTGTATATGTGGTGCTGGGTAATCGAACCCAGGGCCTCATGTATATGAGGCAAGCACTCTTGCCACTAGGCCATATCCCCAGCCCCCATATGGCTTCTTAATAATTCCCATCTAGCATTGCTTGCCCGTTAGGTCTTCCCGGGCTGCAATCCAGGACACAGCCTACCTTAACACCGGATGTCCAACATTTTATGCTCCTAAGTTCATCTGTTCCCTTGGTCAATGGCCAGGTGAACTTCACTCTGTGAACTTACATTTAGGAATCTGGGTTGAAAATCCCCCTTGTTTATTAGGCAGCATGTATGAATTATTTGTGCTCAGCTACTGCTGCCTTCCTGGCTGGCATGTTCTTGCATGACCATGGTGTGCAAGTCATGTCAATTCATACAGCTGTGTTATTTTGACACTACTGGAAAATATTTTAAGTGCAATGTGAGGCCTGTCCCCAAGGGACTTGGACAGATGTTGTCAATTATTAACATCTTCTTCAGGAGACATAGTGTGTACACGATGACCAGCCTCTGGCTGCTTTGGAGTTGTTAAAATCTTTATGAAACTTACCGCTGAAGATGAGGTGGAAGGATTTGGTGTTTGTTATTATATTGATGATCTCGGGAGAAATCTGTGCAGAAGGTAAAATTAATTGTTAACAATCCCCCTGCTAATATTCTTTCACCTTGAATTTTGATCTAATCTTTTGTTTTGATGTGTCAGTTTTATAGCAAGCATTGTATAAATGTCACTTGTTTTATATAAGTGTAGACAGACTTTTTTTTTCCCTGTGGGAAGATTTAGTGTAATGTTCTTACAGTTGCATAACTTAGAACAACGCAACAAAGTCTGCTTATTTCTCTAAGATTGGGGACACAGACGGCAGGACCGAAAATACTTTAAAATGTTCTGGTTTACAATGTGTTAGTTTAGAAGTTACATTTGTACTTGAGAACTTTATGAAAAACCCATTCTTCACATGAACAAAATGTGTATGATTTCACTTCTGTGCTCAGAAGGTAAAGGTTTAATGCGAGGGATTTGCCAGAGAACCAAACATGAGCCAGATTTTCTCCATTTGATACTGTGACTTTTATCTTCGTGATTTATTCATGGAACACTTTTGAGAGAGAAATGTGATCTATTAATGATTTTGTCTGGGCAACATTATTCCTAAGAACTGTCCGGATAAATCAATACTTGTGGATTTCCTAATGACTAGAAATCTACAGAGGCAGAGTTCCTAGTGTGGAAGATGGGGGTGAGAATGGAAGGTTGGCGGGGTGTTGGTGTGTGCTAATGGGAAAGTTACCAGTGTAATTAGACCGAAGGGTTAGGGCGCGCTGCACAGGGCAGACTCTCAGCACCCTGCAAGACGGAAGATGGGGCCCGGGGAAGCAGGAAACCACGGCCGCACCGCTCTTCTGAAAGGAACACCCCGGGAATGTATTGATCCAAAATGTCCTGTAAGTTACAATTGCCTTGTAGTTGAACAATGCTTCCAATTTTCCACTCAAAATGTCTGCAGTCATAATGAAAGTGAACTAAAACTTGTCTCCTTTGGTGTGTTTAAATCTCTGTTTGGATAATTGGTACATGAGGAAAATTGTTAAGTTATTTTTCTTATCTAGATCGGGAAATACCCACTGGGATCTTTGCCTATTATCTATGTTGCGGTGACTTTGAAGAATTCTAGCTAATTTCTGATTAGGGGGTAGGATCTCATTCCACACGAGCAAAACAAGTGAGCTGCTTGTACACACTGGCACTGGACTCGTATTCCCGGACCTTCCCCAGCCTCCACTGAGGATCTCGGGGGCAGGAGTCCTCCGTGCCTGGGCCTCTCATTTTCTGGCATGCATTCGGATGTGGCCAGGGAAAGCCTTGGAGTTCACTTTATTCATACAATTCCTCTCTTTATTCCTCATCTTTGTGCCACTGTTCCCATTGCAGTCTCTGCATATGTTACCCACGTAGGTATCTTTGTAAATACGTCTTGTTTTGCTCGTAAGCTTTATACCCTCACATTGATGAGAACATTCTGGAGATTTTAACTTATTGTTTCATTTTACTTGCTGCTGTTAGTCAACATATTCCCACTTTGCTATTTTCCTTCTTTGTGGCTTTTAACTGCTGCGTAGTATTTCGTTTATTTTGCTCATCTGCTCTTTGAATACTGGGTACTTAGTTGCTCTAACTCACCACACTTCTGAACATGATATATAATCGCTTTCTGCCCCTGGGAGAATGTCACTCATGAGTGGGAATGCTGGGTCGTGCTTAGATTTGGTTGCTCCGAGTGCAAGGTGAAGGAGCTTTGCAGAACAGCGGTGTGCAATCCAATGTGTGTTGTCTTCGAAAGAGGACGCGGATTGTGGCTCCCTGCCTCCTTACCAGCGCCACGTCTTATCTGCGTTCATGCTTGTTGGAAAGCTGCTCATAAAGTAGTACCTCATTTTTTCGTGTGTGTTCTGGGGCTTACTGAACACTGTCAGTAAGCTGTCCCTTAGCTTTTTCACTCAAAGTTGGTGCTCTACCACTTGAGCCACAGCTCTACTTCTGCCTTTTTGCTAGAGATAAGAGCCTCTGCCTCTTTTCTTCCTGGGCTGGCTTTGACATGTGATCCTCACATCGCATCCTCTAAGTAGGATTATAGGCAGGAGCCTGTCTAATAATATCTCATTTTTATTGATGGAAATTCTCTTCATTGTATTAAGTTCCATCTCTTCAGACACTTGTTGAGACTTCTGTGATTTCCTCATTTATATCTGGTTAGCTCTCGCCTTTGCCTTCTATCTTTTGAGACCTGCTTTGTGGGAACTCTGAACACCAAATTTTGACTTATTCATTTTAGACATTGCAAATTTCTTCTTTCAAAACGCAATGTGTGTGTGTGTGTGTTTTGTCGGTAACGACTGTCATAGAAAATATGTCCTTAATCAGATATAATCAAATGTGTTAACTTTTGCTTCCTACTGTCTGCGTTTTTCCTGTACCTCTGAATCCTACAGTGTGATTGGAGCTCTGGAAATGTGTGTGATGGGGTCTTTCTGTCCCAAAGTATGAATTGTAAGATTATATTTATATACTATATGTTGTTTAGGATTATATTTGACTGTGCTGAGTATTCTTCGGCTAGGACCATTCTGGTCTGCTGTTTCTCACAATGAAGAGGCTCTATGTACATTAAGTATTATGCTTTCATGTATAACATATCTATTCTCTTCTTTTATAGCCTCCTTTTTTTCTGTCACCCATATTTTCCACTACCTATGTAAAGGTATTTATTTTGCACATTTGCAATTCTCCACTTGTGTGTTAAACTTGCTTGACTTGATATTGTCCAGCTTGCTGATGATTCTCTTTCACTGTGGCGGGGATCCATCCTCCTGTTGCCTATTAATTTCCCTCCTTCCGCACCTGCCTGACAGGAAGTGTGCCCCTGGGGGGGGTGGGGAGGGCGGCCCGAGGCAGAGTCTTGGAAGCCACACCTAGGACTGAGGGGCCTTTGCTGCCCCACTTTATCCAGCAGCAGCAACTGTCAGGGCAGGGCCTGCACCTCCGTCATTCGCGGCCACGGTTGCAGGGCGTCCTCTGTGAATTCCCTGGGTATGGAGAGGGGGACGAATTCTCATGGGATGGGGGGCGGTCCTGGGCACAACCTCTGCGTCCACACTACACCAGACGCTGCTCGTGGGTGATGCACGTTTCCTCCCTCCTTTGCCAACACTATCATGGCTCTGTGCGTCAGGACGGCGAGGTTAGGCACTGAGGAAACCAGCTCCAGCTTGCTTCTACCCGGATACTTGATTTCTTCTCCACACAACTCCTGGAGACTGTCCCAAGTAACTTTCTCTTCCGCGTAGTTAGCATTTCAAGATTGCCAACCTGAAAATAGATTAGCAAGATAGACACCTGTGATACAACGTGCAGAAAATTTTAAAAAACCATGTATTTCTATGTATCCAATCGGATACCACCCTGCTCAAGATGTAGAACATGAATAGCACCCCAGAAACCGTCTAACTGTTTTCTATAAGGTACTACATGAAGCATGTCCCATTCTGACTTCTTTTCCCAGGAGTTAGTTTATTCTTTGTAAAAGTTAAATGACTCGTGTTTCTGGCTCTTTCCATTTGATCCTGTGTTTGGGAGATTCATCACAGATACATACATGTGTGCTTGTCCACAATATTCTATTATGTGCCCCATCTAAATGCTGTCTGCTTTTTTTCTATCATTAAAGGGCACTTAAATTACTTCCACTTTAGGGGAGCACACAAATAGCAGTAGTATGAAGGTTGTATTACATACCTGGATGCTAATATGTATTTCTATTGAATAATACAGGGTATATGTTATGCTTCAATAAACATCACAAATGTATTTTTTTTCATTATACCAATTTATGTTCTGATTTGTAGCAGTGTGAGGTCCTCTTTCACAATCTTCCCTTGTCAGGAAGAGCTACTCTCCTCATTTCAGCAACCCTACTAGATTTTCATTCCGATCACATGGTGATTTAAATTTATACCTCCCTGGTGTCTAAGGTTAAATATGATTTCTGACCACTTAGCTATGTGTTTGTTAAGTTCTCGTTCAAATCACTTATCACTTGATATTATATATCAGACTAAAAATATATAAATATGTAGTATAGTATAGAATATAAATATATATTTAAGCTTACATTAATACATGCTTTTGTTCTGGTACTAGAGTTTCAACTCAGGGTCTTGCACTTGCTGTTCCTAGACATTTAAACATCTTCCCCTAATCCTTTCCATTTTTCATTATTTTTCAAATAGCATCTCAAGTTTATACCTAGGCCAGCTTGGATCGAGATTCTCTTATTTATGTTTCCTGCACAGCTGAGATGGTAGATGTGAGCCACGGGACCCGGCTTCCCCTAGATTTTAAGAAATAAGGGAAGGAAAAAAAAGAATGTAAAATATTTTCATAGGTTGAATCAAATAAAATATATTATCAGTGTGGATCCCAACTGCCTCTCTTGTGTGCTTTTACCGTTCACGGTGTGTCTGAGGCAGTATAGTATGCTCTGCCCTGCTGTAGAGCTAGAAATGCCTTCGGTTTTATCTTGACTAGCAGGGTTGTTTAAAGGTGCTAGCCAATTGTGGGGTGGGGGGTGGGGGGATTGAGTGTCAGGACACCACTTTTAAAAGTTTAGGTAATCAACTAAATATAAGTCGAATGTCCGGAAATAAGACTATGTCATTGCTTGATCCTAAGTTTCGTGGTTCTAGATTTGTTTTCCTCCTTTCATCTTCCGTTTTATTCATTCCAGAGAAACACTGTGATTTTCCAACTGTGGAACATGGAAGGATCGCCCAATATTATTACACTTTCAAAACCTTTTACTTTCCCATGAGCCTAGGCAAAAAGTTGGCTTTCTTCTGCTTGGCTGGCTATACAACTGAGGATGGAAAGCAAGAAGCGAGAACCAGGTGTACAGCCGAAGGCTGGGCGCCGCCGCCCAGGTGCTTGCGTAAGTGCACGCTTTGTCCTCGCGGTGCTGCAGAGCCTGGCGCAGCTCCATGCAAGCAACTGCCATGTCTATACAACGCAGAACACCATAAACCCCCTGGGAGATAAAGTCAACCAATAGAGTAATTTTTGGAAAATCTGAAATTCCGTAAATAATGTATTACAGTTGTTTTGAACAGAACCCTGGGAAGGGACTAAGAATAGTAAGGACCTTTCATGTTTTTACATGGCAAGTGACAGGCGGGGCATGGGAGTCCCTTACGCAATGAGGAATCGCCTCCATGCTTTATTTTGCGTAGGAAGCCAGAGTAACTGCTAACAACATGGCCTCCACCAGGGCAAGATTGTTAACTCCAGTGTTTCATCACTTGCAAACGCCTCAGTCCTTTGTACGCCAACTTCTCTTACACTATCTGTGGAAAATTTTGTTCCACTTCGTGAGAAAGAGTTGTAATGGGCTGTTTGGCCTATTATTTCAGGTTAACGAATGCTGTAATGACAGTATTAATCAGCTTTCTCTGGTTCACCTGAATGCTGTTGGGCTAAGAAGTCTCTAGTACAAAGTATGGTCCATATAGTCTACTAAACAATTACCTAAACATTCATACTCCATGAATGTTTACTCATTAGATATACCTAGTCATTCCAGGACTTCAAGACAAACCATATTTAGTCATTCATTTTCCTTCACATAGAGCAAAGATTAATCAATAAATCTCATTGATATCTAGAACATAGAGATATCAACTCTCTGTAGAGATAAAACACTAAAAAGGCTAGCTGGGTGGTGTAATGGTGAGGATAAAACCTGGCAGTCACACTGATAGCCTGCGGGCCTAGCTCCCCTGCTGGAGACGTGACAGAAGCATTCTGGATTGGCCTTCCTCCTACATAACACTGGCTGACGCGGCTCCAGGGAGGGAAAGTGACACACAGCAAGTACTAAATGTATTTAAGCTAATGTTAACCTTGGACCAAGCTCTCAATACTTCCACAATGGTTTGTTATGAAGGTCTAGTAATATGGCTAATGAAAATTACAGAGCTGCAGCTGGGTATGGGTGGTTCATGCCTATAATCCTAGCGACTCAGGTGGTTGAGATATGAGGACAGCAGTCCAATGCCAGCCCAGGTGGGAAAGTCTGTGAGGCTCTTATCTCCAAGTAATCAGCAAGAAGCTACAAGTGGAACTAGGGCTCAAGTGGTAGAGCACTAGTCTTTTTTTTTTTTTTTTTTTGCCAGTCCTGGGGCTTGGACTCAGGGCCTGAGCACTGTCCCTGGCTTCTTTTTGCTCAAGGCTAGCACTCTGCCACTTGAGCCACAGCGCCACTTCTTGCCATTTTCTGTGTATGTGGTATTGGGGAATTGAACTCAGGGCTTCATGTATAAGAGGCAGGCACTCTTGCCACTAGGCCATATCCCCAGCCCAGAGCACTACTCTTGAATGAAGAAATTCAGGAACAATGCCCAGGTCCTGAGTTCAAGCCCCAGGACCAGTATACAAATTACCACCCCCCACCCCACATACAATTAGCTTCACAGAATGCTAAGATGATTTCATTTTCTAGCACATTCAGGCTACAAGTGTTGACTAAGAAAAGCATCATTGTACTCTCAAAGGATTTGAGGAGTAAATTTAACCACAGTTTACAAGGGCTGAGAACTGCCTGGAGAAGTATGTGATTCCAAAGTATTGGCCAAAAGAACAGTTTTCATATTAAGAAAAGGTATTTGAAGGACTATGTAGCACCTGTTACCTAGGTATATGTTTCTATTGCTTTATCAAACACAGTAGATTAATACTAATTAGAAGGTAGATGCAGAAGAAATCCCTTCTTTCATCATAAGTGACAATTAGGTGAAGATGTGTTTTCTGAAAGATGGGTTAAGGATAGGAATGACTGTGAAAACTGAAATCTATAAATACAAAGCAAGCCAACATCAAACGGAATCTATTGCCAAAGGAATTTTATGCAGCATGTGCTAAGATATTTCTGAAATTCAATCAAGGAATTGTAGAGTCGAAGGATTTATCTCTCTCCATCAAATTCCAGCTATGTTTCCTATGAACTGCACCTTAGTCTTAATTTTACCATGTAGTAAAATACAAGCTTATTTTTTTCATTATGTTAAAGAATTGCATTTTTTCCCATAGGAAAATGCACTAAGCCTGACCTGAAAAATGGTTACATTTCTGATGTGAAAGTCTTGTACAAAATTCAAGAGGCTATGCGTTATGGCTGTGCTTCAGGATACAAAACCACGAGCGGGAAGGACGAAGAAGAGGTTCAGTGTCTTGTTGATGGATGGTCTTCTCCACCAAGCTGCAGGAAGGAGCACGGTGTGTGTGTGTGTGTGTGTGTGTGTGTGTGTGTGTGTGTGTGTGTGTGTATCATTTCCTAGCACTGAGAAAAGGAGATTTTTATAGCTGCTTCTGCCTTTCACAGATAGGATTTTTATTTCATATAATTCATTTTTCATGAGGTCTGCAAGTTGATGTTAGTTTTTTTTTCCTCAAATGTCTAAAGTTTTCTTAATCTTTACATTCTCAACACCTATAACACATACCCTCTCCAGTAATTTCCTTTGGCCTAATAAGGAAAGACTGAAATGGAATAAAATTCAATTATTAATAAACATTTCCTTCGCAGTATCTTGTTAACATGTGGTAAATTGTCTCGATGGCAAGACTCCACAGATGGAAGGTGATGGACAAGTTGTTGTGTCATGAGACTTCCTTTGAGTTGTGGCTTTTGGTCAGGACAGTGGAGCAGAATGTGAGGAGAAGACCTGACACTTCACAGGGAGGAGGACAAAGAGAATAAAGACGCAAAGGCAAACCTGGACTGCGTTCATGATTTGGCTGAGAATTGATTTTGCTCTTAATTGAAAAAGTCATGTTGAGATTTCTTTTTACCAGGCTAGGTTACTGAGGACATTTATAAAATAACAACTCACCTCTTCTTTTAGAAACGTGTTTGGCCCCTGAACTGCACAATGGAAATTATTCCACAGCACAGAGAACATTCAACGTGAAGGACAAAGTGCAGTATGAATGCGCTGCGGGCTTCTACACGGCCGGAGGGAAACAGGCCGAGGAGGTGGAATGTCTCTCCCACGGATGGGCCCAAACCCCGCAGTGCACTCGTGAGTCCGCAGCTATCCCCCGCCCCCCGAAGAAATCCACCTCGTCTCGAAGTGCAAGTCAATCACCACACTAGTAATGTCTCCCCACCCCATCCCCTTTTGTTGGCTTTAATTTTAATTATAGGCTTTAATCATTTAATTCTCTCAAGCAGGAAATCCCATAATTAAAATAAACTTAATGGCATTTAGTACATATATCACATAACCCCATAAGCTTATTAATTTTTTGCAATTTTTATGAAACTATACAAGGGGGGATTTCATTGTGGAGTTTCAATGCATATGTCCCAACCAATATTGCCCCCTCGATCTCTTTCCCATATCTCCTTCCCTGTTCCTAATAGGATTTAAACAGGTTTCACTGTACTATTTTCCTATGTGTCGACGCACTTGACTCTATCTATGTATTCTCTCACCCTCTTTAGCCCAGCCCCCTCTTGTTGATACACATAGCCCTGACTTTCCTCTGCCCTCTTCCATCCTCCATTGAGCCGCTGCTTTTGTTGAGATCCTTTAGGTTCATTTCTCATATCGTTGCAGTGTGTCTCGGTGAGTTAAAAACAGACGAAGGCAAATGCATTAGTGTTTGTTCCAGACACAGGAAAAAATAGTGAATTTTTGTTCCAGATGGAAAAAAATAAACATAACTTGGTGTTTTTCTCTATTTTTTTTTTTGTCTTTTAGGATTAACATGCTCCTCTCTAAGATTAATAGAAAATGGCTATTTTCATCCCGTGAAGCAAACCTATGAGGAAGGAGATGTAGTTCAGTTTTTCTGTCATGAAAACTACTATCTAAGTGGATCTGATTTAATTCAGTGCTATGCATTTGGCTGGTACCCAGAATCTCCTGTATGTGAAGGTAACATGTTTAAAGTTCATGTCTAGACAAGGTGGCTCATAGCTCAATCAGCTTTAATTTCTGTGAGCTCTGAAAAAAACACGTCTGTGCTGATAAACCTGCAGTTTATGTACTGTTCTTAAGATTAACTGTGATCTTTGACATCAGTTCTGTATTTCAGCGATCTTTAGTTATTGCACTTAAAACACTTTAAAGCTCTGTAATGTTTTAAAATCTATATTATAAATTTAAAAATCTTTTATTACCACTAATAACTTTTTTTCCACTGGTAATGGCCAGTGAAACTGGTTCATTTCCCAATGCCCTCAGCTTGGGAGCAACACTTTCTTCATTAGCCGTAAATTGCTGATGTGACATTTTACTCACATACACAGACACACACAGCACACGCACACACACACGCACACACACACACCCTCCCATTGTGATTTTCTCCCTTTGGAGACTCCCAATTGGGTGCTTTGCTTCTTGCAAACCAGTGGGGAAAGGGTCCATCGGCAAAGATAGCTTGACAAATGCATGCTGCAAAATTGTGTATTCATCATGACACACGGATCCGTCATCGTGTGTGTGTGCGCGCGTGTGTAAGAGCAAACCACATTCCCCCCTGTTGACCCGGGAGGTGGACGTGTGCCAGGTCTTGGACGCTCCTGGGCCGCGCACGCGCTCACCGAACCGCCACCCTGGCTTGCGATGAACGGCACGACTGAGCCGGCTGTTATTGCTCTGGAAGGAAGAAGAAATCGATGTCCCCCTCCGCCCGTGCCTCTCAATTCCAAAACCCAGACGTTCTCCACGACCTACCGCCATGGAGAAGTCGTTCACGTCGAGTGCGAGCTCGGCTTTGAGATGCGGGGGTCGGGAGACCTGCGCTGCGAGCACGGCAAGTGGACGGAGCCCCCGACGTGTGCTGGTTGGTGAGGGCCACTTAGCTCTGGCCACCGCCCTTGGTGCCCCGTGTGCCCTGCAGCTGGGGGGGGGCCCTTGGTGCCCCGTGTGCCCTGCAGCTTGGGGGGGGCCCTTGGTGCCCCGCGTGCCCTGCAGCTTGGGGGGCCCTTGGTGCCCCGTGTGCCCTGCAGCCGGGGGCTCCTTGCTTGTCTTGCAGAGGAGGAGCGGGTGGCGTGCGGGGAGCCGCCGGTGGTGGAGAATGGCGGCGCGGCGAGCCCGCGTGCCGGGCCCTACGCCAGCGGGGACCGAGTGGCGATCCGGTGCGAGCGCGGCTTCCACCTGCGCGGGCCCGCGGACGTGACCTGCCGCCGGGGGCAGTGGACGGCCCCGCCGGAGTGTGTCGGTGCGTGCGCCGCCCTGGGCGTCCGAGGACCCGCGCGTGGGGCGCGGGCTGGGGGTCCGGGCCGCGGGGCTGGGGGCCTAGGGCGCGGGCTGGGGGCCCAGGGGGCGGGGCTGGGGCCTAGGGCGCGGGCTGGGGGTGCAGGGGGCGGGGCTGGGGCCTAGGGCGCGGGCTGGGGGCGTAGGGCGCGGGCTGGGGGCCCAGGGCGCGGGCTGGGGGCGTAGGGCGCGGGCTGGGGGCGTAGGGCGCGGGCTGGGGGCCCAGGGAGCGGGGCTGGGGCCTAGGGTGCGGGGCTGGGGGTCCAGGGAGCGGGGTTGGGGGTCCGGGCCGCGGGGCTGGGGGCCCGGGACGCGGGGCTGGGGGTCCAGGCCGCGGGGCTGGGGGCCCAGGGCGCGGGCGGGGCTGGGGGCCCAGGGCGCGGGGCTTGGGGTCCAGGTCGCAGGGCTGGGGCCTAGGGCGCGGGCTGGGGGCCTAGGGAGCGGGGCTGGGGCCTAGGGCGCGGGCGGGGCTGGGGGCCCAGGGCCCGGGGCTTGGGGTCCAGGCCGCGGGGCTGGGGCCTAGGGCGCGGGCTGGGGGCCCAGGGAGCGGGGCTGGGGGCCCGAGGCGCGGGCTGGGAGTCCAGGGCGCGGGGCTGGGGCCTAGGGCGTGAGCGCTAAGAAGGCTCCCCTGGAGACGAGGTCTGGACAGGCGGGGCCTGGGACCATGCCGGTGTGTGTGGGGGGGTACCCCTGGCCTCGGGGTACACCCCGCGTTCTTCCCCGCCCCGCCCCTTTCTTTGCCTGGTGGAGATGACCCGGGTAAACAGGCACCCCGGGTGCGACCCCGCCGCCCGCCTGCCTGGCTTCCCGATTCGCCATCGCGCGGCGCGGCCAGCTGGCTTGGCCATCGGTGAACGCCGAGGAACAAGGCTGAGGACACAGAGGAAGAGGAAGGTTCTCGAGAGAGAGAGAGAGAGAGAGAGCAGTGGGCATCTCATCCGTGGGCCCACCCAGGACTGAGACGGAAGCAGAGGGGAGGAAGAAGGCAATAGGAGCTCGGCCCTGGCAGCAAGCAGGGGTCGGGGTGGACTCGAACCCTCTGGCTGAAGAACCGTCCTTTCCCTCCCTGTGGAAACATAATTCCCCCCCTCCCCCCAAGCGAGGAGAGAGATCAACGATGAGCCCGGCTCCTTGCCATTTATTATTGCTTTATTAAACACACACACACGCACGCACACACACACACACTCCTGGAGCCGGACATGCCCTCTTCATCTGGGCAGAGCAATCACCTTGGAAAGCCCACGCGTGCCCGTTGCAATCACAGCGGATGCGCAGCGGACGTGGAGGGGGGGGTGGGTGATGGCTGAGGTGGGCGGATTGCGTCGTGGCCTTGGCGCGCGCTCATGTTCATTTGAGATTCATTAACCTCTTTCCTTAGAGCACACTGAGAGCTGCAGGCCTCCGCCGGGGGTCGCGCACGGGGCGGTGGTGGGTGAGGTGCTGGCCAGTTACCCGCCCGGGGCCTCGGTGGAGTACCGGTGCGAGGAGTACTACCTCCTGAGCGGGATCGAGACCTCCCACTGCGAGCTGGGCGCGTGGACCTCGCCCCCCGTGTGCTTGGGTGAGCAGGCCGGGCGGGCGGGCGGCCCTGGCGAGGGTGGGGGGGTGGGGTGGGGGGTGCTGTTCTGGGCTGCTCCTCTTGGGCTTCACAGCCTAGGAAACCATCATCGGGGTGTTGTTTTTGTTTCAGAGCCCTGCACCGTGGATGCGGACAACATGACCAGGAACAACATCGAGATGAAGTGGAAGTACGAGGGGAAAATCCTGCACGGAGACTGGATAGACTTCGTGTGCCGGCCGGGCTACGGCCTGTCTCCATCCAGCACGCCGTCCGAGCTCTCGGTGCAGTGCCGCAGGGGGCAGCTGAGCTACCCTTTCTGCGTTAGGAAAGGTAACTAAGTTTACACCTGTGACCAAGTCACAGCCACGCAACTGTTCATCTATAAATTGGGATTGAGCCAACTTCCCCCCCAGCATGGATACCTAGGATGACACTGTGGACGTGTTTGAATTCCACTGAGTCATTTTCAGGTTCGCTTTAGTCTCTATTATCTTTAGGTAGTTGTCCAAGGGAGTTGCCATTTTTCAAAGCAATGTCTGAATGCACTATATCTTGCGCAATATTACCCCTTCACCCTTCTCACCCAGCCAACCCCCGAGCCCCGTGTCCCCAGCCAACCCCCAAGCCCCGCGTCCCTCATTCTGGGTAATTTTGAAGGATACATAGTGGATTCTCGCCTGAATTTTCCCCCTCTTCTCCTCTGAATTCCACAACCAACCCCTCCCCCCACAATTCATGCACAGGGGGGCAAAGCTGGTTCAATACGTGAATCAATAAGTGCAATACAACATATCAACAGAAGAAAGGTCAAGAACGGTGTGATCATCTCAATAGACACGAAAAAGGCTTTTGACAAGACCCAGCCCTGCTTTATGACAAAAGCTCTGGAGACGTTAGTAATACACAGGACATTCTTCAGTGGAATAAAGGCTGTGTATGGTAAACCTACAGCCAACATTATGCTTGATGCTGAAAAAATTAACATCAATGCCTCTAAAATCAGGAACGGGACAAGGATGCCAACTGTCCCATTCTTCAACATAGCACTAGAATTCCCAGCAAGACCAGAAAGACAAGAGAAAACATAAAGGGGGTCCAAATAAGGCAAGAAGGTGTAAGACTATCTGTTTCTGCACATGACATCATGTTAAACTTAAAGGACCCTATAGACTCCTCCTTCAAGCTACTAGAGCTGATTTAAAACTTTGGCAAGGCAGTAGGGTATAAAATCAATCCGTTAAAATCAGAAGCTTTTCTGTATGCCAACAATGAGAAGATGGAGACTGAAATCAGGAAAGCAACTCCATTTGCAATACATGTGACCTCAAAAAAATCACTTAGGGATTAATTTAATCAGTTTTATAAAAAGAAGAATCAAAAGGCCTTTGAACTATCCTCAGACCATCAAGGGAATAATTAGTCTCATGTCAGCATTCTGCAGCGATGTCAAACATCACCCGCTTCGGGTATGTGGGGACCAGTGTCTCAGAAAGGGCTTGATGCCGAATGACAGATTTTCTTTCATCTCTGGATAGTATAGGGCTTGTTACACTTTAAAAATGTTTTTTTTTTTCCTTTCACAAACGCTTATTTTTTATTTTCATTTTAATTCAACATGTCAGTTTTGAGGGCAATGAACCTTGAGCCATTTCTTCATTCTCCCCAATTATTTTTAATAAGAAATCAAAAGATAGTATAAATGGCTTTAAGAGAGATATCACACGTTCTCAAACTTTGATAGTTATTCATGTGCATTTGAATTTTAGAACATGGAATTCTAATCATCAGAACTAATTGTAAAGTATGACATTATTGTAGAAATACATTATTTTATTAGACAGGCCTGGGGTTTGAACTCAGGGCCTCAGACTTGCAAATGTGAGGTACTCTACCAGTGCTCTACCATTTGAGCCATACATTCAGCCCAACTTTTTGCTGGAGGTGGAATCTTGTGGACTTTTCTCCCCAGCTGTTTTCAAACCTCAGCCATTCAGATCTGAGACTCTTGAGTAGCTAGCATTACAGATGTGAGCCATCTGGGACAAAATACTTTAACAGTTAAAAACTATTTTGAGTACTACCTTAATGGCCTTCGAGACACAGACGTAGTCTTGTTTTATTTCTGCAGCACTTATGAAAACTCTGGATGCTTATAGCAATTCATCATGTACTTTAAACTTGTCTTTGCAGAATCTAAAGGAAGATGTGCATCTCCTCCACTTATTAAAAATGGAGTCATTATTAGTTCAACTGTAAACACTTACGAAAATGGTTCCTCCGTAGAATACAGATGCTTTGAACACCACTTCCTGCAAGGACCGAACGAGGCCCGCTGTGTGGAGGGAGCATGGACCACTCCTCCGCTGTGCTTAGGTTTGTGCACAGAACAGAATACGCTCCAGTCAGGAAGTGAAACAGTGACACACACAGTCAGCTTCCTGTCACGTGTGCCTCGATTATGACACGAACATCATGCTGACCTTGATGTTTTGAAATTATATTTATTAATATTCTTATTTAATCACTGTTTTTTTCATTATTGTCAAAGTGAAGTACAGAGGGATTACAGTTTCAGTACATTTCTTATCCAACTTGTTACCTCCTCCCTCATTTTTCCCCTTCCGCCCCCTCCCCATTTCCCTCTCCCCCACAGGAGTTGTACAGTTGGTTTACGCCATATAGTTTTGTATGTATTGGTGTTGCATTCGTTTGTCTTTTGATCCTTTGTCTCTCGATTTTGGTATTCCCTTTCCCTTCCCTAGTTCCAATACATGTATATGCAGTATCCAGGATACTAAAATCAGTTACCACTGTAACATCAGGGGTAAAACCACAGGAAAAAGATGCAAAAGAAAAAGGCCATAATTTCACATGGCATGTTGAAAATAACAAAGCAATGATATACCATTTGTTTCCATAACTTAAGAGTTCATTTCGCTTAGCATCATCTTAGGTGTTCATATGGATATAGCTATTGAGCTATTGTTAATTACTGTTTTTTTTTTTTTTTTGGCCAGTCCTGGGCTTTGGACTCAGGGCCTGAGCACTGTCCCTGGCTTCTTCCCGCTCAAGGCTAGCACTCTGCCACTTGAGCCACAGCGCTGCTTCTGGCCGTTTTCTGTATATGTGGTGCTGGGGAATCGAACCTAGGGCCTCGTGTATCCGAGGCAGGCACTCTTGCCACTAGGCTATATCCCCAGCCCGTGTTAATTACTGTTTTTGATTTCTCCTCTAGGCTACAAAAAACTAAGGTTCAATTTAGTCTGATAAATATTTACTAAGTGCGAAACACACATCAGATACTGGTTTGGTGTTAGGCAACAAGATGAATGAGCACAGTAGTGTAGCTAAATATGTCAATAATTCCTATTTAGTATGATTGGTGACATTGTAGGAAACGTGAGTACAGCAGGGTGACAAAGGGAAGGTCATGTCAATGTGGTCAATATGGAAAGATGAAGCAAATCAGGCACCGGTGGCTCACGCTTATAATCTTAGCTAATTAGGAGGATGGAATCTAAGGTGTGTAGTTCAAAGCCAGCCCAGGAAGAAAAGTCCCTGATACTCTTATCTCCAATTAACCATGAAGAAATGAAAGAAATAAAGGAAAGAAGGAAGAAAGGAAGGAATTATATATCTATATATATCTGTATATGTGTGTGTGTATCTATATACATATATACATGTATATGTGTATATATATATCCTCTATGTGCATTATTTAGTAGTTTCTTTAAAGTTCTAAGCATTTGGAAAATTTTCTAGTTTTTCTTGTTGACAAACACAGAAGAAACCCATATTCTGAAATACCTTGATATTTGAACTTTGAAATACTTTTATTGTAGAAAAAATCAAATAGGATCCTTGGAAGCCCTAATTCTTTTTCCTTTTTTAATGCATTTGGGAAAGGACACAGGGATGCTCTCAATACCTGTCACTCAAAACATAATGCAGCCTTCCTGTCTCTTAAATGGAATTCGCAAAGAGAGACAACGGATGAACACGTTTAGAGGTGTCAAGTCAACAAGTCTGCCTCAGTTTTGAGAAACTAGCTTATTCCCATATTTTCACAAAACATACCCTACCTAATAATCACTGCTTTGATAGGATACTTCATTTGATATTTCTGGGCAAGAGAAGTGAAAAAGAGCCTAACATTAATCAGTGTCAAGGCCTGTGAAAAATAGTTCTTGTATGTTTGTTAGTTTGTTATCTTTGAAAACCTCATGGCCTAAAACTGTCAAGAGAGACACACTTTCCCTCTATATCCAGGAGCACAGGAGAAGTAAGCGTTCTGGGCTTTGGTAAGTGCATGGGGATAAGAGGGTTGAATATAGTTTCTGACTCAAGTACTAGTTCTGACTCACTAACTTGGCACTCTCCAGGATTTTAAAGCCATTACCAATAGTTGACATACTAATTCCCATGTGATCTTGGTACATCTTATATTCCAAGAGGTATTAAGATTATTTTCTCTTGTTTACTATTTTTTCCCTCCAGAGCCTTGCACGTTATCTTTTGATGAAATGGAAAAGAATAATCTACTCTTGAAATGGGATTTTGACAACAGACCGTTCATTTTCCACGGCGAGTACATTGAGTTTCTCTGTAGGAGAGACACCTTCATCGCCCAGGCATCCGTCATCGGGTCGGAAGTGAGGGTGCAGTGTACCCGAGGGCAGCTGCGGTATCCGAGGTGTGTGGAGAGAGAGAGGTAAGAAGCATCACCGGTAACTCTCCCTTTACATTATCATTCAAAATTGAAACTTCAGAAATACCGTGTTCCACAGTACTGACGTGCTACAGCTACTGGAAAAGAAAAGTAGTCATCTGACTGACACTTGGACAACAGGATAAACAAATCACTTTATTTGCCTGATATTTACCGGTGCAAAGTTTAAATATATCCTGAAGTTTGTTTCTTGAATCACTTTTTTTTTGCACACTTTTTAGTGTGTACATTCTAAGTTTGTGTGTTACAGAGGTTAGGAAATGTACTCATGTAATCTTTGTATTGAGACAGCAGGTTTACAATAATGATAAAAAATGTTATTTATTTCCGGGATCATATTTATGCATAAGTATTTGGAATCTTTTTCTGAAGTGTTTACATGTAGGACAATTTGAGAAATAGGTTTTGTACTACCTGAAAAATAAAAAAGAATCCTATTCTTCAAACAGAATGACATGCACAGAATAAAATGATGTATATCGGGCTGGGGATATGGCCTAGTGGCAAGAGTGCCTGCCTCATATACATGAGGCCCTGGGTTCGATTCTCCAGCACCACATATACAGAAAATGGCCAGAAGTGGCGCTGTGGCTCAAGTGGCAGAGTGCTAGCCTTGAGCAAAAAGAAGCCAGGGACAGTGCTCAGGCCCTGAGTCCAAGCCCCAGGACTGGCCAAAAAAAAAAAAAAAAAAAAAAAAATAAAATAAAATGATGTATATCATTTAATAGGGTCAAATATTGACTTTTGTTCAAATATAATAGAAGATGGAAATTATATTTTATGTTTATCCATGAATTAAGAAAAAATAACTAATTGCAGGGCCTCAGTGGCTCGTATCCGTAATCCCAGCTACACAGAAGGCTGAGATCTGAGGATTGCCATTCAAAACCAGCCTGGGAAGGAAAGTCTTAGAGACTATTATCTCCAATTAACTACCAAAAAAAAAATGGCAATGAGGCTCAAAGTGGTAGAACACTTGCTTTGCTCACAGACAGTGTATAGGCCCTGAATTCAAGAATTCAAAAATCGCACAGACCAGCACAAAAACAAAGCAAAAACAACAACAACTCCATTAACGGCAAAAATGCATTGAGTATGGTTCTAGTACTTGTACAAAATGAACCAACATAATTTACACTTTGTAAAAACTGTTTCCTTTTTTTTTTTGGCCAATCGTGGGGTTTGAACGCTGTTCCTGAGCTACTTTGGCTCAATCTAGCACTCTACCACTTCAGCCACACCACCACTACTGGCTCTTTCTGTGATTAATTGGAAATAAAAGTCTCATGGGTTTTCCTGCCTCAGGCTGGCTTCAAACTGCAATCCTCAGATCTTACCTTCCTCAGTAGCAAGGATGACAGGTGTGAGCCACCAGCACCCAGCTATGTTTGCATATTTTTAACACAGAAAGTTCAAAGGACATGGCATAAAATGTTATTTTTATTTTGACCCTTTCTATATATGTGGTGCTGAGGAATCGAACCCAGGCCTTCATGTATAAGAGGCGAGCACTCTTGCCACTAGGCCATATTCCCAGCCCCTATTTTTATTTTGAATTCTGACAAAATCAAAGTGAAAATTTTTACATGGCGTTTAATGTTTTCAGTATATATTTTGGAGTAAAGAGCTGAGAAAGAAATTACTTAAAAAATGGTGTTAGCATAATAAATGCCATGACATCTGTGGCTGTATTTGCCAATGAATGTGATTGCTTACTGTTGCTGTTACCAAATTCTGAAAGGAATTGTTACATGAAATGCTGAATGGTTAAACTCATAATACGCCCTGGACTATAATTGAGGCTTATTTTAAGAAATTCTCTTTTTTTTTCCATCAAGGATTCTCTCTTATCAACAACCCTTAACGACATAACAATGAATGCCAGCAAGAAGAACAGTATGTCAACACATCATAAAATCCTTTGTAAAATGACTTTCAGTTAAAACACTTACATTTTCACTTGTTTGAAGATTTGAATCCCAATTTCTGTGCTCTGCATTTTCTTTATTTATAAATAAACTCCAAATACTTCATTTCTAGTGTGGATGGGTCAACATGTCACCTGATCTTTAGTACCTCTCTTTCATGTTAAGATTGATCCAAACATCAAAATATTCCAGTTTATTAAAGCCTACTAACTTTATGTCTTCACATACATGTAAAAACTTACATTTACATTTGAATCTACCATTCTCTATTAGTTGTTAGGAGATTTTTATGGTGACTTTTAATCAGCATTGTCAACAGTAAGGAATAGTGGAAATAATGTTATCTTAGGAGATTTACTTTATTAAGTGTGGGAGAGACTGCCCTTCAAACACAAAGTGTTTTCAAAATTAATACTTACTTCACGCTTAATAATCATAGTTCTTACGGGTTGGCGAACTACCTACATGTTCAAAACATCATTAAAGTGACATGGTTAGAGAATGAGAATGACCCTTGACATTTTTATATTTTAGGAGGATTTTCTTTTTCTTTTTTTTTTCCTGGTCCTTGGGCTTGAATTTAGAGCCTGGGTGCTGTCTCTAAGCTTCTTTGGCTCAAGGCTAGTGCTCTACCACTTGAGCCACATCATTATTGGCTTTTTTGAATAGTTTATTGGAGATAAGAGTCTCATGGACCTACCTGTCTGGGCTGGCTTTGAACTGTGATCCTCACAGATTACAGAATCCGGAAGCAGTGGGTCTTATCAGCAAGGTGACAGTTGTATCCAGGCCTGCTGGGCATCAAACAGAAGTACTCGGCTGGGAATATGGCCTAATGGCAAGAGTGCTTGCCTCCTACACATGGAGCTCTCGGTTCGATTCCCCAGCGCCACATATATGGAAAACGGCCAGAAGGGGCGCTGTGGCTCAGGTGGCAGAGTGCTAGCCTTGAGCGGGAAGAAGCCAGGGACGGTGCTCAGGCCCTGAGTCCAAGGCCCAGGACTGGCCAAAAAAAAAAAAACCCCAAAACACAACAGAAGTACTCTTCCCTTCCTGTCTGGAACAGCAGCTGTTTCTGCTCACTCACTGGCATGTGCAGTAGTGCCAGAGGACCGACTGTAGTGTGTGAGTAGTACCTTCTAGATACCAGAGGACCAACTGTGGGCACTACAACTGCACCTTCTCCTCCGGAGCTTTCTGGCTCATCTGTCTCAAGCATGTTTCTTATTGGAATGGTGTTATCCAAGCCTCCAAGTCACAATTCTCTTCTGTTAGGCTGCAAAATAGCTTCCTTTAGAAAGGAAGCCACAGCAGACCCAACTCTGTGGCTCCGTATTAAACACATCAATTTAGACCTGTCTTTGACTTCCTCTTCATTCGATCTGTCTTGCATAATAGCTTTCCATAGTGGATCCCATCGGATTGAAACTTGATTGAAATTGAACATCACTAGGAAAACTCTCATTCATTCTACACCATTCCTCAGTCAGTCCGGTGATGAACGTTGTTTCTATCTCATGACACATGCTAAGTCATGTAGAATTCAGGGGTGAGTCAAATCCATCTCTTTATTTCAAGGAACTCAGAAAACCAACAACTACTTGTGCATTAGAAGAGAAAAACATATTTTAGTGGTTACAAAGTCAAATGTGTAAGATTCCAGGCATAAAACATGGCCGGCGACTGTGGCTTGTTCGTGGCATTGCTGGTGACCTGGATGAATTGCTCTGTGTAACCTGTACTGTTGCTTCTTTGCTTGTGGACCACTGCCTTGTGGGACTGTGTACCGAGTGTGTACCTACTGCTGCCTAGTCTTCTAATCACTTGTTCAATACCCGCTGAACCTTTTATTTTGAGGACTAGGAAAATGATTCTATGGGCAGTATAGCTAAGGGTTTCCTGATTGGAAGTACCAAATACTAAAGATATATCGGTATGCCAAGTCCCATGATGGAAGTAGAGATGGCACAAAGGAAAATACACAGAATTTGAGGTCAGATACACCAAAAGAAGCTGAAAGAAATGGCTGGAAGGGCACAGGAACACTGGAAGAGATCAGCCTAAAAATGCCAGCTTGGTTTTCTTCATTCTCTCAAGTAGGAAGGTTGAATAGGCCAAGGAATAATGTGAGGTACAAAGACACATACACGAGTGTGGAGAGCTCTTCAACAATTTTGATAGTAAGGGGGAGACGCAGGTAAAGGAGGTTTTTAATAGAACAAAGAGGAGGGCTTTGAACATGGGTGCATTCTCTAGAATGAGCTGGGAAAGGAGGACATGGAGAGTCCCTGGGGAATCTTTGCTTAGTAGATTGCAGAAGAGCAAATAGATTCGACCAGAGACCCTCGGTGGGAGATAGGAGTGGATCTGGGCTGTCATGCAGGCTGCGTGGTCAGATGGTTTCTGTGGCTTCTGTGAAAGACAGGATGTCCCCTGCTGAGAATGTGGAGCTGGAGCTGGTGCAGAGATGGGGAGAGAATTTGAAAGAAGCAGCATAATCCAGCAAGGTGATTTGGCAGACTGAAACAGTGTCCTTGTGTCATCACTCCAGTCAGCTGTCTAAGGGGTTGGTGTGGACATGACAATGATGATCATTTTGCTTTAAAGAACATCAGGTTGTAAGGTAATTTTCATTCTGATGGATATGAAAGCACACGTTGCTTAGCTGACGTTCCCATGCGTGTAGTGCAGGGATACTGAGTCGGAGATCAAAGACTCACTAACACGATGCTAACCCTAGGCTATTAAGCTCAGGAGGGCTGCCTAGTTTTGCACAGATGAACCTGAATATTTCAAAGCCAAGTTAAGAATTCATAGATATCTGTCTTTTTCTTCATAAAAAGAGGAAGATCAAAATATTGGAGACATTTTATATAAAAACTCAATTCAGGGGAACTCAGCATATTCCTTCAAGGAAAAGTGGAGAATGGGAAAAGTCTCAAGTCTAACCAAAACTGAGAAGTAGCTTGCTCAGTCTGTTTCTTCTAAAATATAAATGAAAGAGTAATGAGTAGAAAATTTGCAAGGTGTCAGATTCACAGAAAACTTAATTTGTTTTTATGTATTTTCAAATTGGGAAAAGAGGTATTTGGCTCATTAGTTTACTTGTAATTAAGAAGATTATACTATGAGTAGGTATTTTAAAAATTAAAAAATGATAATGTATTTATTGTTTTTGTCAATTATGAAGCCAATCCTTTGACATTGCGAACAATTCTAATAGTATGGATTAAACAGGATATGGAATGGAATTCCTTTTATTCGCTCTAATATCTCAGATCCATTTTCATAGTCCAGAGGCTAATTCTGTATTTTCTCAGATTGATATATACTCTCTCTATATGTCTTTATATACATAAGTGGGATACATATGCATATATATTTGATAACACGTTGTATATATTATTCCTGAACTTGCATTTACACATGAATTATGATAGATCTATCACCATATCAATACTGATTTTCTTCTTTTTGGAAGCACTGAAGTGTGAATATAGGGCCCTGTGCTTGTTAGGTAAGTGCTCTACTTGAGCCATGAGCCTGGCCCTTTATTTTATTTTAGTTTAGTTTATTTCTTTATGATAATGGAAGAGCATTTCATAATCTCGAGATAACAAAATTTACTAATTCTTTAACTGATGTACTTTTCAATTGTTTTAGATCTTCCTTTCTTTCTTTTTCCTTCCTTCCACTCTTGATTCAATCCTTCATTGCTTATAGGTAGAAGTCAAATGGGAAATGCTAAAATGAAATAGAAGAATTCTAAACCTATTTACAAGAACAAATATAAATACAAAAAAGAAGTATCTAAAAATCTAAAATAAGATGATCATAAGAGAAAGGGAGAAAAAGTTTATGAGCTATCTTTATTATCTTTTCAGGTCAGTATAAGTAGAGTTTAACAAAAACACGAATAGAGTATTATTAAAATATGACCATGAGCTGAAGTGCCTGAAAAGCACATTTCTCACATAAAAGAGTAAAGTGGATATAAAAACACCGGCAAAGACAATCTCAAGAACATAAAGATTAAGGAAACTAGGCCAAGGTGTACAAGCACTCCGTAGGTATATCAAACTCCAGAAGAGCTTAGCTTTTCTATTCTGAGAGAAACTAAGAAAATAACCAGAGTACCTTATGGCCCCACCGGCTGCAGTCGTTTGGTAGATCATGAGACAGGCACACATACCTCTTGCCTGTTTCTCAGCAGCTGAAGCATTCCGTCCCCCTGTATGGATAATTTTCTGTGTGCTGTACACTATGTTATGACTATCCAAGTGATCTTTGGCAGAAAAGTATTTGTTATCCATAGGCTAAGTGAAGCAAGCTAGTCTCAGTGGAAAAAGAGACTGTACTATTCCACGTGTATGTGATACCTAATGCTGTCAGGTTTGTGCAAACAGAAAAGGGGAGCTGGCGGAAAGGGAAAAGGTGAGTTCTTGCTTCATGGATCTGGAGTTACATACAGTCTTCTAAAACAAGAAGACTTCTGGATGTGGCTATACAATGATGTGAAGATACTTAATGCAAGTACACTATAAAAACAGGATGGCATACTAAGTCATGTGTATTCTATCAACATTTTAAAATTATATCAGAGCCAGGTGCTGTGCTCTAGTAGTAATAGCAGCTACTTGGGAAGCTGAGAACCTACATATTGTTGTTTGAAGCCAACCCAGGAAAAGTTTCCAAGACTCTCCAATCAATAGCTGGCTGGGCCTGTGGCTGCCATCCCAGCTAAAGCAGGAAGTGGGAAATGGGAAGATCAAAGTCTAACACAGGCCTGGATAGCTCAAAAATAGCCAGCGTGAAAAAGGCTGGAGGTATGGCTCAGCGGTGGAGTGTCTACATGGACTCTGAGATCAAACACCAGTGTCACCTGAAAAAACTCAGGATGTCCATTAGATAAAAGTACAACCACTGAAACAGGAAGACACAAAGATCCCAGGCTAGACAAAGTGAAAATCACAGTGAAGACAATAAGAGAGGCAAAGATTAAAGCTTTCCTAGAGCCTCTGGTACAACAAACAGATACCTATCCATGAGTTAATATAACAGTAAGTTTTATGATGCAGAAACCTTCTAAGGCATATAATGGGATGGAAACAATAAAGATTTTATCCTTGAATGTTCCAGGTGAGTGAAATATTAAAAGATATGAAAGATTCTAAGAGAAACAATATTCTGTATCTTACAAATGTATCATGATTGGCTATAAAAATTACTTTTCTGAAAAATGAATGCGGTCCGCTTTATGTAAGAATACGTTCTGAGTTACTCCTTGATACAGTACCAGGGAAATTGTACACTCAAAGAAGAAAGCCCAGTTAGCTGGTGGGAAGAAGCTGGTATTCATAAGAGGATGAAAGACAGGAAAGTTTATTGATCAATGACCATGAGTTGCAAATGTTTTGAAATAGAAGGAAGAGCAGTATAAAGAACTAAGTTAAGCACTGTGGTACGAAATCTTGGAGGTGTATGAGATCTGGGGCTTGCTTGCCTGTCTTCCTTTCCTCCCTCCCTTCCTTCCCTTCCTTCCTTTTTTTGGCTCCATGGATGCTGATGTCCAGATATATCAAAATGGCAATAAAGGGGACCTGAACCAAATCATTGACTTTATTAATGAGAAATAAATATTGATAAACAGTGAACATCAAATTCTGTAACTATTCTTTCAGTGACCGAGAGGCTAATTTATTAGTTCTCCTCAGAATGCTCCTTTTGTTATCAAACATACTATGGCCAAGTTATTCCTGTTTACAGCAGAAATAAGTCTATCGTACATTATCATGGTTAAAATTTACATCCAGAATGACCATATTCTCATACTATTTTTTATATTGCTTTCAAGTGCCCTCCACCCAACTATACCTTAGCTAGGACATGATGGAGATAGTAAACCAAATGAATAATATGATGGGCTGATGAGAACTTTCAGAACTTTGCAGTGCTAGTCTGAAATTACTTGAGGCACTGCTTTGAAGATGTCCATATCACAGAGAGTTGTTTTTCTTTTAAGAGGAAAAATTGGAGTAACTCTGGCTCTGAGTTTATAGTTTCTAACCAATATATTTGAGTTTTAAAGAAAATTTGCTAACAAAGCACTGGTGTAAGTTGTATGTGATTGGCTTCCAATGCTGTGGGAAAGAACAGTCTCTGTCTTCCTTATTTCTTGACTTTCTCCTTACATCTAATCACTACATCCACAGCTAATATGTTTGATGTTTTGCCTTCCAATTGTCTTATAGCTAGTACTCACAGGCTTAAAAACATTCATGCAACGACAAGGTGATAACAATCCACAGAAAAACGTACCCATTTTTCCAATTGATGCAGTTCAAGGATATTACATCATATATGTCTTTATAATTCATTGTTATGTTCTTTCTAGTCTAAAATATCTTGTAACCTGTATTTTTATATTGATTCTTTCAGATCTTGAAAATACTAAGCCAATATTGCCTTCAATATCAACTTACTTTCAGTTTATGTTGTTATCTCACTTTGTCTTTACATTTTTAAAAGAAATATTTCTTTGGGAAGAGTGAGAACAAATTACCAGTGCTATTTTAAAAACACCAGCAATTGACTTTGATTGATCAGGCCAAAGTCCTGAGATGCCAGATGGCTGTTTTGCTGTGCAAAGATGTGTGTGTGTGTGTGTGTGTGTGTGTGTGTGTGTGTAATAGAAAATAATGATTTGATTTCCTCACATCATCATTATCAGAGGAATGATAACCATGTATTCTGCTTTGCCTACAACTAAAGAGGACATTTTCTGATTGGTAGGAAAGAAAAGACAAATCCTGATGCCTTGTGTTTTGGTTTAGTGATACCATCAGGGTAATGGAAGCCAACAAAGATTTCTTTGTGTGCTTCTGGGGCTCTATGGTGATTCCTCTGGACGAGAAGATGTGGTTACAGTGAGAATAGGGCATTGGGAGAGAATTTTCCTGGATCTAAAAACATTGAATGTTTTAAGAGAATAATGGAGGACAAAGTCTGGTAAACCATTTGAAGCCAAATAAGAATGGCCTTAGGCTTTAAAAAATGAATTTGCAATTATGTTAATAAGTAATTGACTTAATTATCGTGATTGTTGAATATTATTTTTGTGAATGTCCTATTTGTCAGGGCAAGTACGTCCTTTGCTTAAATTATGATTGTTATTTACAGGGCAATATTCAGTACACATTTTATCTAATAAATTGTTTCGTGGTATTCATCAATATATTATCGCTAAACAAAGTCCAACAAACTTAGTGAGTTATAATTTAAAGCACGGTTGCTTCTAAGTCTGAAATCTAAGCCGAAATGGACCAGGTGCCGTTTCTCTCATTCAGCTGAGGTGATTTGAGGCACCTCCATTCCAATTCCGATGGTGACTGCACCAATCCACATTCGCCCCAATTGTGCCCACGGCTCCCTCCCTTACACACATTAGAGGCAGAATTTATATATGTATTTTGCTGTAATTTATATCCTTCTTTACAAAGTGAGTAAGGGCATGGGTAGCTCATGCCTGTAATACTAGCTATGCAGGAGGCTGAGATCTGAAGGTGAAGGTTTGAAGCCATTCCAGGCAGGACAGTCCTTGAGACTCTTATCTCCAACTAAGCACGCATGCGTGCACACACACACACACACACACACACACAAGAATACAATAGGAAATTATTTTTTTACTGTGTAGCATAATCAGTCTAAGACATTACATGTGGTAATGCAGATCACATGCAATGCTCTGCATGATATTGTCTTCAGAGAGAATTTGCCTTCACCTGACACCAGGCTGGACGCAGCAGCCCTTTGTACATTGCCTTGATTCAATTTTGGCTCATGTGATTTGGAACTGGAGTTTGATTTCTTAGCAGCAGGCGGATCTCTATCTCATGCTCACACAGTCCGGGTTTTTAAGTCCTTTCATTTTTTGTGCTTTGACAGACTCTTAAAACCAGTGTATTGCTTTCTAAGCCCCAGGGTCTGCTGACAGATACACTCATAATTCTTAGTTTGTTTTGCTACTACTTTCAAATATGCCATTGTTTGAAGAGAAAAAGCACCCTCTAAATGCTGGGACAATTCCTGCGGGCTATCTTTGTCTCTTAAATATTGGCCTTACAATATTTACTGACTTTTTATTTTTTGCTTTTTGGCCTTGCAATTCTTAAATATCTCTGCAGGGCAATGTTCCTTTCCAACAGATTTTCCTTTCTTTTTTTTTTTTTTGGCCAGTCCTGGGCCTTGGACTCAGGGCCTAAGCACTGTCCCTGGCTTCTTCCCGCTCAAGGCTAGCACTCTGCCACTTGAGCCACAGCGCCGCTTCTGGCCGTTTTCTGTATATGTGGTGCTGGGGAATCGAACCTAGGGCCTCGTGTATCCGAGGCAGGCACTCTTGCCACTAGGCTATATCCCCAGCCCCTCCTTTTTTTTTTTTTTTCTCAAATATTTTTATCTGCTTTCAGCAAGAGAATTGGGCTAAGCCCATCCGAAACAGCACTGCTGGAAAAGCCACCATTGAGAACATGCTTGAGAACATGCATTTGGGAAGGGGGAACATGACATGACATGACATGATGACAGTCAGCAACTCAAATGGACTTCACCGAAAATATAAATGAATTCGGATAGCAGACTGATAGTTCACTGAAAATTATCGTTCCCTACGCGAGTCAAAGACGGCCTCCTATTACTTCTCAATGGCCTATTGGTCATAAACGAGAAAAGCCAAATTCACGTGGTTTCATATCCAATCACTCCCAAGGTAATCCGAATAAACATATTGCAGTCATTTTGAGTCAGTCTGCTTTGCATTCTGGGTGTCAACTTTGATGGCCTTGGTACAAACTCCGTGGCCATGAAAGACCCCAGATGGTTAGCAGCTCCTGTGTCTCCTCCTTGCTACCTGAGTGAGCCTCCCCTCCTCATCTCCCAGGACTTCCTTTGACCTCTTCTGTTCTCACACTCAAGCGATGCCCCCTCCCCACCTTTGTGGGCCCCACCTTTGTGGGCCCCACCTTTGTGTTTTATTTCTTTTATAGAACAATGGGGACACCAGGTGGAGCGTTGGGTTGGTACCAAGTTCCCAACGCAGGGCCTGGAGCGTGCTTGCATTGCGTGCTCATAGGCACATCTGGCGTTCTCCCAACCGGGCCACGTCTGTAGCCTGGCATTTCGCTTGCTACTTGGCGACAGAGTCTCACAGACTGTTCTCCCTGAGATGAGCTGACATCTTGGTCTTCTGTTAGTAACATCTTTCTTAAGGAGCTGTTTTTAGTTTTAAGTGTTGTGCCAAGTCGCAAGACCACCCCCAAGAAGACCACCGAGATTCAGACACTCCGAAATGCAAAAGCAAGGCAAGGCTTTATTTAACGAGCTGCCAACTCGGGCCTCGTCCTACCCACAGACACAGCGGAGGTTAGGAGGGAGCCCCGAGCTGTGATTACACAGGGCTTATAAAGGCAAAGAACAAGGTTACAACAATCAGCTGTGCAAGCAAGATTAGAACACAGGTACAAATCTGATTGGCTCAGGGTTCGATTCTAAAATGGGGTTCACGTGGTGGGGCCTGACTTCAAAGTCTGGCACCTCAAAGTAAGTTAATTGGTTGAAAGCACAACAGAAAAGGGAAAAGACTCCAGGCTGCGGGTCGCATTCTACCTCCTGTTGGAGCACTCACCTATAGTTTCAGCTGCTGTTACCAGTGACAGTGCAGTAACGACCAGAGGGAATTCTATGTCCCGACATAAAATCAGCATGAAGACGAAGACTTGCAGAATTCCACGCACCGAGGAAGGAGAGGAGCCGGTGTGAAGACCACAACTTGCAACAAAAGATGCGTGTGGGGCTCTCATTCCCCGTCTCCCCGTTTCTCCCGGGGAGATGCCCAAATCCCAAACTATGAAAGAAACTCGGCTCTACCCCTCCGGCCAGCAGAAGGAGTAAAGCGTGTCTTTGTGGACTGCGCTAAGCTGAGGAGAGATGCCGAAACCCCCCTCCCCGACCCCGCAGGACAGAGATTCCGGGGAGCCGGTCGGGATGGTCCACCGGTCTCATTTATTCGGAGGGAGGGCAGAAGAATTTATCATGGTGACGAAGGCGGGAAGGAGAGGGACTTGGGGTGACCAGCTGGACGTTAGCGATTGGCTGAGCTGGGCTGTTCGACAAGAGTGGCACCCTGGGACTTCCCCCACGGGCTGATGTCTCCCCAATAGAACCGCCGCTGGGCTCTGGCGGCGCCATCGCCATCTTGGAGGCATCCACGTGGACCGGAGATGGAGACGGAGGCGGGGCTGAGCCAGAACTGCTCCTTCCGGTTCCAGACCGGAAGGCGTAGGAGTGGCTTCCGGCCATGCGGCCCCAGGGCGGGAGGAGGGAGGGGTCAGTCGGGAACCGCATCCAGCATCCCCACAGATGCGGGTAGAGATGGAGGCGTTAGTCCTCACCTCAGTGTTTCCACGCTCAGTCACCTCTGTTCTCCTAACCAGCAGTGGGGTGCATCCCCTCGCCTCCTGCCCAGAATATGTCACCATAAAGAGTTGTACTTGAGGAGCTGGATACATGTGCGCATTTTAAACTGTACACAGTGTATGTCTGCATCATTTGCATGGGAACATAGTACCTCGTGGCATGTACCATACTTATGCTTTTATATACCTTTAAAATGGAAGTGTACACAGGACAGACATATTATGAAAGTGGAGTCATCACAGGATTCTGAGTGTGACAAAACTTCAGAGAAGGAAGGCGCACCATCATTTTTTTTATTGCCAGAAAACTGTTTCTTTCAGAGACTACCTAAGCTCTGAACTAATATTTAAGTCTAATAGAAACTCAGAAAAAAATTTAAAGAAGTGTAATTTTGTTCAAGAGTCAGTTTACTTAATACCATGAAATGAATGAATGCCCCGCTGGCTGGTCCGAACTGGCGAGCAGTGTTCAGGAGGAGCTCTTTACAGGGACGGCTTGAGCGGTTATGGAAGAATAATTTCTAATGATAAGTTCCCAATGGTAAACAATGGGAAATGTACAAACCATTCTAACCACAGTTCAATTTCCTTTAATGATTTTCTCAGAATTACAGTCCTTTCAGTGAAATGTAATGGGTTCTCAGCTCACTGGGCTTGATGTATGATGTATTTTGAAATACAGAGATGTAATTTAATGAGTGTTTCATTGACTTTCAGTACTAGAAATAAAATACTTTTCCAAGAAAATTAATTCCAAGAAAATTAATTAATTGTGGGCAGGTGACTTTGTCTTGAGGGTTCCTTCTAGTCTTGGCTACCTAAGAAGAGTAGATTGGCTCATTTTTATCTCATCTACCGTAAGGCCACAGAGGCTCAAAATCATTTCTCATGTGCTGTGTGTTTCAAAGAATTCATTGTATGCTTATCTCCCGCTGGGCAGGCTCTCATTCATCACTAGAAGTCAAATGCCACAATTCAGGTTTTTTTTTTCTTTCTGGCCATGGAGGAGGATGAGATTTGGTGGGCTGGTGATTTGGTGATCGCCTCCATTCTGTCAGGAAATATACTGCTGGCACATATTGAATTGACAGTCAATTACTAGGCATTTCATATTTGTGAACCACATTGTTTTTAATCTAAACAAAAATAGTACAGTCTTGTGATAAAGTTGTGACTCAGTCCAGATTTTAAGTATGGGTGAAGTGATATAATTTTGAAGATGGAAACCAGAGCTCTTTTATTTAATGTGGAACATAATCTCAAGAACCTCAGAAGCTATGGAGAAAGCATGGAGAGAGTGGGAAGAGTGACAGGCGAAGGCAATCACTGGAGTATTTGCATCTAATTTCTTGCCATGGCTGTGTTATGAATAGGACATAGCATTTTGGTTTGTAAGGCTTGAAAGAATGTCTGAGATTCCAAATTCATCACCATAGAGCAGCACAAATTCACTTTTATGAATAGAAATGACCTAAACAATATTTCAAAACTAAAATTGAGACCTGAATGGTAATAACAGTTGCTATATAAAGGTGCCTATTTTAATTACAGTCATACTTATTTTGTTTTTTGGTGCCAGTTCTGGGGCTTGAACTCAGAGCCTGGGCGCTGTCCCTGAAGTTTCCTGCTCAAGGCTAGCCCTCAACCACTTGAGTCACCACTGCTCCACTTGAGCTTTTTGGTGGTTCATTGAAGAGCTGAGCCGTAGAGACTTTCCTGTTCAGCTGTCTTTGAACCACAGTCTTCACATCTCAGCCTCCTGAGTAGGTTTTGTGACAGGTGTGAGCCACCGGCACCGGGCTGCAGTCATACTTTTAGGAATTTCTATGGCAAGAAGGATAATCTAGATACCCATCATTACACATCACACGCATTTTGTTTGGATTTGACGAACGAAATCCATATTTACATGCAAATTCAACGTAGTCTCCTGTTTGAGAATAAAGCTTTTGCCTTCCTTTCCACCTGAGTGTTAGGTTATGCTTTTCCATAATTTCTTCTGATATTACACATGCATCTACAGAAGAAGAAAGATCATAAACTATTACAATTCATCTCCAGAGACTGTTATATAGATACAACATTTTATATGCTTCAGGAATTCTTTCTCAACCCCCCCTTCTACACAACCTGTCAAAATACAGAGTTAAAAATAAAGATAAGGGCTGGGGATATAGCCTAGTGGCAAGAGTGCCTGCCTCGGATACACGAGGCCCTAGGTTCGATTCCCCAGCACCACATATACAGAAAACGGCCAGAAGCGGCGCTGTGGCTCAAGTGGCAGAGTGCTAGCCTTGAGCGGGAAGAAGCCAGGGACAGTGCTCAGGCCCTGAGTCCAAGGCCCAGGACTGGCCAAAAAAAAAAGATAAAATAGCAAGTAATGTCAAAATGAGGTATGTAATGGGCATCATTATGTCTTGTTGTGTCTGTTCATTTCATAGTACTAAGAGGTTTTCATTCTAGAAACTATCATGGCTGCTTTTGTTTAAGCTGGTGTCCGTGCTGGGCACAGTGGTTTGCACCTGTAATCCCAGTTACTCGGGTGATGGAGAGTGTGAGGACTGAGGATGACTGCCAACCAAAAGTTCATGAGACCACATCTCAGTCATCAAGCCGCCCAGGGATACTTCTAGCTAAGTGGCAGGTGGGAGGATGACAGTCTGTGTATGTAGCCTAGGGAAAAAAATATGAGACTGTCTGAAGAATCAATAAAACAAAAAGGGATGGAAGCATGGTTCAAGGGGTAGACTGCTTGTAAGAATGAAGCCCTGCTTTCAAACTCCAGTACCACATACCTCCTCTCCCCAATAAATAAAAATAAGAAAGAGAGAAAAAGATAAGAAATGAAATAGACTATAAAAATATGAGAACAATGAGAGAAATAGTTGATTTTGAAAAATTCTTTAGCTGGACTCGAGGAAAAAGAGAGAAGACCCAAATAAATTAAGAAAAAGATAGCAGAACCAATTCAGAAATTTAAAGGCTCGTTAAGGATTACTACGAAAAAACATGCTAACAAATTGGAAAACCTATTAGACATTGATGTTCCTGGATACTTGACTACGAAAATTGAACCACAGCAACATAAAAACCTGAGTAGAATAGCACTAAGAAATAGAAGTGAATCAGTAATAAAATCTCCCAGCAAAGAAAAGCTCTAAAACAGATAGCTTTACTGATTTTTCCAGAGTCTTGAGGAATTCATACCATCTGTTTTCCAGTTATTAGTAATAACTGGAAGTAAAGGGGCCCTTCCAGACTCCTTTGATGAAGCCTGTGTTACCCTGTTACCAAACAAGACAAGGATACACCACAGCAGCTACAGCCATTGAAGGACAGTAACCTTGCTGGGCAGAGACACACACATCCTCATAAAGGCACTAGAAAAGCTATTTCAATTGAGAGTCCTCAGAATCCTTCACCACAATCAACTTGCTTCCATTCCAGATGGCTCAACGCATGTAAAGGAATGAACATCAAGTGTCACATCCACAGGACAATACAGGGTATGCGATGATCTCAACAGATGCAGAGAAGGTATGACATAAAATTGAGCATTCCATTCTAGTGAACGCCCTGAGTGATTCAAGCATAGAGAGATCATACCTCCGCACAGTAAGGGCTAAACACGGCAAACTCACAGCCAATGGGGAAAGGCTGTGAGGACTTCCTCTAAGATCCAGAACAAGATAAGTGTGTCTACTTCCCTGCTCTTAGCTCACAGAGTTCTAAAGCTCTACTAGAGCAGTCAGGGAGAAAAAGCACACACAGAGGAAAGGGGAAGTCAAAATGTTCCTGCCCAGAGATGATACAAAAATTCTATGCTCCACGAAGACTTAAGAGATGCTAATGAAACCAATAAGATAACAAGATATCAAATCAATATCCAAAACAATTTGATTCTTTTCTAGAGATGGGTAGCAAATTTGCTGAGAAAGAAAGCAATTCCATTCACAATAACAGCAAAGTGTCCCCCACAGCTTGATACTAAGTCTAATAAAAGACCTACCATACAATTTATATAAACTGATTAAAGAAACCAAGAGCCAGTAAACCCCAAAACAAATGACACACCCCTATATTCATGGATTAGAAAAATTAATATTGGTATGTGTCCCTGCTACCTGAAGTAAATTACAGACTCATTGCCATACTTAACAAAATTCCAATGGCTAGATAACTAAAGAAAATGATCCTAAAATTCAGAGAGAAAACGTAAAAGACAAAATAGTCTAAGGAATTTTGAGCAGAAGATGGGAGTTGGAGATTTCAAGATACATTGCAGAGCATGGCATTTGTGACAGACAGATTAATGGAATACAATAGAGACTCCAGGACAGATAGACAATCCATGGAGCAGAATCTAGAAATATACCAATGAATCTTTATGGGATTGATTCTTAACCAAGTTTCTAAAACATCCATTGGAGAAAGAGCAACCTTTTCAATAAATAGTGCCGGGGAAATTGGGCATCAACATGATGGAGGCCTGACTCCTTTCGTTCCAGAAAACAGTCACCTCTAGGTAGGTCTCAGATCTGACTGTAACCCTGGAAACTAAAAACTACAAACAGAAGTTCTTAAGGAATCGCTTCAAGACATTGGACAAGAGAACTCTTATTTGTATAAGACTGTAGAAACTAAAGAAGCAAAACCAGAAATGGATTAATGGAATCCCATCTAACCAAAAGATTCTGCAAACCAATGAAATAGTGAACAAAATAAAAGGACAGCTGACTGGATGGAAGAAACTATTTTTTAGCTATTCATCTGACAGAGAGTTAATACCCAGATTAGGAAAAGAATTCAAAAGTGCAGAGCAAAAATGCAAGTAGTCAAATTAACAATTGGGTAAATTGATCTAAACAGAAATTTGTAAAAAAAGGCATACAAATGACCAATAAATATATGGAAAAAAATATCACCTGGGGAAAATTAGCCATCCAGGAATGGCAAATCAAAAATCACAATGTAATATCATACCCACTACTTAAAATGGCTATTAGTTTTGAAAAAGGAAAGAAAAATCACCTAAAAAATAACAAGTGCTGATGAACTTGTAGAAGAAAAAGGATCTCCTATTATCCACAGGGAGAATGTAAGCGTAATTTAGTAGACTCGTGGAGACTATGGAGATTCCTCAAAAAAGGTAAATAATACATCTACCCAACACAATCCACTTATCTTTGTTCTACGTGTATACCTAAAGGCAATAAAATATTTATACCCAAATCTTCCTACCCACGAACCGCTATACCTAGCAACCAAGATATGGACTCAGCCTAAGTGTACCGAGAACAATAACGTCCATGTGGTGATTTGTACAATGGAGTGTCAATGGAGTATTCAACCATTAAGTAGAACTAAATCTTGTCATTTTTTTGCTGAAATGGAGGATATTACTGGTGTGAAACAAGCTAGACATGGAAGCACAAGTGCCAAGTATGGAGAACAATTAAACACACACACACACACACACACACACACCCCTGAGACCAGAAGGTGGAAGGGTGATTGGAAGAGGATGGGGAGTGTGTGTGTGTGTGTGTGTGTGTGTGTGTGTGTGTGTGTGTGTGCAGGGGCAGAGGTTGATGAAGGGCAAGTTGCCTGTGATCAGCTCCAAGGTGTTTCTCCATCTAGAAGCAGCTCACAAGGACTCCCATGTTAACAGGATGGTCCATCCATGTTCACCAAATCGGGGCAGTTAAAAATGAAGCTATTCCACTAGGAGGATGTGCAGTGCCTACCAAAGACCCAGGGTTCCTGGGTCTTTCCTGCCCCTGAGCACTGTCCCAGGAGCACTGCCGCTGACTTACGCAAGCACTTGGGCGGCTCGGACCACGCCCCGTTTCTGCAGGTGATCTTCCTGTTTCCCTGCAGCTGATACAATGACTGACACTGGTACTCCACCTCGGCGAGGGGCGGGTACACCGGGAGCGGGAAGGAGGTGATGTCGCCATTGTCGATGGGCGGAGGGGCCTGGCACTTCCCCGTGGAATCTAGGAAAGGTTTCCTTGGTTACTGAGAGGCCACATCAGTGTACTTCATCAACAACAATTAAAAAATGGAATCAAAGTAAAAGTAGGCAAAAATGCTAGGCAAATGTCATTGTTAAAAATGCAATATAAAATCCACTTTAACAACAATTAATAAAATAGAATCAAAGCGAAAGAAGATCCATAAATATTACGCAACCATTAATTTTCAAAACTGTAAATGGGAGATACAGTATCCTCACTGTTGGTTTTCCATCTTCCCTGAACACTCCATATTGGAGTGCAAATGGCTAAGTGGCCAGCCTTACTTATATATAAGTACAGTCAATTCTATTTCAAGATAGGATGATCTTGGGCATTGAAAAATAATTTATACCTTGAAATAGAATTTATACATGGAAGATGAACAAATTTATACCATATTGCATGATCCACCTTCAACTGCCCAGTCTATATCCCCTAATGGATCGGACAGGACTGTCAAACCTATACAAACGTATACAACCAGTTATTCTTCAAGAAACAACAATGTCTTAGCATTTAAAAGGAAGAATTTCCCCTGGTTGTAATTTTGTCTTTGATTTGCGTGAATCTTCCTTAAAAAAAAAATACAGAATTCTAGGCTCCATTTACACGAAGAACAAAGACTTCAGCCATACTATTTCATTTGAATTTTTTTTTCCAGCGAGAATGACTTCGCTTTGTTTTTCTTTCATCCACAGTTCATGTTTCAGACAACCAGGCAGACGATGGGCTAGCTGGCACCGCACCTTTGCACTGAGGAGCCTCTGTCCAGGTTCCGTTCAGACACATGACTTCCACTTCCCCAAACATCTCAAAGGGCTTGTTACATTCATAGCGCACTCTGTCCCCAGGTAGGTATTTATCCATCTGTCTGGACAGCATAGTAGCATTTCCCACTTCCGGTGGGTTCACACAGGAATTATCTAAATAGAAATAAAAAGGACAGTATTCACCTGGGGTTCGTTTTGTATTTTGCAACCTAAATTAACACATCATACCAAGGAAGCCACAGCATTAATTTGAAATAAAAATTCAGGTGCAGGTATTTGAATCCCCTTTCTGTCTTTCAACACAACACAGATTTTTTTTTTCCATCTTTAAGATGAGTTGAAACAAATCCTTTCCTGGATGTTTTTCATTGTAGCTTATACATTAATATTACAAGTTATATAAATTCTATTTAAAAAAAACAGAATAAGGAGATTCTGTGGCCTCAGCCTTCAGTTTTTAAGCACCTTTATTATTAGTTGTAATTTTAGCCCCTTAAAATAAACACAAAGAAGTATTTATTTGGGGAATGATTCAGTAATTAAGAATACAAGAGTTCAAAAAAGGTGGGCAGGATGATACAAAAATCTCTCACTGGAGACACTAGAAAAATACCAGAAAAATAAATTATAACGGTAAAAACAACTTTTTAATAACTTATTTACAATCATTTAAGGAGACTAGAATGCACAATGTAGAATTCATTGAAGTTTTAAGTATATTGTTAACAATGAATCAGTAGCAAAAGTTTCCAAACTGAGATGTGCACGAAGCCCCCTCAGGCACTTGGTAAAATAGTTTCAAGATCCCACTTCCTGTTTATCCTGTAGGTCTAAAATGAGCTTAGGAATTATGATCGACAAATGGAAAGATGATGATGTTGGTTCAGGGACCACATTTTGAGAACTACGAGATTCACCATTAGATAATGAGTTCCACTTATGTTAAATATAAATCTACTTTGTTTTGGCCTAAAAATTAGTCTATACCTACGGTTAATGGTATAAATGAGCCTCCTCTCCCACCGCCCCCCCCCCCCCCCAAGTTCTAGGGCCTGTACTCAGGGCCTGGGCACTATCTGCAAGCTTTGTCATTCAAGGCTGGTGCTCTACCACTTGAGCAACAGCTCCACTTCCAGATTTTTGGAGGTCAATTGGAGATTAAGAGTTCACAGACGTTCTTACTTGTACTGGCTTTGAGCCAAGAGCCTCAGCTCTAAACCTACAGAGTAGCTAGCTAGGATTGCAGGCGTGTGGTACTGGCGCCCAGCTATGAAAGGCCTATGAAAATACCTTTGCATGTCGGCTTTCCTATCCACTTGCCGTTAATACACATGACAGTATTGGATCCATTCAACTGGTACAATGGTGGGCATTTGTAAGTCAGTTGTTCCCCTGACCTGTACACGGCCTTCTTCCGTTCTGCGAGTATGGCAACATCGAATGTGGGTGTGTCGAAACAGTCCGTTCCTAGAGGAGAAAAATGTCGTGTTTCCGTCACTCAAAAGCACACAATATGCTTATACTCTAAAAGAGCATGCAGAACGAATGTATCTACACGTAGAGCCAACGAACCCCACGCGGTAGATTTCTCACAGCTTAGCAGAAGGTGCTCGCAGTTTTGACTTAGGTGTGTTGAAATGTCCTCAGTGTACTGAAAGTGTAAGTGGAGAATGATTTTTGGATGCCTGGAGGACTCATAGTTGTTGGGGTGTTGGACATCACAACTTTTATTTTTTATTTTGTTGTTGTTGTTGTTGTTGCCAGTCCTGGGGCTTGGACTCAGGGCCTGAGCACTGTCCCTGGCTTCTTTTTGCTCAAGGCTAGCACTCTGCCACTTGAGCCACAGCACCCCTTCTGGCCACTTTCTGTATATGTGGTGCTGGGGAATTGAACCCAGGGCCTCATGTATAGGAGGCAAGCACTCTTGCCACTAGACCATATCCCCAGCCCCTGGCCATCACAACTTTTAGATTTAAGTTATTTCCCCTCCATTCCTGGCACCGAGATTATGTATCTACAGTTTTTGTTGCTGTTACATGTAAGTTATTTATAAGGACTGCCTTAAATTCTGAGGAAATGTGGATCAGTAGTGAGATTGCTAATAAACTATGTGCAAATGGAATAATGAGATTAGTGAGTAGGGGCAAGACAGGCTACAGCAGTGGAGTCAAGAATCCGTTTCAGGAGATGTTGAAGGTTCACACCACATCATGTGAAGATGAACTATTTTTTTTTTCCATAATGTCACCGAGTAAAAAATAACCCAGATAATCATAATTAATCCATAGCAAATTCTCTGCCAGAATCCAGGGCTCTCAAGAGAAATTTTAAGACATTCTAGAATCACTGCTACTTTTTTGCAGGCATCATTTACAGGTCCAGCTGGGTTATGTAACGTAGAAAGTACTGAAATGCACTGTACTTATGCATCTGGGCGGGGTAGACCATTTTCCTCCTACGCATTTAATAAACGAAGGTCCATCAAATCCAAAGCCGTCATAGCAGTCGTAAGTGACTTCTTCTTGGTATTGATAGCTGTCTGCGTGGTGAGACACAACACCGTTCTCAATCGGAGGTGGAGCCACACAAGGGAGTCCTAAAAACACCACCACAAACACCAACCCATGTTTCAGTAGGTCACAAATCCAATTCACCCTCCCAGTGTCGCCTTTAGCAGTTGGGGGGGGATTAGCTAAAACCTCTGAGGAGCCATTGCTGAGTCGGTATGAGTGTCACAAGCTCCTCTGTCAGGACTGGGCAGCTGTGACCCTCAGACCTCAGCTTCTGGAGAAGCTAGGATGACAGTGTGAGCATCAAGACCCTTCATAAAAGCATCACACACTATCAAAAAATCAGAAGAGACACGGTGGGGAAAGAGCACTAACATATATCATAAAATCTGATGTCTGGGCAAATGTTGTGACTCACGTGCATTGGTCAATTCGAATGAACGACCCATTTCATCTTCCCCATGCATTTAAGAAACTGACTCTATCACGAATCGATAAAATGAACCGAATTACTGTTGACTCCATTACGCGAAATACGTTGTGTTCACAAACTACTTCGGTGAGTGGCAACTCCCTACTTGCAGAAAGTAATATTAATAAACACCTTTTTTAAAAAAAAAGCACTTGGAAATGTGAATAGCCACTTAGCATCAGGAAACAAAACTAATTTTTTTTTAATAAAAAAGTATTTTAGTGGCAAAACAAAGATTTTCACGGGGCTGGGAATGTGGCTTAGTGGCAGAGTGCTTGCCTAGCGCATGCATGAGGCCCTGGGTTTGATTCCTTGGTACCACATAAATATAATACATGAATAAAAAATTAAAAGAAATGCTTTTTATATGCAGGCATTTAAATTACTCCCTCTGCTGCTTGTCACCCTAGATTCATGTTCATCATTTGTGCCCAGACTCAGAGCCTTGGGGTCTCTCTCCCCCCTCTCCCTCTCCCTCTCTCCCTCCCTCTCCCTCTCCTTCTCCTTGTCCCCCCTCTCCCTCTCCCCCCTCTTCCTCTCCCCCTCTCCCTCTCCCCCCTCCCTCTCCCTCCCTCCCTCTCTCCTTTCCCTCTCTCCCTCCCCCCTCCCCCTCCCCTCTCCTTCCCTCCCTCTCTCCCTCTCCCTCTCCCTCTTCCTCTCTCTCTCCCGCTCCCTCTCCCCCTCTCCCTCTCTCTTTCTCTCTTTCTCTATCTCCCTCTCTCTCCCTCTCCCTCTCCCCCTCCCTCTCCTCCCCTGTCTCCCTCTCTCCCTCTCTCCCCCCTTCTCCCCCTCCCTCCCCCTCTTCCCCTCCCCCTCTTCCCCTCCCCCTCTTCCCCTCCCCCTCTTCCCCTCTCCCTCTCCCCCTCCCTCTTCTCCCCTGTCTCCCTCTCTCCCTCTCTCCCCCCTTCTCCCCCTCCCTCCCCCTCTTCCCCTCTCCCTCTCCCCCTCCCTCTCCCTCCCTCCCCCTCTCTCTCTCCTCTCCCTCTCTCCCCCTTGCCCTCTCTCCCTTTCCCCCTCCCCCTCTACCCTCCTTCCCTCCTTCTCTCCCTCTCCCTCTCCCCCCTCTCCCTCTCTCTTTTTCTCTCTCCCTCTCCCTCTCCCCCCTCTCCCTCTCTCCCTCTCCCCCCCCTCTCCCTCTCTTTCTCTCTCCCCCCTTCCTCTCTCTGCCAGTCCTGGGCCCTGGACTCAGGGCCTGAGCAGCGGCAGGCAGGGCCTCGCGTACGCGTGGCCAGCGCTCTCCCCCACCCGGCCACGTCCCCAGCCCGCTGGGTGGTGCGGGGTGCGGGGTGCTGGGCGTCTCAGCCTCCTTACCCACACACTGGGGCGGGGGGCTCCACTTCCCCATGTGGCACGTGGTCCCCTCCTCCCCGGAGATCCGGAAGCCGTCGTCGCAGTCGTAGTGGACCTTGGTGCCGTGCGGGTAGGGCTGGGGGGCTGGCTCCTGCTCCTCCCCGTCTGCGGAGGGGGCGGGGGCGGGCGGGCGGGGAGCCCCTCGGGGGGCCCCGTAGTCGATGCCGGGTGGCGGCTGAGCGCATCCGATTTTCTCTGCACCGTGGAATCATGGTCAGGCGCCAGGCGCGCGCGGCCAGGGCGCGCGAGGGGCGAGGGTGGTGTCCCCGATGGTACCCGCGGGGCTGGGGCTCGCGTGACGGTGGACGGGGAGGGCTGGGCTGGGGTGGGGGGGATACTGACCCACGCAGCGCGGCACGGCCTGCCAGCGCCCGGCGCGGCACAGCAGCTCCCCCGCGCCCGGGCTCAGGTAGGCGTCCAGGCAGAGCACGGCCACCGTGGCCCCGTCGCGGTACTGGACGGTGGTGTCCAGGGCGTGCGCGTTGGGGATCTGCGGAGGGGGCGGGCAGGGCGGGCGCTCCACCTCCTCTGCAACGACCACGGGGACACCCACCCAGGCCCGCCGGGTTAGGATAAGCCGTCCATCCATCCGTCCATCCATCCGTCCCCGCGCCCCGACGCCCCTTCCGGGCGGATTAAGCGAAAGGAACACCTGTGCTTGGTGACGGATCTGTGATGAATTGGTGACCCTAAGCGTTCACTATGCCCACCAGCAATGGATGCCGTGGAGTTCGAAAGAGGTTGCTTGCCAGGCTCCTACCATTTGCTAACATGCGCGCTCTGTTTGGGAATAGATAAATGGTAGGCACCCAAGGTCCCGGTTACACAGCCCGCAGAAAGGAGGGCTGAGGCCCACGCGCCCTGGTGTCTGTGTGGAACGGGGTCACTGCGCGTGCGGTGGAGGCTTGGAATCTGTGCCTCGCCTGGCTGAGGGGAGACTCCATGCATCTGGATCATTTGGACTCCTTCGTAAACTTTATTTTTTTTTTCCTCCGGATCTGTTTTTTCTCCTGCGTTGTATACTTCACTGCATTCAGAGCTGCCTGCCGAGGACTGTATGTCTTCCCAATTGTTAAATATTGAATATTGTATTATCAATTCAGGGAGGTTTTTGACCAAATACATTTTGACAGTTCTTAATAACTTCAATTTTTAAAATTTCCACTTAAGGCAACATGGCCTATATTTTATTAATAATATTTTCTCCTTTTTTTCCCCCCTTAACACTAGGGTGGTGAAATACATGTAATAGACTTGACTTGAAAATGTTATGTGAGTGTATTCTGGATATTCAGAATTAGGATTAAATATTGAGGCCAATGAGGTAAGGCACACAAAAATTAGGAAGAGTAAAACAAACACAGAAAGCACACAGACTGGAATGAACTTTGCTACCCAGCTGCAATTGGAGGTGTCAATATTATATCTTCAGATGGCAGCTTGTCAAGAATTCAAGGTGGGTAGAAACAAACAGATGGATGACTACATAGATGGATTATTAATGACATATAAATCATACACACATACATATGTACATATATAAGCATGTATGTCCAATAAAGGAATCTGAAACATTGGGACTTCATAGTGATGAGCACGTATGTCCATATGTTGATTTACAGTTCCTATATTTGTGTTTTTGTACTACCAGTGCCTAACAAATATGGTGCAATTAGTATTTAGAAGTAGTGATTTGTTTCTTAGTTATCTTGTTTAAGTATTTCTATTAGTAAGCAGCTTTTTTTTTTTTTTTAAACCACTGCGTTTACAAGTTAGGAACAATGTGATGCAGGTTAGAGGAGGTGAATGTGAACTTACTTGTGCAGATCGGTTTAGGCTCCCATGCTCCATTCATACAGACTGTTTGTTCTTGCTTCCCGTGGCAGCTGTACTTTAGGATGTGGTCATGAGGAAACTCCTGATTTTCTGATTGATTTGCCTCAGATATAACAATCCTGGGTGGTGCTCTGCATGTCCTAAGTTGGTCTGTTGCTGTAACAATGAAAGTATTTCCATGAAAAACCCAATTACAAGAAGCCAGTCAACTATTACACAAAACTGGGCCGTGGAGTCCATGTCTAATGAAACAGTGATTGATGCCAAACCCATGTTTCTGATCACAACGCCAATCATGTACCTGAAATGTCAGGGACAATATCTGACACGAAGATTCTTTATGCTGGAAGAACATAGATGTTTACTTTCTCAGGTGGTCTACCCAGTACATGATCACCACAGGATCAACGCACTACAAATTTTTGATCTCTGAAACTGTTTTCATTCATTCGTTTCCTGATTATGAAGACCACTGTTATTTGCACACACAATGATAAAGTAGGATTATAAATCATCAAGCCATTATTTATGAGAACAGCATGTATCTTTTAAGGAGAAGTCATGTAATAGGAAAACTACATCTAAGATATATGGTATATGAATATTTGAACAGATGTTTTTATATGTCTATCAGAGAGATAGAGAGGGGAAAGAAATGGAGAAAGTAAAGGGGAGGGAGAGAGAGAGAAAACTAGAGACAAAAACTTAGAATAAGAAATCAGTTCTTTGTGTGCTAGGACTTAAACTCAGAGCCTCAAGCTCTCACTTGGCTGATTTTGCTCAAGACCAACAGTCTACCAATGAGCTACTACTCTACTTCTGGCTTTTTGCTTGTTAACTGGAGTTAAGAATCTCATGGATTTTTCTGTCCAGGTTGGCTTTGAACCATGATCTTGAGATACCAGTCTCTAGAGTAGCTAGGATTACAAGTATGAACCACCACCCAGCAGGAAATTGGGTTCTTAAAATCATGATGTTTTCTCTTTAAAGTCTTGGCTAATGTTGTAAGAGGTTATTTCATACATCAGATCATTCTATAATCCTATAACATTATCCTGTCATAGTAATAAAATTAATACTATTTCTCTTATGAGTTAAATATGGACCATAGAAGCTTCAAATGTACCACATACTTCAATTACTTGGTGAATGTGAGAGTTCTTTCTGAATCTGAGAAAATATCAGTGTAGGTCACTGAAAATAATGGTTATTAATAATTTAGAAAGTTGAGTCTTGTGAACATGAAGCAAGAAAATATAAACAACCTGCCAAAGCACAGTAATGGTATTGTGAGCCACTGTTAGGGAAAAAATGAAGTAGGCAAATTCAAAGTACACAAGAAACCTGAAAATCAGTCTCCTACTTAGGCCAAGTCCAGGTTGTTGAGCAAGACAAAAAACAAGAGGTGGGGACTGGAGGGAGAGGCCCGGTCAAGGGCATTGGTGGTGGTGGTGATGGGATCTGTCAGGATTGCATTGTTAATTGGTGTTAAATGAACACACTGAAAGTGTGAGGAAGCTTGATTAGTGGAAATGCCAAGTGTGGATCGGAGCAAAACTAGGAGTGCAGAGGTGAATGGCCGCTAAGTACGGGGAAGAAGAAATGACCAGCGAAGTGCATGTTGTGTTAGAAGACAGCAGGAAGGGTGAAGGGTTTTCATGTCTGATTTGAGCTGGGAGTTTTAGCTGTTATGAAATGAGCTGAACTTACTTGTTGAAAAAGAAAAGGCAATTGACAAGCTTAGGTTGTAAAACACTGAACACACAAAAAAGTATGTTTAGCAAAAGAAAGTTAAGATAAGGGTTCCAAATCAGTATTTTAAAATTCATTCAGCAAACTTTCTTGAATGTGTGCTGTGTATCAATCAGACATTCCAGAACAAAGCAGGCGTATCTCTATCCTCAAAGAGCTGCATGCTTCCAGGATTAATGTCTAGAAATCCAGTGAATGAATGAGACTGGGAAGCAAAGACTCTCTGAAGGAAAGACCCAGGGTCGTCTGGGAAATAATCCAGGCCAAGGGGAAAAGGAAATGCTAGCCTCCATCCTTCCCACGAGTAATGAATCACTGAGATTCAGGTTCCTGAGCTGAGTGAAATCCCTCGTGAGATGTTTCCAACTCAGGCTTCCTGAATTATAGGTCTGGCAGAAAACAATAGCGTTGGGCCCATCTTTTGCTACACCACAAAGAATTTGATCATTTATCCTTGCTAGAATCTTTGAGACCCAGAGAAACAAAAGGTGTACGATGGTTTCCCTCATGTGTGGTAAATAGAATGTGTCTATAAAATTATAAGTAAACAGGTTGAGTGGCATACAAGTGATTACAAATGAATGAACTGAAGTATAACAGACGCTATAGAGACGTCCAATATAACCTTTTTAGAAAGACTAGGTCAAAAACCTAACAAAATCCATACCAGAAAATGGGTACATCCAAGAGGAGGTGAAGCCAGGGGAGGAGGTAGACAAATTGAGGGCGGGGTGGGGGGGGGTAGGGGAGAGAATGCAGTCAAGGGTTGAAGGGGGTTGAGTAGGTTGAAGGGGGCCACACCGATCAAGACGCCCTGGATTGATAAACTGCTTTGCTGTGGGGCACCTCCTTTGTGCAGGTTCTTAAAGGTTATACAATCAGCGTGAAAAAGAAGCTACGAGAGAATAATGATTCCTAAGAGAGAGAGTATCGTGTCGGTGTATTTTTACTTTCTGAGGCCTGAAAACAACAAAGATAGTAAGATAGCATGTTCACATTTTCTTGATAACTGGGATTCATAGTTTGATCATATAACAACTTATAAAATCTGAATTGACAACTGGTAAAGATAAACTCTATGAACACCGTGGGCAGAAATGTAAAATTCTGTTTTTGTTTTTTTTTGCCAGTCCTGGGCCTTGGACTCAGGGCCTGAGCACTGTCCCTGGCTTCTTTTTGCTCAAGGCTAGCACTCTGCCACTTGAGCCACAGAGCCACTTCTGGCCATTTTCTATATGTGTGGTGCTGGGGAATCGAACCCAGGGCTTCATGTATACAAGGCAAGCACTCTTTACCACTAGGCCGTATTCCCAGCCCAGGAATGTAACATTCTATGTGGAAAGTTTTTATTGTCTTCTGCTGTTGATATATTGAGTTATAAAAACAAAAAAAAAAGGTTTTCTGGATTCTTTATATTTAAGCCTAGAGATGTTGAAGCACACCACGAAGTTAGATCTAGAGACGTAAATGGCTCGACGACGCAAGGCTTAATCTGCACTAAGGGTTGGGGGTGGGAAGCATGTTCTCACCAACGCACTGAGGAAGTCGGGTCCACACTCCACGCACGCACGTGACTGTCGTCTTCCCCACCAGCGTGAAGGCTTCTCTGCACTGGAACTCCGCCGAGTCTCCGTGGTGGAAGGGAGGCTCTGGGGCCTGGACGTAGCCATGGTCCAGCTCAGGAAGGTCGCCACACGTTCTGTTCTCCTCTGGGAACATTTTATGCAAATGTGTTTATGAGTAAGACATCATGTCTATGCTTAGGTGAATATAGAATTGTTTACGTTTATGTACTATTATTATTATTTTTTTTATAGGAACTGGGGCATGAACTCAGGGCCTTGAGCTCTCATTTTGCTTTTCCGCTAACGGGTGCCACCCTTCCACTGGAGCGCACACCTCCACTTCAGGGTTTTTTTTTTTGCTGTTTAATTAGAGATCAAAGTCTTTAAGATGTGTCTTCCTGGGCTGGCTTTGAGCTAGGATCCTCAGATCTCATCCTCCCTAGTAGTTACAACAACAGGTGGTAGTCACTGATGCCCAGCTAAATATGAATACTTGAAATTACCAATGCATATTGGCAGGGTTGTCCATTCTCCATCCACGCATTGGATCTTCTCCGGTCCCTTCGTGAGAAACCTAGAGTTGCAGGTATATTCCACCAGGTCTCCATGTGCGTATTCGTCTCTCAGGGGTCCTTTCGCTTCCCCGTTGAGGAGCTTGGGAGGAGGACCACAGGGCTGGACAGTATCTACAGCAGAAGTACTGAGTCAGTCATGCTGTGTTCTCTAGTTTACCACTTTCAAAGCCTAGTGGAATGGAATAGTTTTCTTTTGGAAATCTACTAGTTACACACTTGATTACAGCCTGCTTCATTAAAAAGAAGATTTACATTTCATTTGTGTTGAAATCAAATGTTGATTCCTATTATCTGTATTTGATTCATATCTGTCTTTGATTCATATTGTTTCTATTGAAATAGCATTAGAGGTATGTGCAAGGCTTTAGGTATGCTGAACAATCTAGATGCTTTCAGGATGCATGAAAATTTGTCTTCGAACACACACACATACAAGTAAATATATTAATTTTTATAATCTAATGTTCTTTAGAATGCTCTTTTGAAAGGGCATCATCTCTGAGGAAGGTATTTGATGAATATATTTTACTTTGATTCACCAATACACACTGCTGAATTAATTTAATTTTTTAGGCATGCTCAGCAAAGCCTGAGATAAATCGTAAACTATATGAATTCTGCACTATTAATAGTGGAAGTGTGGGCACCCTGAAAGGAAACAAAAACAATCTCTCTACCCAACCACGGTATTTCAGGTGTAAGTACTCCAATGTGTGTTTCCAGGAAGAAAGAAACAAACGGCGATTCCCTTAATAAGTGAACACACATGTCCATCACGGATGTGTCTGATAATGCAGTAGGTTATACACACGCTGGAGGACGACAGAGGACTTAAGAGAGGAAAAGGAAGAGCTGCTTGCCGTTCGGAAGGCAAGGTCTCGTGTCCTCATCGATGAGGAGGTGCTCACCTTTACACACTGGAATCTTGGGGGACCACCCAAAGTGGTAGCACTGCACGGAATCGGGCCCGACTCTCTTAAGTCCTAGCCGGCAGGAGAATTTCAACACGTCTCCAACTTTATATTTTTCTTTTCTGGGCTCAGCATTTAACAACTTGTCCATTTGGGGAATTTTGCATTCTCTTTCTTTTTTTTTTAAAGAAAGAATAAAAAGGAAGAAGATTTAATGAGAATACAGATTCAGTCATTGGCCAAGTGGATTTCATCTTTGTCATGAACCTGGGAGGTAGGTGCTGGATGGACAAAGCGGAACTTTGCCTTACAGAATATCCACACTGGGTTTCACTCCGGAGGACAGGAAGGGAGCCATGACTCATTGGTCCTGACTAGCGATCTGCCAGTTCATGCTTCTGGCTGATTTATTTATTTACAATTCACCAAAGTTAGAAAAGCAAAGAGTTGCTCTGGGATCTGTGGAGTTTAACTCTCGAGGTGAAAGACGGAAAGAAGCAACGGGGAACTTGTGACCAGACATAGCCCGGCAATGAGTTTCCAGTTTTCAATCACTGAAAAGCCTATTTACTTTCAGGATAACAAAGGCAATGATACTCTAATCAGAACTTTGCTGTATATGGTCCATAGTGACCCATGTTATGCATTTGATTTTTCGCTCATTTGTTTTTTGAGGCTGTGTTTTGTGCTAGAGCTGGCCTCAAACTCAGAATCCTTCTTGCCCACTCTCCTGAGTTCTGGGAGCAGGTTGTGCTTGGCTAATAAATTCTTTTAGAAGCACATTAGTATCTTTGGCCTTCAAACCATCCTACATACATTCAGTCACCATCTACATTAAATCAGAAAAGAAAGACCATCCATTTATTATTATCATTTACAAAGATATCCAGAAAAAATTAAATGTTTGAACTAGAACACATAAAAATCTATTTCTTAGTCTGGAAAAATGTTTCTGAAAACACAAAGAGCACTTACCATAGCAGGAAGGGGTATCGGACCAGCCGTGGTGCTCACAAACGATGGAACCTTTGACTTTTTTATATTTGTTTTCATATCCACTATGACATACATAGTCCAACTTGTCATTGAGTTTAAACCACGAGGCATTATTTTTGGATCTGGCATGCTCAAACACTGGCTTTTCACAAGATTCTAACACACAACAAAATTGAGAATTTCATTCCTAATGGTGTTTGAGGGTTGGAGTAATTTTCACAGTAAGAACAGAAGGCTTTATGGATTAGCATATGCTAGCAAATTAAGTACTGTACCAAATAAGGACAGTATTTGTTACTATATAGTTGTTATATTCTTATATATACCATATGAAACATAAATGATATGATAATTATATTAATTACATTAATTAATTAAGGTATGTATCAGTGAGAATGGAATACTATAAATGAAAAACATTTATGCATAACTTTTTTCAAATCACCTAAACTCTGAAAAAATTTGATTTTTTTCCTCAATTTTGCCACATTTATGCATCTATTTCATACTAGGATTAAAGTAAGTAGGCCATCCTGGATGTATACCACATTTTTAATGCATCTATAACAGTATTTTGTGCCACTAATGTAACAGACTTTACCTGTTGTGACATAAAGAAAAAAGTCGGTTACTTGAATTTTTTATTTATTTATTTTTGCCAGTCCTGGGGCTTGGACTCAGGGCCTGAGCACTGTCCCTGGCTTCTTTTTGTTCACTGCTAGCACTCTGCCACTTGAGCCACAGTGCCACTTCTGGCTGTTTTTCTGTATAAGTGGTGCTGGGGAATCGAACCCAGGGCTTCATGTATACAAGGCAAGCACTCTTGCCACTAGGCCATATCCCCAGCCCCAGTTAATTGAATATTTTAAAAAACATCAATGCATTTATAATATAAGACAGATTTATTTCATAGTAAGGAAGTCTCATGATGGATTATTGATTGTAATTTGGTAAAAAAAATAAGTTCCATATGAGGACCATTTTTCTCATATTTTCTCTGTAGCTAGACCCTGCAGTAAGCATAGAAAATAAAGAGAGAAATATAGATATCAAGACACTGGTAACAAACAGCTTTTAATTAGCCACTTCATACAATGGGTGTTAAACTGTACTTTAACAATAGCACTGACTGGCGTCCTGACAAATAATAGAAACTGAGCTAATCTGCCTTAAAAAAGAAATCTTCATTTATTTCTAGATGATCGCTGAAACATCTTTTTAACACAGCAAAATGCCGGTGCCATTCAGGAACATGACTTGTTTCCCGACAACTAGATGTTGATGTATGTTCTCTAAAAGGGCCGAAGTAGATTAACCTTGTATCAAATATATAAATTATAAGCATTAAATTACTCTGAAGCTATGTACTGTATATCGATATCTTAACCAAGGACATGACTTTTACAAGTAGGAGCAAACACTTGCACCTGCAGACCCCAGCTTGGTGTGCACTAACAGTTGCGGTGGTTTCAGATAAAAATTAATGAGTTGGCATGGGATACACATACAACTGTCTAACTAGTTTCGAAGCCACGGAGGTCTCTAAAAGGAAGACGGGAAATATGGATGGATATTCCACTCTACTAAAAATTAGTCCTCAAAGTTTCTTTTTTTTTCCCCCCAATAAAATCCGACCTGCCACTTGAAGAAAGAATGAAGTGAAACCTGAGTGTGTTGTAGGGATTTTGATTGACGTGGTGCCAGTTTACTCACTGATGCACTTGGGTTGAGCTGACCAGCCACTCTGCAGACACGTGACCGTTCCTGATGGTCTCCCGTCCGCTGTGATATAACCTGACTTGCACTTGTATTCTGTTTGTTTATTTACAGCATATGTATAATCTGACTGGGAAAGAAAGCCATTCTCGATTTCTATATCTGATTTTGAGCACGTTTCTATAAGGGAAAGGAACAAGGAAAAGAGAAACACGTGTTCAACAACATTTTATAAAGATACCTATAACATCATGGGGTGAAAAAAGAAGGAGTCATTCTTATATGAAAACTTGGAGTGCTCACACCCACTCAGGTCACTGTTTCAAAGCAACCCAGTGGCTGGTGATGTATGCCTGGAATCCTGGCTACTCAGGAGGCTGAAATCTGATGATTGCAGTTCCAAGTCAGTCCAGGCGGTAAAAACCGTGAGGCTCTTATTTGCAATTAATTACCAAAAATGCTAGAAGTGGAGCTTTGGCTCAAGTAATGGAGTGGTAGCCTTGAGCACAAAAGTTCAGGGAGTGTGCTTAGGCCCTGAGTTCAAACCCAGGACCAACAGAGAGCAAGAAAGGAAGGGAGGAAGGAAGGAAAGAAGGAAAGAAGGGAAGAAGGAAGGAAGGAAGGATGGAATGAATGAAGGAAAGAAGGAAAAAAGGGAGAAAGAAAAAGAAAGAAAGAAGGAAGGAAGGAAGGAAGGAAGAAAGATAGGGAGAAAGAGAAAGAAAGAGAGAGAGAGAGAAGGGAAGAAGCAAAGAAAGAATGGAAATAAAAGAGCTATGAGTTTCCAGAGGTATTACATTAAAAGCCTATATGATTTTTTTTTATAATAAGGTAAGATTTTTAACACTCACAATCCCTTCCAAGAAATTACTAGAAATCTGTTTGTCTAATGGAACCCAGGCCCAAGCATGCCAGAAATCCATAGACAAGGCTTGTTTCCTGGGTCTGGCTTTTTCTTTCTTTGGGGGTTGGGGGAGGTTGTGTGGTCTTCGGGTTTGAACTCAGAGCCTGGCACTGTCTCTGAGCTTCTTTTGCTCACGGCTGGAGCTCTACCACTTGAGTCCAGCTTCACTTCCATTTTATTTTATCTTTAAATTTTATTTTGGAGACAAAGTGTTTCATGGACTTTCCTGACAGAGCTGGCTTTCAGCCGCTATCCTCACATCTCAGTTTCCTGAGTAGCTAGGATTCCAGGTGTGAGCCACCAGCTCCCAGTGTGGGACTGGCTTATACAATCTTAGAATATTCTGGATCCCACAGGCATCTCCTCTCTCTACTTGGGGTTCCCGAGTCACTTGAAGATCCTGGAGAATCAAAGTTTAAAATGTCATCACAAGTCTGTGCTTAAAACACAACGGGCACGGGGAGTTCAAGGGCGATGAGAAGGAGCGATGCATTTATTTATCTTCTCATGCTGAAACCATGATTCCTGAAATCGTGTGTAACCCACATGAGCTGCACAGGGTAGGAGCTTCTTCCCAGAATGCAGATTCATCAAGAAGGAGGAAATCAAGAGAAAAAGTAAATAATTGAATCGAATATTAATGAAAACATATTAGGTAAAGTGTTGGGAAGTGACATTACTCTGCCTATCTATCTATCTATCTATCTATCTATCTATCTATCTATTGATCTATCATCTACCTTCAATTCAATCTTACCGTCCAAACAAGCTTTTCACTTACAGAAATTGACAAGGTAATAGAACAATGTAGAGAAGCTAGGTAGAGAAATTTAAACAGTTGGTAAAATAACACTCATTTTTATTGCTACTGTAGAAATTCTATCACTGAATCTGTGTTGACAAGAATAATTTAGTATCTCACAATGCTGAAGATTGGGGACGTGGTGCAGACATGCCTGAGCTATCGATGCCGTTCCTGCTGAATTCCCTTGTGGAGGGCACAGGGGACCATGGTTCTGGCCATTTTCTATTTGCAGAGGCTGCCCTTCCTGTGGGCTCCATGTTCCCTTCTCCGTCTTCAAAGACAGCAACATGGAAGCTCTGTTCCTTCATCACTAGTCACACAACTTCCTCCCTCTCTCCCTCTATCTTGCTTTACCTCTCTCCCTCCCTTCTTCCTTCCCTCTTTCCCTCCCTCTCTCCCTCCATCCTTCCCTCTCTCTGTGCACCATTTTGAGCCCTATCCAGATGGTCTAGAATACTCTCTGCGTTTCAAGATCATAGCAACATCTATAAAGTCCTTCCCCTCAGGCAGAGTAACCACAGTGCAGACATCTTAGAGGATGCAATTACTTGGACTTACTATAACTTCAGAAAGTCAGGGTCTTACATTATCATAAACAAGGTAAGGTCCACTGATTTAAGGGTAATTTTTATACATCTGAACAGGAAGAGTTTGCAAGCTGATTTCAAAGGTATATGAAAAATCCAGACCCCAATTCCCTCCAAAGAGACAAAACAATAAAAAGGTAAGGTGAAAAGTTATGACTGAAGGCCCTACTTTCAAATCTGTACTGCTTACATTAGAAGAATACCAAAAGAGCAGCTAAAAAGTCATTTACTAGTACTGCAAAGTGAACTACGTATCAAGTCGCTAGGCTGATGTTGGGCTTCTCACCATTTTTATGAAAGGAAATATGATTACTACCATGCATAATCATCAGTTCAATTAAGGAATTAAATCTATGAAAAAGCTAGGTAAACCGGTACGACTGTTAGAATTAAAAAAGTGAACTAAAGAGAAATGCAAACCATCAAACATAAAAAATAAAGGATGTGCATGATAAATATTAAGAGTAAAATGCAAACCACAAAATTGAACACCTATGCAAGGTATATAATTGTGAGAGATTCATATTTACAATTACTTATTCCAACAATGAACACCCAAACCTCCAAGAAGACAGATCAAAATTAACTGCCATTAAGTGGTGACCTTAGTTGCTAACCCATTTAATAATAAAAGAAATGACAATCAAGAAGCACAGCCCTCTATCATTGTATAGCCATTTATTATGTAAATATCTATCTGTGACATCACCCAGTCTTTCCTCAGGAGCTGCCGACATACATGTTTATGGGCACCAGCACTAGAGGACATGCACAACATTGCAGAAAAACTACTTCTAGTTACACACCTCAGAGACATTCAGAGACAAGTAGCCGTCCTGTGAAAAATGTCCTATCATCTCCTGAAAATACCATTGGTGCTGCTGGCTACCATGTTATTTCTTTTCTGTTGTACACTAGAATCCTACAGTTGTTTTCAGGTCAAATGGGTAAATTATTTCAATGGACATAACAATAGAACCTAAGAAATACAATGCTGAGATGGTTATTGCTCTACTGACTCATGTCCCCGATAGATTCACTTGTGTGCTGAGTGCTTGCCAAGCACCTTGGCACTGACGCATGGCACTGCTGGATTCCATCCTTCTGTTGTGCATTGAATATACCCCTCATGGGAGTATGATGGTGTTTTGAAGCCGTGGTGACAGTAATAACTGTAACGTTTGCCTATGGGCACAGGAAAGTATGGCTTATAGTAGTCTTCGTGATATAGCTTGCCGTGTTTTATGTCTGGAAAATCGCAAGGTTTCACTTGCAATAGAAAACAAGAAAGAAAAACTCAGTGGAGTGACCAGTCATATCCTAGACAAAGCCTCTCCTCCATGAATGGTATCTAATCATCAATGCCATGGCACGTCCTTGTGGAGCTGAATCTGGGGCCCTGCACCTTTTGGCACAGGTGGTGTGGACAGGTCTTAGGACCCCCTGAGTGCACTGGGCTCTGCGGGTTACTTACTGACTTTGATGCATTTGAGAGGGGGGTCCCAGCCGTTCTCCGTGCACGTGACTATGTCCTTTCCATTGGGAAGACTGTAGCCAGGGTAGCATTTAACTTTTAGAGATTGATCTTGTTGATAGATTCCTTGCCAACTATGATAGTAGCCATTTTGCAAATAATTAAAATCACATCGTTCTTAGGAGCATGCAAATAAATGGGAAAAAGGGAGACAAATATTAGTTTGATGAAAATACTGAATTAAAAATTTGCCTTAGCCAGGTGCCAGTGGCTCACTTCTGTAATCCTAGATACCCAGGGAAGGAAAGTCTGTGAGACTCTTATCTCCAATTAACTACCAGAAGTGGCACTGTGGCTCCAGTGGTAGAGTGCTAGCCTTGAGCTGAAGAGCTCAGGAACAGCACCCAGGCCCAGAGTTCAAACCCCACAACTGACAAAAGAAAAAAAATTGCCTTTACAATATTTAAGTAAGGATACATAGCATCCCAAATAATGTATGATTAAGTAAAATTAATCAGATGCAGGTGGCTTATACTTGTAATCCTAGCTACTCAGGAGGGTGAGATCTGAGAATTGTGGTGGTTTGAAGCCAACTAGGGCAGGAAAGTCTATGAGATTCTTATCTCCAACTAAGCAACAAAAAGCCACAAGTAGAGCTGTGACTCAAGTGGTAGAGTGTCAGCCTTAGGTGAAAAAGCTCAGGGCCAGCACCCAGGCTTTTAATTCAAGTCCTAGGACCAGCACAGAGACAGAGAAGGGGGGGAGGGAGGGAGGGAGGAAAGGAGGGAAGGTGGAGGGGAGGGAGGAGGAGGAGGGGGAGGAGGAGGTGGAGGGGGAGGAGGAGGGGGAGGAGGAGGAGGAGGAGGAGGAGGAGGAGGAGGAGGAGGAGGAGGGGGAGGAGGAGCAGGAGGAGGAGGTGGAGGAGGAGGAGGAGGGAGGGGAGAAAGGAAAAACTAAAAGTACTGCCAAATATGTTTCCAAATACTATTTCTTTATCTTTAGTCCCTACAGATTAAAACATATGTCAATGGTAAAGGTATTCTTGTGAAGCTTTTGTCTTTAATTTTCATGGGATAGTCATGAAAAGTATTTTTCCTTATTAAGGACAAACACTGATTCTTTTCCACCCATTGCTCTTCCTTTTTCTCCCCTACTTAAAGACAGGGTCTCGTCAGGTCATCCCACCTGCTTTCAAAGTCACAGTCCTGTCTCCTCTTCTTGGATGCTGTCATTACAAGCCTGTGCCACCACGCCTGGCCGCTGTGATTACAATTAAGTCATGCATATCGCTTGGTGGATTTTCCAGTGGTGGATGGGACTTAAACTCAGGGCCTCTCATTCTCTTGGCGTTTTCCCCCAGAACGGAGCTCTATCACTTGAGCCACACTTTTGCTTCTAGGTTTTTGGTGGTTACTTAGAGATAAGAGTCTCACAGACTTTCCCTCACAGAGCTGTGATCCTCAGATCTCAGCCTTCCGACTAGTTAGGATTATAGGCGTGAGCCACGGACTCCCAGTTAGACTTGACTTAAACACATATACATCTCCTCTGCACTGTTTGAAAGGATTACATGATTGTAGAGACATTTACATACTGACGCATGGCACTGCTGGATTCCATCCTTCTGTCGTGCATTGAATATACCCATCATGGGAGTATGACGGTGTTATGAAGCCGTGGTGACAGTAATATCTGTAATATTTTTCTATGGGCACAGGAAAGTATGGCTTATAGTAGTCTTCGTGATATAGCTTGCCGTGTTTTATGTCTGGAAAATCGCAAGGTTTCACTTGCAATAGAAAACAAGAAAGAAAAACTCAGTGACCAGTCATATCCTAGACAAAGCCTCCCCTCCATGAATGATATCTTATCATCAATGGAATGACACACAGAGAGTTAAAACTTCTAGGTCAAGGGGCTGGGGATATAGCCTAGTGGCAAGAATGCCTGCCTCGGATACACGAGGCCCTAGGTTCGATTCCCCAGCACCACATATACAGAAAACGGCCAGAAGCGGCGCTGTGGCTCAAGTGGCAGAGTGCTAGCCTTGAGCGGGAAGAAGCCAGGGACAGTGCTCAGGCCCTGAGTCCAAGGCCCAGGACTGGCCCCCCCAAAAAAAAAAAAAAAAAAAAAAAACTTCTAGGTCAAAGGAAGTTAATTTGCTAGATCAACATGCAGATCAATGTCTTATGAATGCTTGTTAATAGCCAAATGTTTTAAGTTATGATTCCTGTGTAATTCTAGTTTTAATTGGAAGATGACATTTTTTAGTGTTATAAAGTATTTTTAAGTTGAGGCATAAGATAATTTCCTGAGTGATTTGGATTACATGTTTAAATCCAACATTATTTGTTACATTATGTACACATAATATTTTCCTCAACTGTACTCTCTTTGTGAGACTATTAAGAAATGCTTTGTGCTTTTATGCAAGAAGAGTATTTCTTTTTTCGTATGCAGAATGTTTCTATCCAGAAATATTATGAAACATATTTAAATGATTTCCCCTTTTTCTCCACACACGTGCACAATTCTATGAAAGATTTTTTTAAAGTTGACTATTCATTTTCTTTCTAGTTTGATTCCAGAATTTTTTACAAGAGTCTGTATGCCCTCATGATGTGGATTATGCATTTGAAATTTATGTTGATCCTCAGTGTCTTTCTTTAACAAACACTGGACACTGACTCTTTTCTACATCTACTTTCTTGATCTTTAGTCCATGTATCTTATTGCCATGAACAGATACTTCCCCACTGTCTCGTTTATTTATTCACTTATTTAAGCATTCATGTGTTTTTGTATATGTGTACAGCTTTTCTGCTTCGCCATAACCCCAGCCCTTTGGCCATTGTTTTGTGTTGAGACAAGCCTTAGCTATGCATGGCAGGCTCAACTCAAACTTGTGATCCTTCTGCCTCAGCCTCCTGAGTAGCTGGGATTGCAGGTGCATTGTGGGCATTCTGTAAACAACATATTTTAGGTATCTGGGGAGGAAGACAGAAAGCTGAGGAGCTAAAGCGCATTGACCAATCGATTGTATCATTGTATTTTTCCTTCATAAAATAACCAATGTTATACAATGTGGTACAGTGTAACCAATGTTATACCAATGTGGTACAGGTCTATAAGGTTCTGGTAAATAAAGAGGAATTCAATCATAAGGATATATGGAAGCTAGAAAGGAGCTAGGATGCATCACAGAAACGAGATAATCTTGAAAATCTTGTAAGAGTTTCATGAACTTTGAAAGCCTTTGGTTTACTTCTCCCTCCAAATAGAGTAGTTTACCCTCCCTCCTCTCATGCATACATTCAACTTGGCTTGTATATTGGGAAGATGTTTCATTTCCAAAGAGCAGGCATGGTGGAAGGAGTGTGGGAATAAATTAGAAATGGCTTCCAGTCCTCATCTACTTTCACTCAGGGCAGCAGCTCTGGAAGAAGTAAGCCGTCATGAGGCAGCCCAGGAGGAGGCCCAGGCTTCCCACCTGAAGCTTTGTGAGGGAGCCATGTTGGATGCCGAACCTACAGCTCAGCCATGTCTTCAGCCCACAACGGCCTATGTCAGTACCCAGAGCGGAGTCTCAAGCAAGCATTCTGCCTCCCCACCCTTCAGACAAGTCATCCCCACTTGTCTGGCTCAGACAAACTGTCAGATAACAAAGACTGTGGTAAGAAAATATAAGGTTTTTGCTGAGAAATGTGTAGTGGCACAATGAAGAGTATGTCACATATAATAGATAAAGTATGAAATAGCACAGGTGGGGGCATGGGTCTGTGGTATTTTGCTTGCCTAGCACGTGGGAGGCCCTGGGTTCAATCCCCAGCGCCACAGAGGGTTGAGGGGCAATATATTCCTCCCCAGTGTATATCAATTCAGATACTAGAAGAATTTTCTCAATTGGAGAAATGCATATTAATAGACACACATTTAATTTTGAGTGAGGAGAAATTGCGAGTATGTAGCAGACTGTGATACTGCTTACAATCAGCTCCTCTGAGAAGCAAAGAATGCCCCCCCCCTCCACTTTACATACACAATATTAGAGAGTTCCTTTTTATTAGGTCCCTGCTTTCTCACACTTGCCAGCAAACAGGTTCAGAGTAAGGAGATTCCATAACCAATGGGACTTACAGCTGCACCTGGGAGCAGGCACCCACCCCGTGCTCGTGCATTTCACCACGGTGCCCTTCGTGGCAGGGTAAAACCCATCTTTGCATTCATATCTGATTTCGTCTTCAGTTCTGTGTTTAATCCTTTGGGGGAAGTAGACACCATTTGGAATATAAGGAGGTTTGCAAGTCATTTCTGCAAAAGAAAGTGATGTGAGTGAGGTAGAAGTTGCTACCCATCACGCTTGATTAAGTACATCGACATGAAGATGTAAACATGATTGACTTGTCCTTAGCATAGCACGACATGATAGGCAAATGAACACAAGGGGTTTCGTTTGCTTCAAGATGGACCACTCAAGCCCCTACCAGACCTTGAACTCAGGGCCTTGTACTCTTGCTCAACTTTCTTGCTCATTCATGGCTGGCTTTCTACCACTTGGAACCACACCTCCAGTCGAGCGTTTTTGCGAGTTAATTGGAGATCTACAAATTCTAGGCATAGACTGGTTTAGAACCACGGTCCTTTAAGTCTCAGTCTCCTGAGTAGCCAGGACCCTAGGCGTAGGCCACTGTTGCCCAGAGGAGCTAAGTAACTTTGTTCAACACACTTAGGTACTTTGAGTTATTCCTGCACATGGCCTGCAGAGATTGTCCATTATGAATCCAGTGGCCAAAGCTCTGACAGTTCACTTTAGATTACTCTGTTTCTTTTGGCAGTGGAAGGGTTGAACTCATGGCCTCGTGCTCGCTCTGCTTGCTCACTTAGCTGGCTTTCTACCGCGTCAGCTGGGCCTCCAGCTTGATCTCTAACATGAACATGAAAGACAACTGAACTATTGTCTCCTTGATGATTTTACTCCCATTTTGTTTGATTAGTGATTGCTCTGCTTCTTATAAATTTAGATACAGCAGAGAGTTTGAGTTATATACAGTCCAAGAAACTAAGGTACATAGGTCTGGAGTGCAAGAAAACAGTGATGTATTTGTAAAATATTAGCTGAAGTACAGACAGAAGAGTGCTTTTATCAACATGAAACTATCACTATACTCCAGTTAATGCAAATATTATACTAACATAGTCTATGTTCTTATATTGATGTTCTTGTCACACTATTACATGCACATAACATTATATTAATGTATTAAAATATTTTATGTAATATATGATTTTACATTATTATATTAACATATTGTATTAGCATATTATATGTTATACTATTTATATTACTCCAATTAACATAAAGTGTATTTCATGAACATTTAACCCATTGCAGAGTAATTGAATGCCTATCTAGTTTGAGACCAATCTCTATTTATTTACATTGAACTTTAATAAAATATCTCAGGAAAGGGAGATCTCAATCTTGACCCGGTGAATTCTTGCAGCAACTTTCTCCCTAAAGAAATCATGACCCTGAAGAATACAGTCTCGAATTTGAAGATCTGCCTAGTATTTGAGACTGAGAAATAAATATATATATATATATGGAAAATATGAATATTGAATTTTGAGATGTGTGTGTGTGTATAATAAATGAACCAAGTATTGAAGAAAAATGAGCCTAGGACTTGTACTAACACATCCAAGAGATTTCTCATGTTGAAACCCCGCATGGAGTGAGCATGTGTTTTCCACGGCTGGCTGCGAAGCTTTAGGAATGACACGTTTAGATCACTGGACCGTTATGTCGCATGTCAAAGGGTTACATCCTTGTCTTGCTTTCTGTGATAGCCTTCCTCAACATAATGACCTCATTCCTGGCCAGAAATGTTTCAAGAAATATTTCAAGATGATGGTTATGACACGGTAGCCCTGCTTTTATTTTTCTCTCCTTCTTCTAGCATGATGCCTGGAATTCTTTATGTATAATTTCTCTCCTGGGTCGTCAGAGTGTGAGAACTCACCTGTTCACAGGAGGCCGGCGGAGAAGCGCCGTGCTCTCCATAGAGTCTCTGTGGGCAGAGATGCCATCGGGAACATGGAACACACTCCCTGCCCTGCCCCGTGGCGGTCACGGGGAAACCTAGCTGAGTCAGGTTGTGTTCTGCAGGGTGACTGCTGACGGTGTGTATCCTACCTGTCAGTGAAAAGCTCCACTTCCTTCCCCTCGGTAAGGGTTCCCCCATCTCCCGTGAATAGGATTTCTTTCTAAAGCTTCCTTCTTGGATTCATGTCTGTAGAAATACAAACCCTGGGCCACTGGGAAGCCCACGGCAGGGCTGGCTCTGTCCCAGAGAGGTTTTGTGACTGCAGCTCGTCACTCTGTGATAAGACGTTTGAGACTGTATTGGACGAGTGACAAATCCATCCCCAATGGTCTCAAAAGAGGCCTTGCAAAACACACAATATGCTGTGCTACACTCTTTTAACAACAGTGAGTCCTTACACACACACACACACACACACACACACACACACACACACCATGGTAGGATTATCGATGACATACCTTCACAGGAGGGCTGTGGAGTCCAGCCAGATCCAGTGCACACCGTGTCTCCTCTCTCCACGTATTCAAACCCCGAGTTACATTTATACTGAAGTCGTTCATTCTCCTTAAAAGTTCTCCCAGTGGATAGAGGGTATCCATTTTGAATTTCTGGCAAGTTGCAGGATATTTCTAAAGCACAAGGGATTCATTTGGAAGTGTTTATTAGAAATTAATAAACTTGTGGGTAAATCCTATTTCCATAAAGTCATAAACAGTGTTTCCACTTTGGTAAACCAGCCAACCAAATGAAAAGTTGTTCTGACTTGAGTGTCTGATGGATGAATTTTCCTGTGGTTCTAAACATTCACTTTGGAAAGAAGTTAAAACTCTCATTAAAGTTGTTTCTAATTTTATTTTGCTTAATGGAAAATTAGTCCTCCTAAAAAAAAAAATTGGCAGCCAGCTAGTCATCAGATGTATGTGTGAAATTTTAAATGTAGAGAAATGTGTTGTGATTTATAGCTTCATTGAATCACCTGCAACATTCTTTCTCTTACTAATGAGAAAAATTATCAACAGTGAATTTTGTCCACAAAATGCATCCACTTATTTCTGGCTTTGCTAAAAAAAGAGAGAAAAAAAAGATCTATTCAGAAGGTTGAGATCTGAGGATTGCAGTTTGAAACCAGCCCAGGCAGAAAAGTCTGTAAGACTCTTATTTCCAATGAACTACCAAAAAAGACAGAATTGGACATGGAGATCAAGTGAAATGCTACGGGAAAGTGTCCAGACCCTGAGTGCAAGCCTCATTATTAACACACACACACACACACACACACACACACACACACACACACACGAAGAAAAGAGGAAAGGAAAGAAGGAAGGGAGAAGAGAAAGAAAGAAAAGAAGGAAGGAAGGAAAATAAAGTTACGTTTGGTTTTGTGTCTTTAGCAACCCCACAGGATGGTGAAATAACCAAATAAAGCAGAAAGCCACACAAGCTGACCATCAGCTTTGACACTACTTTCTAATATATTTTTTTTCTTCCCTGGGATTATAACAATGATAACTATTTTCCCCAAATCATCTTCCCCTCTGTTTCTCATCCATTTTCCTTGTACATAACTTAGGGCACGTTCAAGTGGGCATTTCTTGCCCTGCTTGCAATCCTATATCGATTTCCAAATCAGACAGAAGCAAAGGCAAGTGTGTAAGCCCGGTGCATTCAGGCTCGGGGCCGGGCTGTCCTGTCCTTCGTCCACCTCTGACAGGCCACCTGCCTGCAAGATGCCCTAGGGGCTGAAGGGCTGCAGCCCAGCCCCCTGGAGCCTCCTACCCTGCAGAGCTCCAACCATGCCTGTCCTCACCATGAGATCTTAACCCCTTCCCTCATCCTCTTCACTTAAAACTAAGACTTTGCCTTAAGCAGCAGCAATTTTGGGAAAATCCCATGAATTACAGAAAGCTAGTTGCAGAGTTGCAACCACCCCCACAAATGGCTGAAGTTTACACAGTTTGCTACGCTGAGGATCAATATTAGCCCATTATTATTGCTCTAAGCAACCAGTGTGGCTAGAAAGCTTCTTTTTTTTTTTTGGCCAGTCCTGGGGCTTGGACTCAGGGCCTCAGCACTGTCCCTGGCTTCTTTTTGCTCAAGGCTAGCACTCTGCCACTTGAGCCACAGCGCCACTTCTGGCCATTTTCTGTATATGTGGTGCTGGGGAATCGAACCCAGGGCCTCGTGTGTATGAGGCAGGCACTCTTGCCACTAGGCCATATCCCCAGCCCCGCTAGAAAGCTTCTTAATGAGAGAACTCTTCGTATTTTTAGTGTAAGACCAGACTGAAAGAGAGATGTCGACAAATGTGTATGACACCAATGTCCAATCAGATTAATAGAATAAAAAGTAACTCTGTTAAGCTAGTTGGCTGCTAAGTTTGGTACAAAAGCCCAAATTATCTATCAATCGTAATGCACAAGTCATCAATAGCAGGTCCAAAAACAATTAAGGAAAGCTTGACATGGAATTTACTATAGAGAATTCCGGAAAGGCAGAAAATTATTTAGGTGATTCACTTATGGTAAACTTATTTTAACACAAATACAAAAAAATTAATGATTCACTTCCTAGAGATGTTCAAAAATATAATAGCATCATGCTTAATCAGTGGCTGTCAAAACTACAGACGTGGATATATTCTGGGGTCAGTATTACAATGTGCAAGAGAAATTCTATTTCATTTGATAAGAGCCAACTTCAGAGTACTTACAGTGAGGATATACTATATAATATATATTATATATAATATATATGTATACTATATATTTTGGGCAGTATTGGGGCTTGAACTTAGAGTCTCATGGTTGTTTAGCTTGCTTTCTGGAATGGAGCTCTACCACTCTAGCCATGCCTCCAACCTAGCTTTTTGCTTGTTACTTTAGTCATAGAATCTTGCTGCTTTTTTCTGCCCATGCTGGTCTTGAACCATAATCCACAACATCTCAGCTTCCTGAAGACCTAGGCGTTATAGGTGTGAGCCCTTGGTACCTGGCTTTAGGTTTGATTTTCACTTTACTCCTTATGTCACAGTAATTCAGAGAAAATGATTCAACTGGGTAACAACCAGGTTTGTTCAGTTATAAAGTAGAAGTGATAGGAGAGCTTCGTGTGTGTGTGTGTGGGTGTGGTGTTGGTCCTGCAGTTTAAACTCAGGGCCTGAGCACTATCCCTGAGCTTTTTTGTGCTCAAAGCTAGCACTCTACCGCATGAGCCCCAGCTCCACTTCCAGCTGTTTGTTGTTACTTGGAGATAGGAGTCTCATTGGCTTTCCTGCCGGGGGTTAGTTTTGAACCATGATCCTCCGATTTCAGCCTCCTGAGAGGTTAGGATGGCAGGGGTAAGCCACTGGTGCCTGGCCGTGTATTTATTCTCGAGACAAAAATATGATCTTTGCAAAAACGAAACAAAAACACTCCCCCCGCCCTCCCCCCCCACCCCCAAGTCTTAGATGAATCTCAGGAAGCCAGTAGGCCTCCCAGTAACATTCAGGACTGTCAGAACCCCCGTTGCCCTCGGAAGCGCGCAGCGCCCGGTCTCACCCAGGCAGGTGGGCGGCGGGCCGCTCCAGAGGCCGTCCTGGGTGCAGTGCAGCTCGCGGGCGCCCTCCCTGCGGAAGCCAGGGCTGCACTCGAACTGAACCACGTCTCCGAAGTGGTGCTCCTGGTCCAGCTCCATGGCGCTGCTCACCATTCGGCCGTTCTCCGGCTGCGGGAGCGGCAAGCATTTCACAACTGCAAAGCAAGCACAGCGCTGTCCAGGGGGGCTGGGGAGGAGCTCGGTGGTGCACACACACACACACACACACACACACACACACACACACACGCGCGTGCCCGCCCAGTTCGCAGCCAGGCCAGGCCCTGGGAGGAGGTGACACCCCTCAGTCACTCAGCCACCCGCCCCACAAACAAGCTGCTGCGCACCCCGGGTTCTTTCCTAGGGGAAGAGTCCAAGAGAGCTAACCCCTGGGATGCCAGCTCGTGGCTTCATGAGGTCTCAGATGATTCAGAAATAGGAATAATAGAATACAAACTTTCCATGTATGCTTCACAGAAAAACATGATACTGTATCCTAATAGTTGTAAAAGCAAACTTTATGATAGGGACTGGGTGTTTGTTTTTGTTTTGCCAGTCCCAGGGCTTGGACTCAGGGCCTGAGCACTGTCCCTGGCTTCTTCCCGCTCAAGGCTAGCACTCTGCCACTTGAGCCACAGCGCCACTTCTGGTTTTTTCTGTGTATGTGGTGCTGGGGAATCGAACCCAGGGCTTTGTGCATGCTAGGCAAGCACTCTGCCACTAAGCCGCATTCCCAGCCCCTGATAAGTACTTTAGTAGAGGTTTCCTTTCCATCTCAGTGTTCAAAAATAACTTGAGGACTTGTCTGGTTTTTAAGTTTTTGCACAGCAATTTTATTTTACTGTACTCATACAGTACAGTATGTACTGTACAGTACAGGATGCCTGCTACAGTGGAAATCCCAGAGCCGGTTTTCCACCCTGTTGGCCCCAAATGCTGATTCAATGGATCTTTATGGAAACGAAAATTCTCCATTTTCTAAACAATCTGAAGTGATTTTGATGGAGCTATTGCCAGGATCATCTTCCTCTTATTTCTACAGATGAAGAAGCTGGATGATCAAGTGGATCATTGTGCATCTCCCCTTTCTCTCTGTCTCTGTCTCTCTGTGTGTATCTCACTTTCTTCCCCCTAGCACTCGCCATCAAAGTAAGACCTATTATCCCAATTGGTATTTGAAACCTAGGAAGCCGACTCTACATTTTCTCCTTCTTTTTGCCTCCTGTCCCCACAGTAGGAGTTCTCTTAGTCATTTTTTAGTAGAACTATGACCACAGGAGAAGCTTCCTTACCCACAGCCAGTGGCGAGTTCAGTAGGGACATGTAAGTCATATTCTGTGTTCCAGCTGTTGCAGGAGGTTCCTGCATCTGGGTGCTATTGGGTGAGATCATTTTCATTAACAAAGCAGAAACTTCTGATCTGCTTTAGGCCAGTGATACTCTGGGTGCATGTCTAGTGTTGAGAATCCAGAACGAACCCTAGCTCTCCTAATACCGAATAAGGGTTTTCTGAATGCACCAGGATATATTGGTACCGTGTAGATTACGGGATTTAGGGGAATGAGAGGGTGGAAATGAACCTAGGGCTTCACACTTGTTGTACAAGCATTCTACTACTGAGCTACATCTTCAGCACCCATACCTGGTATATGAAAACACAAAATAATGTGGTAAAAAAGTGATCAGGTTCTCTGTGCTCTACTAGAAACCATAAAATAGTTTGAATGAGAAATATTTAGTAATAGTCCTCAAGGCTATTTTAATGAAAATCATTTTTTAAATCTTAGGTCATTCCGGTGTTTCAATATCATTGTTAATGCATTTTGTACTTACTTTCACAGGTAGGAATATCATTGGTCCACCCATCAGCTTCACAGTCACGGAAATTAATTTCACCTAGCATTTGATACCTGAAAACCAGCGTAGCAAAATGATCAGATACTGTGTTGCTGCTGGGTTTCTATGCAGTTCAACGCCTTTCTGAGTATTATGTAAGAGCTCCATTTCATGGAAAGAAAATAACGAATATGTCTTTTTCCTTCTTTGTCTTCCTTCATTTTTCTTCCTGCTTGCCTCTCTCTTTTCCTGCTCTTTACCCTTTCTCCCTTTCTCCTTCCCTTTTCCTATTCCTTCCATCCTTCCCTTCCTCCCCCCTCCTTTCCTCCTTCCCTCCCTCCCTCCATCCCTCCCTCCTCTTCTTTCCTTTCCTTCTCCCTCTTTTCTTTTCTCTCTTCTTTCTTTCTTTCTTTTTTTTTTTTTTTGCCAGTCCTGGGCCTTGGACTCAGGGCCTGAGCACTGTCCCTGGCTTCCTTTTTGCTCAAGGCTAGCACTCTACCTCTTGAGCCACAGCGCCACTTCTGGCCATTTTCTATATATATGGTGTTGGGGAATCGAAACCAGGGCTTCATGTATACGAGGCAAGCGCTCTTGCCACTAGGCTATATTCCCAGCCCCTCTTTCTTCTTTCTTTAAAAGGCTACATAGCCACTAAATTTCTCCACATGGATATTTATCTCCTTCATCTACAAATAGGGATTCTTCACTCATCACACAAGTGAAATGAATTTTCTCCCTCAAAACAGGCTTTATCTTTCTTTTATAGTTCATGGCTTGTTCTTCTTTCTTTAAGGGAAGAAAATATTTTAATAGATTACATTTTTGTCATTTTAAGTGAAGCACTTTCTCCATGCTTCATGCAGAGGAAACTAAACAATTTGTTATTGGGGCGTGCAGTTCCCCAGCTCTTCTACAGGTGGAATGTCCACTGTCCAACAGAGAGAACAGATGCTGAGACTTAACATCTCCTTGTTCCACATCTGAACCAAAGGTCTACCTTCCTTCAGATAGGAAAAATCTTCCCTCAGCCAAGCTTCAAAATATCATTAACTATACCAGATCCGTGATTTGAGGACTTTTGTTTTCATTGATAATTATCAGTAATTTCTCAAGTAGAGTTCCAGGAGTGTGTCAGCGCTTATCCCTAATTTTTACAAGATGAGGGCCATTAAAGGAGAATTAGGGTCAGAGGGAGGAATGCAGCTGAGATTTTTTTTTTTTTTTTTTTTTTGGGCCAGTCCTGGGCCTTGGACTCAGGGCCTGAGCACTGTCCCTGGCTTCTTCCCGCTCAAGGCTAGCACTCTGCCACTTGAGCCACAGCGCCGCTTCTGGCCGTTTTCTGTATATGTGGTGCTGGGGAATCGAACCTAGGGCCTCGTGTATCCGAGGCAGGCACTCTTGCCACTAGGCTATATCCCCAGCCCCGCAGCTGAGATTTTTGTCACTAAGTTTTATATACAAATTCCTAAAATTGAATTAAGTGACAGAAATATAAGTATTTTAATTGTTTTTGTGAAGACAAAGGTGACAATACTTGAAAGGTAGCAGACTATCTTGGAGGAAGAGAGAACTTTCCCAGATGAAGAGTGGAGTAAATTAACGTTCAGGCTCAACAGGATCAATCCATTTGGTTATACATCCGCAATGATGCTTGAAAACTTTTGTCTTTTTTTTAATGCATGTTTGAAAATTTCTCCCATGGCAGAAATGAGAGGCAATGAGAGGCAAGATTCATGAGCATTAGCCTTTCTATGGTGTTTGTAAATATTCCCGGATCTCTTCGAAGGACCTGGAATTGGGTCCTATTGATTCTGCCACCATCCCGATGGTTTATGTCCCAAGCTTCTGCTTTTGCAACAGAGGGAGTGGAAGTGAAGCAACACAGTAAGAAATGCATGGAGGTGTTGAGCGCTGGAGTTTAGGAATGTGGGCTTCTTCTACAACCTGACCTCTTAGCTATTATATTCAACCTCTCAAGTCAGGATTTAGTCAAGGAAGAATTATAAGCCTCCATGTGTAAACTCTTGATCCTATCCACATTTATGTAGGGTAAAATTGGAATGAACTTATTGTAGCTTTACGTATAACTTCTTCTCCAGAATGATTTGTGGCCTGGATAAAAATATAAGGAGGTCCAGTGGGGAGATAAGCCCCAAAACCCCCATGGCTGGTTGGAAAGCACCGAGCTAATAATTCTGGAAGGGAAGCACATTGGTCTACCTCATAAGTAATGTGTGTGTGCCCCGCCCCCCCACCGCCCATCATCTGACTCATACGTAAGACGCACTCTCAGTTTACAAGGGGTTTTCAAGATGCCCTGCAATGTCATTTTATTGGAATTTCCACAAGCCTTGTGGAATTCCTGTGATCTTTAACTAGCAGAGTGCAGCAAAGCCTTGACTGAATGCTGAGTTCTGTGACTACTGACTTAACCACTTTTATATAACCCTATACCTGTAATATTTCAATGTGAAGGAGACAATATGGCATCCAAATGAGACCGGTCATGCCACAATTTAATCATGCTTCCTGTGTATTGTTTTTTAAAAAAGTAGAATGAGGGGGGGAAGAGTAGTGTCACCTTAAAATACAGATCAGGAGAGTTGTTATTTACAACTTCAATGCTAACTCTTTCACACTGAATACATACCCCTCATCACAAGTGTAAACCACCCTGGCACCGAATTCGAACTCAGTCCCCACTGTGAGCTGGAAGGAGCCGAAGGGCGTGTCCCCCGGGTGTCTGCAGGGCTTCTCTAAAATGGAGAAACAAACACAGAACACGAAGGGGTAACATGGGTTTGGGGGACAGGGGTATTCAATCTACATTTTAGGAACCTGTAAATGGCAACACTGTCCTTTTATCACCCAAAATATCTAGGTGTTATACTATATAATTTTGTCGGATTGCCCTGTACCACTGTCTCACGTCTGTAATCCTAACTACTCAGGAGGCTGACATCTGCAAATCATGGTTCAAAGCCAGCCCAGGCAGGGAAGTCTTAGTTCCAATGAACCAGCAAAAAGCTGAAAGTAGAGGTGTTGCTCAAGGGCCTGGAGAGAAAAACTAAGCAACTGCAAGACTTGAGGTCAAGCCTGAGTACTGGCACCAAAATAAATAGACATGTAAATACGTTTTATAAGAAAAAAAATAGATAAATCCATTTTGCAGAGTTAACACTCTCTTTAAAAAACAACCATGTGAATGGAGGGAGGAAAAGTGAGCAGATTCAGTCACGGTGTGGACAATGAGCTCTGCAACCTGTGGGCCGGGATGGGAGGTGGAGGAAAGGGGAATGGCCACGTGTATGCATTACTTGACTTAGGAAATGGGAACCCCTCTGTAAACGTCTTAATAACAACAATGAGATCATATTGAAATGCTGTGTTTCGTGTTTAAATGATACCATTCAGCCAGCCCCAGTGCTATACTGAATATTTGGCGTTGTTGTAAGGACGGGTTTCATGGTTTTCAGGAGCCCATGCGCACTTACTCCGGCAGATCCTGGCTGGGTTCAGAGACACCCATTCTCCACCCCTGCACACCATCATGATTGTGCCCAGAGTTCTGTACCCGGGCCGGCATTTGTAGGTGGCCTGCTTGCCTTCCGGGTAGGCCTGGTCAGGCCAGGAGCCAGACAGGATTTCTGTAGGTTTTTTTGGAGGAGGTCCTTGGCAATCTATAAATAAGAAAAAAATAAAATACGTTTGAAATAGCTGTTGGAATAAATGATGTGTTTAGATTAATGTCATTTAACATGATAGTTCAGTTACAGCTTGATTCCAGTTACGTTCTACATACGTACATAGTATATAAGTGTGTTTACATACAGTATGCTATAAGTATGCATATAGTCTATCTATGTGTTTTTACATATTATGTGTGTATGATATTTACAGGTGTAACATATACCTTGTGGAAATTTGTGGAGCACTTTTGGGGAGTCCTGAAGGGAAAACAAGGAGTGTAACAAAGTGTCTGGTCCTTACAAGGCTTCCTTTATAGGACAGAAGTTAGATACTAAGTACACAGTCAATGAGGTACTTTAGAAAAACAAGCCACAGTGGGATCATTTGAATCTATATGGGAACGTTCCAATAAGACTAAAAGGGATGAGACATCACTGAAGCACTCGCGCGTGTGTGTACATGTGTGTGTTTTCAAAGGTAAGTTAAGTTGTGGGAGCAAGGGCTGCGTTCCCCGAACCCGGCTGGGAGGCCGGGCCCACAGGAACGTGGGGGGCCCTCCAAGACCAAGTGCTGACCATCAGCCAGCTCAGCAGAGGAGGAGGAAAGCAAGCCACACGGATTCGTTTTATTGTCAGAGGTTACCACAGCGCCCGGGAAAACAGGAAACACGAGACAAATGGCTTCGCAGTGACAAAAGTCCTTCTAGGAAGAATCAAGTGATAATGCCGAATGTGGGGTGGCTGGTGAATCAGATCGTGAATGTGTCAGGGGGACACAAACTCAGAGTGAGAGACTTTACCATCCCTCACTCGGTAATTGATGGGGAAAAGAAGAAAGATAGAGAAGGGCATGAAAATTTGAGAGGTTATTACACACTTGACCTGATTCACACACAGAGAATGCCTTACCCAATAATTATTTTAGAGGTACATAAAATATTTTAGAAATCAATTATAACAGGCGATAGTATGCATTCTGATAAATCTCAAAATACCCAAATCAAACAACATGATAAAAGAAATAAGTAGTAAATAATAGGAAGCTGTAGTGGATTTGTGAGTTAGTAAATCTCCTTTAGTGGTGTCGATGAAGGAATCATGGTGGGAATTAGAAAATATTCTGAAACGAACAATATGAAAATCTAATAAAACTCCAGGAGAGTAGGAACAGATTGATTAAAGTGACAGACATCCCCCCAAATCTACATTGGAATAAATGAACAAATAATAAAAATAGTAAAAGAAAATTTAAAAATACATAACATACTAAGTACCAATGAAGCTAATTACTAGGTTCTATTGACAAGATAAGTAGAATTGTTAAAGTTCTAGGAAGATTGATTAAGAAATAGACAGAGATAGAGAGTAAAAAGGAACAACCTAAGACATTTTGGCAACAGTGAAAAGATTTTATCAGAATACTTATAAAATATGGCTAAAATAGATTCCTTAAAAAATCTTAGCAAAAGTTGACACAGGAAGACTTTAAAGGAAATGCAAATAAAAACAACCCTGAGATACCACCTCACCCCAGTTAGAATGGCCTATACTCTGAACTCAGGCAACAACAAATGCTGGAGGGGGTGCGGGGAAAGAGGAACCCTTCTCCACTGTTGGTGGGAGTGCAAATTAGTACAACCACTTTGGAGAACAATATGGAGGTTTCTCAAAAAGCTCAGTATAGACGTACCCTATGACCCGGCCATACCACTCCTAGGCATCTATCCTAAACAGCAAACCCCAATATATCAAAAAGACATTTGGGGCTGGGGATATAGCCTAGTGGCAAGAGTGCCTGCCTCGGATACACGAGGCCCTAGGTTCGATTCCCCAGCACCACATATACAGAAAACGGCCAGAAGCGGCGCTGTGGCTCAAGTGGCAGAGTGCTAGCCTTGAGCGGGAAGAAGCCAGGGACAGTGCTCAGGCCCTGAGTCCAAGGCCCAGGACTGGCCAAAAAAAAAAAAAAAAGACATTTGTACTTCCATGTTTATCGCGGCACAATTCACAATAGTCAAAATATGGAAACAACCCAGATGCCCCTCCACAGACGAATGGATCCACAAAATATGGTACCTATACACAATGGAATACTACATAGCGATTAGGAATGGTGAAATATTGTTATTCGCAGGGAAATGGTCAGAACTCGAACAAATAATGGTGAGCGAGACAAGCCTAGAACACAGAAAACAAAGGGGCATCATCTCCCTGATATATGACTGTTAAGAAAGGGAGATGGAGAGAAAGTAGAGACCAAGTCTGTGAAACCAAAAACTGCTTGTCAAATGGTATTTCCCACAGGATTGGGGCAGCGACCCAACAGTATGTAACTAAAACCAAACAATTACTCAACACATAAAGGTCAAAAATTGACCTCTCAGTGGAATACAATAGCTCAAAAGCTATGTATGTACGTTCATATAAGACTACTGTTGACATATTGTCTAATATCGACATTGCATTTAAAGCCCTAGGCGAATTTTTTTGGGCGTGGCCACGTGGCCACTGTATATGTTCTTGATACATTGTATATTGTATATATGTCTACCTGACCTAGAGAGGGGAAAAAAAACAGGACGTAAGATATCACAAGAAATGTACACACTCCCCTACTATGTAACTGTACCCTTTTTGCACAACACCCTGTCCAAAAAATTTGTGTTCAATTAATAAATAAATTAAATTAAAAAAAGAAGACTTTAAAACCACAGGAGTCCTAGAGTCCAAGAATTGAGACTCCAGCCTCTGTAGAAACGGTTGGTTTCTGCAAAATATTGAAGAAAAAGGAACCTTGCTATTAAGACCTTAAAAGACAAGTAAAAGTAAGTAAACAAATAAATGGAAATGCCTAAGAACCACACACTTAGGAAATTTCCTCAGACTACAGAGGAAAATTAAAATTGTAAGCCGAGAGCTGGTGGCTCATCCTCGTTACTTGGGAGTCTGAGATTTGAGGATCATGGTTCAAAGCCAGCCTTCACAGGAAAGTCCCCATGAGACTCTTATCTTCAATTAATGACCAGAAAACCTGAGGTGGTGCTGTAGGTCAAAGTGGTAGAGTGCTAGTCTTGAGCAAAAGAATCTCAGGGACAGTGCCCAGGCCCTGAGTTCAAGCCCCAAGACTGGCCAAAAAGGAAGAAAAAAGAAAAAAGGAAATATCAAGGTAATCTATTCTCCTAGGAGAAATCCAGAGGTACTAACCTAAAAGAGATCGGGAAGTGTTTCCTTGGATTCTGGAAACCTTATTGCTCTTGCTATAAGTAATTGCAGCTATTTGTAAGACGGTATGCATTTGTAATACAGCTGCTTATATTTTACTCAAGTATGTGTATGGTATTTTATAATAAAATACAAAAGTATCAAAATTTGCACGTGTAGTATTACTCTTATTTTGCAAAAGATCACTAAATACATGGTGCAGAAAAAGAAAAGACAGAAAATTGATCAACTCACACCTATTCGTTTTAATCATTAGTATTTTTCATACTGCCTACTCATTAATTAATACGTAGCAACCTTGATTTAGGATGATTTCACTAGTGAATTCAACACATTCGTGTTTTAAATGGCAGCCTCTAAATACTTATTAAATAATTGAACAAGTCTGAAATGCTTGTTTTCATTGCTGTTTTCTCTGTTTTCGGGGGTGGAAGAGCTCAGTGGGTGCTCTGCCACTTGAGCCAAGCCTCCGGCCCACTTCCTTGGTTTTATAACAACAGCTTAATATTCTATTCTCGAATTTCTTTTTAAAAGGCAGAGGGGGAAATCAAAGCCAAATCCTTTCATGGACTGTATCCACATTCTGCATTTCATAACATCAAAAGTCCACACGCAGCTCTAGTTTATGAAAGCAGAGCCTAGTCAGTTGTATCGGTCTACCGTATGTTCTATTTTCCCTTAAAGACGTCACGAAGTTTGAGCACATTGACATTAGGGAAGTGGGCATTCCATACTGTACCGTCCAGCTTGGTTTATGAATTAAACGTTTCTCCACTAGATGGTGCTAATATCCTAGCACAAAGAGAACCCCCCCCCCCGCCCCCGCCTACCCCCACTCCCACCCAAAGCCTGATGTTTTTGTTTTTGTTTAAAATTTCATGCTCGTGTTTTGCATGGAAAATTGCCCTTTAATTGCAGATTGAGATGTGTTTTTTTCCTTCCACTTTCAAAATTGAGATCTACTTCATGGTCTTCTGGTTACTGGAAAAATAAATTAAATTCCAAATGATGGATTCCAGTGCGATGAGTGGAAAATTATTTTCTACAGCTATAACATTTTGATAAATTTAGTTCCTTTCCTTTTCTAATCTAATGCAACAAAAGAGCAACGTAAATTTTCCTATCAATTTATTTAATTAAAATGATTTTTAAAAATATTACAGCAATCTTCTCCTCAAAGTGGAGATTCATTCACACAGAGTTCAGCCCTCTGGCTTCTCAGGGGCAAATGATTCTTTCCTAGTGATTGTGATGTTTCCATTAACATCTGTATACTCTAATTCTTGCCTTGTCAAATCACTTTAAGCAAGTAGCTAAAGATAAAGCTTTATAAGATAAAAGATAAAAAAAGATAAAAGCTTTATAAGATAAAGATGAAACTTTTTATAGCACCTCAAAATACTTACTATGTTTATTATATATTGAGTGCTTTTTAAAACTTCAAGTAATATTTAAAACTCCAATGCTTTTTCTCATGAGTTTTATTACGCTTTTCTATATGTGGGCCAGTTTTGGGGTTTGGGCTTTTGTGCTCAAGGCTGACGCTCTACCACTTGAGCCACACCTCCACTTGCTTTTTGCTGGTTAACTGGAGAAAGAAGTCTTGCAGATGTCTCTGCCTAGGCTGGCTGCGAACTGTGGAGCTCAGCTCTCAGCCTCCCGAGTAGCTGTGATTCCGGGAGACAAGTGCATGCTGCTTTTACCTTAAGCATATTAAGAAGCACCTTCGGATCCTGTTTGTTAGACAAAGATTATGTTATTCCATTTCTCCGCCTTGCTATTCTTCTCAAAACCTTCACCCTCATCTGACACCTGCATCCATAACCAGCTCGCATTTCTTCAGTCCCTCTAGGCCTTTCTATACAGGGGCACAATCTGATCACGCTCCTCCTACGATTAGGATTCCTCCAGGATGGCCATGATTACTAAGAAGGCCTAGCTTCAGCTGTGGCCGGCGAGTGAACCCTGTCTATCGCTTGCCATTTTGCCTGCTCCCATTGGGTCAGGTGACCCATTCATGGACGGGGCCACAGGCAGCCTGGTTGGTTTCTAGTCGTTAAGCATCTCAAACACTTTTCCTTCTGTTGGATCTTCAGCTCACCTTGACCTCTCTTTTTTTCCAGTGTGGTTGACCTCAGACTTCCGATGGCTGGCTTGTTCTTTCTGGCCAGTGTCCTCAGGGTCCATCCATCTACTGTCTTCCCACACTTCCCCCATCTCCAGGTATTGCTGTGTGGCCTGGAAACTGGTCTTTCCCCATATGACTCTCTGACAATGAGAGCTACTTCTGTTCTTCATAGGTGGTTGGAAAATTTTTATTACACACAAGTGTAGTAAAACGACATGCCCTCTTGTCTATTTTTGTACGAATCTCTAACACATTGAGGACTACCAACTTGCGCTGGAGCAAGAATGTTTGGAGTAATGAGTCACAGGATTGAGTTATAATAATAATGAAGTGCATCTTATGACATGGTCTTGGCTTGAGTTGAAAAACAACAACTGTTTGTGCTCAGTGAAAACCCATTGTAAAAGAGTTCTAATTAGACAATAAAAAGTTATTTGGGCTCAAGTAGTCAAATTGTCCACACATGTAGAACAACCTCACCTGAATTAAATTGGCGATCTCGAGGAAAGGCGGGCTGAGGCTTAACAAATAGGAAGCATAGAAATATTTTTTAAAAGCACAACACATTTTGGAAAGTATGATTGTCCCTAAAACTTCAAAAAAACCCTCCCCAAACCCCAAACAGTAAAAGACCCCTGTTTCCAGTTCTAAGTTAATGAGTGCACACACTTTCTCATGTGGAGATGTTCCCTGGGATTTAGTAATGACTGTTCCATTCTACGTGTTTGCAGTCATTTAAGTGCCAATTAGTTTTGTTTATAGAACACTACTTGGTGAACTTTTATTCCCTGGACTTAGCCAATTTAAAATTATTTTTGGTTCACAAATAAGAACTGTGAATGGAATTGACTAATGGACAAGAAACGTACCTTCTGTGTTAGCTTGAGGGAGATTGTTATATAATCTCAGTTGAAGTAAAAAACAAATATAATTGGTATGTTTAAAACCATATTCACATTTTTTACTGTTTTCTAAATTTTAAGGGGCTGTTTTGACACACATACACACAGAGTTAATTATTTTCAATGTTTAAGTATTTCTAAATGTTTGTGTTTTGTTGGTCTTGGGGCTTGAACTCAGAGCCTGGACACATGGTACCTGAGCTTTTATTGCTCAGGGACAGTGCTATACCACTTGAACCGCTGTTCCACTTCCGGTTTCCTGGTGGTTAATTGGGGATAAGGGTCTCATGGACTTTCCTGCCTGGGTTGGCTTCAAAGATCCTCAGATCTAAGGGGGCTGGGGCTATGGCCTAGTGGCAAGAGTGCTTGCCCCATATACATGAGGCCCTGGGTTCAATTCCCCAGCACCACATATATAGAAAATGGCCAGAAGTGGCGCTGTGACTCAAGTGGCAGAGTGCTAGCCTTGAGCAAAAAGAAGCCAGGGACAGTGCTTAGGCCCTGCGTCCAAGCCCCAGGACTGGCCAAAAAAAAAAAGATCCTCAGATCTTAACCTCCTGAGTAGTTAGGATCACAGGTGTGCGTCAATGGCTCCTGATTCCTTTACTAATTTGTAATTGTGCTGAAGAGCTCGACAATGACTCAAAACCACGAAGGGTAGGTGTCAGAGCAGGTAATTCCCCAAGGAAACTGGGCAGACCAACAGGTATTTCATAATTAGGGCTGAAACAAGTCCCTATCAGGTTATAGCTTGAAATTGCTTTGCAATCTGGTTTCTTGAAATAATTGAAAAGCTTTTAGCGAAAGTCAGCTTCTGTTCTAGTCACAACCCTCGCTTCTTAAACAGTTTGTGTGTTTCCAGTGAGCTTTTGTTGGAGTTGACTGACAGTAAAAGGATTCCTTAAATATTCTGCAAGAGGGACAATTTAGTATCAGTGGAACCTTGAGAATTTGAATTAAAAGATAAAGGAAAGAGAAGCAACACTTTGTACCAAACTTGGCTCTCGGTTGCTGGATGATGATTCCTCCAGTGCTATAGAACTACTTTTAGTTTGTGATGTACACATCATTCATTCTCATCTTCAGCACCCACTTTATCCTCCTCATCTACCTAACTCTTCCAAACATATCCAGGAATACCAACATGGCACTGTATACCTGTTGTCTGGTCACTGGGGAAACTCAGGTCGAATATCATGAGTTCTAGGCCAGCTTGGTTTACATAGCAAGAGCCCATGTCAAACAAGCAACCAGCCTGGTCCAGCTGCCATGGAATCTCCACCTATTTCTCCGTCTCTCCCTCCTTTCACAAATCAATGCCCTTTGTGCTCATCCAGAGTTAGCTTCCTGCCTTACCGGAAGGATCCTCTAGTATCTTTTGGTTCATCTCAAGCATTAACAGTTGTATCATAATCTCTCTTTTGTTTTCTTCTCTATGAAGCAACTTTCTTTTGGGAAGTAGTTCTCATATTGCCTATGGCTTTGAAGTCACAGGAAAAAGAATCATTGGATGAAGGAAGGGAGTTGTGTGAAGACAACACCATCAGCACCTCTCCTTTGTAATCTGCAGGTGATCACGGAGTGGCCAAAGTACAAGATGCAACGAAGAGCGGGGAACAGACCTAAAAATTCTGTAATTCCATTGCTTATGTGTTCCAAGCTTAAATTTATTGTTTTAAGAAATCACTCCAATTTAGCTCAAAAAAGAGGAAAGAAAAGAAAAGAAAAACCTTTTAGGAACCTTAGAAGAAACCTTTCTATAATCACTTTTCTCTCTATTACATCTCCAGTTAACAAGGTTTCTGAGAAACCTGGCTAAGTTAACAATGTCAAAACAAACCAGAGTGCTCTGTTCTTTGTATTATTTCCTGCTGTTTTTGTTGCTTTCCTGTGTAGTCACTTTACTTTCTCTGAGCCTCTTTTTCCCCTTTAGCCCCCAACAATGCCTTATGATTTAAAACCAAGATGTAAGCCATTTTCCCCCAAAGACACCAATTTCTCTCATCACACACTGCAGTCTGAGGTTTTCAGAAGTTGGAAAAGATGAGTCAAAGACAGCGCTAGTTCAATCTACACAGGGTACAGACTGGCAGAATCTCAAGTTCCCGGCAGGTGGGGACCGGGGTGTTGTCAGAGAAGGAGATTTGCCAGCAGGGTGACGGGAATTGGGGACGACTGCAAAAGAATCAGAAAGTCAAAAAAGGTGGCTCAAGCCTGTAATCCTGGCTACTTAGGAGGCTGAGATCTGAGGATGCTGGTTCAAAGCCAGGCGGGGCAGTAAAGTCCATGAGACTCTTATCTCCGATTAGCCACCAGAAAACCAGAAGTGGAGCTACGGATCAAAGTGATAGAGTGCTAGCCATGAGCAAAAGAAGCCCAGGCCCTGAGGACCAACCCCAACCCCAATACCAGCACCAAAAAGGATTAATTGAGACATTAGGTCAGACCTCACACACCGAAGACCAAAAATGAAGGCTAGGTACTGCACAATTTTTAAACATACAACGGGAAGTTCTACTTTCGGATAACTTTAGTTTGCAATACTTCAGTATCTGAGCTGGAACTGACAAGGCTATGAGGGCAAACGAGCTGCCTGGGCACTGGTGGTTCAGGGCAAAGGTTACGGTGAGCCATCCTTGCCTCAGTACAAGGCTTTCTTTTAGAATATTTATTATTGTTATTATCTTTAAATAGTGCCACAAAGGAGTTGCCATTTCACAAAGCAGTCTAGGGATACAATACGTCTTGCTCAATGTCACCCTTTCAGCGTTCCCACCCGACGCTCCCCTACCTATCCCTTCCCTCCTCTTCTCCATCTTGTCAGTTAGACGGTGGCTTCTCCTCATGCACCTGCATGTTGGCTCGCTTCCCTGTCTCCACCCTCCACCCCCTCCCCAGCACTGCCTGATGGGGCCTGGCCTGGGGGTGGGTGGTCCTCAAGAATTGCAGTGTCTACTGCCCCCCCCAAGCATCCACTACTATCCTCCCCTCCCCCCACCCCCTGAGGTTCTGCCAGGAAAGGCACCAAGACTCACAGCAAACTATGCAGAGAGATGCTAGCAATGTAACAGTCACCAAAACATAGACTGTTTCTCAGATGAAAATGGAAGCCCTTGATCTTCAAAGATACCATGGTCTTGCCTGTCCTGAAAGAACATTTTTGGCCTCTAAAATGCAAGGGCCAGAAAACACATAATCCACAAAGACTAGAAAACAGGTAAAGCCTGAGGACTAGAGCACATCTCTCTCCCAAGTGTTTGCTTAGGCATGATTCAGCACAGTTACCGTTGGTTCTCTGAAATGATCCGGGAATGTGTGAACTTTGGCCTAATTTTATACAATATTCACTTGTCAGACCTTAAATCTGAAAGATGTGTTTGAGAAGCTTGGTTGTAATATGTTCCCTAAAGCTGAAAGCACATGGCTAGATGAAGAAAATGTTATTATTCACTTTTTTCCTGGAAACCTGGCCTGAATCTCAGCAGCCAGGACTTTGGACACAAAGAAAGCCACTAATGTTCCTGTACAACTAACACTGTGAAAACAGTGCAATCTCTCTTTCATCTCTCTCTCTGTCATCTATCCATCTATGTATCGCAAAGGCAGTAGTCAATATACAAAAAGGACAAAGCAAAGAGGAAGCTGCATTTACAAATTCTTCCTGTTTGCTACTGTAGGTTTTTTCTTTTCCTTTCTTTTTTTGAAAGAATTAATGCAAACTTTTACCAGGGCAGAAGAAAACTTTGAGCTGCTGTATTTCCTTTCTAGGTATGTAACGGAGATTGGGCTAGTGCTCAAAGCCTTCTTCTCTCATTTTTTTCAACTTAGTATCCGTGTTCAGCATGGGCAACAGACAGAAACAAACACTGAAGTGCAGGTGACTGTTGTTTTTGGACCCAGGCCCTTCTGCTGGGCGCCGGCTCTGTGACTGTGACGTGTGACAGTCTCTGAAACTCTTGACATCCACAGGTTTTGTGGCAGAGGCAGTGTACCAGCAGGGAGCAAAATCAGAGTCCAGTGTCCACGAAAAATCCGTGGAACTTTCTCCGCTGGCGTGTGCAGTTAATGTGCTTTCACAGGTATTCCCTCAAAATATGTTGTTTAGGTGGGGAGTTTGATGAAGTTATGAATAATGTATTATCCTTTGGCATTAAAAGTCAATTAATAACATATTTGATAACTTGTTACTGGTTATGTACGGGGAAAGCAAACTTCCTGTGAGGATACAATTCTTAATCTCTCAAGAACTATTGAGATAATTAAATAATGATCAATTCAGAACTTGATTTACTAGTATTGAAAAAATAACCCCCTCAAATTTACAAATACAAAAGCCTGCTCTCAGACGCAACTACGTGTTACCTTATACCTGACCTAACCACAGGGAACGAAAGACCACGTCAAGAATTCCATGTTACAAATCTCGGTCTGTCTTTCAGATCTCCAGCTATGTTTCTAGTTTATACAGTCTTCCCCTTCTAATGCAATTCCAGCTTTGCTACCAGACTGTTCAGGCCATCGTGAGTAGATAATAAGTGAGAGTGAGTAAAATATAACATGTGATATGTAGCTGCAACTCCTCTGTACATCACCTTGACAATAAAATTAAGTTTAAAAAATGATATGCGAACCAAATCAGCTCATTATATGACTTGAAGACTTTTATCGACTGTGCTTTTACATCTATCTTAATACCCTCAGGCTAAGCATTTTATTGAAACTTATAAGCCAGAAGACAATCAAGAGATTGTACTTTGCAATTCCAAGCTAAATGGTCATGTCTGATTACAGTGTTCACGACATTTCTTAAAGTGCCCTTATATTATACATGAAATAAAACAATGACGAATAATCAGCCATGTCAGCCAAATAAGCAAGCTCCTTGCATTCTTTAGCCTTTATGTCAACAGCCAATGGGATCATAAGGTAGAGACAAATAATTAAATCACATTTTTCAAGGTAAAAGCTTTGGGCTCACTGTGGGAAATGCCATCCACAAATGTTTCATAACATAGTGAAGGGGAGAAAGAAACAAAAAGGTGTTCTCTTTTAATCTTACCTTGAGCCACGCACACAGTCCATGCTATAAACCAAAGGATCTCAGCCAGCGGCCTCATGCCTGGATCGTCAGAAGTACATTTGCCAGCAGACAGCTCTCAGGGTGCAGCTCTCTGTGGCTAGAAGTTGTGATTCGTGTAGCAAAATTCTTGCTTCAAAAGGAAGTTGAAACCCAGGGTAGGAAATAAGGATTACTAAATACTCCACCCACCAGATACTTTTGCAAAGCAAACAAAAAAAAAAATGCACCACAGGCCTGGCAGCCCTGGTGTTTGATCCTGGCTCCGACTTTGACCAGCGGTATTAATGCTCTTGGCAGAGTGCTGCTTGACCCGGGGCTGATCTTGTGTTGAAATAAAGTCAGGTTTCTGGGAATACTGTTAGCTGGGTAAGACAGTCTTTGGATTTCCGAAACCTGCCGGTTGGGCAAAATGAGCTGTATTGTGTGCAAACCACAGACCAGAAATAATGGCATCCCTTTGAAAAAAATCATTGAGGGAAGGACTTGAGCCTAGGCAAAGTTTTCAGAATAAACAAACACCAGATGACTTTCTGTAGGCTTTGCCAAGAATGCACTGTGCTGCTGGCTGGCTGGGGGTGGGGGTGGGGGGTGAGGGAGAGGTGAAGGGCTCTAGCAGGGGTGGGAGGGAGAGTGGGGGTGGGGTGAGTTGCTTTTCCTGGAATCCCTGGCTTCTGTCTTCTACTGCTGGTGCTCTGCCTCTTGACATCAGTCTTCTTCGGAGGACTCTAAATGTGCTAAGCAACAGGCACACACCGCATCCAACACGAAGGCAACACCAACGATCGGTCTTAAATGCACATCAAGGTTTAGAACAACCCTGCCATCCGAGTCTCTGTAGGTGCATGAAAGGAACATAAACAAATTTTCATCGTGAGCTTTCCCCTCTGTTTTGATAGTGCTCAGGCCCTTGCTCTCGCTAGGTAGATGCTCTATCTACCCCTTGAGCCTCCCCTTGAGTCGTCTTTGCTCTGATTATTTTTGAGACAAGGTCTTCCTTTTTAGGAGGCCACTCTGGCCTGTGATCTTCCAGTTTATGCTTTCTGTAGTTGCCAAGATGACAGGTGTGCACAACCACCCCCAGCTTTTTCTGTCCGGATGGGATCTCTTGAGCTCCACCCACACGCCCCCCCCCGTCCCTCCTCAGTCTCCCCCCCCCCAAGTTGCCTTGGAACCACCTCAGCCTTCCATGTAGCTGAGATGACGCCTAACTGACCAAAATGGTGTTTTATGAATTTTTTGCTTGGGCTGACTTCCGACCGAAGATATCCTTTTGATATCTGCCTTCCCAGGTAGCTCGGATTACGGACATGAGCTACCTGCTCAGCTTTAATGGTGACATTTTAACCCTTAGGTTAGAGATGATAATTGCTTTACATCTCACCGTTACAAGGGACTGGAGTGTTAGAAATATGACCACATATTACTTACACCATTCAGCTTCATCCTGGCAGATGGTGCATGTTAATAACGAGCAGCCTTTTGTTTAAGCTGAGGACACTTCTTTTAGCAGTTTCCATGCTGCAAGGCTCAGGGTGATGGATTTCCTTAGCCTTTGCTTACATGGGAAAGTTATTTCTCCCTGAAGCATTTTTAAAGTACTGACAACAAAACAAAAGCTGTCAATCTAGAATTCTCTATTCAGTTTTAACAGAAAAAACCTGTAAGGAACAAAACTTAAAATCTTTTTTGGATCTAGAAAAGCCAACTGAATTCATTAGCAGCTGAACCACACTAAAAAAAACAAAACAAAAAAAAAAAAAACGAGACAGGAAGAATCCAGGCAGAAGGAAAATGAGACGACCTGGAAATCTAGGTCTTGCAAAGGAATGAAGGATGTTGCCCATGGAGTTTGCAGCCCTATAGTTTATTCTATGTTGGTGACCTTTGTAAAGACTTTTTCTGTAAAGTTTTAGAACCAGTTCTTTCTAGTTCCTTGTGAGAGCCCAAGAGGTTCATGGGACTGTGGCCTAGGGTCAGGGCAGAAAACGAAGACCATTTCCGCCATGGTAGCTGTTTCTGTAAGGCAGTGACTGCCATAGGAGAGACTAGAAGTGGCTTTGTCTCCCATAGATTGACCTTGCTGTGTATTTGAAAGAGCAGGATGGAGATAATAAAAAAAAACTCAGAGTAACGGGAGCTGGTGGGTACATGGGACAGTGAGTCAGTCACGTTTTGTCGTCCCAGATGGTAGGTAGCGGGAGTCGCACGTGGAGAATTAGCCATCCGCCGCCCCACGGGTGATTTCTACTGTTTTGACTTGTCAGGCTTGGGCTTTTCTGTCTGGGCACAGCTCGCAGAATGATGAGAACACCTTTCACCAAGCATAAACACAGCAGAGGTACAAACACACAAGAACAGTGGTGGAGTCCGGTGTGCTTTATGCTACGAATTCAAACCATAAACAACTTATAATTTTTCTGATTTTAGGTCAGATTTTCCTCCTCTGCTGCTTCAGATGTATAATGGTCTCCTTTCTTTCCTTGTAGAAACATCTGGAAATATCCTGGCCATTTATTACCTTTTCTTTTCCCCCCATTCCCTATCTCTCCTCTTTGAATCACATAGAGAAAACAATACCCACGAGTCCTACTATAACACAAGATAAAGATAAATATCATCTTTTCTGATACATCCTAGAACATCACCCTACTTACACGATGAAGAAGGACTGCTCCCTTGTCCTGATTCCTTAGGATGACTTTACTTCTTCCCCAGGAGACACCACTACCTGAGCCAATCTAATAATCTGCACAGAAGTGAAGAGCAGTAACTTAATAAAATACTGTTGCATTGCAGTGAAAATACACAGGTCTTTGCACGTTATCAGGTGTGTTTCTAAAACTATATTGGGAGCTCTTTAAATAAATCAACCATGAAGAAAAAGAAGGAAGAGGAGGAGGAGGAAGAGGAGGAAGAGAAGAAGAAGGAAAAGGAGGAGGGGGAAGGAGGAGGAGGGGGACAAAAGAGGAAGGGGGAAGGGGAGGAAGAAGAGAAGGAGGAAGGGGAATGGGAGGAGAACGAGGAGGGGAGAGGAGAGGAGGAAAAGGAGGAGGAGGAGGAGATGGGGAGGGGGAAGAGAAGGAGGGGAAGGATGAGGAGGAGGAGGAAGAGGAGAGGAAGAGGAACCTCTATAGCTGTTCTGGATAGCACACAAAAAGCTTTCTACATGCTCAGACCCCCCCCCCCCCCCCCGCCCATCTACCCTTTCACACTAGCAACATGTCTCCTAGGCTTCCAGTCAGGTGTCCTGGTGTTCAACATACAACATAGCCCATTGTGAAGCTTTACAGTCTTTCAGGACATATATGCCATTTGTTTCATGCACAGGGAAGCAGAGTTCAAGAGAAGTTCCAATTCCACCACTGCTCTGGGCAGGGGAAAACTTTCCAAGCTGGTCCTTTCAGACTAACTAGCAGACTCAGGGAGACACAATTTAGTAATTTGTGTAATTACAGCAGAATATAACTGCATTCTCCAAGTTATTTGTCTAATAATATCTAATAAATTATGCATAGCAGCATATCAGATAGAGGTAAAATGTTTCTTAGGAAAAATAAAATATTTTGCCTTTGATGCACCATTAGTGAGTGGCTGGAAATAAATGGTTAATAATCATTTATTAGTTGGAAGTAAATGTCTAATGAGTCAGTTAAAATAGTCCATTAGTTTGTCTTAAATGTCAACCTTCACATGAAGTTCAAATTCAAAATGACTCGTGAATATTCTTATTAAAATTTTGATGGGCATTATTCAATTATTCCTTTAGTTTCAATTATTAAGTCATTGAGCAAAAAGAAAAAAATGAAACAAACATTAAAGTGATACTGGTACATGACTAGCTGTATGAGATTATATCAATATTAGCAAAAAAACAACATTGTGCTTAATGCTAGTACCATTGTTAAAATTTAATGCTACAAATGCTACTATTTGTTTATCTCTTATTTTTATTTTGTCAGTCTTGGTCTTGAACTCAGGGCCTGAGCACTGTCCCTGGCTTCTTTTGGCTCCAGGCTAGCACTCTGCCACTTGAGCCACAGCGCCTCCTCTGGCCGTTTTCTATATATGTGGTGCTGAGGATCAAAGCCAGGTCTTCCTGTATACGAGACCAGCACTCTTGCCGCTAGGCCATATTCCCAGCCCCTCCTATTTGTTTATAATTGAGCATCCTATATTACCTTTATTCCTATTTAATACAAATCAACACAAGACCTAAGGAATCAGAGTTCCATTCACAAAAATACTTCTTAGCAACAATTTTTAAGTGTATTCCAAAGTTCATTCTATACCAATGCCATAATTTGAAAATAAAACCATATCATAGTTGCAATAAAAGAGCATATTCTTCATTGGGAGTGTCCTTAAAATAGTAGTTTTATTTTTCTTTGCCAGGCAAATGATTAGAAATTAATGTAAAGTGCCCAAATCATGAAGATTCCTTTAGATGACATATAAAAATAACTTTAAAATTGTTCACAGACTAAAATATTCACTTCCTAAAGGCTCAAGTGCCAGGGCATTTTATACAAAAAATTATGATCAAGCAACTGAATAAAATACCCACTTTTTCCTCTCATTTTTTTTTTTTTATCTTTAGTTCTATCTCAGCCGTGGTCCAAAGTCAAGCTAATTGTAGTGATTTATTTTGTGAGAGACAGGACAAGAATGGGCATTTTTAGACGGATACCTAAAAATGATTAAAGAATTTGCTTTTAGAATGAAGTTAATAGAGAGAGCTGGCTATGCTGCGACATTTTCATGATGAGGTTTGTGATAGATACCTTCCTTTGTTTTGGAAAACAAGTTGTGCATCTTAAATATGTAGTTTCCATATGTCAATTCCAGCTTGATAGATGAGTTTTAAAAAGAACAAACACAAACAAGGTGGAAAGTCCACTGAACTTGTCGCCTTGAAGATGGAATCGTGGCAATTATTTCCACGTCTACTAGCAAGAATGTCCAGTGTAGCTTCTGGCTACATAGCCATATAGACATATTTGTCTAGCCTTTGTGTTATTTTAAGAGTGAACCACATATTGACCTCAGCACCATGAAACAGAACAGCATCCTGGCTCTCTCTGAACATGATACTGGCTGCAAAGAAAGCTGGGTTAGATGACACAGTAGGAAAATGAAAGAAAGATAAAAGGGGCGGGGGGGGGGGAAGAAAAAGAGACCAACACCTCTTCAAGATGAAGTTCACTGTGAACATGAACGTATGTAATCATGTTAGCTAAAATACATCGACGGAGGAGATTTCTAAAATAAAAAGTACGTTTGCCAGACCACAGACACTGCCCATTTCTGTGTTGCAAAATGTGCTGTAGTGTCGCCAGAGAATGTTAGCCTAATGACGCAAACCTCAATAGTAGATAAAAGCATGCCTTGTACCACAAGCCTTGCAAAATGGCGTAGTGTAAAACCTTTAAGTAATTGTTAATGTAAGAGGAAAATATTTTCTGATTGCTTAATGTTTTCTTGAACTAATGGCTTATGATTTTAGCACAAATCACTCCATGGTTGCTTAGTTAATGGTAATCGCGCCCTTCCCGTTACGCCTCTAAGACAGTTTTCTCGGAATCCTGAAATCCTGTAGTCTTTTAACACTTTTCAGTGTATGAGCTCCTCATGGCTGCTATAACAAAGTACCCGGGAGTAAGTGCTTAAAAGCAACAGAGATGATTTCCTCTTTGGGGTGGAGAATTGTCGGAGGTTAGGCAGTTTGTAGGACTGTACTGCTTCTGAATGTGCCTGACAAGACTCATTCAGTTCCAGGGTTATGGTGGCAGCTCTCACTCAACATCTCTTGGTCTACAGCAGTACCACTGTGATCTCTCCTTTTGTGGCTACGTGGCCTTCACTGGGGGCTCTTTGTGTTTCTCTCTGAAAGACACACCATCTCCTATAACCCAATCATAACCTGATCAAGTTTGCAAACACCACATTCACAGTTACTGGAGACCAGGGTAGAACAACCCCCGCCCCCCGCTTTTTTTTTTGAAAGGTACTATAGTATTTCTTCTGCCTGAAGAAAATCATCTGGCAGTTCTTACAGATCCGTTGGTGACGAATTCCTGGAGGTTTTGCATGAGGAACTATTTCTCCCTTCACTTTTGAAGGATAGTTTTGCTGGTATATGATTCAGAGTTTCAGGAATAATTCGCCACCCCTTTTACTTCACTCTCGTCTTGCTTTTGGGGGTTTCTGATGAGAAGTCTGCCCACATTCCATGATAATGGATTAACTATGAGTGAGCAACCTGCTTGTAGCACATTACAAGCCAGAGGTTGACTCTGAATGAGGGCCAAATCCAAGCACTGTAGCAGTTACCTTGCAGGAATCCATTTGGATATAACTGAAAGAAACCAGAAAGATGGACCTGTTGGTTCTCTGTCCACCCACTGTAGAGAGGAGGCTCAACACCTCATCCATGTCTTCCAGTATTGCAATTGGCACATACCACATTTGGAAATGAGCTGTATCCTCTATGATGACTCCAAATACAAACCAAATAATCTCTATAGGTAGCAGCCTTGAAAGCAATCCAAACAGTACTACAAGTGCTCATTCTTAGCCCTTCAGACTCAATGACATTGCGAACATCTAGCCTCCAGCTAGTTAAGTCCCTGCCCAAAGGGGAGAAAGTAACCCCCTTAATGCATAGAATCTGGGAAATCTTTTTCCTGCTATGGAGCAACTATTCACTCAGATTTTCTCACCACATAAAGCTATGCCATTCCAATGGAGCCCACGGAAGGTGAAACCTTAAATATTTTTATGATACAGATAGTATGCTTCACTATAAATCAGCCTACCTGTGCAGATGATAAAGCCAATGGAACGAAGCACCATTCCAAAATAATGATATATTTCCAATAGCTCATAACATCTATTGCTTTGCAAAATGGTCTGTATATACAATGGTATTCTGGACTTAGAACACATCTTCCAAATATTAGCAAATATTTATCTACATAGACTCTGGGGGCAAAACTAAAAGGCTAAAAATTATAAGGCTGTCATTCATATGCCCAGGGTTATAATTCTAAAAATATACCTATATGAGACCTACAAAGAATTTCCTCAAGTTATGCACATGCAAACCCATATTAGAAAAATAAAAACAAAGAGAAACCAACTTCCAAGTAAAGCCATCTTGGGCAAGGAAGGGTGTGCAGCTCCTCTGTAATCCATGGGGTGTGTCATGAAACACACTAACTAATATAAACCACAAAGCCAGGCTTATTTTTTAAATCCTTGCTGTTTGTGACTGTGTCAACGGGAATTTTCGCGGGGCTAACGGATCCAGATGCCTTCACATTCTTCTTAGTTCCACACGGCCTATCTCCCTTCCATCCTGGCAAAGCTCCTAGAAATGTGTGAGGCAAGGAATGGAGAATTTTAGGAAGGAATCTCTTTTCCTCCTTTGCTTTCATAGTCATGTTAACAAATAGGTGTATCATCTTCCTTTTGTGTGCAAGTCTACTGTGTCCTCAGAAGACATATGAACAATTTCTCACATGCTTCGTTTAACCTCAGAAGAAAGTGGCAGCAAAAGATCCCATTGATCAAGCAAGGACACCCGAGCAGGTAGGAACTTGGTAATTGACTTCCTCCAGTTCATTTGATGTATCTCCTCCTCGGACTCCACAGATTGCTGGCAATCTCATCATTCTTGACAAAGGACAACCAGGTTTTTCTCATTCCCAAAAGGAAGTGCAGACTTTCATTGGTTGGGAGACAGATGGGAAGGTAAGACAGCATAATTTTATTTTTTTTTCTATTACCACTATTTACTAGTAGCCTCAAATACCTTCTGCAATCTCTTGGGCAATGTCTCATGATATGAATCACTAACACACTGGATAGACCACCTCCCTGTCCACCCCTAGCCTTTTGGTTTCTCACTCACAGATGCTCTGTTTCCTTCGTAGAAAACACTGCGCAATGCTCAAGGGGAGGCCCAGGTACAGCCCAGGGTGGAGGCTTCCTTCCACCTGCAAGCTAAGAGGAGAGACACCGATCCAGACCCGCACACAGCTCAGACTGTTGGATTTCTGTTGTCATTGAGGAAAGCAAGGGGGAAGAAAGAAAAGGAGGGAAAGGAAAAGAGAGGAGAGAGGAAAAGAAAAGGAGAAGGAGGGAAGGACAGAGGGAAGAGAGAGAGACAGGAGAGAAGGAGGGAGAGCAAAAAGAGGAGAGAGAGAGGAGGGAGGGAGAGAGAGAGGAGAAAGAGAGAGATAGTGAGCTAGAGAAATAGGAGAGTGGACAGGAAGTCCATGTCCACCACTGATGCCTAGCTATGCAGTTAAATAAGAATTCCAGGACGGTTGGTAATTAGTTGATAAGTTTTATCTCAAGACCAAATACCTTTCATAGTGTTATTATTGTTCATACTTCCTTTTATTTTGAGTTCATTTCATAACTATCTACATTTTGTCAAGGGGGTTATTTCATGTGTTTCAAGTCCATTGTCAACGATCTGTTTGTAATTGTCTCATTGTTTGCTGAATCTTAATGTTTAAAGTTCACCTATTTCTCTTTTTAGTTTTGGTTCCTGTGAATCTTACCAGAGATTTATCTATTTTATTAGTCACTTGAAATTAATTAATTTTGGCTTTATTAAGGTTCTCTGCTTCTTTATTGCATCTGAACTATTTTCTGTTCCTATCTTTTATCTTCTTCATTTTCTTTTAGGTAGTTTAGCTCATTAGTTTTAATCGTTTTCAAATGTGAATGTTTGTTAATCGGTAGTCTTTTATTTCTGCCTTTTGTCTTAGTTTTATGAATACATGTACAGAGGTGAGAACTTGTTCTGTATTCATGTATCTTCTGTTCTTCACTAAGTATGATATTTTCATTTACTCTAAAAATTTCTCAGCAATTTACTCTATTTGCTCTGTTCTGTCTCATTCCCTGTGTTTTCTCATTGAGCTTACAATGCAGTCTTATCAGGTCCTTTGCTTCTAGCCTCCATTGTTCTTTTATGCAATCCGGTCTATGTTGCATTCTGGCTCACCCAGAAGCTTCAGATTTGCTTAGTTTATTCTCCAGGTTGGAGACCTATGTAATTATAGAGTTTCAGGGTTTTGTTTCCTTTACTTTCAGATTGTAAGTCAAGATCCCCCCGTGGTTGGTGATCTTTGATTGTCAAATCATTTTTGTTGTTGTTGTTGATATGTGAAATATGAGGATTCATTGTTTCTTGTTAAGAAAGAGACTTTCATCTGAGTCTACTACATTCTAAAAATCAGCCTAGGTTGTGAAAGATCTTAGATAGCTCCAAGCTTCTCATTAAAAGATAAAGTGGTGGTAATAGACAAATAAAACCATGCATCCATCCGTCCATGCATGCAAGCATCCATCCATCCTTGCATCCATCTATCCCTGCATCCATCCATCCATGCATCCATCCATCCACCCATGCACCCATGCATCCATGCATCCATCCATCCATGCATCATGCATCCATCCATGCATCCATGCATGCATCAATGCATGCATTCATCCATTCATGCATCCATCCATGCATCCATCCATGCATCCATCCATGCATCCATGCATCCATCCATGCATCCATCCATCCACGCATCATTTTTAGTTAGGCATCATGGCATGCCAGCCACCCCGACACATCTTTGCTATCCATTGTCTCTGTGTTCTATTAGGCTTGTCATTTAATCTATAGTAGCTTCTAATTTTATGACTGTTTTTCAATCTTATATCCATGTGCATTTATTATTTTATGGCCTGTGTGGTCCAAAGATAGCGCCTCTGCTGTGGTGATGTTAATTTTTGCTCCCCTGCTCTCTCCCTATAATTCATAGTGAAATCTTCAGGACAGGTTCTTGGACTGTTTCTTCACTTCTTACATATTCATGGATTTATTTTTCTTTCATATGAAAATATCTTCTTGACTGAAGAGAAAAAATCTTGAGTCACACTTTTTTTTATTTACAAGTTAAAAACATTTCACTCATTTTAGCATATGATTACATGCAAGGGTCTAATACCATTCAGATTTTCTCCTTTCTATGATTTTTTTCCCTGGACATTCTTAAATACTTTTTTCATTCTTAAACTAATTTAAATCTAATTTAGCTTACATTTGTTTAAGTTCCAACAGAAGACATACCGTTTTAATATGTCATGCATCACAGAGATAAAGAAAATAGTAGTAAACCTTTATGTCCCCCTATACATTTCATCTCCTTGTGCTTGTTTTTCTTCTCTTCAAGCAGAGCTATTTATTGAATCATAACAAGCAGACAATGTGGAAATTATGTATCTAAAAGTGGATTAATTTTATAAACGTGAATATTCATTCGAGTGGCATATTAGGCTGAGAAAGCAGTAAACTAAAAAAACTGTAGAACACCAGCTTTCCAGAAGCCCCTGCATGCTTCCCCCATCATCAGGTGAAACAATTACCGTGCTTAACAGTATCTTTTTATTTTACCTACTTATTTATTTTGGAGGGACTATACTGAGTTTTGAACTCAGCACTTCATGGTTGCTAGGCTAGCGCTCTACTACTTCCTTCACTCCTCCAACCCAATCCCACTCTTTCCTTTCTTCACCTTACCTAGTGATAACACGTCTTCCTGGAAAGGCATTTCCATGAATTGTTCCGTAAGTTGCAATTATAAGGGCCCACTAAAGTGACAATCACCGGCATACCAGACTTCCACCTTCCCCATCTGGGCTTGTGAAATCAGAGTATTCTGTGTATTTTTGTATATTATATAAATAATATATACTATTTATCCTTTTGTGGTTTCTTTCACTCAACATTATGCAGTCAACTTTCTGTATCCATGCTTTCCACATCAATGCCTTTGGCTTACTACAGATCAAAAGTATTTCGGGAAAGATTTGTGTCTGTGTTGAATATTGCATTATTTTCTTGTCATTATTCCCTAAATAGCACAGGTAAAAGGTACAAGTGCATAAAATTTACACTGTATTAAGATTTACAAGTAATGTAGAGATGATTTAACCTATGCAGGCCATGTGTGTAATATATATATACAAATATACTGAGTCATTTTACAAAAGGGATCCTCACAATGAGTTTGGTCTGGCTCTGGTATAAACAAAGAGACCTGACAATTGCCAGTGGCTCATGCCTGTAATTCTAGCAACTCAAGAGGCTGAGATCTGAGGATTGCAGTTCAAAGCTGGCCTAGATAGGAAAGTCTTTAGGTAAGCACCAACAAGCTAAAAGTGGAGCTATGATTCAAGTGATGGAGTGCTAGCCTTAAGCATAAAAGCTCAGGGACCTGAGTTCAAGGCCCAGGGCTGGCGCGCACGCGTTGCGCGCGCACATGCACATGCGAATTCCTTAATGTACATCTACTTCAGTTCAAGCCCCAGGACCAGCACACTTTAGGTCACTTGCCTATTCCATCAGTGACAGTTGTCTGAACGGCTTCAACTTCTCACTAGCTCAACCATGATGAAATACATTTTTTGTACATGTATTTATGCATGAATCTGAAGACATTTGGGAATATTTCTGAAGCTGTATTCCTGGTCCAAAAAGTGTATGCATGCCAAATATAGCTTTATCAAAATAGATTGCTCTGCAGAGTAGCTATAGCAGCGAACAGGAGTGCACAGGAGTTCCTGTATGTTTGTATCTCACTATTGTTTGCATTTGCTTCCCTAATTACTAACGTAGACAGAGATTTCTTCTTCCATTTGCTGTGCTTATTTTTCTTTTTTTGTTCCCCTTTTTGGCAAAATTCTTGCTCGTTTTCTTTCTGTAAGGAATCAAAACTTTTAATTGTTCATACTGTTGATATGACAAATATCTTCCAGCACATGTTATTTATATATTCTGAATCAAGTCCACCTTGATACTAAATATTGGAAATATTAGATTTCTGTAATCTGTCATTGATTTGATAACTTGAATCAGATGGCCTTTGTTAAGAAAAGCCATTGATTTTGTAAGTTTTCCTCAGAGAGCTCTTTCATCAATGTTGAGAATGTGTGTTGATTCAGCCTCTCCACTATTTCTCTTGTTTGGGATAACTTTTCCTAGAATAGATTATGCCCTTTCATCTATAAATAAAGGATTTCACTTTTGAAAGAGAAATATGAACACAGAAACATCTGAGTTCTTAAGATCTTTGTCGGAATCCTCCTAGAGTAAGTATACACATCGTCTCCCATGATTGTTACATGGTATATAGTTTATTCTTATGTTCAGTAACATCAATCATACACATACAGTATTTCCTGTTTTCTATTCCTCCTGATGACTATGGTTTAGGTTTCTGAGCAGTTTTAGTCTTTTTAAAATAGTCCATCGATTCTTTCAGGGCTGGTCTTTTGTGTCAAAAAAGAAAATGTATATGTAAGTAGGGGGAGCTTTTGTTACTGATTTATTTTATTTCTCTCTTCCCCCTTTCTCTAAGCTCTGTAAACATTTTAAATTTCTGGCTTCCTAGTATTTCCTTTTGTGTTCACTAATTTATTTGAACTCAGGAGGATTTCATTGGAAACTATCTTTTGATTCCTGGCTGTTTATGTAGTGAGGTGGTAAGGCTCTTTTTCATCCTGTATCACTAATGTTCCTATGTATTTAAGTTTTTCATCTGTGAGTATTTCAGCCACGCTGCCTCTTCCTGGTTCTCAATGAGTTTGAAAGGAGCACACAAATGTGGTTTCAATATTTGCCGAAATAAAGTTGAAGATGAAGAGGTGAGCTGTGGCTAGAGGATGAGGGACATTGTCATCACCTCTGATTGCTCACCCCTGAGAGGACCGCACTTTGACCTGCTTTCCCCTGTGCCCACTGAGGAGGGGACCCTTCAGCATCTCCACAGTACAACCTGCATCCCAAGAGGGCCCAGGACATACATGGCACATATTCATTCCTCTTCAGCTGGCTTTGCTGAGTTGTCATGGAGATGCTTGTGGTAGGTGAAGGGTGGCATGTTGTTTGCTTTCTGAAAACATGGCTTGTCCATGGGAACTTCTCGGGTTTCCTTCATTCACCACCTTCTTTAGCAAGCCTGTATCCTGCTACACATTCCACAGAAGGTATCTTTGATCTTAAGAACACATCCTCTACTTCCTCCAGGCTAAACTGCCTCTAGAAGTGATAACTTTCTTTCAGCTTTGCCCAACACCTCTGCTAAATGTTATCTGGAGTTTGTGACTTAGGCTATGGCTATCTCCCCGTTATTGAAGCTACAGCACTCTGTAGTTTTACTTGCTTCTTCTGTCTAGTACAGAACAAATGCATAAAATTACCGAAGAAGAATGTTCAAATCATGCTGCTGAAAGTAAAATAGGACTAATACACTAAAACTGGCTAAACCATTGGTCAGTAAAAAGTATTTTCCATTGCATTCCTTTGAAAACTGATACTATTGTGAAATTTTACAGTTCTGTAGGGAGATCAGATGGTCCTGCTGATTAGGGTGGGTGTAAAATTGTTGTAGGATGGAAAAGTCGGGACCCAAACTTGGAATGGTAGTCGATGCCAAAGATCTGAACAGTAGCATCCAAACAGCAGTGGAATTTTCTGAGAAAAATTATATAGTGGTTCCCCTACTTACTTTCACTAGAAGAATCTGGCACTGAGCCACCAATGACTGGCAATTATTCATAGATCTATCGACATTACCATATTTTATTATTTTTTTTTCAAGTGTTAGAAATTCAGATCAGGTCATCTTAAGCGAAAGGAATCAACTCTCTTTTTCCCCTCCCTCCCTCCCTCCCTCCCTCCCTCCCCTCCCTCCCCTCGCCCTCCTCCCTCCCTCCCTCCCTCCCTTCCCTCCCTCCTCCCTTTCCTTCTTCCATTTCTCATTCTTTTCCTTCCTTCCTTCCTTCCTTCCTTCCTTCCTTCCTTCCTTCCTCCCTCCCTCCCTCCCTCCCTCCCTCCCTCCCTCCCTCCCTCCTTCTTTCTTTCTTTCTTTCTTTTCTTTCTTTCTTTCTTTCTTTCTTTCTTTCTTTCTTTCTTTCTTTCTTTCTTCTTTCTTTCTTTCTTTCTTCTTTCTTTCTTTCTTTCTTTCTTTCTTCTCTTGCCACTAGTTTGTTTTTGAAACAGTCTTGCTTTTTCCTTAGGTTGACTTTGAATCACAATCCTCCTTTCTTGGTCTCCTGAGTAGCTGACATTACAGGAATGCCACTCCAAGTCAGGTCATCACGTTTCTCTTTTGATTTGAATTCTTGACTTGATTCTTTCCTAACCCAGGGAGGCTCCCACGGTATTTCCAAGGTGGATCTTTTTGTTTGCACTAGGTTAGGAGCAAAGTCAAACAGAGAAGAGACAATAGGTGGGAAATTTTGGAGAACATTCTTTGATTTAATATACTCACAACCTTGTTCTCACTTAGCCCATACTCTTCTTAATTGAACCATAGATACAATATTTTTTGAAATGTTGATTGAAAACAAATTGATAAGCCTTGGGGGGAGGGGCGACAAACATGTCCTTAGGGAATCTGGTAGCTAACTCTTGGGCAAATGATCTCTTCCTGACTTAGGAAACCGTTTCAAATCTTACTTTTGGCTGTTGGGATTTTTACCATGTAACACCATTTGGCATTTCTGAATGGCATTGCACAACTTGGGCAATTTTTTCCCAAGGCTGAAATCGAAGTGAGCTCATAAACTTGTAGACCAAAGGAAAGAAAACAGGAAGGGAAGGCAATAAAGGTTGCCTTTAAATCTATTTCCTAAATTTCTGTTAATGCCCTGTCAAAATGTTAGCGCTAACAGTCCTACATGTCATTTGTTGTATTTCTTCATACCAATCAGTATTGCAATATAGTTTGCATTGCTGTTTGAGGAGGAGGGTGGTGAACTTCTCTCTTAATTATTGATTTGGCTGTGACATTTCCAGATTGCTTTTTCCACCTCCAAATACCTTTATTTTCTGCAGTTACAGAGTTAGCATGGATGCACTGTGAAGACTGCCTTACTCAGTTCTGGCAGCACAGTCAGTGTGGTCCGAATGCACGCACACACGCACACACACACACACACACACTGTTGTGCACGTGAATCTGAGTCAAGATGCTTGTTTTAATTGTAAGTGCCCACACAAACTGTTGCTTCCTGGAGAATATCTATTTTGCTTTAAAAAATTATCCTTATTTATTTTTTTTTCATGGGAGTCCAGAAGGATTACTGAATACCTAGGTTTTATTTTTTTCTCCATTTGAGTATGTTTATACTTTCTTATTTGTTCTTGGGGTACATACTTTAATTTATCTCTTCAGAGGTAAGCAAAGTGGCTCAATCCATTGTGTGACATTTGGAAAGCACAGTTAAATTCATTAGTTACTAAACAACAAAGATGAACTTAAGAACAAGGATTCTAAAGAAAGGCAGATGACTCCCGTTTGACAAACACACAATTAACGATACTAAGTCATGTAGGAAGCAACATTTTAATAAATTTTGATGCACTCACACACGTGACCTCTCCCCAAATCAAAGCTGCATTTCATTTTGTAGACAGAGAAACTGAAGCATGGAAGGAAGGTTTTCTGAGGTCAAGTAGAGAACAGATTCCAGTCTCAGCGTTTTCATCAAAGCCATTCAGATTCCCAAGCTGTACGCGTGATCGCAGAGTATGTTTGCTTCTCGGGGAGTTTGGAATGAGGCAGGGCAAGCAGTCAGCGCGGTGAGAGCAGGAGAGAGGGGATGCGAGAGTTGGGCGCGCTTTAGGATGACAGGCACCTGCTTCGAGCCTCCAGAGCCTACATGTGAGAGCTGTACTCACGCTCGGGTCTCGTTCCCCATCCACGACTGCACCTGCATTGCAGAAGGCAGAGAAGGGCCTGAGCCACGGCTCGCGTTAAAATCAGAGTGAAAAAGATGATGTTGAATGGGGGTAACTCTACCAGCAAATACATCTTGATATTAATAAGAAAAGAATGGGGAGAATCAAGACGATAGCTGGATTTCCCAACCTGGTGGTGGTTTTACACACACACACACACACACACACACACACACACACACACACACACACAGGAACTTGATATATATATATATAATATAATCACATATATGTAATAATATATATATATATATAATCTTTCTTCCTTCTTTCTTTCCTTCTTTCCTTTCTTCTTTTCTTCTATGTATACCACAAAGAAGAATAGACTACTGAATGGATGTAGGAGGACATATTTCCAAGTTGCTGAGTTGCATTTGGTACTGAAGAATCCCTCCTTTGGCTCTGTGGTCTTTCCATCAACACTGAGTGAAAAAGTGAAGAGGACTTAGAGGCCGGGAAGGAGATGCTTTGTGTTGGCATGGAGAGAACTTCTCAGCAGGCTGCTTCTTGCCTTGGGGAGGCAGTGGAGAAAGAAAGCAGCCGGAAGCCCAGGGGACATCTTGGTTGCTAGAATAAAGCCTTCACTGTCTCCCGATAGCTTCCCATTGTAAGGTTCTCCTGGGCATTCAGAAGGAAGTGATAAAAATGACTGTATATTTGGGGCAAATTATATTAGCTCTTAGAATATCTTGATAAATCTTCTGATGGCCTTCTTTCATATTCCTTGCCAGGTGTCTTTGGGTGGAAATTGAGAAAGAAATATGGTTGTTGTATGAGTGTATGTGTGTGTGTGTGTGTGTGTGTGTGTGTGTTTTCTCTGTAATGTTTCCTATTTTTAGTGTTGATGAAGTTAAAATTAATCCTATGTGGCTGGACCAGCTCACAGTGCAGGACAGGTTTTGTGAAATTTTGATTGCTGTAGATTGAGTCTTTTTTGGCTCAAATCTAAGCAATAGAGGCCACACGTCTCCCTATTTGATGGTAGCTGTTGAATTCCTCTGCGGGCTTTCTCTCTCCTCATTTGTCTTTTCTCTCTGGTCATCGTTATGGCTTTGGCCTCTGCCTTCCTCTTCTCTCACAGTATAAGAACTGGGTGAATTCAATCCTTCCTCAGCTTCCAAAGCCACTTCCAGGCGGCTGCTTTCCAGTTTTATGTCTCTGGATAAGAACGGGATCCTGGTAGATCCACACATTCCAACCTTCTGCAACTCTCATTGGACCTTCTGGAGACGACTAGAAGCAAAATCATTTTCTCTCTCAAAGCTGGCTTGGTGCTATCTTGTAATCCCCCAGGACGGGCCTGAGCAGCATTGATTCTTCACTCTTGTTAACGTTCACGTTCTCCCAGTTATCAAGCCAAGTAGTTCTAGCTCCTTAATTTGCTATAGATCTATCTTCTGCTTTCTATCGGCATGAGGAAAGCCGCTGTCTTATTTCAGACAATTGGCAAACTTAGTCGGAAATACAATATTGTTCACAAATGGTCTTCCTTTTTCCGTTCTTGGCTTCCAGAATCATGAACTAATCACACTGATACCTTGCAATCTGTGGGAGAAATAACCTGGCCACTCACACGCTTTGAATCCCCAGGGGACTGACTGGTCCAACTTGTTATCACAATGCACAAGGTCCCTACCGTACAATGCCTAAAAGAAAGCAGCCCAGAGCTGCCCTGTCCTGCCTCATTTCCTCACTCTTCCCCAAAGATCCAGCTCAGCAGCATGATACACTTCCGTCAGCTGGTGCTCACCACCTCTTCTTACACCCCTACCTGTGCATTCTTCACCCTTTCCCCAGAAAGCTGTCCTGGATTTCCCCAACCAGATATAGATAGGTATCTCTATGAGCTCCTCAGTAACACAGAAGCAAGCCGTAAGCACTACAGGGACCTCTAATATGGTCCTGCCATTCCTGGGTGGTCTGTCCTCCTCCATGCAACAGAAACGTACCTTTTAGTTGGATTTGGTAGGTTAAGTAGAGATAAAAATCAGGTGTAATCTTATGGCTGAAAACTAGTAGTGCACAGTTACACTGAGATGTTATGTAGCCTGAATTAACTCTGAAGTATCCTCACATAAAGATCATTCACTTATTCATCCAATTCATTCATTCACTGTGATAGAGTTTCACTCTAGAGCCCCAGTATTGGCTTCACGCTTGCCACCTTCTTGTGCCAAGCACCCAACGGACTGGATTACAAGTGTGTACCACTCCACCTCGCTTTGTTTTCTTTTTAATGTTTCCTTTTCACTAGTTCCGGATAAAATTCTCTGTCATATTCTATGATTGCAATTCTGCTCAATATACACAAGTTAATTATGAATTTTTGCCACGAAACCCCAAAGGAATGACTCCCCTTTTTGTGGTAAAACATCTGTATAAATCAATCCAAAGAGTGGCAGTTAGCAATTTAAAAACAAGACATTTGACAGGCATAGTGTCTCATGGCTGCAATCCTAGCTATTGCGTATGGAAGGTAGAGATGAGAAGAATTGTGTTTTAAGATCCACCTTGGGCAAACGTTAAGGAAACCTCCTTTTTTTTGTAATAAAAAGAAATTTTATTTTGAACTTAAATACTTTATAACTTTTGTATCAAAGAATTTGAGCTGCCAGGTACCCATGGCTCAGTCTGTAATCCTAGGTACTCAGGAGGCTGAAATCTGAGGATTGTGGTTTGAAGCCAACACTGGGCAGGAAAGCCCCTGAGACTCTTTATCTCCACTAAACAAACAAACAAACAAACTACTAGAAATGCTGGGGAGAGGAGAAAGATGGCGCCGAAACAATAGGGAGGCACCCCGACTCGCACCAACTGAATAGCGAGCTGGGAACTCCAACACCCAACACTCCACCAAGAACCCAGCAAAACCAGCATCCAGAAGCAGTGGAGAAACGCAGGAAAACAAAAAGGAGCAAAAAAGAAGAACCGAAAACCTACACGGAGCCGGAGATTAATCGGGGCACCCTCCCCCCACCAGCCGGCCCTGGCCCAAACAGGGTCAGGCTGGGAAAGGGAAACCCGGCGATCGGCAGACAGGTTGCCAGGAGCGCAGAATCCATATAGCGGGAGACCCCACGGACACAAAGCAGGGTGCGGACCAAGACACACCCGGCAGCGACGAGAAGTTCGGGTCCACACCGGATTCGGACAAGGGAACCCAGTGCGGCAGAAAGAGGGAACGGGGGAAGCCACCACAACACTTCGCCAACCCCTGGAGGGCCAACGGCGGCGCGGGACACACACACAAAGCAGCAAAAGTGAGTCCCCCATAATCCCTTCCCCCAACGGGAGACCCAAGCCCGACAAAGAAGCTATAGCTCCCTCCCTCCCCCTCCCCACTCCCGTGGGAACAAAGGTCCCCCAAATCAGGCGGGAAGCTCCCATCAGGCGCTGGGAAGCCAGTCTAGCAGGGGAAGGGCGGAACAGCCCCAAGCCCCCAAAGGTTCCTGAACTGGCAGAACCGGCCCCGTCCCCTTCCCAACAGGGGCCGGGGACGGCCGGCAGGGCAAGCCCCACCCGAGGCGCCTAGACCTTGCGGACTCTTACAACTAAAATCACAGGTGCTGGTGGGCAATACCAGCCCAGCAGGGTCACCTGAGCCTGATCTCGTTCCCCCTCCTCGAAGCGGAGGCGAGGTCTGAGGGTGCCAAGCCACACCCGGACAGTCGATCCCACTGGGCCCCACACATACTGCCTCCCCCCCCCCAACGGACTCGCGGGAGGGCGCAAGCACAACCCAACAACCCAGGGCTCGCTCTGGGAGGCAGACCCCGCTAAAGTGCCTGTTGTAGGGGTCTCACAGTGCACAGGAGGGTGGGGCCCCGGCGAAAGCGCCCGCTCTGGTAGGCGTGCCCTGCACTGGTGGGCGGGGCCACAGCGACAGCACCTGCTGACGCAGACACGCCTACACAGAAGGGAGGGAAGATCTACACAGACTTCCAGATGCGCAAATCACAAAGAAACATAACTCAGTTCATCAAAGGACAAGCCAACTCGCCAGCTCCAAAAAGCAGCACGACTGGAGAGGAGATGGAGAATAAAAAAGCAAATGAGGACATGTTAACAGGAATGATCGAAACTGTCAGAAATGAAATCAGAAAACAATTCCAGGAGTTTAGAGCGGAAATCTGGAAGGACACCCAGGAAGCCAAGAAAGAAATGGAAGCAAAACTGGATACAATGCAAGCCTCGTTTAAAGAAATGGAAGCAAAAATGGATACAATGCAAGCCGCCTTTAAAGAAAATCTCCACACCCTGAGAATTGAAATGCATGAAAAAATAGATTTAAAATACAACTCTTTAAAGGAAGAAATTTCCACGATCAGAGCTGATATGACAACCATGAATAGCTCTCTGACATCCATAAACTCCGCAATTGAAACCATAACACAAAGAGTGGACCATATGGAATCCAGAATCTCTCGCCTGGACGATGAAGCAGCTGACAACAACCAGAAAATGACCACACTCCAAGAAAAGGTGAAGCTTCAGGGAAGATTACTCCAGGAACTAATGGACAAAGACAAGAGATATAATCTGCGCATAATTGGAATAGAAGAAGGAGCCGAATATCAGAGCAGAGGGCTTAATCATGTTCTCAATAAAGTTATTGCAGAAAACTTCCCCAATCTCACAGGGGACCCCATCCAGGTAACCGAAGCCTATAGGACACCTGGCAGGCCAGACCCCAGGAAAACCACCCCAAGGCACATAATATTCAAGACTACAGACCTCAAGATTAAAGAGCAAATTCTGAATTCAGCCAAAGCGAAGAAGGAAACTTTTTTCAATGGGAAGAGGATTCGAATAACATCCGACTTATCCACACAAACTTACCAAGCTCGAAGTGAGTGGAAGAACACCATCCAAGTACTTCAGAATAACAATTTACAACCTCGGATCAAATATCCAGCGAAACTGGAGTTCACATTCGAAGGGAGAACCAGATCTTTCCACACCAAAGAGGAGCTAAAGGAGTATGTGAATAAAAAACCAGCCCTACAGCGAATATTAAGAGGGGAAGCCCACCCAACAGAGATCGTAAAAGACACACAGACAGATTCAGAAAGAAACTTCAATAGCCAAAGTCCAGCAGAAACACAAGCTCACTAAAGACAAGAAGAAAAAAAAACAACAACAGGAAAAAACAGCCCAACAAGAAAATGGAAGGAGAAAAAACACCCTTATCCTTGATCTCTTTAAATATAAATGGCTTAAACTCCCCGATCAAGAGGAGCAGACTGGCAGAATGGATCCGCAAGCAAAAAGTTGACATCTGTTGTCTACAAGAGACCCACCTTACAGCAAGGGACAAAAACAGGCTTCGAATGAAAGGATGGAGCAAGATCTACCAAGCAAATGCACCCACCAAAACGGCAGGTGTAGCCATCCTGATCTCAGACAAGCTGGATTTCTCTTTAAAGTCCACTCAAAAAGACAAAGAAGGACACTACATATTGATACAAGGAAAAATCCAGAATCAAGACATCACGGTGATAAATGTATACTCACCGAACAAAAGAGGCCCGACATATGTCAAGCAAATTCTCACAGAATTACAGAGCAAGATAGATGCAAACACAATCATAGTGGGTGACTTTAATACTCCTCTCTCTCCAAGAGACAGATCCAACACCCAGAGGATTAGTAAGGGAGCTGAGGACCTAAATAACACCATTGCCCAAATGGATCTAACAGACCTATATAGAACCTTCCACCCTACAGAGACCCAATACACCTTCTTTTCAGCAGCCCATGGATCATATTCCAAAATAGACCACGTCATAGCCCACACAAAGAACCTCAGCAAATACAAAAGAATTGACATCATCCCATGTATTATATCTGATCACAGTGGATTAAAGGTAACCCTCAACAACAAAGGATACCACAGAGCCTATACACACTCTTGGAGGCTAAACCCCACGCTGCTATCCAACACTTGGGCCACAGATCAAATTAAAGATGAAATCAACGAATTCATAAGCCACAATGACAAAGAAAACACATCACAAAGAAACCTATGGGACACAGCTAAGGCAGTACTGAGGGGCAAGATCATTGCACTCAGTACCCACATTAAAAGAATGGAAGCAGAGCAGGTGAATACCCTCACGATGAAACTAAAACAACTGGAGAAACAAGAAATGACAGAATCTAAAACGACTAGGAGGGGAGAGATTACAAAGATTAAAGAAGAGATAAATCTGATTGAAAATAGAAAGACCATTCAACAAATAAATAAGACTAAAAGCTGGTTCTTTGAGAAAATAAACAAAATTGACAGACCCCTTGCAAGACTCACAAAAAAAAGAAGAGAAGAGACTCATATTCGTAAAATCAGGGACTCCACAGGAAAAATTACAACAAATACACATGATATTCAAACAATCATAAGGAGCTATTTCCAAAACCTCTACTCAACAAAAAACAATAATTTTACAGAAATGGATCAATTCTTAGAGAAGTACAAACTGCCCAAACTGAACCAAGAAGAAATAAATCAACTAAATAAACCAATAACTTACGGTGAGATACAGGAGGTAATCAAGAACCTCCCTACTAAGAAAAGCCCAGGCCCAGATGGATTCACCAATGAATTCTACAAAACCTTTAGTGAGGAGCTAATTCCAATACTCCTCAAACTCTTCCGCGAAATAGAAACGGAGGGAAAAATCCCGAACTCATTCTACGAAGCTAATATCATACTCATCCCCAAACCAGGCAAAGATCCAACAAAAAAAGAGAACTACAGACCAATATCACTAATGAACACAGATGCAAAGCTCCTCAATAAAATATTAGCTAACAGGATCCAGAAAGTGATCAAGAATATCATACATCATGACCAAGTAGGCTTCATCCCTCAGTCACAAGGATGGTTCAACATCCGTAAATCAATCAATGTAATTCACCACATAAACAGAACTAAAATAAAGAATCACATTGTTATCTCAGTCGATGCCCAAAAAGCCTTTGACAAAATACAACATCCATACCTATTAAAAGCTTTGGAGAGAACAGGAATAGATGGAACATTCCTCAAAACAATAAAAGCCATATACAACAGACCAACTGCTAATATCATATTAAATGGAGAGAAACTTAAATCATTCCCCCTAAACACAGGAACAAGACAAGGATGCCCACTCTCCCCACTTCTGTTCAACATAGTGCTGGAATCCCTAGCCATAGCAATAAGGCAAGAGGAGGACATCAAAGGGATCCACATCGGCAAGGAAGAAATCAAGTTATCCCTATTCGCAGACGACATGATCTTATATCTCAAGGACCCAAAAAACTCAGTACCCAAACTCCTACATCTAATAAACCAATTTGGCAAAGTAGCAGGATACAAAATCAATCCACAAAAGTCAGCAGCTTTTCTGTACACCAGCAATAGACAAACAGAAAAGGAAATTATGGAAACGATTCCATTTACAGTAGCCAAAAAAAGAATAAAGTACCTAGGGATCAACTTAACCAAGGATGTGACGGACCTATTCAATGAAAACTACAAAAATCTAATAAGGGAAATCAAAGAAGACACAAGGAGATGGAAAGACCTCCCATGCTCATGGGTAGGCAGAATCAATATAGTGAAAATGGCCATACTGCCCAAATTGTTATACAAATTCAATGCAATACCTATCAAAATCCCAGCCACATTCTTCACTGAAATAGAGAAACCAATCCATAAATTCATATGGAACAGCAAAAAACCTAGAATAGCCAAAGCAATTCTAGGCAAAAAACATAGTGCAGGAGGTATCACCATACCAGACTTCAAGCTCTACTACAAGGCCATCATAACAAAAACAGCATGGTATTGGTATAAAAACAGATCGGAAGACCAGTGGATTAGAATTGAAGACCCAGAAATAAAACCGCACTCTTACAGCCAACTGATATTCGACAAAGGAGCTAAAGACATACAATGGAATAAACATAGCCTCTTCAACTACTGGTGCTGGGAGAACTGGGCAGCCATATGCAGAAAACTCAAAGTAGACCCAAGCCTATCACCATGCACCAAGATCAACTCAAAATGGATCAAGGACCTCAACATCAGACCTGAATCCTTGAAACTACTGAAGGACAGAGTAGGAAAGACACTAGAACTTATAGGCACAGGAAGGAACTTCCTGAATAGAGTCCCAGGCGCACAACAAATAGGGGAAAGACTCAACAAATGGGACTACTACAAATTAAAAAGTTTCTGCACAGCTAAGGTCATAGCCACCAAAATAGAAAGACAGCCAACGATATGGGAAAGGATATTTACCAGCACAGCAACAGACAAAGGCCTGATATCTGTCATCTACAGAGAACTCAAAAAACTAAGCCCCTCCAAGCCCAATAAACCTATTAGGAAATGGGCAAAAGAGCTAAAGAGAGACTTCACAAGAGAAGATATAAAAATGGCAAAGAAACACATGAGGAAATGCTCAACATCCCTGCTAGTAAAGGAAATGCAAATAAAAACAACCCTGAGATACCACCTCACCCCAGTTAGAATGGCCTATACTCTGAACTCAGGAAACAACAAATGCTGGAGGGGCTGTGGGGAAAGAGGAACCCTTCTCCATTGTTGGTGGGAGTGCAAATTAGTACAGCCACTTTGGAGAACAGTATGGAGGTTTCTCAAAAAGCTCAATATAGACCTACCCTATGACCCAGCCATACCACTCCTAGGCATCTATCCTAAACAGCAAAACCCAAGATATCAAAAGGACATTTGTACTTCCATGTTTATCGCAGCACAATTCACAATAGCCAAAATTTGGAAACAACCCAGATGCCCCTCCACAGATGAATGGATCCAAAAAATATGGTACTTATACACAATGGAATACTACATAGCGATTAGGAATGGTGAAATATTGTTATTCGCAGGGAAATGGTCAGAACTAGAACAAATAATGTTGAGTGAGACAAGCCTAGAACACAGAAAACAAAGGGGCATGATCTCCCTGATATATGACTGTTAACAAAGGGAGATGGAGAGACAGTAGAGACCAAGTCTGTGAACACTGTATATGTGCTTGATACATTGTATACTGCATATGGGTCTACCTGACCTAGACAAGGGATGGGAAAACAGGTTGTAAGATATCACAAGAAATGTACACAATGCGCTACTATGTAAATGCACCCTCTTTGCACAGCACCTTGTAAAAAAAAAAATTTATGTTCAATTGATAATAAAAAAAAATTAAAAAAAAAATTTTCCCAAATTTATGGGCTGGGGATATAGCCTAGTGGCAAGAGTGCCTGCCTCGGATACACGAGGCCCTAGGTTCAATTCCCCAGCACCACATATACAGAAAACGGCCAGAAGCGGCGCTGTGGCTCAAGAGGCAGAGTGCTAGCCTTGAGCGGGAAGAAGCCAGGGACAGTGCTCAGGCCCTGAGTCCAAGGCCCAGGACTGGCAAAAAAAAAAAAAAAAATTCCCAAATTTACCCCTTCATACACCCTCCAATCCCATGGGAATGTCTGTGCCCCTCACTGTTCCTCAATAAACAGTCTTTGCCTGTTGATGATCAAAAAAAAAAAAAAAAAAAAAAAAAAAAAAGAAATGCTGGAAGTGGTGCTGTAGGTCAAGTGGTAGAGCGCTAGCCTTGAGCAAAAGAAACTCAGGGACAATGTCGAGGCCCTGAGGTCAAGCTCCAGGACCAGCACCAAAAACAAAAAACAGAAAAAAAAAAAGAAAAAGAAAGGAAAATACATCAATTACTGGTTCTCCAGTAGCATAATAAAAGGGATAAAGATTTATTTATCTGATTAGGAAATTAATAAAGAGCAAAAGAATTTAGAAGACCAAGTGAGACAGAATAGGATCAGAGGATAATTCAAGGAAGATAACAAGGCTAAGATTGTGTGGCAAAAAGGAAACCTCCTTTTAACCAATAGAGTTAGGAGTGATGATGTGTGCCTATCCCTACATGATGGCCGGCTCACAGTCCAAACAAGCTGGGCTGAAAACAGAACTTAATGCAAAATAACAAGTATATAAAGGGTGAGGAGTGTGGCGCAGGTGACAGAGGACCTGCTTCGCAAGCTTGAATTTAGATCCAAACAAATAAGCAAACCACCCTTTGATAGCAAACAAAGGAATAAGGGATCTTTTCTTGAAATTAAAATAAAAAAATTCTAACAAACGCCGAGTTGTTTGTTGTCGTCTTGATGGTTCCCACTTCCTCTCTGTCAGTGTCATGGGTGGGGAGATTCTCCGTGGGTTCTTGTTCCAGTGTGGATCCAGTCTCCTCTGCTCCCATTCGCCGTAATTCATGTTGATGAAGAAAGTGTAGAGCTCCAGCGAGGGACAATGGTCAAATTGTTTCCAAAAATTGCATCTCGTGTTTAAAGTAGAATAAAAGCTTTTCCACACAGAGTGAGGAGGACTGGAGATAGGAGATGAAAAGCACACACAGTGAAGAAGAGAAACCAAAATGAAGGAGTGAGAGGGGAAATACATTTGGACAGCAGGAAGTGGCAAGGCATAACACGAAATAAGAAAGGAATAAAAGTGTGGAGCGACAGGTGGGCAAGCTAGAAATCAAAATTAATGACATGAAATACAAAGTCTGCAGACAGAAAGTGCAAGTAACAGAAGAGCAAAAGAAAGCATTCCAGTTGCTTGTGATTTAAGTTCCGAGGTGCCCATTTGCTCTCATTTTATAATGACATAGTGTTTCGTATATTGCGTTACTTGAAGTAATTTCTTAAATTTAGAATTTGGAGACTGCTTCTTTACTTTGACATCAATCTTAAGGCACAGAGAAAAATGGGTTGATATACCTATGTCCAGCTGGCTTGATGAACACATGAATAGCACTTTGTCAATGTGAGTACGCGGCACTATTAGCTGAGCAGACACCTCTCTTCTTTCTTTCTTTTTCTTTCTTTCTTTCTTTCTTTCTTTCTTTCTTTCTTTCTTTCTTTCTCTCTCTCTCTCTCTCTCTTTCTCTCTGCTGCCACTAAATTCAGCTTGAACTCAAAGATCTCTTGTTCTAGCTTATGTTTTTCTTTTTTTTTCTGCTCCTGGGGCTTGAACCCTGAGCCTGGGCACTGTTCCTGAGTTTCTTTTGCTCAAAGCTACCACTCTACTACTTGATCCACAGCACTACTTCTGGCTTTTTGTTTTGTTTTGAGTAGTTTATTGGGGATAAAAGTCTCACAGATTTTCCTGCCCAGGTTGGCTCCGAACTGTTATCCCCAGACATCAGCCTCCTGAGTAGCTAGGATACTAGGCATGGGACACCAGCACCCAGCTTCTAGCATGATTTCTAGTATAGTTTCCCCCCACCCCCCCAAGGCTAAGATCAAGCTTAGATCCTCATTTGACAGATCTCAGCTTCCTGAGTAGCTAAGATTATGTATTTATCTTCCACTTTCTCTTTCTGATGTGTACTTAAGTATTTGGCCTTTAGAAGCCTGTTAAGTAAGACTTCTAAAAGAGTGTAGAACAAAATGCACAGTTTTTTTTTTAAGTAAAATATTGCTTTAGTCTCTAGTCTCTACTCTCTGGGGAGTCAATATTCAAAAACAATTTCATATTTTATGGTTTTTTAATGTCCTCTTCCTGAGCATATTAATGATTACAGATATTTCAGAGTTTTGGCACTCCAAGTGTGTAAAGACAGACCCTCTTAGTGTAAATATTAACCTGGGGGTATTAACAAAAATCATTCCAGGTTCATTTGAATGATGATAAGAAGTAAGTCACAAAGCAGTCTGTCTTTGCATAAAGTGATGGTTACAAACGTCCATGGTAAATAATGTTCTCACAAATAAATACGTAACTCTGGAGCCAGTTTTTGTGAAAAACAATTTCCTCGCTTATTAGGTTTTGCTGCTTCTCAACATGTAATTGCTAAGCGTTAGCTATGTTGAGGGCACCGGGCTCTAAAGTCAAGCCATTAGAGAGGGATGGAGATTTTACAAAAGTACGGATAATGGCACAATAGGTGAGATCATACTGAGCGTCACCACCTAAATGCTCACGGGGCTTCAAGGGGTCAGAGCAAGGCATCTGGCTGCCCAGAGTTAGACACGGAGTGGAGATTAGGTCATGGCGACTTGAGGCGTGAGGAGCAGCTGGGAAGTAGAGGCAGAAGCTGGGACCCTCCTCCAGCTGGGGTTCTTCAGCTTGAGACACTCATCCTATTTCATTGGGGATGACGCTGTTGATCTCATCCTGCATTTTAGCTTTCTTTTCCTAAACTCTGCTAAGGGGCCAGAGTTAATCACAGTGATGAATCCCACCCCCCCGCCCCTTCTTTTTTCTGAAGCCCCCCTCACCTCTCCCCACACCATTCTTCCAGTTGATTCCTCTTTCTCCCCTCCCCTTGGCGGCTGAGTGGCACTGGGCAGCGCAGGGCTCGGTGGAGGTTGTTGGATCCACTCTCGGGCTGAGTCCTTTGCAGTGTGAGCGTGTTCCCAGCACACGGAGACGCCTCATTCCGCGTGGATCCGTCCCGCGTGCCGCGCTCAGGGCAGGGGCTGGGGGGGGGGGTCAACGCTCGTGGGGAGGCCCCGGGGTCCCCAAGACACGACAGCGCCTCAGCAGGGCGCTCCACCGCTCCAGGAGCGACCTCGCCCCCCTCCTTCCTCTGACCTGGGCGCGGGGCGTGGGGGCTGCACCTGCTACTTCCCCGCAGGAAGCCCCAGAGCCAGGGCGGCGGCCTGGGTGGCACCCCACATCCGATCCCCCCTCCCCCCCAGGACAGGGAAACACCTCTTTGCTTGGAGAACGTGAGAGGAAAAAAAAACAATCCTGGGGCTGAGCGCGGGGATTCCCTGTGCAAGGAACCCCCCATCTTTCTCCCGGGTGAGCCCACGGCGGCCCTCAAATCACCGGGCACCCCCTCTTCCAAGGGGAGGGAGGGTCTGAAGCTCTCCGGGGGGTCCGCTAATGAGGTGGCCCCCATTGGCGGTGCGAGGGCACCCCCGTGCCGTCACTGGGCTATACTAAAGAGGGGGCGCCCATTGGCTGGGCCTCCAGCCCTGGGGGTGGGGAGGGGGGGGACGCTTTGCTGGCTCGCCGGGCTCGCAGGAGCGGGGGTGGGGGCGCCGGCTCGGGCTCCCGCTGTCCGGGCTCCGTGTGGGGCGCACGCGGGGACCCCCCCCCCCATACCGCGGACTGCTCCAGCGGGAGTCGGTCCCCTCGGCACCGCGCGGCGCGCGCCCCGCATCGCCCCTCTTTCTAGGCACGGTGCGTTTTTCTCCCCGCCCTCCCCGTTTTCCCCAGCGAAGTAACTTTTGCCTCGCCCCCCCCCCCGCCCGCCCGCCCCCCGCAGTCCTGGGGACCAGAGGCGGCGCCGAGCCGGGGGCGGTTCCTTGGCAGCGGGGATCCCCGTCACAGCCAGACTTTTTGCTCCTGGATTTGCTTTTGCATCATCTCCGTCGTACCCTAAAAAAAAAACAAAAAACACCCAAGCCCGAGCCGGGCAGTCCCCGTGCAGCCCCCCACCCCCCACCCCCCCGTCCCCTCCACCCCTCCGCGGGGGTCCCCGGCGCCCCTCCGCCCGCCCTCCCCGCCGCGGCCGCCGGCGCGGGCGGCTCCCCCTCGGTGGGAAAGCATGGTGGATCTGGAGAGCGAGGTGCCCCCGCTGCCCCCCAGGTACCGGTTCCGGGATTTGCTGCTGGGGGACCAAGGATGGCAAAACGACGACAGGTGAGAGGGCTCGGCGCCCGGCAGCCAACGGAGGCCCCGGGGCGCGGGGCGCGGGGCGCGGGGCGCGGGGGCTGCGCACCCGGGGCGGGCGAGGAGCCGCCTTCCCGTCCCCGCGGTGGGGATGGCGGGGCCGGCGGTGCCTCTCGGCCGGGATTGGTCTTTTGTGTGCGGTGCCGGGCCGGGCGCGCGCCGGCGGGAGGCTGCGAGCGAGCCGAGGTGGCGTTTGCCAGCCACGGGCTCGGGATCGCGGCGCCCGGCCCGCTCCGGGGCTCTGCTCTCGGGGTGGTGGCTCTGCACCGGCACCCGAGTGAATGGAACGAGCGCCTTGGAAACTTGCGATCTCCTGCAAATGCTCCCTGATTCCTGGAATCGGGAGAGCAGGACTGCCTGCCGTACCGTGGGGAGAGAGACTTGGGGTTGGGGTGGGGTGGGGTGGGGTGGGGTGGGGGGGGGCGGGGGAGACCTGGCTGGGATTAAATACGTAATAGGTAGCTGGAGAAACTGGCCACTCTGGGGATGGAAAAGGCTTCCTTTGGCCCCAGGAACGGTGGCTTTTTATTAATCATGGTGACCTGTAGCATGGTGACAATCGTTACCATCGTTCCGTCGAGAGTGCATTTTGCCATCTCGGTAATAAACGCCTCAAAATGAGAAGTAAGTTTTCAAAGTGGAATGTTTGTTATTAGCAAGGTATTGTTGCTCTTCTTTTTGTTCTGTTTTTTTTTTAAATCAAAGCCCCACTGCGTCCCGCCGTTGAATGTAGGACATTCCCTTGTGTCTGGTCTCCTTCTGAGCTTCGTTGAATTCCGCGTAGCCCCCAATGGACGTCTCGTCCACCCCACGGCGCCTCGTGTGAGGTTTCAATGATCGCGTCCACAAGGGGCCCTCCCTTAAACCGGAACGATTCCGTGAAGTTCAGTTTGGCATTCCCTAACAGATCGGTGATCGGTTGGGTCTGTCATCTCCAGTGTGTTCACCGAGAGGCTCTGCACATCCCTTCTCCCCAACCCAGAGCTCAGGAACCAGCTGGGCACTCCCCCCCCACCCCCCCCCCCCCCCGGGGTTCACACCGGACATCAGCTCTGGGCGTGTCCCTCACAGGGAGACGGGTGTGTAAAGGATGCTTTAGGCAATGAAGTTGTTCCATTTTGGGCAAAACAAACAAGAAAACCCAAGTATGGAGCCCAAACATAGAGTAGCCGAGGCATTAGCAGCGCGGAAGGGCGTCCGATTAACTGAAGGTGCTGGAAGAGAATCTTTAGGCAAATTTGCAATGCCCATCAACACTTGGATGAAGGGATTTCACCTCCTCAAATGGCTGAGCAGTGCAGCCCCGGGCTTCGGGCTTCTGCGATTGGATCTGTATTCATTTCAGGGCATGGAGATCTTCATGAACTTTGTTTTCAAGGACTTATGTTCAGGAATTGTTTGGAAACCCCCAGCTTAGGAAGTGTGAGCTGGTGAGATACGTAGGAGGCAAGCTTTGTTCAGAGCACCCATGGTGTTTGCTTATCTGTAACATCACAGCGAAGGCGAATCGTTGGTTTGCTGCCCTCTTCTTTTCTAAAGATGCTGGAGAAATGCTTCAGTAATTAAGAATGTCGGTTAGTTACACATGACCTACATGAGTCATGACTGTAGTAAAAAGTTTTGCACTGTCATTTAAATTTTCTTTCATAATGAAAGTTTAGTCTATTTCCTACCTTTTAACTTGAAAATCAGTCCACATTTACTGTGAAAATAAAGTTCATAATATTAAAAATAATTTTTAATAATTGGGTTTGTGGTTTCATAAAAGGTACTATTTAGTTTGGGTAAGTTGTGTGTGTGTGTGTGTGTGTGTGTGTGTGTGTTAACAGAGGGATCTAGAATTCAGTCCTTGGTTTAACATCTCATTGATGTTAAGTCATTCAACCATTAGGAGGCTCAGGGTCTGTTTGTATAACATGTGCTTCAGGAATATCCACCTCATTCACCTGTGACCAGCAGAAAGAGGTGCAGAAGGATAGGACCAGCAACCAAAACTATCAAAGTGCTTTATCAGTGCTGTATGCTATTTCGGGAATGTTCCCATAGTCCTTGATGATAAGGGAATTCTTTCAGGGACAGAGAGACAGAACTTTGGAAAGCACACACTCATCTTGGGCATTATTTTCTCATTAGAGCAAAGAGATATCTCACATACACACCTTGGTAAGTCCAGTTTCTCAGGGAACCCTTAAGCTCCCCCATTTGACTAATAATAATTTAATAGCACCTAGCCTAATGTGTTCTCTTGGAATGTGGCTTCTTCCCTTCTTCTAATTTGCAGTTTGCGATTCTGTTTTTATTACACCCTCCCCCCACCCCAGGATCCCACAGTAAGTAAAACTACCTCTTGTTTGAAATCAGGGTACCACCCATTCCTCTGTCTGTTTGAGTTGACCAGGAAGTGCTCTTCCATCCTGGAGTTTGCAGTGGATGGTTTCCACCAACAGATATACTGAGGGCCATGCTTCTGGTCTCCAGAAGCATGTGTCCTGGAGCACTTCCCCCCCTCCCCACCAGGTCTGCAGGGTACAGGCGCTGCTGGAGAGCCACTGACCGAATCCAGAAGTGTGTAATAAGCATCTTAGTTGCTTTGTTCCTCGCTGGGGTCATTTAAAGCATGCTCTGCACGCATTGTGCCCCAGAAGACGGAAGGCCAGTCACTCCCAACTCTAGCTGCCTCTGCTCTTCCGCGATTTTCGGCCAACAATTCCTAAGAAAAGTACTTAAGCTCCAATCTTATCTCAAAGTAGACTTCAGGGGGGCAACACGAATCAATATGGCCACCTGCAGTGTTCGGAGATAGAACCTAGAAATAAATGTGGAGACAGTTTCTACCCTGGACAATTTCGAGTCTTCCCTTTAGGAGGCATTGAACTTGTTAACCAACACAGTGAATTGAAACCCCTCATTCAGTTCAATTGCTGAGAGGTACTAAGCATTCTCCATCTGTACCTATACATGCATATATATATATATATATATATCTCCATACATGTAATTTTAAGCTACATGGTTACTAGGACATGGTTGACTACTATGAGACAAATCAGTGAGGCAGGTGACAGATATGTGAAGCGATATGGTTAAAGAGAAAGGAAAGATGAGGCCACTGGCATACAGGAAGTGTGTGTTCCGTATCATAGATTTTCTACAAAACAGAAGTGAATAGATCACCTAATTTGTCTGTACTATCTTCCCTCCCCCTCCAAGTAATATCCATGTTATGTATCTAACAGATGTGCAGTGGATATGTAATCTGTATAGAACCTGTATCTTTACATTACCACAACCAAATCCTTATATAATTCCCTTCCTTCACTTGCACTTTTACGTCCTTTCCTGAACAGAACATCAGGGAACAGAGACTTAATGTTGCAGAGAATTTAGCACATAGTGCTGGTGCTGTGAGCTATGAAATAAATCTGGGAATTGCTCAGGAAGAATTCTTCTTATGCCTTTGGGATGCCTGTTTTGTGTAGGGTGTGCATGTATTTTTTTGGTATCCCAAGTAGAAGACAAAAACCTATTTCAACCACTTTATGAATGTATTTAATGGCCATTTACCCACTCAGCTAATGTTTGAAGGTTTGCTTTGCCTTAGGTTCTCATTAAGTTAGGTTACAGAAAAGCATGTAGAAACCTAGGAAGCAGTACTTCTTGATGTGCAGGTGTTTCTTGTGATAATAGAGGTGAATTTCTCCCAGAGTACTGTTTATGTTATCACGAGGTCATCATGGAATTTCTTTGGTAGACTTTCTATTTTTAGATAACAAGAGCATTTTTCATCATTTGCAGATAGGGTATTCAATGCAGACTTGAAAATATAATAGCTGAAGTCTCCGTATTAGAGATGGCTCAAGATATCCAAAACATTCTGAATATAATATTTAATATTTTGTGTCTTGTCATTCTTTAATTGACATTCGCAAGTCGATGCTGAATCTAATGGGCTTTGTACAGAAGGTGTTCTCTGATAAGAGAGTGACTAAATCTGTAGTATTATAAGTCATGATATTCTATTGAATACTTCTATGATTTATAAATCAATAAAGATTTAGAGCAGCCTCCTAAAATAAAACACTGGTAGGTCTCATGTTTAAAAAGTTTTCAAATTCAACTTAATTTTGTTGGAAGGGGGATGTACAGAGGGATTACAGTTACATGGGTAAGGCTATGAGTACATTTCTTGTTGACCATTGTTACCCCCCTTAGGTCCCCCCATCCCCCCATCCCAAGTTGTAAAGTTCATTTCCAACATCGTGTCTTGTGAGTATTGCTGATGCATTGGTTCACCCTTTGTCTTTTGTTTCACCATTTTGTTATTCCCCTTCCCTTCTCCAAATCAGATATTCGTATATTTAAGACACAAGACACACAATAATGATTTAGAACAGCCTCCTAAAATAAAAGACTGGTAGGTCTCATATTTACAATTTTTCAGACACTTAGTATGAGCCTTCATTCTCTTTCATCGTGAGTTAGTCATTTTAAAAGTACTTTTAAAATGTACATTTTTAAAAGTACATTTTAAAAGTGTACTTGATGTGGATAAATTGGTATAATTTCAATTATTGTTAATGGCCTTTTAAAGATACAGTCATAAAGAAGTAGGACATTAATTTAATTAAGATGGTTCTCATGTTTTAAAAAGCCAGGTCAGTTGTTTTAGCTACAATAACTTTAAGTGTATTTTTCATGTCTTAAGGGTAGCACTTAAAAGTAATATTAGCAAATTTCCTATGACTGAAACCATAAAAGAATTTCAACAAAGTACAAGTCAATGAACAGTTAAGAGTTATTTATAAAATAAGGAAAAGATTGGGGCTAGAAAGTGGCTTAGTGGTAGAGCCCTTGCCTAGCATGCATGAAGCCTTGGATTTGATTCCTCAGTATCATACAAACAGAAAAAGCCGGAAGTGGTACTGAGGCTCACGTCGTAGAGTGCTAGCCTTGAGCAAAAAGAAGCTCAGGGACAGTGCTCAGGCCCTGAGTTCAAGCCCAAGACCAGCAGCAACAACAAAAACAAGTATAAAAAAAAGGGAAGGAAAAGGTTTCAGTAGTATGTCTAGTATACTTTTGGAGCATGTGAAATTTTAGGTATTACCTTGTAGTTTGTATGTGTATATGTATATCCATATGTATATCTATATATAACTTTTATTTATTCTTTCTTATAGTAGTGGGTTTTGAACTCAGAGCCTGTACTTGCTCAGAAGATATTGTACTCCTTGAACCATGTGTTGTAAAATACATTACTCTGTAATAAAATGAAGTTGTGGGAAGGGGTTTTGTATTTTCACATGAGACATTTTTTATAAGCCATCAATGTTATCTCCTGTAATAAATTCTATCTTATTTGGAACAGTATTCATTTACGATAAAGTGTTTATTTTGAGTTTATAAACTCAGGCCAGTCACTACACTTTAAATATTTTGAGTGTGATTAGCATGAATGAAATGTTATTTTTAACTTTTAGTTCTAGAGTCAGCCAAATACACACATTATTAAACTTATTTGATAATTAATGTTAAAGATTAAAGAAATTCTTATGATTATTTTTTAGCCTTATCAATAGTGTAAAGAGAAATATCCAGAAATAATGCAATAAAAACCCAGAAACTGAAAGAACTAATGTAAAAACTCACTTTTAGCTGGGCACTGGTGTCTCATGACTGTCATCCTAGCTACTCAGGAGGCAGAGAGATCTGTGAGTGGTGGTTCAAAGCCAGCTCAGGAATGAAAGTCTGTGAGACTCTTTCTCCAATTAACCACCCAAAAAGGTGGAAGTGGAGCTGTGGTTCAAGTGGTAGAGCACGAGCTTTGCACAAAAGAACTCAGTGACAGCCAGGAGACCAGGCATTCACCCCCTGTACTCACACCTAAACTAACAAACACACCCGAGTTTAAATATGTACAGTGTATTACAAAGAATACAGAGGCGTTACTTTGATAATTCACTACTATTTTTCAGTAGTGGCAAGAATTCTTATATTTTCTAAGGAAACATAGAGGGTTTTTTTCCCCCTTTGAATAACATTGGAAGGTGACTATTCCAGTGCCATAGAATCCATTTGAGGAATGTGAGTCTCCTACTAACCATGATAGACTCTTTTCACGGATGTGGCTCTGGATTATTCATCCCTTTCTCTAAGTCTTAAATTTTTAACTTTGTAAAGTAAATCCATATGCATTAAACTCTGGACAGAGGACGTAGAAGGCATTAATCACTTTCTGTACATAAAAGTTGTAATGCTTTATAGAGATTTACACTTCTACCAAACAATTTTCTCCTGGCTCAACTCAGTCTTGAGAATGGGTGTCAAAATTTCCTTCCAGGTGAGTGACCAGGGAAATGATTTTGCCTAACTTCAGTTATTGTACCAATGTTACTAAAAAAAATGCACTTTGCTTTTCTGTTAGTAACTTAATTTTCACAAAAATATACTTAAAAGAAAATACGAAAAATATTGAGTATGAAGGCTAAATACTCATCGCTTCAGTCTTCAATATTGAAAGCAAACAAAAAATTAAATCAACAATGTATGTACTAACATGTACCAGTAGCTAGCTTATGTCCTTTTTTTAATGTTAAAAGTGAATCCAGTGTTTCTCTTGGCTGTTACTTTTTGTGTTCTTGGTTATTAAATGTTTTCAGGATTTGTAAATCATTTTGTCATATGTGATTCTTCTGTTTAGCATTATCGCATTATATATTATTTGCCATCTGTTTACAGTGAAATTAGGCCAGTTGCTTTTAATAAATAGTTGAGATTAAGTTAGTATTTTTGAAGCAATATTTAGTATCTTCCATCAAGATCTTTGTTGTAGACTGGGAATATGGCCTAGGCAAGTGCGCTTGCCTCGTATACATGAAGCCCTGGGTTGGATTCCTCAGCACCACATATATAGAAAAGGCCAGAAGTGACGCTGTGTCTCCAGTGGCAGAGTGCTAGCCTTGAGCAAAAAAGAAGCCAGGGACAGTGCTCAGGCCCTGAGTTCATGGCCCAGGACTGGCCAAAAAAAAAAAAAAAAAAAAAAGAATCTAAAAGTAGGACATCCATCTTATCAAATAAACAGGAGTTTTAGACAAGGTGTCTGGGAACTTAAATATAATGTAATGTAATTGTGGAAAATCTTAAAGGATATTGGAAATATATCATAGTATGAGTAGGTTACAATGATTGTTAAAATAGTAAAGCCAATTCTATTCTGGTTAATTAAGGCTTCCCTGGATAAAGTTCTAGTCAAGTTGTGGCAAACTGGATCTTTCTCTTTCTGAAGTTATTTCATCCCTCTTAGTAATATCCTGAGGAATTCCTTACTTGGAGTGGATTACTCTATTGCAAACATCAAAAAATATTAATAGCTCAATGACTATGTGCATGTGATCCTATAAGATGATGCTAAATGGAATGAATTACAAGATATGGAACCAAGAAGTTTATCATTGGTGTTATTTTTATGTGAAATTATTTCTTTTTTTATTTTGTTCCTCTTCCCTATGTTTCAACCGCTGTTGTCACTGTATTTGATTTTGGTGCCCTGGGTATTGTGTATATGTTTATCTGAATTAGGGAAGGGAAGGGAAACATCAAAATGGTGAGGTAAAGGATAAAAGGCGAACCAATGCAATGTCAATACTTACAAGACAATATGCTGTAAACTAACTGTACAACTCAGGGGTGGGGCTGGAGAGGAAGGAAGGTGGGAGAAAAATGAGGGAGGAGGTAACAAGTTGGACCAGAAATGTACTCACTATCTTACATATGTAACTGCAACCCCTCTGCACATCACCTTGACAATAAAATTAAATTAAAAAAATCAAGAAGTACACTGCACTCTAGGGATAAAATTGTAAACAAAATAGATCTAGTTCTGACCACCATAGAATTTATACTTGTGGAAAGAGCCATGTTCGTTTGTGCTAATCCTGGGGCTTGAACTTTGGGCCTGGGGGCTGTACCTGAGCTTTTTTGCTTAATGCTCTACCACTGAAGTTGTGAGCAAATGAACAAACTGTATATCAACAAGCGAACTGTGTCAAGACGTATATGTGACACACACCAAACACTGAATTATTTAATGTAGTCGATATTAGGTATTTAAACTTAATATATATTAGTAAGAAATAATTATCATGCTTAATTCTAATTTTGCATATAAATCAGCAGTTTCCCCCCTCTTATATAATCATGAGTTTTACTTTAGTCAGCCAAACTGCATTCTTAGTTTTTAAGGCTGCAACTTTTCTCATGCCTCGTGCTCAGTTCCTGTGGTTTTCTGAGTTCGGCGTTTGTGTTCCTGTGAGTGAACAAGAGCTGTGGTAGTTCGTGGGAGCTGAAGTTCACCTGCACGCCACCTCCCAGGGTGCCAAACTCCAAGCTTTGCTCGGGTGAATTTGGCCTCACAATCTGTCCCATCCCCGAGGATCAGGTGATGGAGTATTTGAATGCACAAGTCTCATGTAGGTAAGTAGGGAAGATGTCCAGCTTGAAGAAGGTGCTGGATCCTTTCACAGCGGTTATACAAACAGCAGTAGGGCTGACTGAGGTGAGAAACGGTTGGCCTAGACTCCTGAATAACCAGCTTAATAACGTGAACAGGCAGACCATACAAATCTAGTCGTAGCTGTGTGATAAAGTCAAGGGCAGCAGGAGCCACTGCACCAGCTTGGAAAAATACTGCTGATGTCAACTAAATGAGATACTGCACCGACGGTGTTCCTTCAGACTGGCAGGTGGACACTACTTGAGAAGTCTGTAAAGTCCTCATTGTCTGGAGGAATATGGGCAGAGACTTCTACGACATGGATGAAGAGCATAGCCAAGAGATCAGGGACAGCGGGAGTTGTTGCTATCATTTTGACTTGATCATGGATCTCCTCCTCCTCCTCCTCCTCCTCCTCCTCCTCCTCCTCCTCCTCCTCCTCCTCCTCCTCCCCCCTCCTCCTCCTTCTCCTTTTTTTTCCTCCTTCTCTTCTTTCTCTTCCTCTTTCGCTTCCGCTTCCTCCTTCTCCTTCTCCTCTTCCTCCTCTTCTTCTTCCTCCTCCCCCACCTTCTTCTTTCTTCCTCCTTCTCCTCCTCCTCTTCCTCCTCCTCCTCCTCCTCTTCCTCCTCTTCCTCCTCCTCCTCCCCCCCCCTCCTCCTCCTCCTCCTCCTCCTTCTCCTCTTCTTTTAACCATTAAAGGAATAGAAACAGACGCCTGGCTGTCAAGTGAGGGATTGGCACACAGCCCAGCTGTAACCCTTGACCCCTTTCTATTTAAAGTCTTGGCTTTCCCTTTCTTCCAAACCACCCTCTAATAGGTTCTGTATTATTTCAGTTATGCCAATGTCTTAATCAAGGAGAATAATTCCTTCTGTGAATGTACTTTTTGAACTTGGAGTTGTATTACTTCCAATTGTCACAGTATGTAAATATGTGCAAGAAGTGGACTTTGCATACAGAGCCCCCCCCCAAAAAAAAATCATAGTGAATCAAAGAAATAAGAGTAGACTTGTTCTGGGCTTGTTTCCCCTGGATTTACACAGCCTCATTATGACGAATTGTTATTACAAGAGCCCACTTAACCCATCTTGTAAATCTCTCTGTGAGCAGGCATAAAAGCGGATTAACACATTTCAACCTCATTTCACTCCCCGTGGGAAAACTAGTAGATTGTTCCCATATTGCAAGAATATAAAAGTCCAATCGCTGTTCACAACAGGTGCCCAGATGTGCGGTTTGATAATGGCCAGCCTGCTGTCTCAGTTCTGTCCCAGTGTGAAATACGACTCAGTCCCCAAGGAACCAGCCAGGGCCGCCAGCCAGCTGCCCCCGTTGCTCTGGGGAGGGGCTGTCATGGTCTCAGCCCCCACCAGGGTTGCCTTCCTATATCCCCATGCATGAGCTCATGGGCTAGTTCACCGATTGTTACCAAGAATACAGAACACACATCGAAAGGGTTGGTAATATTGAATTTTGTATTCCTCGTAAGACTGTGTTTGCTGAGAGCGTAGGATCTGACAATCATTGCCTAAGCATGTTATGTGTGCTATTAATCTTTATATCAGCTCAGAGGAATTCTCTTATCTTTTCCTATTTTGTAGAAAAACTCCCATGGTACAGAAATGTAGAACTCATCCTAAGACATAGCATCCATAAGAGGGAAGAGTCGGAATTTAATTCTGCTTCTCACTGTGTTTATAACATCTACAAACAGGATTTCATTCTATTTAAATAACATAAAAGACAAAAGGAAAATAAATGTAAAAGCTTTTGACACACACAAATCACAGAACTTTCGCATCTCATAGGCCAAAACTTTGCTGTTTAGCTAAACAATATTATGGAATTTTTGAGATTAGTAATATTTCCTAGAGCATTTAAAGATTCAGGTATTTAGAGCATTGTTCATTTGACAGTTGAGGAAGTAGAATAAAATTGGATTTTAGAAAAACAAAACTAAGGAATGCATATGTACATGTATGTGTGTGTGCATGTGATTATTTGTAATAGGAGTAGTATCTGAAAAATAAAGATTATAACATAGCAGAATTGTTCCTGTGACAAAAAGATAACAAATAAAATGAATTCTGAGCATATGTAAATCAAAGAAGTTTCACATAAGATCATATAATTAACCTACTACAACTCTCAATATATTGGTTTTGCAAGTTTTGGCTAAGTAATCTCTTTACTACTTTAATCTATTAAAAGTTATTTTTGATGGCTGGATATCTTAGCCAGTGCTTCTCAGTATGAATTGGGGATTTCCTATTTCTATTCTATTCTCTAAAGCACTGTACCTGAGTGAAATTCACGCTTCTCAACCAGTGTGCTGGTGGTAATGAACATTTTCATGCAGAGATGTTACAAGGTTTTCATCACGGAACCATGAAGTTGCTTGATTTAGAGATCCATCCCTTGGCTGATCTATTAGTATGCTTACCTATTCCAAAGATTTGCAAGTGTTCACAGAAAGGGAGGCAATAACCAAGTAAACAGACAATGTAGCAGGTCGAAAAGAAAATGTGGGTGTGCGTCCCACGAGCTCCTCTTCCAGAGTCACCGGAGTGGATCTGTCCCAGAGCGGGAGAAAGGAACATGTAGTTCAGAGGGAAATTGTTCCTGTGGAGTTTTGGTCCATCACTGTGCAATTCCTTTATCTAGTCTCATCACACACACACACACACACACACACACACACACACACACACACACACACACTCAACACATTTCCTAAGACCAGTGCCACGTCTCCACCACTGAGTACAGCCTACCAGGAGATAACTACCCACTTAGAGTAGCACTATGGGGTGCTCATGTAGAAGCTCAATTCCATTTACCTTTAGGAGTAGGAACAGAACACACGAGGTTGCTGGTGGGTTGTCTTTTGTGTGCCTTTCCTTAAATACTCTCCAAGTTTGTATAGCTTCGATTCGTGCTTTAGACTATCAAGAGAGTTACATTCTTTGCTGAAACCCTGGAGTGAGAGAAGGGGCCAACAATAATTAACCGCGTCCGGGGGTCTGAGTCTCCTTTGATGGAGAAACCGCAAAGGTTCTAAGCAAAACTCAACTGTCATTGTTCTTACTTTTTACAGGTTCCAGATTATTTCAGGTTCTTTTCCAAAGAATACAAACATAGTATAGGTCTGTATTCTACAAGGCCTTTGTAAGTATTTAGCCAGCACATACATGCAGATGTGCATAGACATTCACAGGCATCTTTATTTGCATAGCAATATGAACCTCACAATTAGGGTTCATCACTTATTTATCACGTCAGTGATGTCCAGCTAGTGTCCCTTCAGTTTGCTGGCCGCCAACACATCAGCATGCTCGTCTACATTGCCCAGCTTTTCAACATTTTTCATGAATTTTTGATCTTGCTTCCCTGACTGGCCTTTCCTTGATTTTCCTGATCATGTTTTGTCTCTTCTTATTTAAACAGCTCCAGCATTTACCAGGGTAACTCCTCTTCCCAAGTCTGTTTTGTGTGTATCACCTGTCAGGATCCTCAGGATTCAACTCGAGCTTCTTTCCCTTATGCCTTTCCATCATCATCCTCTGAAACGTCATTTTACCCATCTGCCATTGGCGCGCGAAATCTATGTTAGGTCACTAATGCTTATTATGGGAGATGTATAGTACTCAGCCGCCAGAGCTTCTCATGAATTGACTTTATTATTTTTCTGAAATGCTTCTGGAGATTTAATCTCCAGTGCTCTCCACTGATACCATCCTTCATCTCTCATGCTGATAGCATCCTTCATCTCTCATGCTGATACCATCCTTCATCTCTCATGCTGATACCATCCTTTATCTCACATGTTTATACCATCCTTTGTCTCTCACGCTGATAGCATCCTTCGTGTCTCATGCTTTGTCTCACATGCTGATTGACACCTACCGCAGTGCCTTGGCTAGTGTCGTGCAATGCTCCGAGGCTGTCTTTCATCTCTTCTTACCTGTCGTCTTTCCTTCACCACCAGACCCTAGAACTAGACTGGAAACATTGATTACTAATAGTTTCTAAGCTGGGAATATTTGAATTTGGTATTCAGTATCGCGAACATTATTAGCGCAATGTATCTAGCACGTCATTGTGTTGTAATGATGCTCATGGTTTCACAGATGTAACTTTCCAGGGACGAGGCCATAGCTCCAATTCATTTTCTGTCTCCCTACATTAATGAAGGTAGGTAGATTAATAGGAAGGCTCCAAGAATTTTCACTCTATCATATAATGGAGATATTGTAGCTGGGCGCTGGTGGCTCACACCTGCAATCCCAGCCACTCAGGAGGCTGATGTCGGAAGATTGCAGTTTGAGGTCAGCCAGGGCACAAAAGTCCCTGTGAGATGCTCATCTCCAATTAACTGCTCATAAACCAAAAGTGGCACTGTGGCTCAAGTGGTAGAGTGCTAGCCTTGAGCACAAAGAGGCTCGGAGACAGTGCCCAGACCCTGAGTTCAAGCCCCACAACTGACAGAAGAAAATATTGCCAAAAGAACATAAGTTGCCGCAATGAATGTATGTGTGTGTGTGTTTGTGTGTGTACATATGTCCTACCTGCATATATTATAAAAATAAGAGGTCATTTGAATTCAGGCTTTTCCTCCCCTGTGGAAACAAAAGAATTTTTTCAGCGTTCACTTTAAACCCGACTATTGTAGTCTAAGTCATTTGACTTGAAAAATACCGTTCCCACACCTAGCTTAATATTCACCAGGAGTTTTGCTGTGGAATGAGCGAGCAGAATGCGCTTCGGTCCATCATTCACGCCGTGACAGCTCAAATAGCTGCTGAAGCGAATGCTGAAATGTACCTGGGGAGCAGCTCGGTGGAAGCCATCTGGCTCCCTGCCGCTGGCCCCGTGCTGTCCAGGGGACTCGGAGGCCTGGGAGAGGGGCACAACTCACTCACGGCCAGCAGAACCAGCAGCTCGGTGTGTGTGTGTGTCTTCAATTCCATACCGAAATCTTTATTTTCCTTACCAAGGAACAGTGCTTCTCATAGGTTGTAGAGTCCATTTGATTTTTCAGTGTAGGCAAGAATAAGAGTGATTTTCTTGAAGAATTAAAAATAGATTTCCAACTGCACCTGTGACAGCTATCTAACATGACCCAAGACTTTGTGTAAAAGACATATTATACTAGAAGGTGTGTGCTGGCCGGCTGTGATGCTAAGGACACAAGTCTGGTGCCAGTTGGGGCACCGAGGGCGACCCTATCTAAAATCAGCCAACCAAGCAACCAGGCACCACAAAGTCCATATGTTCCCATTCGTACTCTACTGATCAAGTGAATTCTTTCCTGTCTGGGTCACATGATGTGGCCAGTTTGCCTTCATCTCGTGCTCATTTTCACTACCAGCTAGAAGGTTCTAGAACATGTATTTACACTGGGTACTCTGCACTCTCTTGGGACACAGAAGAGATCCTTGTTCCCTTCCAGGACTGCAGAGGGAAAGATCCTGGACAAAGGGACTGGCCGGCAGATGTGGCCTTGCTAATGCTGCTGTCTCTTGGGGTCTTCCAGGTGAGATCTTCCTAGTAACCTCTTACAATGACCGAAGGGGGTGTCCCTCCGTGTGTCCCCAGTGCAGAGGCAGGGTGCCCAATCCTGCTGTCCTCAAAGGCAGGGTAATGTGCGGGAGAGGGTCGGCAGAGTCTCCTGCACTATTGTGTTTTGTGGAGGTGAGATAAACAAAAATCGCCAATTTCTATGAAATCCACAGTGAAGCACCAAGGGGTAGCACTGAGAGAATGAGGGAGATAAAGCGTCTCCGAACTCCCGAGAAATGCATACTACACAGGAGAATTTCTCCAGTCCAGAACTACAGGGGATGAGGCAGATAGACTAAACTCGAGTGAGGGAGGCTGACCGGGAGGCTGCAGAAGAACGGACACTGACGGATGGAAGGGAGAATGTTGGGAGATGTTTGGGCATTGTGGGGGATCGAACTGGGAGTCCCACGCTTGGTAGACAGCCACTCTACCACTTGAGCCACACTTCCTGCCATGTTGTGCCCTGGCTAATTTTGAGGTGGGGTCTCACTGTGTGTCTGAGTGGGCTTGGGCTGTTTCATTGGTTCCATGACAGGTGCACACCACTGCATCCAGCCATGATGCTTCTCTTGTAGCTGAGGGGCTCTGGAATTCTTATGCCACTCTGCCTCTCACTGAGATCCTTTGATCTCTGCCTCCCAAGCCGTTCCGATTATAGACTCACACCACCACGCCCAGCTGCTAAAAGGTTTTGAATGATGAAATGATATGTACGATATTCCATAGTGTCATGTCCCCTACACTGAATTAAGTTTTGTTATTGGTGGTAGATGTGTGCTTTTATGTTGATGGCTTCTGTTCTTGTCTTTATTTATGAGCCTTTCTGAGGGTTAGCTGGATTTTCTATAGTGAATTCCTGAAGGTGGAATTTTCTTGTCATTGAGTAACAGCGTACACCTTTTATGGCTTTTAAGTGCATACTTTGGTATTACAGAAATGGGCTTCATTTTCTCTACATAACAGTTTTATTTCATGTATTACTATTAATACCCATTAATTGGTCTCCATGATTATCCAGCTTCTTGATCACTTTGAAATGCAGGGTTTCTACCCAGTTCACTGGAGAGGAGCACATTTTCCTTTCTTTTCCATTGATTCTATTTTAACATTGTGCTCTTGTATCACTGGCAAAACCAAAATAAAGACTAAAATAAGATCTTGACATAATGTGCATATTAGCGTTAACAACAAAAGTAACTGCTTTTTAAACTGTCTCAACAAAATGAGTATTTGCCTATTGCTAATGAGATTTTGCTTTGTGCCACGAAGACAAATATAAACAAACGAATGAATGATTCCCTCATGAGCACTGCCCTCTGGGAATGCTAATGATGTATGTAAATGCCATTCAGGTTTTTATTATCACAAGTACATCCTCACTTGTGTGCCACACTTGGGACAACAGCGAATTTTGCTTTATTTTCCTGTATTTTCTTCCCCTTGAGGAGGAGTCTGCCTATTTAATCCACGTTCAAGTATTATACTACTACTACTTTTCATCCCAAACCTACAAATCAAGTACTATACACGGTGAAGAGACCACGCTAGAGGAGGCAGGCAGGCACTGAGCTAGAGAATTCTACTGTTTTTGAGAAATCAAGCTAACTTTTTCTATGAAATAAAGGAGCTATTTGGGAGCAGTGGAGCAGGCCAGTATATCAAAGCAGGATAATGTGAATGTAGTGGAGTTAAAAAAATTATTCTACTTCATTCCTTAATTCAATGGATAGTCCATTTAATTCTTAAAGTAAGTATCAGAAGTTGGAGTTGTATCTCTGTGGGTCATTCAGGGTATTAAGCAGAAGGTTGAAATTTAAATGAAAAGATAAAAATGCTATAGTGAACAGTTATAAGATAGGTTTTCTGTAAATTATTGTAATTAAAACCTGTAGTGCAAAAATCACATAGTAAATTAGGGCTGTGAAATTAACATATGATGCTTGGCATCTGGATAATGATATGCAATGTCAACAAACCATGATCACGTGTTCATTTGTGGCATTCTGGTGAGCAATTAAATAATTAGAGGGGAAAGGTCAAGCCCTTCTTAAATGTTAGGGAGCAGAGCTGTGAGGGAATGGAGCTTTAACCACCGCTTCGTGCTGAGGTTGTGTCTGACCTTGGCATTTAATGGTGGTATGATCTTGGGCTATCATTTGCTCTCTCTGGCTGTCAGTGTGCCTTGGGTAAAATAAGGATGGGAGTCGTACTTCCTTGGGAAGAAGAGAAGTAGTTCATGAAAATTTCTTAGCACTGGATAGTCATTACTGTAGAATCAACATGAGTTGTTGTTTTACTAATAGTAGGTTAGAAATTCTAGAATAGATTTTCAGTGTTAAGAATTCATCAGTTTGTTATTTGATTTTCTTTGTGGGATTGCAAGTAAATGATGTTTCAGTGATAAAGTTCTATTTGTATGTGTCCAGTGACTCCTGTTATTTTGTTAAGTTGCTGAAAGATGTTTGTTTCTTTGCTTATTTTTGAGTTATAACCTAGGGCTTTATGCGTAAGAGTTTGGTGCTCTACTCCTTGACCCAAGCTTCCAGCACATTTTGCTCTATTCATTTTTGAAATAATGTTTTACTTTTTGGTCAGGCTGGTCTAAACAGTAATCCTTCTATTTTATACTTCCTGTATCACCACTTCTAGCATTTCACTGTTCTGTTCTTATATGCTTGCATATTACATATAGTGGTGGTAATTGGTCAACACAGTTTCATCAACCTAAGAAGTACCCAGGGAGGGTTGCATGAAGAAACACTTTTAGTAGTGAAATACACTGGAAATGTAAATTGGCCAGGTGCCAGTGGCTCACGCCTGTAATCCTAGCTACTCAGGAGGCTGCGATCTAAGGATTGTGGTTCAAAGCCAGTGGGGGCAGCCACGTCCATGAGACTCTTACCTCCAATTAACGACACAAGAAGCTCAAAGTGGAGCCATGGCTCGAGTAATAGAGCAGAAAAGCTCAGGGACAGTGTCCAGGCCTTGAGTTCAAGTCCCAGGACTGTCAAAAAAGAAAAGGTCAATCGTACCACCTAGGGTTCTTACCGACTAACCCTCAATTTTGATTTTAGAAGCTTCTAAACAGTTTGCACACGACTGTGTGTCTTGCCCCTGACTTGTGTTCTTAAAAACTCATGCTTCATAAAGCAAAGGTGGGTGGGTCTTGGTTCATTTCGTAGCAGAATAAGAAAGAGGCTCTGAGTTTTGACAAGCCTTGCCATTAATGGTACCAGAGCTGAGTCCTAAACCCTAGGGCACAGAAGGCCGCTGGTTCTTCCATCACCTGGGCCAGTCTAGCTTATTCATCGGCTTACTTCAAAGCCTGTCACACTCCGATTTGACTAGACTGGCAGTGTTCTTAAGAATTTTCAAAGGCCTTAACAGTTAAAAAAATTCCACTAGCATTAAAGAAAAGAAAAGAAAGACAATGGGGAACCACATAGTACCAATGGAAGAGGAAGGGCCGGGCAGGCGGGCCTGCAGGGCAGCCCAGTTGAGATTTAAGCAGCCCTTCCATGGAAAGCCGCTCCAGACTCGGGGAGCTCCAAGAGGGAAATGGGCCCCCGACTTCAGGCAGGAACTCCCATGAGCCCCCGTGTTCTGTCCCCGAATTCGCAGCTGAACTGGTGACCCGGGTGGGCAGCGTGCTAGGGGGTCCCAGCGCCCTTCCCTCCAGCTCCTCGGCTGGCTGCTTGGTCCCCAGTTGGGTACACAGGGGTGGTACTGGTCAGAGCCAGGGCCTCGGTGGCTGGGCGCCCCTGAAGGACATCAGCGTACCCTGGCCCCTCAGGCTTCCCTGTTTCCACTGACTGACCCCAGAGCCTTGCTTCTGTTTTGTGGCTGCTATTGTGCTGACCTGGGGCTTGCGCTTGAGGCCGCGAAGCCCAGGGCCCAGCCAAGGATGGACTCAAACTTTCAAAAACCAATACAAGTTTGTGGATGCCTGGCTCCCAGGGGTGGGGGGGTGGGGGGGACAGCTGAGTTCAAGCCCATGACTGACTGACTAGACAACACACACACGCAAACACCCGAACCCCTTTTTTCTTCCTAAGTTAATTGATGTGTTTGTTCCAGGGATGGAAAGCTGAGCATACAATGAGTGAGCAAGTGATCGTAGCACCCCAGTACAGAAAGAAAAACGTCCCCAAATCATTCCATTATCGAGCAGTTCTGTTAGTCCTACATTTTCAGATTTATGTTGTGATTTTCATGCTGACCTATTATTCTGTTGGATCTAAGACATAAACGACTACTTAAAAAATAATAATAAAGGGCTGGGGATATGGCCTAGTGGCAAGAGTGCTTGCCTCATATACATGAGGCCCAGGGTTCAATTCCTCAGCACCACATATACAGAAAATGGCCAGAAGTGGCGCTGTAGCTCAAGTGGTAGAGTGCTAGCCTTGAGCAAAAAGAAGCTAGGGACAGTGCTCAGGCCCTGAGTTCACGGCCTAGAACTGGCCAAAAAAATAATAATAATAATAAAGGCCCAGCCTTCTCTACCTACTTGGACAATTTGCTGATTAGTAGAGGGATAGGGAGAATGGCAAGGAACATTTATACACATTAATTGATGGAGTAAGAGGGCCGGGTGCAAATCACACAACTGTAAACAAGCATGTCTGTCAAACAACCCCTGCCTTCACATTCTCTCTTCTCGTCACGGTTCGACTTAGAAATACTTGTTGTCTGATGTGTAAGTCCAGTCGCATAGTCTTGTTGAAGAGACAAGTTTAATAAAATCATTGCATCTGGAGCCCAGGCCACTGAGCAGCTTGAGAACATTACTGCTGAGTATTTGTCTTTCTTATGTGCCCCAGGACCCTTGTTTTCTCTTGAGCTTTCTTCTTATTCCATCTTCCCGTGTGCTTGTCATTTCATTTTTTATAAACATCATCTTGCCATTTGAAAAAGACAACTCAATTTCCCCTGGCTAGATTTCAAGGTCCTCTTTTCTACAGTAGAGGAATTACAAATGCCTGGTGGGTGCTGATTGCCAAGCCTTTCCTACCTGGGCAGGTCCTGATTCTGAGGCCAAGTCCCCTGGGCTGACTTGTGCCAGGGAGCTCAGAGCTGGTGCAGGCCCTTTGCTCTACCCAGAATTCATTGTCAAAACCCATACTCCCACCAACACATAAACCAGCCAACCAGCACAGACTTTCTTTGTTTGTATCCCCAAGCTCAGTCCACCAAGAACTAGACTGGGTGATACTGGTAAGCCATGAGTTATATTTCTGCTCATGTACCTGCTTATTCCGAGCTCAATCAGGACTCTTGATTTACCAAATCATGAACCCCAAGGCTCTGGGTACAGCCAACATTTACAAACTTATTCTGAAAATAAGGATTACAAGAGATTGGTAGGAATTTTCTTTAACAGCGTTCCTAGATATGGCAATGTTGAAATGGCGTCATTCTCTGAGAAATTGAAATGAAAACAGCAAAAAATAAAGTTAACATGAAAAGAATTCAGAGGTACCCTGGATATTGTATATACATGTATTGGAACTAGGAAAGGGAAAAGGAAAAAGAATATCAAAATCGAGAGACAAAGGATAAAAAGACAAACAAGAGACTTCTCTGATGAGGAAATGAGAATGGCCAAGAGACATATGAAAAAGTGCTCTACATCACTGGCCATAAAAGAAATGCAAATCAAAACAACATTGAGATTCCATCTCACCCCAGTAAGAATGTCCTATATCAAGAAAATTAACAATAACAATTGTTGGAGGGGATGTGGCCAAAAGGGAACCCTACTTCATTGCTGGTGGGAATGTAAACTGGTTCAGCCACTCTGGCAAGCAGTATGGAGATTCCTCAGAAGGCTAAACATAGAACTCCCCTATGACCCAGCAGCCCCACTTTTGGGTATCTATTCAAAAGACCACAAACAAAATCACACTAAAGCTACCAGCACAACAATGTTCATCACAGCACAATTTGTCATAGCTAGAATCTGGAACCAACCCAGATGCCCCTCAGTAGATGAATGGATCAGGAAAATGTGGTACATATACACAATGGAATTTTATGCCTCTATCAGAAAGAATGACATTGCCCCATTTGTAAGGAAATGGAAGGACTTGGAAAAAGTTATACTAAGTGAAGTGAGCCAGACCCAAAGAAACATGGACTCTATGATCTTCCTTATAAGGAATAATTAGCCCAGGTTTAGGCAAGTCACAGCAGAGGATCACAAGAGCCCAATAGCTATACCCTTATGAACACGTAAGATGATGCTAAGTGAAATGAACTCCATGTTATGGAAACGATTGTTATATCACAGTTGTAACTACTTTCAACGTGTCATGTGTAACTGTAGCTTCTATTATTGACGATCTTCTTGTATCACCCTCCTGTGGTTGTACCTACACTATCTCTGTATCTTATCTGAGTACATTGGAAACCGTGTATACTGGTATTAAAACTAGGAAATTGAAAAGGAATACCAAAATCGAGAGACGCAGGGTAAAAAAGACAACGACTACAAAAGCAATACTTGCAAAACTGGTGTAAATGAACTGAACAACTCATGGGGGGGGGAAGAGAAAGGGGGCGGGGGGTGGGGGAATGAGGGACGAGGTAACAAACAGTACAAGAAATGTATCCAATGCCTAACGTATGAAACTGTAACCTCCCTGTAATTCAGTTTGACAATAAATACTTAAAAAAAATAAATTCAATGCTGAACTAAAAAAAAAAAAAGACAAACCAATGCAACAGCAATACTTACAAAACTGTATGGTGTAAACCAACTGCACAACTCGGGGCTGCGGGGGAATGTGGAGAGGGGAAGGTGTGGGGGTGAGGGAGGAGGTAACAAGTTGGATAAGAAATGTATGCACTGCCCTACATTTGAAACTGTAACATCTCTTACCCCTCTGTACATCACTTTGACAATAAAGAAATGAATAATAATTAAAAAAAAAGAATTTAGAGGAACTTAGACCAAGTGCAGTGGTTCATGCTACTCAGGAGGCTGACACCAGGGGAATCTCAGCTCAAGGCCAGGCCAGGCCAGACCCTGTCTCAACCAACAAACTCATCTGTCTTGATTTCTCCTCATCCCTGTGGATTTAACGACCATGGCATTGCTCTCCGCTAATGTCTCTTCTTCTGAATCGCCTGGAATCCCGCACTGTTAGAAATACGTTCCCAACAACAGCTGACAGAGTTCAGAGGAAGGAGTTGGGTATGTGGGTGTGTGGTGAAACCACTTTTTCCTGCTCCCAAGGTGTCTGCAGGAATATGGACAAACTCTTCGAGATCCTTCATATTAACCCTCGTAACGTTAGTGTTGTGTATATGTTTGTATTTCACATATAGACAAAACTGTAGTCAATTCACTGCACAAACCCAAATGTAGATATGTGCGAGCATATGGATTTGGGAGGTTTCACAAACATAAAAACACTAAAGAGAATTGGTTCCTGTCAAAGCCAGCTTTCTGTAACAAGGAGAACAAGGGTAGCATGTACCTTTGCCTGCGTTTCTCCCTTGCATTGGGCGAGGATGTGCATTTCTCAACACCACTTCCACTTGTGGGGCTGGGGTTTCTATTCTCCCCTTCCAGAGAGACACAGGAAGCCGACACGGGAAGGGGCGGCCACACTGCAGTACACTAACGTGCAAAGGTTTAATCTGTTTCGAAAAGTGTAAATTGTGTAAATCACTGCAGCAGCTAAAATCAAGGTGAAGGCTTGTGAAGATATCACCTACTTTTTAGACATATCTTTGACAAGGTTTTATATTGTTCTTCACAATTGCACACACACATAAATACATATGAACGTATATATGAATATACACGTTCACATGTATTTATACATGAATATATGAATATAATATACATGAATGTGCTGAAATACATTTATATATGAATACATATATAAAATATATTCACATATCATATGTATTCATACATTGTATGAGTATAGAATGCATGAATATATCATATATATTTGAAAGTCTATTCTATATGTATAATATTTAAATATACATACACACATATACTTGTATCTCACAAAGTGAACTACTCCAAGAACAAGAGAAGCAATGAATGATGGAAGCAGCTAGCCTTTGTATTATTTTCAGAAATATTTTAAATAGTTTTATTTTGATGGTACTAAGGTTTAAAGCTAGGGCTTTCGGCTTGCTAGGTAAGTGTTGTACTAGTTAAGTGATGTGCCCAGCTAGTTTTGCTTTAGATATGTTTCTTCCCAGGCTTGTCTCCCACTATGACTTCTTCTCCCTGTGTCTCCTTCAAGGCTGAGACTACAGTGTGAACCACTGTGGCACACACAGCTAGCTTGCTGTATATGGGGTCTTGCTGATCTCTGGTCTCTGGGCTCCTGTTGATTTCTGCTCCCTGCGCAGTGCAAACCACTCTGCCTCATCTAAATGCTTTTCACTTTACATTTTTATTTTTCAATTGCCATTCCAGATGTAAGCTCTGTCTAGTATGTTTCTTAATTCTCCTGCTTTCGTCCAAATCCTGTAACTTCCAATACACACAATAAGGATGTACCAGCCTCTCTACAATACTTTAACTACAGTGTCTCCTCCTTATCCATCCATCCTAGTTCATGCTTTATACTTAGAGGAGTACCAAGCATGCATATTATATGGTTTATTGGTAAGAGCAGAGTAATGTAATGTGCTATGATTATAATTTTCTTATTCAACTCCCTTGATTTCTCAGTTATTCAATTAGTTTCTTTTGTTGTTCATTTAGCTTTCTGGCTATATATACCTAAACACACAATATATATGTATACCTATACACACATAAGTATATCTTTAAATAGTCCTCATCCAACAAGGCAGATTATGAATGCAATGCATCGTGACGTGACCAGCGTCAAGCTCTTTCATCGTCCTCACCATCCATCCCCACCCACCTCTTCCCTCACTTTTCTTAAGTTTGTTGACTATGCATTGGAATTTTTGACTGCATTCTCATCCACTTCTCTGCGTTATCTTGACCCCATCCTACCCCTGTCAAGTACCCGTTTCCTGGTATAGATTTTGTTAATCTTTGATTTAGCCTTTCTAAGGAATCACACTGTGTTCTCCCTTCAGTTCTACTGTATTTCAGCGGATACTTTTGTGTACACTTGCATACCACCCAACTATCTACTTATAAGATTATAAGCTGAATCTAACTTCTGCACATGAGAGAGAACATGTAGTGTTTTACAGACAATGTAGCAAAACTGCTAAGCCTTTCGAGGTATAGAGGGTTCTGCAAGCGAATCCGCCCTGCTGGTCCACATTATGCAAAATAGCCTCAGAGTCTCAGGCTGTCCTGAGCAGGAACTCCTTCCTTCTGCCCAGCCCACCTCAAGCTTCATTCTGGGCTAGTAGCTTTCTGGGCCTGTCCATCATTGCTGCTCTGTTGAGCTGGGGTTTCTGTTCATTATTTCTTCATTGTCATGTGAACTTGGGATTTCTCTTTACCTCAACCTCTTTGTTTCAGGATTTCTCATTACTTACCTTTAGGTAGGTCCCAGAACTTATTCCTTTGTGTCGTTGGGGTATATCTGCCAGAAGTTTCCCTAGGAAGGTTTTAAGAAGGCAACGTGTTTTGTGTTTTTTTTTAAGCTTGTACATACCAAAAAAAAAAATCTTATTCTTTCTTTCCATATGGCTGAAAACATTCTAGCTGGGAAAATTATTTCCTTTCAGGATTTGGGAAATTGTGTTTGTCTTTGTTTTGTGCTGCTATAACAGAAGACCACAGGTGGGGTAGTTGATAAACAACAGAAGTTTATTTCACTCTCAGCAATGGAGGCTGGGAAATTGAAGATGGAGCGGGTGTGTGATTTCATTTTCCACACATGGACTACGGGGGTTGCTCTGAAACTAGGGGGTGTAGTTCTGTTTTCTGTTCTATCTGCATTTCTGTTGACAGGATCATGGAGTTTTCAGTGTGTGTGTGTGGGGGGGGGCATGTGTGGAAACATTTATAGAGGTGTGTGGTCTTGGAACACATACCAGTAAGTTAGGAAGGCAACAGTAATCAAGGAGAAAATCTGGCTCAGCATTCAGGCAAACGGGAGAGCTTAGCAGGTCCTGTGGCGGGCCCTGAAGCTGAGATGATTCTGCAGACGACGTTGACCAGAAAAAGCCTTTGTTCTCAGCAGCTGGTCACCTGCCCCTGAGGGTCACATATCAGTGGAAGACGTCATTCTTCGAGGCTATGAACAAAGTCCACTAAGGACGACAGCTGTGTGGGGTCAGCAGCTAGCAGGGCTGGCTCCTGTGGCATGCAGAATAGGGGCACCGGCTTTGAAGAAGGGGCCTGGCGCGTTTACCACCAGAGCAATGGCACTGAGGGTTCGCTAGCCAGGACGGTTGCAGGCACACCACCTGCACACTTGGTAAAAATGCAAAATGGCTGGGCGTTGGTGGCTCACACCTGTCATCCTAGCTACTCAGGAGGCTGAGACCTGAGGATTACAGTTCAAAGCTAGTCCAGGAAGGAAAATCCATAAGGCTTATGTCCAATGAATCCTAAGAAAACAGCAATTGGTACTGTGGTTCAAGGTGGTAGAGCACTAGCCTTGAACGGAAAATCTCAGGGACAGCGCCCAAGTCTGGTGTTCGAGATCCATGACCAATGGGAAAAAAAGTGCAAAACCCCAAGGTCAAGACTAAATCTGAATCAGCAATGGTTGGAGTTTGAGAACAACCTACAGGAAAAGCCTTGCAGTCAATTCCGATGTCTTTGGTGCCTTCTAAAGTTTACATCTAGCTAATGAAAACCTTCCTCTTTTGTTATCTCAGGGCAACATACCTTAGCACGAATCCATTTTATTTTAAAAGTTATAGTCATCATTGAATTACTGAGAAGTCACTGCAAGACCTCTGCTGGATTTGTTGCCTGCGGATTTTGTTGCATCGTGTATCCTGGAGTGATCAGGTTTCACCAATTCCTCTCTAGCTCCTCAATTTCAAATATCAAATATATCTAGTGCATCAGTTTCTCTTGATATGAGCTTATTTATTGATTTAGTGCCTGTACTGGGGTTTGAACTAAGGTCCTGGGTGCTGTCCCTGAGCTTTATTCAAACCTAACATCTATTATCTACTATGTACAGTTCCACTTATAGATATTTTTCTGTGGTTAATTGGAGATAAGAGTCTCATAGACTTCCTGCCTGGGCTGGCTTTGAGCCATGAATCTCAGATCTCAGCCTCCAGAGGAGATAGGATTACAGGTGTGAGCCAACAGGGCCCATCAAATTAGAATATTTTACTATCCTACTTTCTAGCTGATGTTGCGAAGCACAGCAGCAAAGGACCCTTTATGCCAAGAGTTGCCTTCTATAGGCTTCTAGTATCAACGGTAGGCCAGCTCCCCTCGTATTCCTTCCTCCCTGCGCCCAGTGGCCTGTGGATTCTGGTGGTGAAGCAGGTGGTGCGGTTCTCACAGACCGTGCGTGGTCCCTGTCTCTGCCTGAATTCTTCCAGTATACCTAGACTGACAGTCACTGTCTTCTTTTGGTTCAGAGGTACTTCTTATCCTGTGAGAGTGAACCCCTGTGTCAGTTATAGACCCATAAAGATCGGCTTTCTTTCCTCTTCACCTTGAAATATGTAATGAACACTTATTTCCAAGTTCTGGTTCTGGTTATCAATCCCTGCGTGTTTAGCCCCGCGAGCACTGCCTACATCAGCGACTGCGGACACGGACTGGGGATTAAAGCAGTGTTGCACAGCAGGTTAAATAGAATCTGTGCAGACGGCATTTCTCATGCCTGTGGGCCTCTCCTTCCTGTGCACTTTCAGAAACACATGCAGGAGAGGCAAATAAAGCACTCAACTTGCTGGTGGGCCTGAGACTCCTGTGTCTTTGTATTTCCAGTAAAGGTTACTGGACGTGGACTTTGGCATTGCCCATTTGCGGCAGGTATTATCAATATTGTCTTGACGTGTTATTGGAAGACAGTTTGACCTCTTGGGGTCTTTTGAAATTTGTTAGGCAGCAGCACGGCAGGTCCTAGCCTCTCTGTGGAGTCTGGCCTCAGAGGCAGTTCTGAGCCGGCTCTGAGAATCAATCCTGAGCCACCTCCAGGCTGGTGGCTGGCACTGGCTCTGGTCAGCGTCACAATCCATCACTGCTGGTACCCACAACTGCAGACTTCCCGGACTTGGAGGAGGTCTGCTGACCTCTGCACTGCGTCCTTTGTGCTGTTCTTTATTTCCTGTTTGGTCTCTTCAAGGATGGCTCTGCCGTTCCATTTCACTGCACCTGCCAGGCTCATCCGGGGTCTTTCCTCTATGGGAAGCCCTCAAAACAGTAAGGGTAAACTGAGGCAACCAGTGCACTCACTTGGCTGGTTTCTCCCTCCTGCCTCCGTTCCTGCAGCACCTAATGTTCAGAACTGGGAAAGGAAACCTTTGTGAGTGTGTATGTGTCAGCTTTCTGTTCTTGTTTCTTGGAGTGCCTGTTCCTCCACTTTGGACAGAGCTGAAAGCGTGGAGTAGATTTTTATTTTCAGTTCTTACTGCCCATTCTTAGGATAAGAACTGCATAGTTTCCCAAACAGTTGGCGCAGTCACGGTGATCAGTTGGCATAAACAAATCAAAAGTGATGAAATTCCTTTGAGAAATACTTTTCCTCTCGCCACTATGATATCAAATGTTCTTCCATGGGTATCCAATTAGAAATGACTTGTATAAAGATAAATAGATCATTTTCCCTCCCCAAGAAAATGATGGTTTGCTGAGAAAGAAGAGCTTAATAAGCTTCGTTGTGTTCCTTGCTCAAAGAAGAACAGGCAAGAAGACAGGGAAATACCACTGATTGTATGGTTGCTCTATAAATGTATGCTTTGCAGTCTGCAAAATGAACTTTATTCTGGTGCCAGTGGTTCACACTTATAATTCTAGCTATTCAGGAGGCTGTGATCTGAGCATTATGGTTCAAAGCCAGCCTGGGAAGGAAAATCTGTGAGACTCTTGTCTCCAATTAGACACCAGAAGTTGGAAATGAACTGGGGCTTCAGTAATAGAGCACTAGATTTGAGCAAAAAAGTTCAGGGACAATGCCCAGGCCCTGAGTTCAAGCCTCAGAACTGAAACACACACAAAAACAATAAATATGTAAAAATGAACTTCAGTGAGTGAAAAAGCTTTATTTACCTGCATACATGTTTAAATGTTTCAAATGACAATTTTTATTTCAAAACACAGGTCTAGGCTGGGCTTAAATGCCCATGTCTATAATAGTAGCTACTGGGAGGCAGAGACTGGGAAGGTTGCAGTTTGGAGCCATTTTGGGTAAATAGTGAGACCCCCATCTCAGTAAATAGCCAGGCTTGATAATTGTTGTCTGTGTTCCCAGCTACATATGAAGTCTAGGTAGGAGGATCATGTATTGAGTTTTGTGGGCAAAAGTCATATCCTACCTGAAAAGCAACAAAACAAAATCGAATTGGAGGTGTGGTTCAAGTGGTAGAATGCTTGTTTTAGCAAGCACAAGGCCCTGGGTTCAATCAATATTGCCAGAAAAGGAGAGATTGCTTCAGACAAGAAAAAAATACAATAATGCAAGGTGTTGAAGCATATATTAGTTGTGTTTACCATTTATTTTATAAGTATGCAAGGAATGCTTATACATACGTTGGCCATGTGCGTTGGGCTGTGTATGAAATTGCACACTTTGAACAGTCTGGACCATCTTTATCTGAGTGTGTAGAGGCCCGTATTACCTGTGCTTGGCAGTCGCTGCTAACTGTTGTCCTCATGAGTTTTGCCTGGAATGTATTCCCACACAGAAGAGATCCTTCAGGAGACAGGAGCCTCGAACACAAAAGCGCTTACTCCAGTTCCTCTGATGTGCTTGCTTCTATTTCCTTGGATAATTAATTTTTGTGGATCTCATTTACCCCCTCATAAACGAGTAGTAAAAACCAAGAAAAGGCTTTTGAATCAGACATCCCTGTGTTTCTATTGCTCTTTTTCTATGTCTTCTTGATTAACTGTGGGAGCTTCCTCTCCTTCTTGGTGGCCTGCGTATCACTTTGTCCCTCTGAATGTGTTGATGTTAGCCATCTTTCAGACATGTCAAAAGAACCCAACACCCTGCCTGGAACTTTGCAAATATTCACCCAAGGTTTGGGACAATTGTTCAACCAAAATAGCGAGGCGTTAGTATAATGTGCACCTTAGATTCTCTATAAATGCAGAGGTTTTGAAAATGTCAAGAACAATTTGCATATTGAATGGTGATGTTCTATCCAAATTGTCTGTTGGGATGGCAACATCAAAGAAATCAGGTGAATCAGGTGGAAGTTTCTTCATCTAGACAATGCTTACAATGGCTCTGGCTGGAGATGAGGAGGCTTCCCATCTCTTCTCCAACTATGAGCTGCATGCTCGGTGCTGTGGGGTTGAACACATGCATCACTCCCTGTACAACTGCTGGACATCATGTTGTAGAGTCTGAAAAGTGATGTTGGCACCATGGAATTCTCCACTAAGTGGTCTTGGAGACCGAGGATTCGGAAGGTAAAATGGAACATGTTAACTTCATTCAAATGTGACTGCATATAGAGATAATCATTAGACTCTTGAAACACTGGAATATGGTCTCTGAAAACAGTTTCTTCTTTCTTTAATTCAATAGTAATATTAATTTAATAATAATTTATCACTTATTATTAAAATTAATTTCATTACAGCGCTCAACTACCACTTTCCCTGAGGAAATCACAAAACTTCACTTTTGAAATTCTCTTTGCTTTTTTTAGATCTTCATGATTCTGAAGAAAAAAAATGGTCTCAATGTTAAGTCCACCCAAAAGGAACGTGTGCAGAATATGGACTACCGAAATTGTCATCAATTGATTCTGAGGCTTGTGTTTGGTCTGATCCCATGCAATATAGGACATCTCGTTATGGGATAAAAATGCTGGGAGAAATGGACATAGAGAGGGACTCAAAACTTATCTTCACTTTATCTTCAATTTGTCCTTGTTGTTGATCATGGGGTTTGAACTCAGGGCTGCTGTCCCTGAGCTTTTCTGCTCAAGATTAGCACTCAACCACTTTGAACCACAGCTCACTTTTTGGTTTCCTGGTTAAGTGGAGATAAAAGTTGCATGAAATTTCCTGCCTGGACTGGCTTTGAACTGTGATCCTCAGATTTCAGCCTCCTGAGTAGCTAGAATTATAGGTGTGAGCCACCACTGCTTGGCCTTGACCTTCAATATTTAAAAGAATGAGGGAGCCCCATATACATACACACAAACACACATGCCCACATGCCCACATATACACATACATGTGTATATATATATACACACACATATATATAAGCATACACATACATACATTTATATATATATATCTTGTTTCAACATTCAAAAACTCAGAAGTAAACAACCAAAAGAAAATTATCTAGAAATCATATAAATATATAAATATATAACAGGTCAGCTGGACACAGCAAGGAAAGTATCAATGCTCTTTTTGTTACATGGGAACTTTAAAGGTATAAAAAACATACAAGACCTGAAAGTAGAAGACGAGATCTTGGTAGGGACTTGGGTGGGATGGGTGGGTGTCAGGAGTGGGAGAGATGGAGAAAAAGGCAGAAGAGGAGAGGCGGAGTTGATCCAAGCATGGCACATGCGTTCATAGAAATATCTCAGAGAATCTTGTACAATGAACACATGTTGTAATTATAACAATGAAAGCATAGTAGAGAGCAGATATTATGGATGACTAATATCAACTTCCATGCTGTCGGTGACCTTGACACAGAGGCATTTTAGCTAAGCCAACAAAGCTAAGAGGGAACAAATAAAAATGACCTCTGCCACCATCAGGGCAGAGGCGCTAGAATCTCTGGAAAATGTCACAAGTTATATCTAATGCCATCACAGATGGGGACGTCACTCGGGCACAAGGCAGAGAAAAATCACCACATCAAATACAGAACTCTTCAGCTTTTTATCAGAATCTGTGGGTAACTTGGGCAACATTCCCGCTGGCCTCTGTGCTGTACAAAGTGGCCAAGACGTAGGATACTCTTCCTGGCTCACACAATCGAGCATTCCTTGTTGGACCCCAGTGAGATGATGGCACTTTGGGAGTGCTACCTGAGCTCTGTCGAAGTGTTCACAAACCATGTCACCGTGAGCTCTCTGAGGAAGCCAGGTCAACTTGGGGAATGAAGTTTGGCACTGAGAAGCAATATAGGCAAAATAAGCAGAATTTCTTGTTGAAAATTCAGTTTGAAAGTTCTTTGAAGTCAGGGAACAATGGCTTAGAGATATAAACACATTACCAAGCTGTGTCCTTGCCTTTTGGACTTTTCAAGGGTGATGTTATGTCTGGGTACCCTTGCATGTGTGTATGTGCAACACAAATGTATGTGTGCACATGTAAAGTTAGACACATAAGAGGAATTCCCCTTATTGGAAATGGCTGAGCTTAGAAATGCTTTAGGTTATTTCAGATTTTATAGTATATGCATGTCTATCTATCTATAGAGAATCTTAAAAATGGGACCTAAGTCAAAGTATAAAGTTTATTTTTGTTTTGTACATACCTGATATTCTTAGCCTAAAGGTAAGTTCATGCAATATTTTTATATTCTTTGGTGCATTTGAGTTTTGACTGCAATTCTTTGAATAAGGGCAAGTGGGAAACTTTCCGCTAGGGGTATCCCATCAGATATCAGCTCCCAGAAGTTTGAATTCTGATGCATTTTCAACTTCAGATTAGGGAGTCTCAACCTCCGTTATCATTAGAAATAAATACAGTGCTGGGAACTAGCAGCTCACACCTGTAATCCTAGGCACTCAGGAGGCTTAGCTCTGAAGGTCAAAGTTCAAAGCCAGCCCAGGCAGAAAATTCTTTGAGACTCTTATCTCCAATGAACCAGATAAAAGCTGGAAGGAAAGTGGTAGAGCACCAGCCTTGAGCAGAAAAGTCAAGAGAGGGTGTGAGCCACTGAATTTCAAGCCCCAGTAGCAGCACAAGGACAATAAAAAGAAGACCTTCCTTCCCTCACAAGAATCAGAGGAAAAGTAGGAACAGTTGACAAGAAAACATTCCTAGGTTTCATTTAAGATTTAAAGCTCTGAAACTGGCCAAAAGCAATCTCGGCACTTTTAAAGAATGATTTCATTCATGTGATGAACACTTCCTTGTGCTTGGGAACCACACACATGGTAATGCATGGCACTGTGCTCAGCCCTCCCAACGGGCACCAACGTGCATTCCAACAGCTGCTGTCATCTGCTAAATGTTGTCACGGAAGTTGGCACATTCAGGAAGTGAAGGACAGGCTTGTCAACATATTAGGTTGGAGGAAAGAATAGAAATTGCCCCAAGCTAGCACTTGTTGTTTCAATTGAATGATAACATTTTCCTCTGGGGGCCTTACAAGGCCCTCTTTTCCATAAAACATGGATTCAGAGATAGTGGGGTTAGGGAAAGGTTTGATGCTCATGGATCTGCAGACTCCACATGGTAAAGGACCTGTTCTTCCTAAAGTGAGTTACAGGATTAAGGCAACTCCTGTCAATGTCTTCACAAGGACTTCTGTAGACATTGACAGCTTTGTTCTTTGGAAAGCCTTTGGAGTCACCAAAACAATTTTGAAGAAGGGCAGCAACATGGAGGAATGAGTCTGTTAGTATGAAGTCTTCCTATTTAGCTACAGTATTCAGGACAAGAGAGAGAACAGTTTCACTGTGGTCCCCCAGAGAATCCCCGAACAGACCATACAGGCATAAACAGTCCATTTCTCACCGAGAGCAAACACATTCTAATAGAAGGAAAATTCACTGTCATTAAATAGTGCCAGAGAAATTGGAGAGTTAAAGCCATGGAGTTGGAGATCAGATTCAGAATAGGCAAATAGTAATCTATCCTGCCACAACACACAGTACCTGCAAGAAACCACCCTGGACTGAGGACAAAAAGATGGGACCAGGGATGGGCTTTTGCCACATTTTGACAATGAACTTGAATCTAGAATGTATAAAGAACTTTCAAAACTCAACAGCAAAATAAAAATAGAAAATCAGAGAGGAACATTAGGAAAGAATACATACAGATGTTAGATGAGCCCATACACAGACAATAGCATTGGACATCTGAAAAATACAACGTGAATTCACCACCACATGCCAAGCAGAATGGCTAAAGAAACCAAAACGTCTTGGTGTTTGACACTATCCAGTGAAACACTTTGTTCTGTATAGGTAATATATATACTAATAAAACATAATGTACTCTAAAATGGAAAGAAATGAGAGTGTATTTTCATGCAGAACTTTTCTATAAAAGTTCCTGGCAGTTTTACATGTAACTACCTATAATATTATATAAGCTGTACTATCAGATGGATAGCCATCAAGATGATTACACATACACACAAACCCTACACCAGGGAGTGGATTTACATCTGGTGAAATCTGAACTATCTTTGGGCCATACCCATTTCATTCTTTTGGTGTTGTGCTATCGCTGCATCCAATGCCAACATTGAGTAGTGAAGGCAGCCCTGCAAAGATCTTTGCCCTTCTCGTGAAGCTATGATCATCTCACAACAAAAAGTTAAAAAACAAACAAACAAACCAACAACACTTAAACATAAGTACAATGCATGCCCTCTGTGGGAAATAGGTCTTTAAATTTTTTTAGATGCCTTTCCTGGGCCTTGAACTTAGAGACTAGGTGCTTTCTCTTAGCTTTTTGGTTCAAGGCTAGCATTCTACCACTTGCTCCTCAGCTCTACTTCTGGCATTTTGGCAGTCAATAGTAGTAGGCAAGAGTCTCTGCCTGGGCTGGCTTCCAACCATGATCCTCAGATCTTAGCCTGCTGTGCAGGCTGTGTGAGACAATGGTGCTTTGCCTAGTATGAGGTTTTGTACCCCCCTCCCCCCTCCAAGCACCTTGCTGGAAATGAAGTTAGTAATTTGAGTATGTCAGCCAGTTTTCTAAGGCAGCACATTCAGATGTCTCTGCCTCCTTGCCTCCTGAGATTCCTTCTTCTATTCTTTGGTGGGCTGGAAGCTCCTAGAGGAGGAGAGGAGGACAGATCTGAGGTAACCAGTCTTCAGTCTCTCCGAGGCCTACACAACAGCTCATTGAAAGTAGTTGAGTCCTTTCTTGTAGTACAACTAGAAAGCCAGGCTTCCTCTCACTCACGTAAAACAAGTCAATAACCACGTGTAATGCTGGACAAACAACAAGATTCAAAGCACTTCTGCCAATTCCCACCACAGAAGGTGCCATTGATTTTAGATCTAAGAAGGCTGTGGAGAGAATAAACACACACAGGTACACACACATACACATCCATAGCACATTCACGCATGCATGTGTGCACACATGGTCATGAATTCTCTTCTCAGCTCTTGTAAAATTAAATGCATTTTTCAAGTTTCCCTCTCTTTTTGAGATCTATTTTATTCTTAAGCTAAGTCCTATCCATAACTGCCATGTTTTTGTATTTTAGTCAATGAACATTTCTACAGTCACTCTTAGGAATGCAGTTCATCTCTGAAAAGATGTAGCCAGGCATAGGTATCAAGTGGTAGAGTGCTAGCCTTGAGAAAAAAGAAGCCAAGGACAGTGCTCAGGCTCTGAGTTCAAGTCCCAGGACTGGCAAAAAAAAAAAAAAGATTTAGACAGGTGCTTATTGCATGCCTTGTAAAAAACCCAAACTAACATTCCAGTCCTGTTTTTTTCATTTTGTTTTGTGCGTGTGGGTAGTCAGGCTTGGACACAGGACCTGGGCACTGACCGCTGGCTTTGTGCTCAAAGCTGGTTTTCTCCCGTTTGACCCCCAGCTCTGGCTTTTTGATGATTAATTGCAGGCAAGAGTCCCTTAGACTTGTCTTCTTGGACTGGTTTCAAACTGTTAGGGTCTAGGATTACAGATGTGAGCAACATTTTAATTAAAAAATTGAAATAAGAAGTCATGCCAAAATTAACACTTATTTATTGTCAAAGTGATGTACAGAGAGGTTACAGTTGCATACGTTAGGCATTGGATACATTTCTTGTACCATTTGTTTCTTCCTCCCTCATTCCCCCCTTTACTCTCCCCCTCTCTCCCTCCCCCCTTGAGATGTTCAGTTGGTTTACACCAAACAGTTTTGCAAGTATTGCTTTTGTAGTAGTTTGTCTTTTTACCCTGTGTCTCTCAATTTTGATATTCCCTTTCACTTCCCTAGTTCTAATACAGTATATACAGTATCCAGGGTACTCAGATGAGATACAGTGATAGCTCGGGTACGACCACAGGAAGGGGATACAAGAGGATCATCAACAAAAGTAGCTACGGTTTCACATGGCATGTTGAAAGTAATTACAACAGTGATATAACACTTGTTTCCATAACATGGAGTTCATTTCACTTAGTATCATCTTATGTGTTCATAAGGGCGTAGCTATTAGGCTCTTGTGATCCTCTGTTGTGACTAGCCTAAACCTGTGCTAATTATTCCCTATGAGGGATACCATAGAGTCCATGGTTTTTTGGGTCTGGCTCAATTCACTTAGTATAATTTTTTCCAAGTCCTTCCATTTCCTTACAAATGGGGCAATGTCATTCTTTCTGATAGAGGCATAAAATTCCATTGTGTATATGTACCACATTTTCCTGATCCATTCGTCTACTGAGGGGCATCTGGGTTGGTTCCATATTTTAGCTATGACAAATTGTGCTGTGATGAACATTGTTGTGCTGGTGGCTTTAGTGTGTTCTTGTTTGTGGTCTTTTAGATAGATGCTCAAAAGTGGGGCTGCTGGGTCATAGGGGAGTTCTATGTTTAGCCTTCTGAGGAATCTCTATACCGCTTGCCAGAGTGGCTGAACCAGTTTACATTCCCACCTCAGTTATGTACTTAGTGAAAGTTTTCTCCTTCTGATTTACATGGTTTTTAATTTTTTTCTCTTAGCATCTATTTAGAACGGCAACATTAAAGCCCCTTTCTACTTATTTGAGTATAACTAAAGCTCAAAGTTTTCTGAGAAGGAAGAAAAAATCATTGTCCCTCAGGAAACAACTGGAAATCCTACATTAGGGGTTTCGGCTCACCACTTTGCACCACTTTTTTTTTTTGTGGCTCCAGTCTACAAAGCCCTCTGACTTCCATCATCTCAGTAAATTCCCTTTTCATCAGCCTTCGTGACAGCCTATATTTGCCTGTTTCAAAATGCATCATGGTGCTTCATACAACGAGATTGCCTTTTAAGAATAACACCCTGATTGCAAAGTATTTACATCCCCATCAATTATGGCCTAGCAATTATCCCACCCAGCGCGGCTGATGGGGAATGGGCTTTGCTGACAGTGTTGTAAAACAAATTTATTTTTCTCTCTTGGAGCTTTTCCCTCCACCTCCTCTGATTTACGGATGGCATTCCCTCTCTCTGCTAGAAGGCTGGGAGGAAGAGCAGACATCCCTTCTGAGTGTGGGCATCCGGACTTGCTTCTGGTCTGCGGAGGTCCTCGTGCCCTCTCCTCAGTCACCAGCCTTCATGCTAACCGCCACTACACACCAGCAGGCTGCCCCGGATTGCAAGGACTGGATGGCAGTCGGAACTTTCCTGCAGTGTTGGAAGTCCAAACATCCCTGGGAGGGGTGGGGGGTGGGGGGGAGTTTGTGTAGCAGGTTGAAACCCTGAACTTTCAGGCTTTGCTTTTGCCTGGAAGTCTGAGTAGACTCTCAGAGTATATCATGTCTTGTAACAGCCAGCTTTGCCTCTGTCTCTATGATGAATTACCGGAGGCAACCCATTTAAAAAGACAAAAGCACATACAGTTCACAGTTCTAGAGCTTCAAGATCAGCGTGGAAAGCTGGGTTGGTTTGACCTCTGGTGAGAAGGGCAGGCAGAGGGGCATCTTCAGAGCCCTAACAAAGGGTCTCATCACCTTGGAGGACTTTTTTCCTTGCACTGAAAAATTAGCTCCATTTCTTTCTTTCTTCCTTTTTTTGAGAATTAAATATTTATAGTTCCCCGCCGGCACCCCCCCTTCCCCCCCCCCCCCCCCCCCCGGAGCTGAGGACCGAACTCCAGGCCTTTCGCTCGCCAGGCAGGTGCTCTTCTGCTGAGCTAAATCCCCAGCCCCAAGAGAATTCAATATTTCACAAGTTTGTCCTTTGATTATCTCATTCATTTCCATGCGTCCTCCAGCTCTGCTGCCTGAGCCAGGCTCCCGTGCTGCTGCTTTCTTCTGGGGTGTCTCCTGAGTGCAGCCAGAGCAGCTTACAGTCACTCTCCCTGAAAACACTACCTTGGCTCAGCCAGAAGGAAGTTGGGGGACAGAGAGGGAGAATGGGGGGGTATAGTAGGATTATTTTATATGTCTATATGAAAACAGAACAATGGAGACTTTTGAGGTTGCTCTCGGAATGGGGGTGAGCGAGCTGAGGAAGGTTAGCAGCAGGGGATGGGGCTGTGGTGTGCGCCGTCTATGGGTATGGAAAGGTCATAACAAATCCATCCTCATACAACTACTGCTTGAATGAAGTGAATCTCTTAGCACCGTGGCTCACACCCGAAAGCCTAGCTACTCAGTAGACTGAGATCTGGAGGACTGTGGTTCAAAGCCAGCTTGAACAGAAATGTCTATGCGACTTGTATCTTCAATGTATTAGCAGGAAGCTGGGCTTAGAGGCACGGTGCAGGCATTTGAGCTTCAATGGTGAGCAAGAAAGCCAAGCAAGCATGAGGTTCTGATCTTGATTTCTAGTACTAAAAAAAAAATGATGACGACGATGATGATAAAATAAGAATACTACCTCGAGGAAGCAAACCTTGGGTATATCCCTCATTTCTTTTCCCCAACAGATACTGTAAATGAGACATTGTCTCAAACTGAGCTCATTCCTCCCTTTTGGAAGGTAACATCCTGCCACCTGCTTTCCAAAGTGTCTCCTCTGCAAGCATTTATTATTTCAACAAATATTCATCGACTGTGTCCTATGTACCAGGCCTATTCCAAGTGTTGAGGGTACACAGTGACCCATAGTAGGTATACATTTTAGTGTTGGTGGTGCTTACTGCCTGTTGAAGAGGGGAGGTTGAACTAATGGCCTACAGAGTCTCCCACGTGGTGCCCCGGTCAGGGCGGGGTGGGCGGGGGAACAGGGTGTGCGGAGGAGGCTGCAAGCTGTCTGCTCAAGGAGCTTTCTTCTGCTAGAAGAAGTGATGGCTGCTTTGGCATTTTGGCTGCATGGGCCAGGGGCAGCTCTATCATTGGTGGGCAGCTGCTATTAATGGTTTATTGGATGACAGTCCACGTTGAATGGTCAGACTGCTAGTCTGTAGCAGGTTCCAGCGGAAAGCCTAAATGTAGATGCTTCTTGAAGGATTCTAGTTTTTCTCCCCAGGGTGGCCTATTCTTCCTCAGTATCCTGGTCTCACCTTCAGCCTATGAGGGCATGCAATGCGCATGCACTGCACACACGCACGTGCACACACACACACACACACAATTATCTGAGCAAAGTCACCTTGCATCTGGCTTTAAGAAAACACAATTGTCAGTGACAAAACTGTTGCAGTAGCTCCAAGATCACTTGTTTCAAATTTAATTTGAACCCACACACATAAATATAATAAGTGCATATCTTTCCAGGGTTCCACAAAAATGACCAGAGCAGGTGGCTCTCAGTGACCTGAGAATCAGGTGATGCATGCTGATCTTCTGAAGGATTTGTCATTCTTTTATGGGGAAAACATTCAAAACCTTTTCTTGAAGCTTGTGAAATACCTATCATCATGTTCCATAGTCACCTGCTGGATGATCTACCACCCAAACATACTTCTGTTTAATTATAATTTAGTTCCCAATAACCAACCGTTTCCTATCCATCACCAATCCTAGTCTCTCCTAACTGCCATTTCCCCCTTCACATCCTGGTGTCAACTATTTTAGATCTCGCCTGTCAGTGAGCTCAAGGGGCACCTGTCTCTCTGTGCCTGGCTTATTTCATTCAACACAGTGCCTTCTAGCATCATCCATATCACACCAAAGGACACGGTTCCATTCTTTTTTGTCCTCTAATGGCTGAGTGTTTCTGTGTCCTGTTCCTTTATCCACTACTAGCTGATGAACACTCAGGTTCTTTTAGCTTCTTCTCTATTGCGAGTAGAGATCCAGCAGGGATGGGAGCAGACTTGGTTCTTCAACAGAGTGATTTGTTTTCTCTGCCTGTAGTCAAGAGTGGTGGGATTGCTGATTTGTATTGAGGCTGGAGTTTTATTTTTATTTGCTGAAGAGCATCTATTCTGCCTTCTGTAATGCTGTATTCATTTGTATCTACCATTCATAGTGAGTAAAGCTTCCTTTTTGCCCTTCATGTCTCACTAGCACTTGTATTTTTATCTTTTGAATGGCAGTCATATATACTGAGGGGAATTAATATCTTGTGAGTTTGGGCCACATTTCCTCAGTGGTTATTGTGTTGAGCATAGATTGCCTTCAGTGGAATGAAGTGTTGTCTTGATTTTCCTGGCTCATCTGGGGACAGCGTATTGATTAGAACTTCCTCTCTGTAATCAGAATTCTCCTTCAGTGACTTCATCGCCTTGCTGTAGATTTCCCCCAACTGCTTCCTCTGTCTTCAGCCTAACAGTTATCCAACTACCTTGTAGTAGTAATAATAATAATACATATATATTTGTTGTTTATATTAAAGGAGGCTTTATGACAAAAAAAGTCACAGTTTGTTCTTCTTTTGCAATCTTCAGAGGAATTTTATATCCCAATGAGACAATTATGGCCCATTCAGAATGGGAAAGTGGTTTCTTTTCGGTATTTGAAATACATTTGTTTTGTATATTTGAGGTTTCCAGCATAATTTAAGGGGGCAGTCTCATGGGTACGACAGTAAATAAGGTTAACACACATAGCATCTCTGTTACATTTGGTGTGCAACAAGAACATTTACATTATAATAAGCATTCCTAATATAACCAATTTTATTAACTTCAGTTTTCATGTTGTATGCGGCATGTCTAAATTGTTCACTCCACATACATGCTATTTTGTACAATTTGACTTAGATCTTCTATTTTCTCTTTCACCCTTCCCCTCCTTGCCCTCCCCATTCCGTCCACTCCTTTCTTTGGTCCCCTGTCTGCTCCTCATTGAACTGAATGGGCTTGTTTAAGCTAATTGGGAAGATCAGCTTCTAATAGCAAACAGTTAACATTAGCCCAATGAACACTTGCATACATACTTCATTTGAGGAGTTGAACTATCTGAAAGCACCAGACTTTCATTGGGTTTGAGTTATCAAAGGAGTTATTTTGGAGTGCATTAAACTCAAATTGTGTCTGTGCCTTATTTCCTTTAGAGTAATGCCCTCTGCCTCCATCCGTGTTGTGGTTAATTGTGGGATCTTCTTTTCTGAGTTTGAGTAATATTCCATCGTATGTGAGCGCACACACTTACACATACAGAAAATTTAAAAAATTCATTCATGATTCAACAGACATTTGATTTTTTTTCTATATCATGGCTGTTTCCAGTAATGGTGTAACAAACCTGGGGTAGCAAATACCTCTATGAGGGAGTTAATTCATCTCCACCAAGAAGAGGCACTTTGAGTCTTATGGATATGCTATTTTTAACTTAATTAAAAAGCTCCATACTGTTTTCCACATGGCTATACCATTCTGCACCCTCTCCAAGTGTTTAGAGCAATTCCCTGGCTCTGTGTCCTGCATTTATTTCTTGTCATTTTAGACCTTTATGGGTGTAAGCTAGCATCTCATTGTGGTTTTAATTTGCATTTCCACAACCGGTTCAGTGATATGGAGAACTTTGTCATATACCTGTTAGCCAGTTTTATATCAGGTCTAGAGAAAGAATTTAGGTATTTTTGTTTAGGTTATTTGTTGCGTTGTTGCTCAGTTATAAAAGTTCTTTATTCATTTTGTATATTAAGTCTTTATCATATACTTCTTTTGTAACTCTTTGTCTTGGTAATATCCTAGTTTGCAGGTTGTGTTCTCATTATTGCTTTTTGTTTCACAGAGTTCAGTTTGCTTTTGCTTTTATAGCCTGAGTGTTCATGTGATACCCAAAAATGATTGACAAAAACAGTGTAGTGTTCTCTTAAAGTTAATCCAGTTTTTGAGTTGATTTTTGTCTTTGACTTTTTCTTTTCCCCCTGTCAGTCCTGGTGCTTGAACTCAGTGCCTGGGAACTGTCCCTGAGCTTTTGTGTTCAAGTCTAATGCTCTGAATTCAGCCACAGCCCTACTTCAAGCTTTTTGTGATTAATTGGAGGTAAGAGTCTCACAGACTTCCTTGTCTAGGTTGGTTTTGAACTGCAGTCCTCAGCTCTCAGCGTGCTGAGTAGCTGGGATTACAGGCGTGAGCCGTGGGCACCTGGCTGTATTTGCTCATGAAGGCCTGTGCATATCGAGCTATCCCAGCGTCACAAATGGCAGACCCCATCCTTTCCCACTGTGTTACCTCAACTCTCTTGTAGTCACTAGTTGGCCATATATGCCTGGACTTACTTCAGGACATCCTACTGTGTGTGTGTGTGTGTGTGTGTGTGTGTGTGTGTGTGTCGCAAGGAACACAGGAAATCTGTGTTTTAATTTTCTCCCTAACCTGACCAATCTGGATGACCATTGGTTAGGTGTAGAGCCAGTATTCCCAATTCCACCCCTTTCTTCTCCTTTTCAATGAGCTTTATTAGCATTTAAAAGTCCCTTTTGAAAGTCAGAACTTCAGGAATATTTTATCTTTCGGAGCTACAGCAGTAAATACATCCTGAAGACATCTAATAAATTTCATTTGGATATGTATAGAGACAGACAAATTAAGGCATAGCTATATTTTAATGTAGTGACTGCATGGCAGATAAATTCTTGATTTGTTATAATCCTCATAAAAATTTCAACATTTTTATAGAAAAGATATATCATTGTCAAAATCATCTGAAACGTAAAATTTGAGAGCATTAAGAGTTATTTTGAGAAATACAGACTCATATATTATAGCACATTTTAGCACAACATGTATTAAAATAGTTTAGGGCTGGGATGTAGCTCAGTGGCAAAGCACTTGTTGAGCAAGTACAATATCCTGGGTTCAATCCCGTGTGTGTGTGTGTGTGTGTGTGTGTGTGTGTGTGTGTGTGTGTACTTCGTTTCAAAAAATATGTTACTCAGAATAGCTAGAGAGAGAGCTTTGTTTCCATGGAGGTCATCTCTTCTATGTTCCGGTGCTAGAGCTGCTCAGAATGGTGGAGAAACCATGACCACAGAAATTGTCACTTAACACTAAAACCTAGAAACAGCATACATGCAATGCAAGTCAAGGAAGCCTTTGCTAGCGAGAGGAGGCCTCCGGTCTGCTTGCTGTCCAGCGATTCATTTGCTCATGTGTGCTGTCCTGATGCCTTCCCAAGCCTTGCTGAGCTTTTCTTGGCTCTCCTCAATGGTTCCTCTCTATTGTCATCATTTTCCCAGCGGAAGACCCAACGTTTCCCATTAGCAATAAGGCAGATGCCATCGCAGAGGGCTGCTTGCCTCGAGCTCCTTGTGACTAGCTCTAAATGAGCACACCCCCCTGTTAATTGCTTATGAGAAATTCTCCCAATGAACCACATATGTTCTCGGGAGCCACCTTCTTGTGCTTCCTGATGCAACAAAGCATCAGCTATCAATGCTATTTATAAAAGCCACCGAGAAAGCTTGGGTTTGTGACAAGGACAGCATCTGAGGTTCAGTCTCACCACACCGGGACTTCACAGTACATTGTGGGGGTGTTAAATTAGAGATCACATGGGTGTTCTGCTCTTGACAGATAAGAAAATGATCCGAGAGGTTCTACTGTCATGGAAGTCTTTCATGTATGTGGAAAACAACTTCCAAAAATGAGACAGGTTCAAGAAATGGTACTTCGTACACAGCAGGCAACAGAAAACATTAGTGTTCAGGAAGAGGAGAGTGAGAGAGGAGTGGAAGGAGGAAGTGGAAACTTTTATCACAGCCTTATTCCAAACTAAGGAATTCACATTAAATGGTATAATTTACGCTGAGCCAGTGAAGCTTTTGATTAACGATCACAAGGACTAATAGCCTTTTCAATTATATAACATATGATCTTTGTGCTTATGTCTTATTTCTTCACATCTTTATACATCTCAGTGCATATTTTTACTCATGCATCTTATGCATACTTATTTATTGATTTTGGAAAATACTGCATCAAACCCTTAAGGTATGTAATCAAAACCTAGCGATATTTTTATCTTGCTTTTAGTGGTGTCTCAAAATAGAAGGCAGTGTTAAATCTCATAGTCTATTTGCGTGCATGCTGTATTTTTCTCATAGGAGGCACCTATATTGTGTTTGGGAAGTATTCATTTACCGCATTTAGCCGTGGTAATGATATGTAATTTCCTTCTTATCTCTAAGGAAATGTCCTGTAGATAGTATTTTGTTGGTTCACTCTAGCATGGGGAAACTCTAAAGGCAGCTTATTCATTGTGAAACGGTGGGGAAACATCTATTTAGATTTTATATAATTTCTCTGTTTTCACTTCCCACTCCCACCCCTCCATCTGCCTCTGTGTCACCCCACATCTGCTGCCCCCTCGGAGAACCCTAGCCATTTCAGTTCATCCACCCTGCATGCAGGCAATGAGCTCGTGATGCCATTTCTCACTACAGGAATCTCACTGTGCCTCCCACATCTCCTGTGAGGCGATCTAGAGTCCTCTGTGTAACACTCCATGACCGCTAGTTCCAATGTGAGCTGATCTGGGGGACCACAGAACCTGATCTTCTTAGGTCCTGGCCTCCTTTCTTGCCTTATTATCATTATTGTGGCTGTAAACAGACTTCCTACCTAGCAGGTCATTTCTGCATTGTGTGGAGGGCAGGAAATCTGATCTAGAAAGAGCAGTCTCCTTATTCTTGGTGAGACAGGATCGGTAGTGATCGGTAATTATCTTCACTGCCTACTTATTTCTCTTGATTTGAATTTTGGGGTAAGGCAGGAGGTAAGTATCAATGTCATCTTCTTCATGTGAATATCCAGTGTCACAGCAACAAGCATTGAAAAGATTCTACTTTTTTATTGTGTATGTTTCCCTGTCTCTGTAGTTGAAAATCATCTGACCTTTGATAGGGAGTTTTTGGCCGGAATCCCTCTTCTGGCCCATTGCTCTTTGTGTCTGTTTTGGTGTCAAGAATCATGTTCCTTGGATGATTATGGACTTGTAGTATACTTTGAAGTGAGTTAATGTGATTAATTGGTGACTTTAGTTTTCTTGTTGTTGTTACTTGTGTTTGATTGCAGTGGCTTGCCTTTGTTAGTTTGTATTTTGTTTCTATGATAGTGTCTCCCCAACTTTTACATGGGCTATTGTCTACCTGCTGCCCCTACCTCCTAAGTAGGTTGGCCAAGTTTTCCTTTTGTTTACTGAAGAGCTCTTTGAATAGCTATAATCTTTCATAGCTTCATACAAATGTTTGTTTTTCTATTTAGGTGTTAAGCATCATGGGAGTTTTGATGGAGGTCATAAAAACCTGTAGATTGCTTTGGGTAGCACAGGTATTTCAACAGCTTGTTCATCCTTCCATTCCTTGAACACATGATTATCTTCATGTTTATTTGCACTACCTCCAGTTTTACCAATGTTTCAGAGAATGTAGCTTGCTCATCTTGTAGATATTAGAAACAATAGTTTTATAATGTTCCACTTAAGATAATTTATTGTTAGTGTGCAGAGCAGTACTGACCTTTATATGTTGGCTTTGAGTTCTAGAACTTTTAGGAAATTATGTTTGCTGTTTTTTTATTGGGTGGTTAGAGGCTTTAGGGTTTGTATGATCAGATTGTATGAAAATATGGATAATTTTACCCCTTTTCTCTATTTTGGATGCTTGCTAATTCTCTAATAATTCTAATTCTCTCGCTAATTGCTCCAGCTAGCATGTCCACAAGGTTGAATAGAAGCGGCGAGGGTGGTAGGCGCATGTTGTTCTGAGTCTCAGAGACACATGATGGGGGTAAAATAGGAGGGAATCATAGGTCACAGGGTGGGCAGATTAGTCACTTCCTCCACAGAAAGGCTGCAGAGGTTACAAAACTAGAAACTGGGGAGCCAGGCGCCATTAGCTCATACCTGTAATCCCAGCTACTCAGGAGGCTGAGATCTGAGGACTGTGGGTCAAAGCCAGCTGGGGCAGGGAAGTTTGTGAGACTTTTATCGCCAATCAGCCCAGCAAAAAAAACCAGAAGTGGAGCCATGACTCAAGCGATAGAGCACTAGCTAGCCTTGAGCGGAAAGCCTGAGGGACAGAGCCCAGGTCCGGAGTTCAAGCTCTAGTACTGGCACCAAAACAAACAAAGAAAAACACAAAAAAAACCCAAAAGCCAGAAACAAAAAACAAAACAAAAAGTAGAAAAGGGCTCATAGTACAGGAAGCAGCCCATGTAGTGTGCTCCAGGACCTGCCTGCCTGGGAATCAGGAACCTGCCGGCTTCTTCCTGCTATGTGCTGAGCTAACCTCTAGCAAGACAGACTTCCCCTTACCTTTTTATTGACATGTGCCCTTGCTGAAAGGCATCTTGGGTGAGGCACTTGTTCCTTCCCATTATGGCTTAGACTGTAGATTTAATTACTTTGAAAATGAATGGAGAAATTACCTCAGGCATAGCATTTTAAATGTCAGCAGAGTAACAATGTTAATTCTCTCTTATAAAGCATCAGTGTCATTCTGTCTCTAGGATGAGTGATGTGAAAATAACTTCAGGAAGGGATTGCCCGGTCCACGGGCACCTTCAGGCCATGGGAAGATTGTCTATGACTTCTCTTTGTGTCTTCATGTTGTGTGTGTTTAAAATAATTATTTGGTGTTATTCTACACGAACAACTCCTTGTAAGCTAAGAAAAGGTTTCCTTCGAGTGTTACCTGTGAAATGTAACTTGAGCTAATGAGCAAATGAAGGAAGTGGTGTGCACAGCCATGTTTTTATTGGCTTCTATGGGAGTTGGAGTGGGAAATCCTTCCATTTTTCTTCCATTGAGAATGATGTTAGCTGTAATATACGGTCTGTAATATATGTGTCAATGCAGCTATGATGCATTTTTTTTCAGACTTTTGTCTTGGAAGAATACAGAGCTCTGTGTTAAGATGGCCCTGTGATTAGTGTTCCTCATTCTGCGGAAGAGGTGGATCACATTTAGTGACTGCTGTGTGTCAAGCCATCCTTGACTTACTGGAATAAATACCATTAGATCTTCATTGTTGATAATCATTTTAATGTATTGTTTGATTTAGTTGTGCTGGTAATTTGTTGTAATGCTCTTTGTTGCCTTATCTGTGTGGCTTTGGTATTAGGGTCACCTTGGCCTTGCAAACTGAGTTTGGGAGTCTATCCTTTTCTTCTATTACTTTGGAAGAGTTTGAGGTGGATTTACTTTTAATTGGGCACACAATTGTTATAAAAATGCCCATTTTGTCGAGGTGATTACAGTTTTAGATAGCAACTTAGTGACTCCTCAAGTTCTGTGATTACAGGAGAGAAATTGTACTTACTTGTCAGTGATTAGAAAGGGAATAGGTGAAGTGTGAGGGAAAAAATCCCTGAATTTTCAAGAAGGAAATAAAGACAACAAAGTGCTTCCCCTCCTACACCCCCACTCCAGACTTTTGGAAGGGCTAAGGAATAATGTCTGGAATAAGGTTCCTAGATGCTTTAAATTTTGGGGAAAACCCATAGAATAATTCTGATTTGCAGCCTGAACCCAGGTGTAAGAAAACTGTAACAGGAAGAATGTATACAGAACCAACCTTTCTTCAATTAATTATCTACATAGATGGCAACCAGACAGCCCAGTGAGTCTGAAGCACAGAATGTACTTTGGATTTAAATGTTAAGGTGTAGGTAAACCCCAAAGAAAATATATGCAAGGAAGGACAATAATATTTTTATTGGGTACTAGATTTTGCATTTTTGTTTGGTTTTGTGTGTTTGCTTTTGGTGAAAAGTAAAGTTGGTTGTTAAAGCAAACTAAAATATAATTGCTTGGGGGGTAATTAACAATTCAGAAGTGGGGAAAGGAAAGAAAGTAGAGCCTTGCTTGAATTTCCAAAATACAATTAGAAGTAAGTGCTCTAATGACCCATCCATCATCTTCACTCTCCTTCCCTCCCCCAGTTACTTTAAATTCATTATTTGAATATCTGACACTGAGTATCTGGTCTTCCTTAAATCTTGTTCCTTCTTCTGCCTGTATTTTTGGGGGCACTGTCGATCATGTTATAAACTTACCTGTGTGTCTTTGTTGCACCTCTCACTATGACAAACCAACCCTTTCCCAGGTTCTCCTGACTTCCTGTGTGAACCCGTCTCTCCCTGATCACATCCATCCTAATCCAAGCTCCTACTGTCTCACCTGAACTCTTCAGTAGTTGTGAGAAAACATTCCTTTCCTACAATCCATTTTTGTCTTCTTATGATAATTTTTCCCTTTAGGATTGGTCATTTCTCTTTTTTAAACCGACAAAAATAACTACATATTTGTGGAATATAGAATGCTCTCTGGTCTAGGCAAGCATTGTGGAATAATTGAGTCTGGCTAATGAAGAAGCAACCATTCTATTGTTTTGTCTTGTCATGTGAGCATTTAAAGTATACTACCTTAGTAGTTTTGAAATGAACAATATCTACAGGTCATCAGACATAAACAAGAAGTCAGGTAAGTTGGGCTACACTTGTAGCCCTCCTTGCTTCCTAGAAAGCCGAGTCCAGGAGTTTGAGGCCTGCCTGGGCAAAGTAAGCAAGCCCTCGCCTCAAAAATAAACATAACAACCACATAAGATAACACAATACTCCATACTAGACAATATGAAGCTATACACTTCCTTGCCTTCCTTCGCATCTGAATTGGGTAAACATAATGAAACAAAACCTGTCCCTCTAATCTAGAAATTCTTCCCAGAAAGATAAGTAGACTATAGAATTTTTTCATTTTTAAACAGATTTGAGGCCTACATGTGATGCATGCCACAGGCCATCCACAAAAAATATTTCAAAAATGAAATACATATCATCCTGTAAGCCAAACAGAGAGAACCTTTCATCCCAAAGTTTTCAAAGTAATAATATTGGTGCTCCAGTTAAAGGTCTTACTAGCACTATTTGTCACAAATATTGTGGTGTTCCTGTTGCCAATTAATTGGCACTACTCAGCCGGAGAAATAGACAACCATCTCCTATGTTGATTTAAGAGGTAGTGTTGCCACTGGAATGGTGTTCAGAGAAGTTAAGCTCCTGTGTCTCAACGAAGCAAATGTTTAAATTTCAAAGAGACAGTTCCCCCAGGTTCTTGAAAAACACATTCCTGGGTAGTAAAGCTCACACTCACAAAAGAAACTGTCTTTCAGATAGGGTGTACATGTATTTCAGAGACAGGAGAAAGTTCTTTTTAATCACAAATTTCTAATTAGATACAACAAATAAATTTAGAAAGAGGGAACTGAGCCATGGCTCAAGCCTATAATCTTGATCACTTAGGAAGCAGAGATTTTTGGCGATGGCTGTACAAAACCAGCTTTAGCAGAGGAGTTCAGGAGACTCCATCCCAGCTGATGGCTTTGCAACATTACAAAAGCCTGCTACCCTGGCTACCCAGGGCCGCAAAGGCTGGGTGTGGTGACAATAGCAGTGAAAAACATACAGGAAGAACCTAGGAAGGTCTCCTCAGAAAGCAATCTTCTCCCTTGAAAATAATGCTGAAAGGAGTCTGAAGGTGTGGCTTAAGTGGTAGAGTACCTGTCTAGCAAGTACAGGCCCTGAGTTCAATACCCAGTGCTGCCCAGTCAAGGACAGGGGTCATTTTCTTCATTATCAGCATGGGGAATTAAGCCTCCTGTGCTGTGTAATTCGTATTTGCTCTTGCATCATGAAAAGTATATGAACGTTTTTCCAATCAGGCAAAGACAAAACCCAGAAATTTTAAGGAGCTCACGGGGGGTTTCCCCGGAACTCCTGCTTTCACCTTATTCCGCGTTCTCTTCTCACACATTTTCATCTGTGCTGTGCTTATTTGATCAGCATGCACCCCCACGCTGTTCAGCCAAACAGAAATGTTGTGCCGCTTCCCTTCTCCCTCCTCGAGTCAGCATTCCTCCTGCTTCTCTGGGCCCTTCCCTTGCTAACAGCTGCCTTCTGCACAGCTGTGGCCACGTGAGCACGGGTGTGCCTCTCTCCTCTCAGCATCGCTTTATGTCAAGTTCAAAGTGTGTCTTCTCCATACCTTACTAGTCTGCAGAGATGAACAGATACATTATTGAAAGCTGAGAGGCAGAATAATTAAACATTCATCAAATATCTGGGTGGAAAGCACCTTACTAAAAAAAAAAAATGGACCCTAGAACTAGTTTTCTTAGGGAAAAAGACAAAAAAAAATGATTTAATGTGTCTTATGCGTACACCAACCCAGATGAATGAAAAGGCAGAGTATATGCTGAACATAACATACCAGATGAGATTATTTTTAAACTTTTTTTTTTGCAATTTATTTTTATAAGGGATTAAAGTAGACTGCTGGTGGCTCAGACTTAAAATCCTAGCTACTTGGGAAATGGAGGTCGAGAAGATTGTTGCTGCAGACCAGCCTGGAGAAAAAAGTCCACGAGTTTCTTTGGAGGAAAGCTGATTGAGGACAGGCACCTGTGATCTCAGTAACTACAAGAAGTCTAAAATAGGCAGATCACAGCGCAGGTACATGCTGGGCAGGAAGAAAAAACCTTATCTGAAAAATAACCATTGAGAAATAGGGGTGGACATGTGGCTCACCCAGTAGAGCACCTGGACTAGAAAGAACCAGGACCTGAGTTCAAACCCCAGGACCACACACACACACACACACACACACACACACACACACACACACACACACACACAATGAAACCCCTCTGTACATCACTTTTATAATGACAATGAAAAATGCTTAATTAAAAAAAAAGAATGTACTCACTACCTTCCATATGTAGCTGTAACCCCTCTGTCACCTTGACAATAAAATTAAAAAATGAAAAAAAAATTAAATAAAAAATTCAGAAGAGATAAAAATGAAATATATATCTTCTAACCACAGAAAAAATACCACATGTAAACTTAAAAAACCAACATATTAAAACAAGATATCATATTTAGCAGTGTTTTTTTTCCCCCACAATTATACTACTTAGCATGGTAGTGTGTGAATAGTAAGAGGGGAATTTCCTTTCTTGGCTAACAGAACATAATTATATATACACTTTTTCCAGAAGCAGTTGTCAATGTTTTTTTCCAGAGCAGCGACATCTTTCTTCTCTTTGACCACGTGAATTGACGTTTGGGAGTTGTTCCTACGTTTGTAATCTGAAACTCAGCCAAGAGACTAGCTCATTCAAAATTCATTTATAATAGGGTAAAACTGGAAGCAATGTAAATATTCAAAAGTGGAGGAATGTCTTACTCATTTAATGATTATATATTTTATATATATTCATAGGGACATTCTTATTATATGTTATATTATATATAATGTTTAAATTTTGAATCTCACCACTTGAACTAGTTTCCCATCCCCTTTTGGTTTAGGTTTTTGGGGACAGGATCTCTCTCTCTCTCTCTCTCTCTCTCTCTCTCTCTCTCTCTCTTTTTCTCTCTCCCTCTCTCCCTCTCCCTCTCCCTTCCCCCCTCCTTTCTCCTTGAGCTAGCCTGAACCACTGTTCTTCTAACTAAGTCTCCAATGTGGCTGGAATCACAGGTGCAAATGACACCTCCATTTTTTTTCTGTTGAAATGAGGCCTTGCTAACTTTTTAACCCAGGTTGGCTTGGGACCACCATTTAATTTCATCTTGTGCCAGATGAAATGAAATGGTCAGTCCAGGCAGAAAGTCGCCAGCATCTGCTTTCCTTTCCTGTACCAAGTGCTTTCACACAGCTTCCGTGGCTAGCAAACCTGTATGAGGCCATGCTGAACCACTGTGAGAGAGTAAGTCTCATAGCTAAAGGTTTATACATAATAAAAATTAAAGCTTGCCTATTTAATTTAGTACACACTCCCCAGTTTTATCATATTTGCACAACTGTTCAAAAGTTACATTTATACTGCATAAAGGAAAAAATAATTAGGAGTCTATTAAAATATTTTGGAAAAATAAAGCAGATCTAACACATAAATCATGCATTTATGCAATGCACTGGTTTGTTACGCTTGGCTCGCAGCCTCTTCATTTCTGGTTCTATTTTCCTGGCAAACTGTTCACCAGGTTCCCAAAGGCACTAGAGATTCTGGTAAGCTACATGTTGCTTGGCCTTTTGCAATGGTTGTGAAAATATTATTCCTTTTATTTTTCTGACAAATACTGCAGGCAAAAAAACATTCTCCAAAAGGGACAAAAAAAAAAAAACCCAACCCAAACAAAACCAAACTCAACACCAGATGACCAAACAGCAAAATAAATTTATATATATATATACACACATACATACACACTTGCAAACACATGCTCACATGTACACACACACAACATACACTCTTACACATGCACACACCTGTGCACATACTTGGCCAGGTTTTCCAAGGCTTAAACAAATTGAACAATATATAATTTGTGATAGTATTTTTACTTAATTTGTCAAATGGACACACAAAAAAAGGGGTTTTCGCCACTTAGCAATTTGGTCCTGCTTTGCACAAATAACTCAAATATGTATATATTCAAACAACATGAAAGTTATATATACTAATTCTCCAGTGGAGGATAGATTGAGAACTAGCTCTAATGCAGACATTTCTTCAATTTCAGTATATTATGTCATTTTTTTAATTAGAAAGGGAAAGCAATCCGTCACTCAAATATATCAGCTTTCAGTTAAAGAGTACAGTTTGGGGGGTCGGGAATGTGGCTTAGCAATAGAGTGCTTGCCTAGCATGCATGAAACCCTGGATTTGATTCCTCAGCACCACATACACGGAAAAAGCTGGAAGCGGAGCTGTGGCTCAAGTGGTAGAGTGCTAGCCTTGAGCAAAAAGAAGCCAGGGACAGTGCTCAGGCCCCGAGTTCAACCCCCAGGACTGGCAAAAAAAAAAAAAAGTCAATTTGGCAAGTGTAGAACACCTCCCTTCTACTTTGCCAGGATGCAAACTGTGTAACATTTTGGTGGCAAGAATGAAATAGTTCGGGGCTTTCTGAAATAATTCTGGAAGAGATCATTTGGTCACAAAGTTTGACCTCATTGAGAATAAATATATATGTTAACACTGGACATCTACATTTACTTAAACAAATGGAAGGCCAGGTTCTGGTGGCTTATTTCTGTAACACTAGCTACTCAAAAAGCTGAAATTGGGTTGGGGATATGGCCTAGTGGCAAGAGTGCTTGCTTTGTATACATGAGGTCCTGGGTTCAATTCCCCAACACCACATATACAGAAAATGGCCAGAAGTGGCGCAGTGGCTCAAGCAGCAGAGTGCTAGCCTTGAGCAAAAAGAAGCCAGGGGCAGTGCTCAGGCCCTGAGTCCAAGCCCCAGGACTGGCCAAGAAAAAAAAAAGAAAAGAAAAAGCTAAAATTTGTAGATCCTTGTTTGAAGCCAGTATGGGAAGGAAAATCCCTTAAATTCTATCTCCAATTAACCACTAAAAACCAGAAGTGGCTTAAGTATTAAAGTGTCAGCTTTCATTGAAAAAGTTAAGGGACAGTGCCCAGGCCTTGCATTCAAGCCCAAGTTTTGCATTCAAGCCCAAGTTCTGATACAAAACAAGAATAACCAAAACAATAAACAATAAAAAATGAATGTCAATAACTGGAAAATTGACTTGCTGATCTTAATTAACCAGGTCTTACTCCCAAATAAGATTTCAGACTTATCAGAATTATTTTTCACCTCTCATTTGAAGTCATCTCATACTTCTTGCATCTTTTGAGTGAGATTACATGGGCTGATGGTAAGCAAAAATACAGTCACTCTACCTCTTCTCCATAAGCCCTTTGTGCCTACGGGGCTGGACTGTTATCTTCCATTTCAATCTGCCATTCTTTAAAATTTTTCTTTTTGCTGAGAGATTATGTTCAGTCATAAAATTTGTATGAGAAGAATATCCACAGGGTCATGAAAAAGTATATCCTGACTATTAATTAAGATCGAGTTGCAGTGTTCGCCAGGATCATAATATTCCTCCTGAAAGGGCATCAGATACTATTTTGTATGTTTTGATAAAAATGAATTCTCACTGGATGTTACTATAACTTTTCAGTTTTTTGCCATTTGTATACCTTTTTCTAGACAGGAATGGTTTAACTTATGAACTATGGGTTGATCACTGCAAAATGAAGAATTTTGTTATTTTACTGATATAATAATCAGTAATCCTTCACTTTACAAAGAAAATATAGGGCTGGAGGGCATAATGGTAATGAATCTGCTTCAAAACAAACCTAATGTAAGATAGATAGAACTACTTAGGAAATTCAATATTTAGAGTTAGAGCTTATTGCCTCATATTAGTCCCTTTGGGATAAAATGCCTTGATCTTTCTCTTTTTCATTCCTACTTATTTTTTCAGTTCAATAAAGGGGGTTGCAATTGGTTAGACAAGCACCTAATGACTTGGTGGAAAAAAAGGAAGGACAGCAGACTTTGTAAGACTTTGAGGCTCATTGTATTATCAGTATTTCGGGCATATTTTTAGCACAATGGCTAGCCTCTTATTACATTCTGAATTACTTCACATCACTATCTTCATGCTGTTTAGGTAACAGGCACATCTTCTCAAGGATTCTAAACAGAGCGAACAGAAGAACATCTTCATTGCAAAACAAAACAGAGTGCTCTGTTCAAGTGCCTTGAACTGTTCAAGGTTCCTCTAGGGGAAATGGAAGCTTTCCATGTTGATTTAGTTTAGGGTAGCCACGTAGCAACTCTCAGTGGCTATGCGATGAGCTAGGGCAATTGGGAAAGGAGTCCGCTCCTTTGTCCATGATTCAGAGGGTCAAGATCTGCAGGAGAACACAGAGGAAGAGTTCTGTCTCCGCTCCTGACATCTAGGCTGAATATTCCTTTCTCATACTTGAGAATATCTCATCTAAGAAAGGGAGAAGACAACTTTACTTTGTATTATTCTGCCGTACATACAAAGCCATGCCTGCTATGCAAAAAAGACAGTCCCCCAAAATAGTAACAAAATGGCCAAGAAGTCAAAGTTCATTTTTGTCATCCTCTTTTTTCCACATCACAGTTCCATTCCTTTTGCAGAGCTTTCTTCCCTCTTTAATATTCTCAAAATCTTTCTGCCCCCCCCCCCATTTGGTTCTCTTCTTCTATCTCGCCTTCCTCTTTCACAAACTATTCCTGAATAGCACATTTGTGCTTCGTTGTTCAACAAAAACCAAGGTAGTTATTACTACTAGTCAGTGCCCTCGTGTTACAAGCTGATGAAAGCAGCAGTCTCAGGGGTCATTTGATCAGGAGTTATTCCTCATCAGTCTAAACAGGAGGCTGGAGAGGCCTCGGGCTGCTTCTGCCTTCTCTTCTTTCCTGGAGGCCTGGTGAGACTTCCTGGCCTGAGTCCTTGAGTCACTCTTGGGTAGAGATGTAGAATTCACCGGGAGCTATGAGCGGATAGAGCTCAGTCTGCACAACTTCTGCTGATACCTGCATCATGAATCAGATACAGAGAGAAGCATTTCTTTATCCTTAGCGAGTTTCTTTGTCCTTAGCGAGTTACCGTCAGTGATATAGTCTCCCTGTGTTGTTCTTAAAGTTTCCATGGGGTTCATGTGAATTTGACTCTTGCCATCTGAACACTTCCTAATGGCACATTTCCCCTTTTATAGACCCAAGAACCTTTGATTCAGAGAACAGAGTATCTTCTCCAAAGGAAGAGGTTCCTACGATAACTGAGGAGAGCGAGAGAGGGAGAGCAAGAGCGAGAGTGAGCAAGAGTGAGAGTGAGAGAGAGAGAAAGAGAGAGAGAGAAAGAGAGAGGCAGACAGACAGACAGACAGACTTGCTCAGTTCCTGGAGTCTGCTGGCTGATTTATTTTAGAACCTCTGCAAACATTCACACCTTGTGCTTAGTGTTAAGCTAGTGCACATGGGTTTAGTATAAATGTGGTCTAGATCTAAAACCCTATCTGATATCCGGTATGTTAACATAGGATAACATTTCAGAGGCCAAAGATGCATTTTTCCTTTTGATACTACTTTATTATAATGATATAACAGAAATTACTTATGTAATATAAAAACACCATTTTTTTCTGACAGAGTAATCACAAAATGTGCCACATTTAAAAAAAGCCATTTTCATTCTGTATATTTTCTTACACATAGCACTTGAAGAAAAACAGTTAAAAAGAATCTTGACAATCCAAATGTTTGATTTTTTCCAAATAATTTTTGCCAGTTTTGCACTTACATTTTTTTTTCTCCTGTAGCTTCTCCTGAGAAAGTGTGTACATTTGAAAGGCCATCTACTTGAGCAGCAAATTTCTCTTTTTCTCTCTTTCTCATTTTCTCTCCTTAAGCTGAGGATAAGCATATGGGAGTAGGATTGAATTTAAGACAAGCTGTTGATTTCTATTGAACAGTGAAAAAAAAAAGTAAAGTATTGAAAACATTGAGCTATCAAGCAATGGGCAAAAATGCATCCCAAGTTTGTTACATGGTTGTAAAATCACTTTGGTGTGAGGCTTGAGGGAAGCAAGGCCAAGTCCTGATTTTCTTGTTCTATCTTTACGGTTATCTAGCCATGTGCTTCCAGAGGCAGTATTAGGACCACACAAGACACCCAAAATCTTCCCACGGGCAAGCAGAGAATTGTTGTCATACTCGTCACCCTATCATTTGTTGGCTGTCTTTTGCTCTGTCATTTTTGGAACTACATAGCATGACATAGCATATTTACAGTTCTCTAACTCTTTGTTTTGTTTTTGGCCAGTCCTGGGGCTTGAACTCAGAGCCTGAGCACTGTCCCTGGCTTCTTTTTGCTAAAGACTAGCTCTCTACCACTTGAGCCACAGTGCCATTTCCGGCTTTTTTAATGTATGTGGTGCTGAGGAATTGAACCCAAGGCTTCATGTATACAAGGCGAGTACTTTACCATTGGGCCATATTCCCAGCCCATCTCTAACTCTTAAGAAAGACTATAAACATAGATAGGAAACAATGAGGGCTATAGAATATTATAATTTAGTTTTATGAAAATCTCTGTTGGGAACATGGATTTTTGGGAAAGCAAGCCATGTATCTCACAGAGACTTAGAGCCATGGAGAGATTGGTGTGTGTGTGTGTGTTTTTCCCCAGCTTTGATACAGGCCACACTCATTTTGTTGGGAAGCTGGCTAGACTGCAAAAGACAGCAGCTTCTAATTCAATGTGGTCTGACCAGAGCCAAGAATGGCCAGTATTAAATCATTTGTCAGATGCATGCTCTCTGCTTGTCTTAGGGCCGCTCACTTCCCTCACATCTGTCTTTGTGCTCCTCATTTTTCTTCATAAGGCATCTTGATGTCAGGGCCCAGGAGACTCTCGGCTGAACAGGAAGTCTCTAGGCAAGTGTGTTGTACAGTCTGCTGTTTAGAACTTTAAACTCCATCAAAACAGCCAGATCTTCCTCAGTTCGACCTTGTGTTCAGTTAGCAATAAGAAACAAGTCCTCACATGCATCTGAATAAGAGACTTGCATGGTTCATAAATTAGGCCGTATCTGGAATCAACTGTTGAGAGAATATTTGACACCTGTTCCCAGAGCCTATTATGGTCCATTTTCAACAAAAGCCTCAGGAAGGTTCTAGTGCTGATGAAAAGAATTGATTCTAGAATTTCTGTCAGTTATCAGAGTTTTAAGGAGATTTAACTCACCACAAGTAAACCAACGATGCAATGTTTGTTGTTTGGGAAATGATGAGTCTGATTACATTTAAAAAAAAAGCTGTACGTACACATGGCTTTATAATAAAATGGTGAATAATGAGGCTTTATGTAGTTTTACCTCTTGGTTGATTCTCACTATCTGTGTGTGTGGCATGATGTGTTAAATGTGTTTCCCCCCCAAAATTGGAACTGTAACCCCACTCTACCCCAATACACTAGCACTATTGCTATGAGGCAGGCCTCTGGGTGATGGGAACCTGTTCTCATGAGGGCATTAATGCAAACTCTAAAAGACCTCGTGTCTTCCAGTTCTGTCTCTTTCTCTGGCTGACTCTTACCTTACTTCTGCCATGACATCACAAAACACAGGTGCCCTCCCCACATGTGGGCCTCTAAATTTTGGATATCCCAGCATCTAGTATCATTAAACATGTATTCTTTCTCTCTCTCTCTCTTTTTTTTTTTTTTTGGCCAGTCCTGGGCCTTGGACTCAGGTTCTGAGCACCATCCCTGGCTTCTTTTTGCTCAAGGCTAGCACTCTGCCACCTGAGCCACAGCGCCCCTTCTGGTTGTTTTCCATATATGTGGTGCTGGGGAATCGAACCGAGAGCTTCATGTGTAGGAGGCAAGTACTCTTGCCACTAGGCCATATTCCCAGCCAATATTCTTTCTCTTTACAAACTACATAGTCTATGAAATCCTGTCATGACAACATGAACTAAACAGACTACCACCTAGTCCCTGTAGGATTATTCAGTGTTTCTCTCCTTTCTTTTCCTGGGATTGAATTTAGGACTTCACACTTACTAGGCAGAAACTTTTCTACTTGGGCTGTGTCTCCAGTCTCTTACCACCATAATAAATTCTGAGGTAGAGTCATGCTTTGTTCCCAGGCTTGCCTGGGCTGCCTATCTTCTCTTTGACCTTCCCAGAGTGGCTGGGATGGAAGGAGCGTGCCCTTGTGTGTAGCCACTGTGATGGAGTCTTCTGAACATGAACTTGTGATGCTCTGGCTGGCATTGATTTGCTATTTACTGCTGTCCAGTCCACAAATTGCTAGGATTACAGATTTGAACTGCTATACCCAGCTTTGCTTTTTTCCCATGAAATTCCACGTGTGACATTTTACTTGGGAGCTTAGAATTGCTGTGTTTAAAAAATAGGGTTACAGTAGAGGAAAAGAGAGAAAAATGATAACTTCCTAAACTATACATTTGAGCAATAGAATAGGAATTCTACTTTGTCAGAATTTAAATCCCTAGTGGAATATTTTAAAGAACTGCATTTTTCCAGTATAGAGAAAATATTTGTTTTCAGTATAGAAGTGCAAGCCAAAGAAAAGGATTTTTACTGTTTTTATTTACTTACTAGTTTTCTTTAATTTGTTTCTGTATCAGTCATCCTGCATCCCTGTGGGTGAGACATAGAGTTAAAGAGAGGAAGGATTTATGTTGGCTCATGGATTGGAGAGTTCAGTCTGTTGTTTCTGTTCTGTAATCTGGCCAGCACATCATGTTGGAGGAATGTCTAGCTGGGGAACTTCTTCTCCTCATGGCTGACAGGAAGTGGAAAGTAGGAGATGGGAGCAAGGACCAGGTGCAACCTTGAAAGGCGCACTCCTGTGATCCACTTCCTCCAGCTGGGTCCTATTGCACAAAGTTCCCAGAACCTCCCAAAATAGCACCACCAGTTGAGGACTAACCCACAACCATGGAGCCTTTTTGGGAAATACTTCATAGCCAAGCTATAATACTCTCATGTCCTCATTTTCCTTGCTTTCAAATGTGTTGTTTATTTAATGAGCCACTCTGTGGAAGGCCTTCAAGTTATTTCTCAATGTGTATCCCTACTCACTAAGAAATGACTAATTTCTGGATTCGTTCCAGATCTCCCAATTCAGAATCCACATTTCAGAGGATCTCTGAATTGAGCTAGTTTTAAAGTTTGAGAAGTAGTACCTTAAAATCTTTTCCTGTATAGGAGTTTATTTTTAATCTGTTCATTCCTGAAATGATGGATTCACAACTAACAATTTTTAAAAACAGAGCTTGTATCATTTTGTGCAAGCTTATAAGTTGGTTGAGAAAATAGAAGTAGTCAAGAGAGAAATGCAAATAAGGATATCCACTCAACCAATAAGAGATAACACTATTAGCATAGGGCGACTTCACACACATCTATGTACAGACACAGATGTACATATAAGAAGAAATAGAGAGGGTTGGGTGAATGAAGAAAGAACAAGAAAGAATTTTGATGAATGGAATTTGTCTTAGGGTACTATTTTAAAATGAAATATATTGTCAATGTTTCTGACTTCTGTGTTATTTAGAACTGATGAAGACAACATTGAAATGACTGCTGAGCTTACAGTACATGCCTATCGAAAGTAGAGCTATCGAAAGCTTTTGAGTGCTCTGGAATGTAGTAGCAGTTTGAGATGGATATGTTTCAAGGTTAGGCATCGGTTGCCTGTACAATGAATGACATTCTTTCACCTCATAAGACAACAAAAAAAAGTACACTTGTAAGATTGTGCTCAGAGTGTGGAAGACAGACCTGTGAGTGGAGTGGAACAGGAGTGCAGAGAGAGAGCAGAGACAGCCAGGAAGTGCTCCCCCCCCATCAAGTTGGGAATAGAAATGGTGCAGATACTTAGGTGGATAGCCTGGCAAAGCACCAGAGTCAATTTATGCTTACCTCCTGACTCAGTAATTCCTAGAGCAGTGGAAACAAACACTGACACGAAGGTGTTTATAGCAGTATTGCTCGTACTGCCAAAGCAGAAACCAAGCAACAGATTGGTAAATCTGACACATGGATAGATAAGTGAAAAGTGGTATGTACATGAAGAGGACTATCATATAGCACAATAAAGGGAATAGAGTACCAAGGCAACCTTAAATCAGTGTTGGAAACACCAGACATGAGAAGAGTCAGTCAGAAAAAAAATAAACACTTCCTGGGTGAAAGGGTTTATTTTGGGGTACAAGTGCTCTTCTCTACTTAGCTTTGGTGATGGTGTGTATCTCAGTTGCATGCTGAAACCACTGCACATGTAAATGGTGTATATATGAATCACATTGCAGGAGAGCCATCAAGAAAAGCTATGTGTGGGGTTGTTTGGAGGTTAGCCTTCTGGTTCCCATCATGTTTAACAGCCCCCTCACCTCTTTGGTTGACAGTGACCCCCGCCAAGGTCCTGTGTTCAGCTTTGTCTTCCCTTGTTCTCCTATTAATGTTCAAGTTATTTTTACCATATTCTGCTTGCCTTTAGTGGAAGTAAAACACCTGAACCTAGACAATGTGTGTGTGTGTGTGTGTGTGTGTGTGTGTGTGTGTGTATGTGTGTCTGTGCATGCACGCCCTGGGCTTGAAATTAGAATTTAAGTGAACATTTTTCTGTTCTTATTCCTTGCCCTAAAATATTTCATAAACATGAATTTTACTCCAAACTTTCTTATTTTGGGGAAGTCAGTTATTATTACAAAGTTGTGCTTTCCTCAACTGCTCGTATTCTGGGACAAGCACATTGTCTGGTCTCCTAAGAGCTGTGATTTGTGTTATAAAGCAAGTGTGCTCATGTAGAAGGAGATTTGAATGTTCCAGCCATGCCCGTGGGTTTAATGGAGTTCAGGGCATTCTGTTTCAAACCATTTTCACATGCTTTGAAAGTTTTGCTCTGTGAGAAAAGGAGAATGTAGAATCCTATCAAAGAAAATGCAGGGACCATCTCAGTATGTCCAACATCCAACAATTCCATTTCAGACTGAAAACATACTAGGCACATATATTACCAAATTATAAATCTAAAATTCTCCCAGCTTCTCTTCCTCCTTTTTCTAATTGGAGTTCAACTTAACAAGGAAAATATTCTGCTTTCAGAAGAGTTATTTGAAGCACAGATTTCTATCTCTACCATTATTATCTCTCTATCTCTAGCTCCCCCTCTCTCTTTATATACATATCTATATAGCTAGCTATTGCTCTATATACATATCTATATAGACATCTATCTATCAGCTAACAAATTATTTAATTTATGATTAGGTAGTACATGATTTATAATTTAAAACAAATATAAACAAGAATGAACATGAGAATTTTCTTCAGTTTATATGTACACACACAATCCTTCTGCGTTTTCTGTTTCCAGGATATGCTTCAAGAGATTGTCTTTGAATTTGGAATGAAATATGTGTGTATATTCTTTCCCTTTTTAAAAATCCAAACAAGAGTAGCTACTTGTTTATTTTTTTTGACCTTACAGGCCATCTTAAAAGATATTTCCACCACAGTACTAGGAGTTTCTCCGAAGTTTTTAAATTGACAATACGATCTTTAGCTGGGGAATGCCATAAGTGGTTTTATTTATTTGTTTGTGCCAATCCTGAAGTAAGCTTTCATGGATTGCTTTGGAGGTTGCTTGGGAAACTAATTTATGTTGCTTTTAAAAAAAAATCAATTTGTCCCTTTTTATTTCTGAGTAATACTCTACAATACAGATAGATTCCATAGTTTGTTTGAAAATACGCTCACTGGAGGGCCACTGGGAAGGCTCCAATTTTGGAGCCTTCAGTGCTGCCACAAACTTGTGTGCAGATTTTTCTGGAAACATAACTTTTTATTTCTCATTTGTTTGTCTGAGTACAATTGCTTGTTTATTGCTTTTTAAACAAAGAGCCAAACTGCTGATTGTATCACTTCCATTTCTGTTAGCTGTGTGTGTGTATGACCAAATTTTCTCATAGCATTTTCTGTGATCAGTGATTCTTATTAGGTTATTGTGATAGGGTTTTTAATATGAAATAATTTTAAATATGAAATATTGAATATTCCTAAAGAATCACCTGAAAAAATTATATAAAGTACTTTTTATAAGATATTTTCTCAAAGATAAAAAGTTAGAGATAAAAGCTGGGTGCCAGTGTCTCATGTCTGTAATCCTAACTACCTAGGAGGCTGAGATATAAGGATTGTGGTTCTAAGCCAGCTTGGGTAGGAAAATCTGTGAGACTCTTATCTCCAATTAATCACAAAAAAACTGGAAGTGGTGCTATAGCTCAAGTGGTAGAGTGTTAGCCTTGAGCAAAAGGAGGAGAGTGTTAACTTTGAGCAAAAGGAGCTTAGGGACAGCCCTCAAGCCCAGAGTTCAAGGACCATGACTGCCCTCCCCCCAAAAAATAATTAGAGATAAAGATTACTTTCATAGATTTTCAATTGTTTGGTTTAGGTCTAGACTCTTTATTCTCAGTATTTTCTTCTATACATTCTGATCATCACAGACTTGATGATTAATGGAAGGATGAGTGAGATTTATTGTGAATTATTCCTGACTCTTTGGTCCTGTAGCAACACGCACCAGATGTACAATGTCTCATGAGATGTACACAAGTTATTTTATTGAGGGTTCAACTTTGGCAATCTGATTTTTAGAATCCTCATAATATGCTGAAATGTTAATTCTCTAAGATATGGCTGAGAGACAGATGGGAAAATTATCTACATATCAAATACAATAGTTTGGAAACACAAACTAAATCATGAAAGACATTCACGTTGATAAATTCACCTAAAGACCCTGGGTATTGTATGTACATTGTTTTGAACTTTGGAAGGGAAGCGGAGCATCAAAATGGAGAGACAAAGGGTGAAAGGTGAACCAATGCAACAGCTATATTTATAAGACAATATGCTGTAAGCCAACTGTACAACTGGTGTGGGGGGGGGGCAAGGGACGTGGGGAGGAGGGAAGGTGGGAGAAAAATGAGGGAGGGGGTAACAAGTTTGATAAGAAATGTACTCACTGCCTTCCGTATGAAATTGTTAACCCCTCTGTATACCACTTTGACAATAATAATAATTAAAAAAAGAATGGTTAAGCCATTCAGCTACTTTGATCTCCCTTCCTTCCCTCGACCTTACCTCCCCCACCACAACTTTTCAAGTACTTTTTCTGGTATTCATTTTGTTGGGCTGTGCATGAGTTTTTTTCTAAGGAATTATACCATTCGATTTCTTCCCTGCAACTACCATACATCAAGATGTATCATACTTATAAGCGGATTTGTGGAATGGTAACCGCTTTGTGTAACTACGTAAAGATAATAAACAATATAATTAAAAACGTTAAGTCTTTAGTTTTTAAGATCAACCCAAGTGTATTTTGAAGTCACATTTTGCTTGTATACATTCTGAGTACTTGGTTATTTGTAGCTTCATACAAAATATGTCATGATGTCTACTTCTGATATTTACTTTGGAACATTTTCTTTTTTTCCTTCCTTCCTTCCTTCCTTCCTTCCTTCCTTCCTTCCTTCCTTCCTTCCTTCCTTCCTTCCTTCCTTCCTTCCTTCCTTCCTTCCTTCCCTCCCTCCCTCCCTCCCTCCCTCCCTCCCTCCCTCCCTCTCTCCCTCTCTCTCTCTCTCTCTCTCTCTCTCTCTCTTTCTTTCTTTCTTTCTTTCTTTCTTTCTTTCTTTCTTTCTTTCTTTCTTTCTTTCTTTCTTTCTTTCTTTTTTTTTAATAGATCATGGGCCTGAGCCTGGGCGCTATCCCTGAGCTTTGTGTTCTACCACTTGAGCCACATGCCACTCCCAGTTTTCTGGTGGTTAATTCGAAATTAGAGTTTCATGGACTCTCCTGCCTGGGCTGGCTTTCAACCGCCATCCACAGAGCTCAGCCTCCTGAGTAGTTAGGATTACAGGCATAAGTCACTGGTGCCCAGCTTGGACATTTTCTATTCCTTTATCGTCCATTCTTCTTTATTTTTCTAGGTTACCCTTCACCTTCATATCTCTGTTTTGACCTGGTGAAATTGATCCCATAAGGATTTGACCAAGTTTAATTTTCCTTCTGTCTGTTTTCTTAAGTATAATTTTGTAACAGAGAGAGTGGAGGTTCCTTTGTATTGATTGACAATCCTTTGACAGAACAACTGTGTCTGGTCTTTCCAAGGATGGGCAGGCATATTTATTTTATTTTGTCCCAGTGCTATGCATGGTAACATACCTACAAGAATGGTACTCATACACACAAGCGTGTATGTATGAATGTATGTATGTATACATGCATATATATGTATTTGTGTTTGTATGTATAAATGTCTATGCATATAGGTGTATACAGTAGGTGTGTACACATACGTCAATATATATTTAATTAAAGAATGGAATGATTGATTTAAAATATATCCTGACCTCTAAAATTAAAATATATGCTGTCTCTACTTAGTACAGTATTGAGGTCATGGATATGTTTTGAACATCTTATTATCTTTATTGATTGATGTTTAGTGCTGGTGTTTTCTTAAAAGACAAAAAGTAGAAAAAGCAAAATCATATTTATTTTGCAATATGTAGCTTTGTTGTGATTGATTCTGCTCTCTCTAACTTCCTTAAGGAGAATTGGATTGAAAATTTGACAAATAGAGTTTGAAGTATAGATTATCCCACTTCTTGTGGTTCTTGAATTAATGATAGATCTGTCTGTCTGTCTATCTGTCTATCACTCTTTATCTATCCACTATCTATCATCTGAGTTATGTATTAAAATTTTAACTCAAGTCAACATATTTGAATCGTTAGATGTTCATAGGAATATTAATGACATGCCAGTTTTCTGAGATTGTTTTTGACAATGCTTAGAGAAAAAAATATTCTTATGTGTACATTATAAAATATGCAAAAGTGTATTCTTTTTTGGCTTTAAAAGCCACTTAGAGTGATTTTTTCAGCAATAACATTAAATTACTCTTGTAATTTTAATGATCTATAAAAATTTATCTACCCTTAAGGGAGAATTTGACAAAAGAAATATATTTTAATTCATTTTATAATTCTTAAAATGTGATTTTTTTGATGAATAGATACTGAGTTTTTGCAAATGAGATCAGGAATTCATGAAACTACTTGAACAGGGTTGCTAAAGTAACAAGAAAAACCTAGTAACATGGCTTTTAAGTCCTATTGTCTGCTTTGTAAGAGGTTAAAATTTAAGTTCACCTCTAAATCCACTAACAGCTTGAAATACCCTAATAAGTGGGATGTTCAATGCCTTACATATATGTATATTCTCTCTCTCTCTCTCCCCCCCCCCCCGCCAAGGGAACACATATTTTGGATTTAGGGCTGATCTCTAGTCTATTGAGAGAATTCTAATAGAAGAGTGATCACTCATTTGATTCCAAATTATACGATTCTATACATAAAGTAACTGAATTTGATTATATTACTTTTAGTGATGCTGAGATAGTTTTCTGAATTACTTTTAGATGTTAAAGAAAACTATTCAATTAATATCCGCTTTGAAAAGCTAAAACAGATTGAGATCATTTTGTCACCTTTTATTAAATTGGTAGGTGGTAAATATTACTTAAAGACTAACTAGAAAGATTGAGATCATTTTGTCACCTTTTATTAAATTGGTAGGTGGTAAATATTACTTAAAGAGTGACTAGAAAGAGCAATGTTACTTATTTTGGAACCATACTTCCATTAAAATAAAAGCAAAGTACTGTATGCACTAAAACTGAAAGGAGCCAGTAGGAGGGTAGAATATTATTATCCTAACTAAGAATGTTATAATCTCACATCACCGAATATTAGTTAGGATTTTATAATTTTTGCCACTGTTTAAAATATTACTAACAGGAAATTGTTATTACTAGAAAATGGAAACTTGTAGTAAAATGCTATAAGGGATTAAAAGTCTTCAATATCCTGAAAGTTACTATTTCTACAAGCATGGCAATGGTGTAAGGATGCACCTGGGTCCCTGGTTTCTACAGTACAATGCAAAAATGTGCAAGGTATGCACATACTTCTTGAATGAACTAATGTATACATTGCTTTCTCAATTAAGGTAGTTTTTCTGTAGCAGTCTTCAGTTATTTAGTACTCATTCATTTTTAAAACAGGTGATGTCTAGTTTATCATAGAAAGTGTCACCCGAGCTCACTTGATCTGTTTTAGTGGCATTGATTTCTAACTTTTGTCTTCAGGGAGATATTTCAGACTACTTTTTATGCAATGTGTGAAATATCCTTGATTAGACAGAAATAGAAGTCTGTAACCTAAAATAAAAACCCAAAGAAAGATTAAAGCCATCTTTTCTTATCTCAAATAGAGTTGTATTTCATGGACATGCACATGTTGTTTTCTGTGTGTGGAAAATGGAAAGCATAGGACAACAAGCAGAATTTCACAAATTTTAAGAATAATTGATGTAAGACAGTTAAATGGTTGATGAACACAGAATTGGACAATTTAGCAAAATTGAAGTGTAACACAACTTGGCATAATATTTAGCCATCTATTTCAAATTAAAACCCCCATAAGAATAATGAAAATTTAGGTATATCACCATTGTACTCAAATCAATAAAGAAAACGAGCATAAATCGTCTTGTTTGATCATGGTGAGCACTTTATCACTTGAGTGACATCTCCAGCCCTGTTTTTTGTTGTTGATTGGAGATGCATTCTAGTAACCTTTTCTATCACTTGACTCACTATTCCTCCTCCAGTTTTGGGGTGTTAAATAAGATAAGAATGCTATGGGCTTTCCAGCACTGGCTGACTTTAAACCATGATTCTGAGATCTTAATCTCCTAGGATCTTAGTCTCCTAGTCTAGTTAGGATTACAGGCATGAGCCACTGGTGCCTGGCTTTGGTGTTTCCTTTAAATGGGACAGACACTGCTATGAACTATGAACAGATGTCTACTAAACATTATCCTTTGACATTTTAGATATAAAGCTGAATTAAAAAGGAAAAGTACAGTGTAAATAAGGGGCTTGTGTTGAGGGATGTCATGTCTTCAACTCTAGAAACCTTCACCCCCTGATTTTGTCATCATCAGACTTGTGTAATTTGACAACCACTGTCTCACACATAGCAAACTACATTCTGACTAAGAACTAAACCATAAGTTAGGATAGTGCTTTTGTCCACATTGAATCATAAGTGTAGAAGGATAATTATAGTCAGAAGTATACTTTGACAACTTGAAATCAGATAAAGAGAGGCAAGGGAGATGGGTGAGTTTGAACAGCGTGTAATACACATTCCTTCACGACCAGTTACCATTAGGAAAATTGCAATAGAATAATTCTCCTTTAGTGTAGGGGTGGTGGAAACACTGGCTTCCTTCCCTTCTCCAAAGAGTTCAGCAGACTAAACCCTGGGCAAGTATGGCAGCTCTACAAAGTGACCCGCTTTTCTTTCAGTGAATTTTATGACCTCTTTAATACACATTGATTGTATAAATTCAGTTATTATGGATTTTGAAGTCAAATATCTCCCAAACAAGTTCCCAGTTTTTAAAAATTATTTTAAAGGCTAAGATGTAAGCTTTCTCTTAATGTCTGTTCCACTTAATGGTAATTGAGTTAGAAACAGATTTCTTAGTCTTCTCATTTTCTTCTTATTCTTCATCTGAGAATAATCTCAAGACATAGGCATTTCTCTGTCTGCTCAAATAATTAGTCTCCCAAGTCTAGCAAGTACTATGTTAATAATTATTCTATGCTTTATATATGTTTATTGCCTGGAGTAGGATTTAAAGATGAGATCCTTTAAGCTAATGTAGTCAGACAGTTGTGTACTCTCCACACACAGCCATTTGCCTGCTTAGTCTAGCAGGGAATTGTCTTACTCTGTGGAGCCTTGCTTCTCTATGAAATTCTCTCAAACTTTAAATGAGCTGAGGATGGCTACCTACCAAAGGCTCTCCACATGGAAATACGAACCATTAAACAAAACTTATCTTTGCAAAATGTGGGATAGTACATGACTATGTCATAAGCAAAATGGTCCCTTCTTCACATACACCTTCCAAACTTGTTTTCAGAAATGTGCAAGAATACTATGCCTCAGGGAACCGTAGCATACTTTCACATCTAACTGTGACACCTAGTTTTTAGTTAATAGAATTACTTATGGCCTTTTCTATTGAGAAGTCCTTTCTAGGGCTTCATGATAGAAGTAGAGAGCTTTGTGTTTCCTTCTTCTCTTGCAATATACCCTGTCTTCATGGGATTTTTTTATTCAAAACAGTGTTTAATTTAAAACACTTATTCCCTTTTGTAATTGAACATTGAAGTCTGAGGGATTTTATTATATATCTTTTGTCAATAATAGCATATCTATGAGTAAAATGATTGGTTCATTGTTTTAAATGTATAGATGATGCTACCCACAAAAGAAAGGAATAACATTATAGAATGAATAAACACTTCTGCAAAAACAAGCAGAAGTTTTCCTTTAAATGGGATTAATCCGAAGAAATTGTACATTTCAAGGCTTGGAGAAAGCTGCTTAAATCTCCTTGGAGATTAAACGCTCCAGAAGATGGAAAAACTTCAAAATTCCCCAAATACATTTTGGTCCATAATAGCGCTGTGAAATAATAATGCGAGTGAAACTGGCTCCTACATGTGTTTGCTTTATATCGTCATAGCTCTCTTTTTAAATGACCCTTACCCTTTGTGAAATAGATTGTCATCTTCTGAGCTATAAGGTTTATGACCTCTCTTTATCATTGGGGGGTGATTTTTCTTATTACAAATGTAATTCTAAGAAAGCCTGTGATTGTACACCCGAAAAACACTTCAAGACATTAGTAGATTTCTCTTAGTTATTCTGATAGCTTCCTCAAGAAAGTCTTGTGTTGTAGAAGACATCAATCAGTAGGTGCAAGTAATACCTAAATTGGATTGTGATACAATTTGTTTTATTTTTTCTCTCAAGGCTGGAGCTCTACCACTGCTCTGCCTCTGCAGGCTTCGAATAGTGATCCTTGGATCTGAGCCTCCTTAGTACTTAGGGTTACAGGTGTGAGCCTCTTGCACCAGCTTGAATTATAATATTATTGATAATCTACCTTAGTCATTAATTTGACAATACAAATTTTATTCCATCCATCATTTAGACTTCTCTGCCCAGGACACAAAAGAAATTCAATTGTGACTAACATTTTCTCCGTGTGTGCTAATTTGAAGACTTTGCTTTTGAACTGTTCCTCCTTTTGTTTTTCTAAAACAGGTTGAATTTTGATTACCAGAAGTATATGTTCCTAAGATTATAAAGGGAAGTAAGCAATTGACCTTTTTTTTTTTGGCCAGTCCTGGGCCTTGGACTCAGGGCCTGAGCACCGTCCCTGGCTTCTTCCCGCTCAAGGCTAGCACTCTGCCACCTGAGCCACAGCGCCCCTTCTGGCCGTTTTCCGTATATGTGGTGCTGGGGAATCGAACCGAGAGCTTCATGTGTAGGAGGAAAGTACTCTTGCCACTAGGCCATATTCCCAGCCCCAGCAATTGACTTTTGAGTCTTCATTTTGTCCTGCATATGATATTATGACTTGGTTTACAAAAAGAGATCATTAGCTTGTTTATTCACAATAAAGCATAGCAATGTAGTATAGGAAAGGCTGAATAGAGTAAAAAATGCCTAATTCAGCCAAAGAGAATCAATAAAATTTTTAAGATGCATTCTTAATATTTATGATGATAAATTATTGGTGCATATCCAATTTTCTTATTAATTTTTTTATCCATTCTACATCACCTCATAAATATTATGCACATAGAACTTTTAGGTACTATGAAGTTTCAGAGATGACATGAGAAACATCTTAAGGATTTTATGTTTGTTCTCTCTTTTTTATATCAATTTTTCCCTTCTTTTCTGATTAATAAGTCTTATATTACTTGTGAGGCTAGAAATGTTAGTGTTCTAGAATATGAAGGTTAAGAAAATGAACTCTCTGTAGTTGGATTGATGTTAGTTTTAGAAGCTCCAGTCATGTGGAAAGAAATCAATTACATGAGAGCTGAAAACATCACCTTCTCTTTACTGTTTCTGGCTACTGCTGGTATTTGTGAGCTGTTTCAGGTCACAGGGAGTTGTTCCTGGCAACAAACTGATGTTTTGCAAAGATGTCTCTTGAGCTTGAGGTTTAAGGCAGAGTATGATTTCTGTTGATCCTTACTTATGGTCATTGTGCAATAAAGAAGCACAAACATGTAATAGAGCATCCCACTTCTTAGAGGAAAACAGAGAAGGGAAAGGAAGCCTGTTGGCTAAAACAAAATATTTTATTGTAGTGTTGAGCCGAGGAAGCTCATCCACAATCTTGGTGGCTTTGCATAATCAAGAGTAAGCAGCTGACTTGTGGAGAAGTCTCTGCTGTCTCTGCCACTGAGCGCTACATTCTGTGGTTTCTAAATACTGGAAGATTCTGCCTTCACAGTTGCTTCTTTATTTCTACTATAAGACATTTCGGTGTAATTATGTTAAATTGCAGCAACAAAGACATCTCTTATTACTTTCTAGACAAAGACACACTGGTGCCAGCCAACTAGAGAGATACTTTTGAAACAATCACTGCACTCTGGGGCAGTTATTTAGTTACTTCAATAAACTTACTAGAAATCTCCATTTCTGCCTAATGATATCACAAGGGCTTACTGGAAGTCTGTTTAGGGTCTAGTTCATCAAGCTTGTGTGTGAAAATGTTGGTTATATCAAGTATCACAAAGGGCTACATATTTTACTTGTGTCCTTATTATAGTAAGGTGAAAAATAAGAGTTAACGTATCTACTAGAAATTCAAAATTGCCCACATCATTTTCATAAAGTGAAATACAGTGAATTATCCTGTTCATATGCAAGGTACATGTAATATATTGTGTTATCCATACAGGGCTAAACTACCATGGTAGTTGGTAATCTGTTTTAGGGGGGATTTGTTTATTTGTTTTATTTGTTTATTAGTTATATGCTTGGCAATGTATCTGGAATAGCTTTGCATTGTTGTTTGTAATTGCAAAACCACTCTAGACTATTGAGGTACCCAAACCAATTGATTTCCAGTTATTGAACTATTACATTGATTTCATTTTTTCAATGGAGACATGGAGTCAAAAATATTTCTATACTGTTATCCTATTACAAATTTCAAATACCTTTCTCACATTCGGTGTGCATTTTAATGGGATTTAGAGATTTTGACTCCAACACTGTCGTTATGAACTCATCAAGGTACATACTTTCTTTGAATTTTCTGTCCTTCTGGCTTTGTATACCAGAACATTCTCTATGTTTAGGGTGGCCCTAATTGCGCATATAGAGTATGTGTTAAACACTAGTTCCCTTTTAGAATTTGACATTTAGTATGTATACACTTTTCTGCCTTAAAAGGCTTATACTGGACTGTTGGATATACTACTATTGTGTTTTCTTCTGAGTTGTAAGACTTGGGTAAGGTAGGCATTATATCACAGGCTTTCTTAAAATTATCATCTGGTTTTGCCTACCCCAGAGAAGATCATAGGTTATATTTTCTGAAGCAAGTGCTTTGTTCAATATTGTAAACATCAAACATCTTGAGACCTGGTACACCTAAATCAAAGATTTATAGAAAGAATCAGAGAGGAGTATCTGGACAATTTATTTGCTATTAATGAATGCACAGTGCTCTGTGGAGTAATCATGTTAGGCAGCACACTGGCCTTCCTGTATCATCTACATTTCCTTAATAGTCTGTCAAGCAAGGCTGAATCCAAGATAACATTAAAGAAATTAGTCAGCTGCCGAAGCTGAAGTATTTACATCCTACTAACATTCTCGAAAAACAACCACACAGAATCATCCGCACCATGTTAAAAACCAAGGCTTCTTCTTACTTTGATTATGCTCTGGAATAAAAGGAGCTTCCGTCTGTAGCCTTCATTCTCATGAGCAAGTACCTGCGCAGAGGATTACGATGTGCCCACAGCTCGTTCCCTGTGGATCCACTTTTGTGCCTTTCCCTCGACTCCAGCCATCCCTATCTGATTCAAGCAAAAGGTAACGGAACAGCTGGAAAGGACAGGGGTGGGGGAAGGATGTTGACATGGACTTTTCCCTTATTTGCAAGGCAGAGTACTTTTAACCTTCAGTTTTACTGAGTTCATACTGCATGTTTCAAATGGGTTTATTGCAGAGATACACAAGATATACATTTCTGAAAACTCTCTAGGCTGAGTCATGTGAAATCCCACAGTTCATTGTTGAGTGACTTAAGCACAAGTGGGCATGCCCAGTACCATTACGTCATTGCTCTATCACTTATTTCAGTGGAAGGTATTTAGGATCTTTTACAAACATTAGTGCTACCAAACATTTGACCACATTATTTAGGTACATGTTGAGTAGTTAAATAGTCATGTATGGCATAATGGTAAGCATGGAAAGTATGGGGGAACTGGCTACATGTGGGGACAGTGGCTGTGTGTCTTGATGGGCTGGGATAGTTCTCTCTCAAATGCTTGTTTCCTCTCCTTCCCTCCGTGTGTGTGCAGCCAGGCTGCCAGCAGGCCAGGTAGGGGTTGCTACAAACACATGGATGTCACCAGTCAGGGGAATACTTTCACTTAATGAGCAAGAGAAGGGTTAACCATTTTTTCTTTCCGGCAAACAGTCGTGAGCCAGTAAGCAAGGATCTTCCGCAGAGGACAAACCCCAGTTCCATTGCTGACTATTTTGTTTTATGATCCACAGTTAAAATTAAAACGTTTCTTCCTTAGATGGACTGTTGGAAAGTAAGTGTGTGGATAGTAACTCATTCTGAGTAAGGATGCATTGCATTTCTTGTTGGCTTTTGGTCCACAACTCCTGCCTTGTCTTCCGTATCATTGACTTAAAGAAGGCAAGGCAGGCCTATTCTGTTTTGCTCTTGCATCAATACTTCCAAAGAAGCAAGGCGAGGAATCACATTTGTTTGGCAGATGAAATGGCAGCTTAGAATTTTCTGGTGTGTTCAGAGGAAGACAGGATGGTATCTTAGAGAATTTTGTTGTAAATGCTTGGGGCTACCCGGGATTGGAACACTGGGACAAAAATGTGCAAAGGTGTTGTACATCTGATTCTAGCTTTCTAGAAAATATCATCCTGTGTGTAGTTACAAGGATTGTTTTTCTGTAGATTTACAGTAAACCACCGGTACACTAAAAAAATTGAAAACTGAAAATAAAACGCTATATTTTTATCTAAGAAGGCATGAATAGTTTATTAGTTTTTTAAAAATCTGAAAGTATATGATTATTTTCCTATAGAAATGATGAAGAGCACGACCAGTGTGCCCTCATGACTCATTGCACTTTTACATTCCGGTGTTTTATATTTCTATTTTTTAAAGGCTTTCAAATGTTGTCAACTGCCACACTTTTGAGTGTCAGAGGTTGATATAAGGAAGAATGTCAGGGGAAACGTGGCACCTCAGGAGGAGGCAAACGTGGTCAGTTCTTCTTTTGCCACTGAGTGCAAAATGGAGCCTATCTCTGGGCATATGTGTCTGGTCTGTATAAAATGTAGTTCTGAAGAACTGACAGTCTAGACGGAGAAATGGACTCTTCGTGGGTAGCGTTTTATAAGTAAGATAAAAGGCAGGGGAAAGCGAGTCTTCAAATTACATTTTGTTTTAATTGTAAAATTGCATTTTTATAAGATCCCAGTTTGTGATTTCTCCACGGCGTGTTCTTGGGTGATGTGCTGATGTTCCTGGGCCTCTTCAATGTCTTCTGCATGAGGATAAGAATTCTTAGCACCAAGAAGTTTTGTATGTTCAATGAAGACAATACATGCCAGCATAGAGCAGCATGCAATGAAAACTTTACCATCCACTTGGGTACTTAGAACAGGAATATATATATATATATATATATATATATATGATATATATGCACATTTTTAGAGAAGAAAATCATCATTGATGCTAAAATATTTTTATGCTGTTAATGTTACTTATTTGTATTATGCTATTTATTTCTTTCAATTTATCCATTTATCAATTTCTTACATGATTTCAGTTTTCTGTACGAATAGGTGGTTTGAACTATTAGACTAGGTACTTTTCAAAAGAAATACAGGTAAAAAAAATTCTAGATTTCCAATTTGGCTCTTTCCTTGGAAATTGCGATACCAAACACATATGGAATTAGTTTTAACAGCTGGTTGCAGTGAGAAATGAAATCGGTTACGTGTAATTTACTTAATATATTATGATTCTTTATGTGCATTGGCAAGTTTAACTCCCATGAAATACTTAGAACTAAGTCCAACTTTTCAAGTAGTGACTTTTCATTTCTGATTTAAAGTTTCTGAGTAATTAAACATATATCCTTCATATGCTAGAAATATATGCTACTTTCAAAGAACACATGCTGATTCATAAGCAGAGTAATGGTTTCCTATTAATATTCTTCCCGGAGAAAGGACTTCAAGCAGCTTTTAAAGTCATTGAAACTGTAAGGATAATGGCCTTGCAGACAATTTATGTGATTCCCTTACATCATCCTGTCTTGCTGGTTAGGCTAGTGTCTTTATTTATTTGAGGACAATTCTGAACACATTTCAAATAATTTTGCCTGACTTGGCAGTGATGGGATGCCTCTCAGCCTTTGCTCTAAACACCTTAGACCAAAATGAGAGAAGGCAAACTCCAAAAGCCAGTAAACAGGTCTCTTTCCATTTTCCTTTCTCCCTATTACATTTCAGTAAGGACTTCAATAAGGACTTTTGAGGCTACAGTATTCAATTAAACAGAACGGCAAGACCCAACTCTTGATTTTGACTTGGTAATGTTTGAAGAACAGACAAAAGCACATTGATGAAACCAATACTACCACTGATCGGGCCTCATGGGCTGAGTAAGTGCAACTATAAAGGCTCATCAAGAAGTACAGCACAGATATCTGCCGAGAAATGTGTTGCCTCACCATGTGCTCCTACAAACACCTTGAAGTGTGCTTACGCACACTTAGACGATGTCATTAGCCAACATACTCCCATAGGCTCAGCACAGAATATGCTGTAAGTCCTTGGCCATGATGACTATGCAAACCATGAGAATGTATCACGGCCAGTTCCAACATTCATATATACTCATACATAGACATCTAGAATAGAGGAATACCACACTTTTCTAAACATTAAAATTGATCATGTAAGACTTTAGTGGGAACTTAGTTACTTAGCATCATATATCATGTCTGTCAGGATGATTTCCACCACTGACATTAAGTAACATTATAGAATATGATAAATTATTGTAGAATATCGTGCTTAGGTAAGGAGAGAGTTGCTTTTCTGGAGTCCTCATCCATGAACATCTTTTATTTTCACCGCTAAATATCCATTGTATTTTGGGGAACAATTCTTGATGTCTGGTGTTTTTGTGTGTGTGAGAGTGTGTGTGAGTGTTGCCACTTTGCCTAGGTTGGTTTTGAATGCCTGTTACAAGTGATGCTCCCTCCTCAGTCCCCTGAGCAGGTGGCAATATAGGGCACACTCAAGCCGGGGAACAATTTATGATTTTTCTCCTGGAAAACTATTTGTATTTCTCCCTCAAACTCACTCCTTGTGTCTGTCTCAGTGGCCTCCTCTACCCTGCCCACACCCAAGCTCCCAACTTAAAGGAAGACTGTGATCCCAAAACCAAACTTGGTTTCATGCTCAAAGTTATTTAAAATCTTGTCTAAAATTGCCTTCAAGCCAGGCGCCATTAGCTCATGCCTTGTGCCCTCGCTACTCGGGAGGCTGAGATCTGAGGACCCAGAGTTGAAAGACAGTTCAGGTAGAGAAGTTCAATTAGCCACCAAAAGCCAGAAATAGAGCTGTGACTCAAGCAGTACAGGCTATCCCTGAGTGAAAAGGCAAAGGGACAGCTCTTAGGTACTAGAATTAGCACAAGAATGACTTTACACTGTGTATACACACAGATGAATTTCATTGGTCTCGTCCCTAAGTTATTTCATCATAGTTATTCAAAAATTGCAAAGTCTAGAGACTAACAGAAATCGGAACCATTTCTGGCCCCAAGCACTTCAGAGAAGGGACAGTAAACTTACATTTAAGTATAGCACATATTTATTTTGACTGAGTAAATATTTCAGTGGTACACAATTTCAGCCCCATCCTATCCACCATCTGTGTGAAATACAGTAGCTATTCTAGAAATATTAGTAAGGAACATATTTCTGTCTCTGCGGTGCTTCTTGCACGTAGAATTTACCTCCAACTCATTGGGTGGATCAAGGAGGGGAGAACAGAGGGAGATTTCTAGGTAGGAATTCAAAAGAAATCTTTCTTTTATTGTGTGTGAAAAAGAATGAAAATTAGGGGAAAACTGGGAGATCCTGAAAAATTCCCATGTGATTTCCAAACCTGTGAACAAGAATAAGAGGGAAAATACATTTTTATTGAGCAAAATCAAGTCAGTACTAAGATATTGATATTGAAGAATACCTAATAAATCTAGGCATTTCACACAGTCTAGTGGTACTGTGTTGGGTTCTGAAAACCCCAGCAAAATGAACAAAATAGACAGTTTCTGCCCTCACACTTTTTGATCCAAGTAAAAGCCATTACTGGCAGCTTTGGAGGGACACACAGCAAGAAATTTGCCCTTACATCAACTCTTGATGAGGCACAGGGTTGGGAGTTATTAATGATGCGTTCCATCTGGTAGCTTCCTGTCTATTTTGGTCTATTTTTGCTGATGATTTTTGCAAAGTACTAAGCTAAGCTGCTTTGACTTTGCTAGAGGGGAGTAGCATATCCTTTCAACATACAAATAACCAACTTGCTGGTCTTCTCAATACTTTCAGAGTTACTTTGCCTTATTGTTTCTGTATTCTATATTGGGTGGTAATCTGAGATAGTGAGTTGATTTCTGAAATCCACGTAAAGGATGCACAAAATATACGTGCTGTTCTAATCTATTGTCACATTGCGAAGAAGACAGACCATACTAAGCAGAATACATGTGTATCATCTAAGATATCAGGAAGGAAGGTTCAGGTGGTTAAAAATACAAAAGCTGAAGGGAGCATAGCAAAGACTAGAAGAATATGAAAAAGAAAAAGAAACAAAATGAAAACAGTTTTAGTAAATTCAAGAGTTGTTCAATGTTCTTAACGTCTAGTACCCTAATTTTTGTTGAAAACTTGTAGGCTAATTAAGGCTGCTTGAGAAACTAAAGAGGAATCTTGGTAAGCTAGATTATTATGTTATTCTTTGCAAATCAGAGCCCAGAATTCTCAAATTAACAAATGTGTTCTCCCTTTTGGAGCCAGGCTATTTGGGAGTTTCTGTTTCCCCAGCTTAGGGCCCAGATGGCATTATCCACAGATTGTCAGCCTCTGCTTGCTGATAGTTGTCCGTGTTGCATGCTAATACTTATCCAATATTACCACTTTTAATTCCTTATGTGCTAGAGAACCTCCACTATATTCTAGGTGTTGGGCATACAATTACTTATAAGCAAAACTGGCTAGCATTTCTTCCTCAGAGTTTGAAGTTTAGTGAGGCTTTAAGAAGCTATGTAATGGCAAACTTTATTGTCACTACAACCAACTCTGAACTTTTAGAAAATACCAAATACCTGGGTTGGAATTAACTATGGGGAAAGAGAGGATAGGCATACAAAATTGGCAGATTCCTGGGTGTAGTGGCTGCTACCTGCACTATAGCTCCTCTGAAGGCGAAGATCTGGCCATAGCAATTCAAAGACAGACTGGAGACATATCTGAGAGACTTTAATTTCCAATTTATCAGTGTAAAACTGAAAGTGGGAGCAAAAATGCCACATGATGATGAGAGGTTCTAAGTTCAAATCCCAATACCAGCACACACACACACACACACACACACACACACACGTATGAAAGGAAGGAAGGAAGGAAGGAAGAAAGGAAGGAAGGAAAGAAGGAAGGAAGGAAGGAAGGAAGGAAGGAAGGAAGGAAGGAAGGAAGGAAGGAAGGAAGGAAGAAAGGCCGAAGAAAATTAGCAGATATATTAGACACAATAGGATCATGGGAAGAAGGTGGGTGATTATTTCCGCTCCAACCCGCTTTTTTTTTTTTTCTTGGTATGTGTCACTATCTATCATCAGCACTGGGGATCCAATCTGGCACTATTTGTAGTTATATCTAATGAAAGGTCATGGCTTAGAATACACATCACAGTGCTTTCAATGATGTGTAATATTTTGTCACTATTTTTATAGATTGACACATGGATGGAGCTTCAAATTGGGTCCAGGATTTTCATCTTTTATTTGAAGCATTGTTTTGATTTAATTTTCCATGTCTTGTGTTGAAAGCACATTTTGCCTGAAGGCAAGATAAATATTTTCAGCTCTCCATCACTGGTATCAAGTGACGATTGCTATTTTGCATTGCTTTCTCTCCCTTCCCGTATTTATTCTTGATTCTTGTCCTGTCCAAAGGTATTTCTCCACAGAGAAAACCCTAGGGAATAATGCTGACTATGTATTCAAATGAAAAGGACATGATTTGGGGTGAACTAGGAGAAGGATGTACGCGAGGAGAAGCTTTCATGAAATTGAAAGCTTCAATGTATGGAGATTCCATTACAGTTGGTTTTGCTGGCTTGGATATGTCCATTGGAGAGCCATGTAGAAAACGCAAATCCACAGTTGTCTGCGTGAGTTTGAGAGAGAGGATATGTTGGACATCATCCTTCTTGCTTTGGTGGGGAGATGCATGGGTTACCCTTGGAATTTCGCTCTGAAAGGAAACTTATTTTCAGCAGTAGAGGAAACGGGAGCAGAGCAGGACTCTCGGAGGGAGCAGCTGTATGTGAGGAGGAATAGCAGGTGAGGTGTTAGGGCATCAACTGGAGGGAGTGATCCAGGATCCTGAGGGGAATCAACTAAGACTCCTGCTGATGCTGAACATCTGCGGGGGCCATCTGGAGGTGACTGGCGACCTTGATCACTGGTGCCTCCAGGGATAGACCAACAGGAGTATGACAGCACCGGAGGGGTCAATCTGGAATTGGTGATTTCTGTTAGACTTGCTGTGGACAAGACTGTCCTCCCATCCAGTCCTGAATGTGGAAACCCTAAAGCGTAGTCTCTAAAACTGTGACTGTAATTGAAGAGAGCATCCTTAGAGAGAGGCGATGGAGAGAGTGGGTCTACGAGGTACAAGAGTTGGAATACATGGGAGTAGTGGCGAGGCGGTGTGTGGGCCCAGAGAAGCAGACAGAAGGTCACTCTCAGTAAGCAAGCAGAGGCTGCAGGAGCAAGCATCCCTGCCTGCGCTTGGATCTTGGAGCTGTGGCCTCCAGAACAGAGAAGATGGATTTGTTCAAGGCACTCAGAAATCGGTGGGGTTTTGCTTCAGCCTCTGGGTCTCTCTCTCTCTCTCTCTCTCTCATCTTTCCACGACTGCTCACACCAGGTGCAGTGTGTTCAGCGTCTGTGTCTGCTGGAAGGACTTCACTGAGGTCACGGATTGATTGTGTGGCCTGTCAGAGGCCTTCACGTTGGTGGAGGTGTTTCTGGGAGGTTCCGTTAGGAGGGTTGACAGGCTAGAGGCCTGTCAACATATAAACTCTACACTGTGAAAAGACGGTAGAAAACAGAAGGGGTAAGGGTGACTTTGGTCCAGGCTTACTTCGCTGGACCCTTCTCCCCTCTCATCCTCCCTCCTCCTCCCTACTCTTCTTCCCCTCCTTTGCCTTTCCCTCCTCTTCTCCTCCGTTTCCCCCATTTCCTTCCCCTTTCTTCTTTCCCTTCCTCCACTTCCTAAAGATTTACCTTGCTTTCTTGATGGTTAAGATAGTTTTAAAAGTGTGTGTGTGTGTGTGTGTGTGTGTGTGTGAAAGAGAGAGAGATCATTTATTCCGTTTATTAATTTGTTCAGATGATTTTTTTGAGGGGATTTCTCTTCTACAGGACACCTGGTATACACTACTGCCAGAAGCAAAATCTCAAACCCCTTTGGGGTATAGCCTCTTGCTCTTATGTTTGCATTCTCCATACTCCGTGGCTTGTTTTTTCATCAGCTAAAGCAGCAATTAAATTCATAGGTAATCTAGTAAAAAAAAAAAAAACTCAACAAAAGCAAAAACCAAAACAGCTGAGTGTCTCTGGTTGGATTTTCCATGAGCAGATGCAAGGCAGCGTTTGGATCCTGGGCCCTGCTGGAGGCGTGGCCTCAGGTGAGCTGGGGGGTGAGGCCCTGGGATCCTGAGAAACAGCACTGCCTCAGGTGAGGCCTCCTGGGGGCCAGGTTCCATGTCTGTCCCAGCAGTGCTACCTAACACACGATGTGGCCTTTAGCGCTTTCGTTTGCTTCTTATGTTAGTTATAATAAGGGAATACTGGGTATTTTTCATAGGTAGGCAAATTTTATCCCAAGCACTTTCTAAAATGCTTTTTTTTTAGCCTTAGCAACACATTTGATAGTCGGTTTAGAACTACGTTTTGCCATCAGAAGAAACAAAGTGTATTATTTAAAAAAACGAAAAGTAAATTTGGTGTATTCAAGGCAAGGTTGTGTGTCTGAGCTTTAGACTGTCTGGATGTGAATATTAGTTGCAATACTTAAGGTTTTTGTGACTTTAGAGGAAGACTTCTGTCTCTACGTAACAGAGATGCTATTAGAAACTATTATCTTGGGGATTAAATAACACTACATATATACATATTATGATCATCAAAACATATAGCACATATATATACACATATAACATAGTATATATTGTTATATATTTATATGTACTACATGTAATAGTACATATGGGTATATAATGGTATTATATAGTATATATACTACATAATAGTATATATAATACGTATACTACACTATACACCATATATGTTTTGTATATTGTGTATACCTATGATATATAATATATTATGATTAGCAAAGTGCCCAAGCATTCTCAGCAAATAGTTCCTCTTTTTCCTTCTCCTTTTAAGTAGTTACAAGGGACATTAATTTTGAGATATCAGAAAACTACAACATACCTAGGTCAGACTCGTCCCTCCATGTCTCTTCCGTCCGCTGCGTCCCAAGCCAGTGTTCACTAGCTTCATTCGTCCTATTGTGCATCATTTCTCAGCTTCTGTTCAAGTTCTCGTCTTAGAACCCAGATGTGCTTCTTCCTTTCTGTTTCATCCTTGCTATTGTGCTTGGGCTGTTTTACCCTCTATTGAATTTATGTTATTCATATGCACATGTTTATACACACTGTGCCCCATTGTACTTGTCAGTTCTTAAATAGAAAAGGATTTTCCATGTGTCTTCTTTACCACCCACGCATGCCACTCGCCTGCTTTGTGGTTTCCTACCAAAGTTTCATCAGTACGGGGGGGGAGGGGAAGGTTTGATCCACAAGCTGATTGGCTATGCAAACCATATGTTAATTTCTTCTCACATTGCACGCTGCAGTCTCCTCTGCACCCTGCTATTTTCTTATGAATATAAAATATTCATGATGTTTTATTTTTTTAATTCTCAAAAGCTCAGATTTAAAAGTCTTAGCTTGTACTATGCTCTCCAGTGTTCTGAGGGCAGATTCTTTGCCTCCATTCATTGATTTCTTTATTTCTTAATTAATTAACTAATAATGTAGACATGGATGGACATCTCAAAACTAATTCTTTACAAATAGCTTACACTTCACTAAGTATTCTGCTCTCTTTTCCCTAGCGTTTTCCAAGAAGCAATCACTATCCTATGTAGGTAACTTTTGGTTTCCTGGCTTTGGAAGATATATTTTAGCAGATGTTCATATATTCCTAGATAAATTATTTGTTTTTAATTATTTTCATATTTGGGTTTAATGACATTGGGTATGAGGGAAAGATGAGAGTCATTAATTGACTGATTGCTATCTTGATAACCATTTTAAAGATCTACTAATTGAACAGGTCCTACTGTACTTACTGACCTGCCTAAAGACTCTTCCTTTATACTAATTCTTAATTTATGCATGAGCCACTGTCTTGATTTTCTCTCTCTTCCACGAATCCATTTGTCTTTCTCTATAGAAGTTATATACTGTCTTCATTATGTAATAATTGTGAAAATCCTTAATATCAAATAGGGTACCTATTCTTTAATTTTCTAAAACTTTTTACTTACAACAGACTGATTTACTAAGCTCAGTGAAGTAGCGAGTGTAGATTTCACTTGATACCTCTCACATTCTCAACAAATACAGCTTATGCACACAGTGTTGTCTATTATGAGTTTTAGGTGTTTACCCCCAGGACTGTGCCTTACTGAAATCTGTGATTGCTGCCATTGATCACTGCTATCTGGATGTAACGGACCGCATGGCACTATCCCAGGAAAAAGCATAAAGTCTAAATTGAAAGTATGCTTTCTATTGGTTGAGTATCACTTTTGTACCACCATGGTGAAAACTGAAAAATCATTACTGGGCATATTCATTATGTTGGATATTTTCACATTGCCTCCAATGAGTAGATCTGTACAAAGTTCCTTTTGAAGTTAACAGCCAAATTCACTCTGAACTATGCCCCCAATTTGTTGATTAAGAGCTTCTTACAGGAGTCAGCAGCATGAAATTAAATAAGTGACCCATACTTTTTGTTTTTCCAGTGAAAATTCCCTTGTAAAACTGTTTTGTTGCTGATCATATTTGACTTGACACATCAAAAGGAAGGGTGCTAGTGGCTCAAGCCTGTAATCTTAGCTACTCAAAAGGCTGAGCTCTCAAAACCAAGGTTCAAAGCTAGCCTGGACAGAAAAGTCTGTGAGACTCTTATCTCCAATTAATGATGAAAAAGCTAGAAGTGGAGCTGTGGCAAGTGATAGAATGCTAGACTTGAGCATACTGAGAATCCAGGCACTGAATTCAAGTCCTAGTACCAACACACACACACACACACACACACACACACACACACACACACCCCACACACCCTATACACACAAAGAAGGTTTTATTTCTCCCTGAACATACCTTCTTTATTCTCATCATAACTCATGTACATGAAACTCATGTCTAACCTTTTCCTAGAATACTGACAGATCCCGTGGTCCGTTCGGTCTTCTCATTCTAGAATCAAGCTTGTATCCCACACCTATAACAAAATAAATGAATGAATGTTGATTAGATAAAAGCTTCTCTGAAGACCTATGAACTTCATTGTGAAATTCTTTTTGGTTGCATTTCCTCTCCTACTCCAATTTGTGCCATCCTACCTTTCCACGTATTCAGTACAATTGGCTCTATCGTATCAAGTCTTACAGTCTACTTGTACTTGAGTAAAAGTACTAGGTATTAAAAAGTACACCCTTTACTTGAGTATAAGAAACAAGTACCAACTACAAAAAAGAGGTCCCAGGGAGCAGTGTTTATCACTCAGAAATGATTGCTCCCGGGAAAGTGAAAAATAGGAGAGGATCTTCGAAGTGCTGACCTAAAATCTTATATTACCAAGGGAGGCATGGTAGATTTCGCTGACTTCCTTCCTCCACTGTGCGTTCTTTCTTCCATGGCGGCTTCTAGTTCAGTAGGAATCGCTGCAGTCTGCTGAACGTGGCCTGCGTGCCCAACACCAGGCGCTTCCTTCTCAGCAGGTACACTTCTCTCCAAACTGGCTTTGCTACACTATTTCCAGGAAAAAAAAATATGATTAAATTTTCCCTCAAGATTTTTTCAAGGATTGGGGCAGTACAAATCCTCCTTGACTTGTGATGCTGTGATGTGCCAACGCACCTGTAGTAAATGGAGCCAAACTCTCAAGTAGAAAAAACGAGTTTCATACAACTAGCCTAGCGAATACTGTAGCTTAGCCCGGCCTACCTTAAACATGCCCTCATTACACTAGCCTACAGCTGGACGTTTCGCTTAAGTCAAAACCTCTGTGTGTGTGTGTGTGTGTGTGTGTGTGTGTGTCTGTGTGAGAGAGAGAGAGAGAGAGAGAGAGAGAGAAGAAAATGTGTGGGTGGGCAAGATACTAGGGACGCTGTCCCTTAGCTTTTTTGCGCAACTCTGGTGTTCTACCACTTGAACCACACCCCAACTTCTGACTTTTTGGTGATTGGTTGGAGTATCACAGGCTTTTCTGTGCAGGCTGGTTTCAAACTAGAGCCTTAGATCTGAGCCTCCTGAGTACCTAGGATTAGAGGCACAGAACACCAGCACCAGCTCAAAGCCTCATACTGTTTATTGAATGCTTCAATTTATTAAAAACAATGGTCTCACCATTCCCTATAGTGTGTGTGTGTGTGTGTGTGTGTGTGTGTGTGTGTGTGTGTGAGCTGGTGGGGGCTGTGGCTTGCTGTAGCTACCCAGTACCTTGAGAATATGTTGCCTTGAATTTCAAGTCTTGGAGAAGATCCACATTGAGAATTCTGGGTTTCTTCTCTTCTCTTCTGTTCTCCTGAGAGTAAAATGGAAGAAAGCCTTGCGCTGAGACGATGAATTTGGATTGGGAGGCTGTTTGGTTTATTGTGAGTGTGTGAACGCATGTAGTCATTTCATAAGCTAGGGTGTATTATTAGGACTAACAGTTTTATATATCCAGAATGTGCATAAGTGTGTGTGTGTGTATGTGTGTGTGTGTGTGTGTGTGTGTGTATCTGTGACCAGTGTCTGCATGGATTGTACTGTAGGGGCCTCTGAGATGTCGTTAATGGGAAGCAGGAAGTGGCGGGGAGAGGAAAATAATAGAAACCATACTGAAGCATGTGGAAATTCTTTTCTTTTATTGAGACTAGTGGTGTGAGTGGGATAAAAGCCTACACAATCCTTATCAAACTCAATTTCTTACAAACCTAAATGGGATATTTTGGCTGCCCTTTATTATGTACTTGGGACCATAAAATGAATAAATGTTCTATTTTGTATAATTTTCCTTTTTTACTCTCTGCCTTTAATGGCTTGGCCCAAGCGTGTCCTGCTCTTGTACAGATGGGCAGGGGGGCTGAGGAGGCGGAATCACTTTGTAATTGAAGAATGATGAAATGTACCATTGCACTTATTGTAGCTTTCTGTACCTTTTGCTTTCCACACTTACACATGTAAGTCAAGCTAAAGTTGTTTAAATTTCATTGCTTTAAGTAAAACAGGTCCACAAATCGACACTCCACGTGTGCACAGAAATTTTCCAAGTGCAGAGAGGCTGGAATAGAAAGGACTCACGCTGCATTTGTAAAGCGTTTGCCATGGGAACCACGGATTATGGAATTCCTGCTGGCTGCACATCCCAGATTGCAGGGCAGACACAGAGCGAATGCATTGGTAGTGGGCTCTCAGCTGTATATACATTGATATGAAGATGATACGTGGCTCACATTCTACATTCTTCTCTTGTCATTATATTACACACATGTGTGCATGCTCACACCCATTGTGCCTGTACACATATGTGCACCGGTGGTCTCTGCCTTACAGCAGTTGGGCTTAATGACTTTTATTCTTCCGTGTGACAGAGCAAAAGCAACATACTTTCAGTGGAAATTGTAGCTTGAATTTTCAATTTCTACCTTCCAGAGGCATGTAAAATATACTAAGATGTCTAAACTGTACTAAGATTGTGACTCTGGGTGGTGGCAGCCAGCTTGATCAATCAGCCTCAGGATGAGATGGCCAGGATGACAACCATATTCTCGATGAACTCTTATCAGTATGTATGCATTACTATTATTGAATCAGATATTCAATAAACTATACGGGAGACACTTTACCCTTTATTATAAAATAGTCTTTGTTTTAGATGCTTTTGTCTAACTGTAGGCTAATGTTCCTCTTCTGAGCATGTTGTAAGTAGGCTGGACTAAGCTAAATAAGCTTTGGTGTTTGGAAGGCAGGTGTACCCAGTGCTATTTTTTTCTTTGTTTTATGTTGCTTTTATGATGGCACTGGGGCTTCAATTCAGGGTCTGGGCTCTGTTCTTTCGTTTTTCCACTTCAGGCTGGTGCTCTATCACTTGAAACACAGCTCTTCTTCTAGCTTTTGGTGGCTGACTTTGCTGCCTGGGCTGACGTCAAACTGTGATCTTCAGATCTCAGCCTCCTGGATAGCTTGTATGATAGATGTTATAGCTTCAATTGCATTTTTTGACTGACAATGTTTTCAATTCATGGAGGATGTGAATTATCAGGCTATAATCAAATCTTGAGTCGAGGAGCATCCCTGTGTACAATACCATATGCAATTACATGCATATGTACGTGTGTGCAGCTGAACTAGTTCCTCCAAACTGATTTTATTCTTTTACTTTTTTAAAATGCTGAGAAAACCCATTCAATTAATCTCCACTTCCATTTAAGATGGACCCAGCTAAAGGGGTCCAGAAAGTTGAGTAGTTGTGAAGGAATTGAATGTTAAAAATCATGGAAAATGGAGAGCCTGCCAGACCTTAAAATGAACCTGCTTGAGGATACACATCTGAAGGTCAGAAACAAAAAACGTGGGGAGCCCTTGAGCACAACTTGGTGAAACTGTTTTTACTAAAATAAAAATAAAAGGATGGTTGGCCTACTTCTTGATTTATTTTTACAAGCCTCAATTAAGGGATTGTTTTAAGTGGCTTCATTCTAGTGGGCACACTGGAACACACCTTGATTTACAGCTACTTGTGGATAGAAGTAGGGGAATTGCAGGGGGTAGCAAGACCCTTGCTGTAAAAAAATCTAAAACCGAAAGGACTCCAGCGCTTCGCTCAAGTGACATTCCATTGAAGTGTGAGGCCTTGGGACCGATCACCAGTATCAACACAACTGAAGTATTGTTTATTGCCAGAGGTAGCAGGGAATATTTGGAAGTGGATAATGAGCTGGTGAGAAATCACAGGATAGAAACCGACATACACTTCCTTCATGGGGATCTGGTGTTCACAGAGCTCTTTGGTAATAGTTAGCAAATGACATAGACCCCTTATTTAATGACATGTGAATGAAGTGAAGACACAGAGGAAATCCAGAATCCTAACTTAGTTCCAGACATAGATAAACAAATTAGGAGTCTTGCTGAAATGGTGAGTCTGATTCTTTTTCATAAAACAGAACTGATGTCTCCTCAACCCAAGTCACCTGTAGCTTACAAACATCAATGGAATTTAGCAAATTAAATGAGTGAGCGGTAGTGCACTGTAATGTCAATGCACTACAAATATGCACGATAATCATAAATGTAATGAATATGATAAAAATAAATAGAATCATGGGTTGATAAATGTGCAGGTACATCTAAATTAGTAAAGTTCAAAGAAAAGCCAGCAGAGAATTAAACATTAGTCACAAGAGACATCAAATTGGAAGAAGAAAAGAAATTTCCAGAGTCAACTCACTGAAAATCTGGATTTCAAATTTTGACATTATTATTCCACTCACTGTATTACTGACTAAGAATCCTCCAGGAAGAATTGGAGGCCCCATTCAGCATCTGTTCGTGAATCTGACCAGCAATCTGTAATGAGTAGTAGATCCCAAGTATTACATGATATACAAGGATAAGTGTGAGGAAACTCAGAACTCAGCGTGGAGCTGGCTTCCTTGAAGTTCCTGCTGGAGTTGACTTACTTGGTTTGTGTGAGAACACTTCTACCGCCATCACATAAAAGACTTTGTGAATTTCCATAACCAGTGACCATGAACAAGGTGCCTGAAAACTATAGAGCTTACTGACCTACAGATATGGAGACCAGATACTTGAACTGCAGGTGCTGGATAGTTTTGCCCTTAAGTGCCTTTCCTAGCTTCTGATGACCCAGGAATTCTTTTGAATGTGTTAATGTCACTACAGTTCTGGCTCTCCACATATGCCATCTTCCCATCCATTCATTTCTGCACCCAAGTCTTCCTTTTTGTGTAAAAACAGGGATCACATTGGCTTGAGGATCCATTCCAGTGTAATCTCATCTTAATATCACGAATTATATCTGCAATGACTCTATTCTGAAGTAAGAGCACATTCTGAAATACTAGGAGGTAATACTTCCATATATCCTTTGGAGTATGTGATTCAAGTCTGTAGAGTACCATAATCAGCATAAGGCAATAAAATACATCCAGCACTATTGAACCATTATGGTCCTCTCCTAAGAATATCCTCCTTTGGTCTCACTATGTGAATGCCTAGTGTCCTCTATAGTTTGTCATGTCCAAGTAAATACTTTTTGTCTTTTACCACCCAGTGTGTTTACTTGTAGATTTATAGGCACTTTTTATTTACAACAAATGAGGAAAAGACATGGAAAAATTATATTAAATGAAGTAAGCCAGACCCAAGAAAACATAGGTTGCATGGTTTCCCCATAAACAGAGTGTCCATTCTGTCTTTACTCATGGAATCAGAGCACCAGGTGGGGATTTAGGAGAAATCCATGACATAAAAGCACAGAAATGTGTCGAGGTGTTGTTAAGATGGTGAAATCTCTTTTACAATTATTAAATAAGCATCTTAAGGATGAAATAGGAAAATTACAATTTATTTAACAGCATCTTCATCTAGAGTGGCTTTTACACAAAATCCACATACCAGAGCACTGTAATGAGAACAAAATTGATGGGACAAAAATGTCTGACATGAAAATGGACACTAAGGCAACTTGATAGTGTTAGGAGAAATGTATAAAAGATATATCCTCTCAAAATATAAGCAGTAATTACAATTATTACAGAGTATGAAAATCCAATGGTTTTTAATTCATATTTGAAGATATTAAAAATAACCTAAGAATATTGCAATCAATCAGTTGTAGGGATAGAAGCAAAGTTCATAAAATATATAGGAAAAAGAATTCACCAGTATGTTACCTGTCTAGCTTACTGTTACCGAAATAACTTCTTTCAAGAGGATTGAAAACCAAGGACTGGGTTGGAGCTTAGCAGTACAACATGTGCCTAGTATATATAAGTCCTGAGGTTGATTATCAACTCTGAAGTGAAACAAAATCTCATCAGAAAAGTTTGTCAAGAAGAAATCATATATTAGACATAGTAAGAAGACTTTCAACTATTTTTGAATAAAATAATTCAACAATTCAGCAATAAAAAGCCACAAGTTACCTTCAGCCTGATAGATGAAGGTAGGTTAGGTATTTTTTAAATAACAATCTGTTAAAAGTTTTAGTAAAGTACAAATATTACAATCCCAGAATCAACAGCAGAATCATTGCTGACACAGTATTGTCATCTGCTTGTAAGGAAGTTATATATACCACAATTGCTTAACATTTTTTCTATAAGGAATTTGTTAATGTAATAGGACAACAAGGGTAAAATACAAATAGAAATACTGTAGAATATCACCACCTTTGTCTGTCCAAAACACCAAAGAAGAGACATGAAAACAAAATTGATACACGTATAATAGAAGGGGATTAAGTCAAATTTCCATTTGTAATACAAAAGAAAAATTATGTTTAGTCAGAAGAGTACTGTTATTCTGTTTTCCCGATATAATTTCTTCTCTAGCCCAGTCTGGAGCTCACTGCACATCCTAGATTGGCCACACACTTTTGATGATCGTGCCTTCCCCTCCTGAGGGCTGGCATGACAGACATGCATGGCCACATCCAAATAGAGAAAAACATTCACAACGCAGAAACCACAACGATAAAATACCAAGAAGCAAGTGCTACAAAAACAGATAGCAACGACCTATATAGAATAACAAACTCGTTAACAGAGTACATATTTCAATAGAAGCATGAGAACATATTTCAATAGAAGATGCCAGCGAGTGATAACGGTGAGTTAGGATAAATGTGACAAAATGATCCTAAATGGTATCTTTTATATAAACATGTAATAAAAATGTCAGGTTAGGAAGTGTTGTAGTTAGATTTGTCTAACTGTACTGTTCAAAACATGACATACTAGGTGATATAAAATTCAAATGAAGTTGGATGGAGCAAGTGAGAAGTGAGCTAAAGGAGGTGAAAATAGAGAAGTAAAGGGAGGGAAGGAGGAAAGAAGGAGGGAGAGGAGGAGGATGAAAAAAGGAGAAAGGAAGGGAGGGAGAAGAAGAGAGGGAGAGAGGAAAGGAAGAATGGTAGCAAAGAGGGAAGGAAGTGAGGGAGGGAAAAGGAAAAATAGGGAGAGGAGGGAAGGGAAAAACAAGACCCGAAAGTAGAGAGGCACCATTAATATTGAGAGGTATTTACAATTAGTTAAAATGGCAATTTTTTTGACAGATTAGCCACTAAATCTACCAAATTTGAGTCCATTGGGTAGCAGGGAAATTTTCTAAGGTGAGCCATAGAGCTAGCGTGCCTTGGAAATGGAGGACTCCAATGGATGAGGCCAAAGAAGGCTCTAGTCTGTACTATGTAAGAGGAAACCTGGAGGATGATTGTTTTCTTCACAATGGACCAATGTTTTCTACACCAATGGATCAAAAAAGATTCTGTTAGCTTCCCTTTTGTTTATGACTCTGGCTTTAAACCCCATTATATAGTGTATTTTTGTGTTTCAGCCATATTTCTGTAAATATGAGAGCATAAAGTTAGCCAGTGGTTTTTCTTCATATCATTTTATGGTGAAGGGGGTGGGTATGAACTCATAAGTCATTTGAGAGAGCTCAGACCCTGGAAAATGCTTTTTACTTGTAGGAAATCACCCACAGTTTGTGAGTGTATTCCAATCTGGGTCATTTACGGAGTAATTGATCCTTTTTATATTTTCCAGTACTGGCTTTTTTCAACTGTGTCATCACTCCATTGCAATAACATTGATCTGCACAAACCCAGCACTGAATTCCAGATCCAATCTGCAGGATGGATACACGTCCTTACAAATTTGATCATTTGAGGAAGCAAATGTGCATGGCCTTTGCTAAATGACTTGTGTAATGGCCACATGTCCTCTCTCAAATTTGCTTTGCTATCCATAATAAACTTTAACCAGTTTAGCTTGATATTTGTATTATGGTTAGTTAATCTTAAATTAACTCATTTTTCATCTAGCGAACAAGTAAAACAGACCAATTGAAGGGGAGGATTTCCAAGATGTTAATGGCATTTGGGTCTGAGTGTGTGTTCACAGGCTTTGTTTTTGTAAAGTTGAGTGAGTATTCAGGAAAAGTTATCCTGTAAAAACTTATTTTACTGTAATTTTTTTCTCCCCCTATTTATATGAGGTGAAGAAAAAGAGGGAGTGCAGAATGGCAAAAAATGGAAGTTCAAATTTTTTAGGGAGAAGAAGAAAAACATTAGAGGTGTTCAAGTTTTTAGAAGACATAATAAGTAGAGCAGGGGTCATTATTGATATAAACACTGGATTGCATTGCATTTGTGGCACAGTGAGGCTAATTTTTGTATCTTCCTAAGTTCTCTTGAGTGCATAAGACAGTAGAGGAGAAAACAGGCCTGAAATATCTCTGTAGTACGAGAGCATGTTACATGTCACTTATTGTTTTCTTCTTTCAGCTTCTCTCACAAGTTTTCTTACAAAGAACAAAGCAAAACGAAACAATCCAACCCAGCCACAAGCTCCCAAACCTATCTAGTATAAGGATTAAAAATGTTGTGATACTTGGAACAATAAAAGTAATTTTTTTGCCTATGCAGATATCAAAATGCTTTCTTAGTTGTCTTTCGATTCCTAACCTAAAATAAATATACGTGAAACTACGACGGTTGATAATTGCTACCATGTTATTGCACACTGAAAAGTAATTTTCCTTTTTCTAAGTATCAAATGCATTCCTATAACACAAAGCAGAGTTTTCAAGACTTTAGAGAACAAGCTAATATGTGCACTAGAGTAATATCTTTTAGACTGTTGATTTTATTCCATAGTGGGCTAAATATGTAATATTCAGTATACTAGCCATCTTCTTCATAATCTATGGGGTATTTTTTTTTTTTTGCCAGTCCTGGGGCTTGGACTCAGGGCCTGAGCACTGTCCCTGGCTTCTTTTTGCTCAAGGCTAGCACTCTGCCACTTGAGCCACAGCGCCCCTTCTGGCCATTTTCTGTATATGTGGTGCTGGGGAATCGAACCCAGGGCCTCATGTATATGAGGCAGGCACTCTTGCCACTAGGCCATATCCCCAGCCCCTATGGGGTATTTAACAATCTACTTTCTGTTAGCAATCCTTTGTGGATGTGTGGGTATGGTGCCAAGTTAGTAAACAAGAAAAGGTCATAGTAAACAGTGTGTCCTGCTAGGATTTCGTTGAAGCAAAGAACTTGCTAGAAATAAATCTTCGGTCTTTGATTTTCAAGTGAATCTTGGATATCCAGCATGATGTTTTCAACCATTGAAGTGATTCTTAAAGTGGAAAAAATGGAAAGACATGAACTCTTTTGGTTATTGCAAATGAGATCACCATGTCTAATCATAGTTTTGAATGACCTCTATCATTCATGACACTCATTAGTATGCATAATTAAAATTACTGCATTTGAACTACTTAAATATTTAAATTTAGAAGGCAACTGCTCCTTTCTAAAATATCAGCAGTATATTGTATTCTATTCTCATTTTCTGTGCTGTGTAATTCAGTCTAAGAGTCTACTTTATTAAATTAAAGAATTTTATGTTAGTATATTACTATTTATGTTAAGTAGGGAATTGCAAAGTTGGTCTATATTTATCTTTGTCAAATTAAAAAACAGTTGGATTTACCTAAATATATGCATTTGCATTTTTTTCTATTGCAGGGTACAAGTTGAATTCTACATGAATGAAAACACATTTAAAGAGAGATTAAAGCTATTTTTCATTAAAAACCAGAGATCAAGTAAGTTTCTCTTTCATTCCTGTCTTATTTGTTCGTAAATACTTCTACCTCAAAATTCCAGCTGTGCAAAACAAATTTTCACATAGCAAAAAAATGTGATGAGATTGCTTGACAGACAATAAAATCATAGGAACTATATCTGCGAAATCTACTGGAGTGAATGTTTTAGGAACCCTAAATGTGAAATCTAGTAAAGTGAATATTACTTACACACTTTCAATTTTCCAAATCCCAGACGATTCTGCAGGCCCCTGTGTGGGCTGTTTGAATTTGTACAGACATTGAGGATGCTAATGTAAATGAGAGAAGTCCCACTTGTAAGTCTGAGGGGCATGTGAAATACCATATGGGCAAGGCTCCATGTTTTGACCTGCTACAGTGAAGGATAAATTTCTCAGTCCATCAGGAAGAGTTAAAGAATCAGAACAGCGATGGCACTCTGATATCTACAGAATACTGGGGTCCTTCTGATGGGGAATTTGAATTAGCTAGTAAGTATAGGGTGAATCTTAGAATTTACCATCCCAATGACACTTATGGAATACACTTAGGGAACTCTGGAAATTCAAAGGGATGTGATATTGTCATAACCCCTACCCTTTCAAGGTCACAGTTCAGTGATGACTTGCCTTAATATGGACTATTGATCATACTACTATGATCACTGCTTACAATTTCCATAACTGGGAGACCTGCATTGTATTTATGTAGATATTAATCTATCTGAATTTTGACACCGGAGCCCTTTTAGAGTATTAAAATTACTTTGTCCTGATTTGTGAGAGGTTATCCAAAGACTGCCTTCTGGGAGTATTTAAGATTTAAAGTCCACCCACTAGATGTTCTTAATGGCAGGTTAGCTTCAGAGTCAAAGCTGGTAGTAATTACAGCCCTCGTAGCCTGGTTATTTACAGGTTACCCAAGAAAGCCTCATGGGTAAATATCACCTAACGGGGCCATGTTGTCTGAATGAAGACGTCTCAGATTTTAATAGTAGATAGTCCTGTCTTTCCCGTTCAGAAAAAGATGAATTGTATTGCTTGAATTCTCACCTGACTGCCAAGGAAAACCATTCACAGGAAACAAAGGCAAATCTGTTAATAAGGTAAAAGACTGTCATAAAGAAGCTAACTCATAAAATATACTCAGTATTTCAATAGGAAAAACCCAGAAAAAAATCATATAACTAAGCATTAACCTTTCTATAGAAAGGTTACAAAGTACACTCACAGACAGTGTTGTAAAAAAAATGAAGTGACATTTTACTTCTGGATTAATTGGGAAATAATTATAGGATGTATTCTCTCCAAATTTTATTCAAAATGTACAAATCAAATATCACTGTCTAATTGCTGGCATGATAATGGTCCTATTAATCAGCCTTTAAGAGTGTTTTGCTTAACCTTAATTAATCTTCTTCATCATCATTAAGTATTATGGGCTGTACAATTGTGACCTAAATAGTTTGAGAGATATACATGTGTGGCAGTCTTCATTTTCACCACGTTTCCTTGACATTTAACCTAAGGAAATGACAAGGTTCAATTGGCTCAATTCAAAATGCAGGAGGGCAAGAAAGAGGCAGGAAGTGGGGAGAAAGAGAGAGAATTGGTACGTTTCTCAGCATCCTATTATGCGTTATCTCTCTATAATTATACAATTAATATGCAACATGTAATTATATAAATTGGTATATACCATCATGCAAACATATAATTTAAAATATCACATATAATTACACAAATGTAACTATAATTTCCCTGTTAGCAAATCTACAAGGTGCCCTGGCGCTCCAAGATTTTTTTTATTTATTCTACATACATGTAGGAAGCTAGACTTTTTTAAATGGCTCAGTTTTATTCCCCAATTCATGCATCTATAAAATGCTTCAAGTTATAAACATACTCCAACCAGCCTCAATGGGACTCATGCGTTGCGACTTCTAGTTGCGGAAACCCACACTTCCTTTCAGGAAACAAGGTTGACTGCCATTTGCAGTGCATGTGTTCTGCGGAGCTCTCTCAGCTAAGTAAAGTGCACCTCCCATGAACTTCACTGAGTTCAGACAATTACAGCATTGCAATTTCTAAATACAACCTAAGTAAGTGCTTTACTAAAAGTCAGTGTATTTGACAATCCTTTGTAGTCTTTCACGAACTAAGTTCAAATGAAAATCAAACTTTTGTTGTTTGTTCAAAGGTCTAAGAATACGTCTGTTCAATTTTTCTCTCAAATTATTAAGCTGCTTATTATACATAATCCGAGTGCTACTAGAAAGCCCTTCACAAGGAAATGAATGGTAAGGTACCTTTGTCTGGAATTCTTGTATTTATTTTGAATTGTATTACATGCATTTTGAAGGATGAGTTGTAGAATTAATCTTTTTTTTCAAGGAGGGGAGATGTTTGTCACAAACCAATTTGGGTTTCAGGTAATACATTAATATAATGTTTGTAAGTTCTTTGTATACCTTTTGTCTTTTAATGGTTATTTAGTTGTCCAGTGATAATACTGTTATTCTGAATAATCAAAGTGGTATTGCTATGCAAGATGCTGGAAATAATTTTGTTCAGAATAACTCATTCTGTGTGTATGTCTGTGTGTGTCTGACATGCCAGTATAGTGGTTGAACTCAGATAGTAGGCCCTGAGTATCTGCTTTTGCTAGGCTGGTACTTGAGCCACAGCTCCACTTCTAGACTGTTGGTGGTTAATTGGAGATAAGAGTCTAACTGTTCTACCTAGGCAGGTTTGAATCTTCGTGATTCCCAGATCTCAGCTGCCAGAATAGATTAGGGTTTCAAGTGTGAGCCATCAGTGTCCAGTAGTCTCTGTGTTTTTAAAGACCTGAATGCAGTTCTCTTCTTGATCTGTGTCTACTACTTGAAGGCTCAATCTGGAATATGCTGGATTGTTTTGATATTTCCAGTTATACTGGAGTTATACTATGATTGAAATTCTTTAATAGAAGCACAAAAGCAAGCTTTGAGACTCACATTTCACATCTCTAGTTTCAGTCGTGGCCTGTGCAGTTCTTTCTGTTGAATTAAACTATACCAATTGATTTTTGCCTGCTTTTTTCATCTGCAATCCTGTGGTTTGTCTTAAATTGAACTTTTACTCATTTATGGACTTCCTCTTGCCACGCTCTGCCCTTTCATACGGGTGTCTAAGGAGATGCTTCATCTGACACCATCACCCCACCAACATGTTAATTTTACAATGGTTTTCTAAGCAGAAACCTAAACGTGACGGATAACTTCTTCCACAAGTGTTTGTCTTTCATTGTGAAATCTTACCCTCAAGTAATTAAAAAATTAAATGTGAAAGTGGAAAAATAGCTTATAATATGCATTTGAGTCATTTGGGGACTCTTGAGCCTGTTTTGATAGTAAAGACTTCTTTGCATTTATTCAAAAGTATGGAGATAAAGATTATCATATAAGAATTTTTACCAGGCAGTGAACGAATGACCTGTGTGATGACTCCTTATAAAATAATTGCGTAATGATTTTAATGATGGATATTTCACATTGTCTTTGTTGAGTACTTACCATGCTCTATTATCATATTACAGGTAAGTCAAGATAGAGGTACACAAGACCATTCATAGGTATAGGAATACACACACACACACATATATATACACACACATATCTATCTATCTATTTCTATCTATCTATCTATCTATCTATCTATCTACCTTTATCTCTATCTCTATCTCTATCTCTATATTTAGTGGTACTAGGTTTTGAACTCAGGACCTTGCATGTTGATTAGGACCTCTATCACTTGAGCCATACCTCCTGCTTTTTGTGCTTGCTTAATTTTGAGATAAGGCATCCCATTTATTATCAGCTGGCCTGAAACACAGTCCTCCTCTGTTTGCTTTCTACATGGCTGGGGAGATTGATGCATGCCAGAGCACCACGCTCTTGGGGGAGATGAGATCTCGTGAAGTCTTCTCTGGGGTGGCCTTAGGCCATGGCCCTCTTGACCTGTGCCTCCCCAGTAGCTAAGATTCCAGGCCTGTGCCAACCTTCCCAGCACTCCAAGGGCATTTTCAACCTGTGGAAAGATTGTACATCTTGAGATTCTTGCTATTTCCTGAAATACATATTTTATCATTCCTACGTTTAATCAGAAGAATCAGAGATATTTTTATACTTCCTCCTCTCTGTATTCAGACCTGCCGGATGGATCTTGTGCCCTTTAGCCTACGTTCACTCAGTGACCAAGGCAGCTATTGCCTTTCCATCTCCCCCGGCATTCGCATCTTCAGCTTCCCGGCTGCTGAAGGACATCTCAGACTTCTTCCTATGCCGGCCCCCTTCTGCTGTGTCTTCCATATTGCATGGGACAGAATGGGCATCTGGTCACGTCCAAGGGCCACCCCCTCCTTGGGGCGGCCAGCCTGGCCTCGGCCACCCCCTCAGATTTAGACTTCTAGTTCTGTCTTTGCTCCCTTTGGGCTCATTCTCAAAGTGAGCGTTCTTCCCTCCTGCTCAATCTAAGCCCAGGCTCCATGCTGCTCCACCTCAAGCGCCAAAATGGCCACGAATCACCCTGAGCTCCTCCATCCTGACCATTCCCTGCACCCTGGCGGTGCTCTGCTGGTCAGGGCCTTCCTGCTTTCGCTGCCATTGTAGTGTTCTGGCGATCGGATGATACAAGGCACGTTGGCTCATCGTAACTAGCTGTTCACACAGTCATAGTAAGCATTTTATTTAAAATTGGAATCTCTTCTCAGGTTCTGCTAGAATTCTTTTCATTTATCTCCTCCAGCAGCACTTCTAGTTTACTTACTGGACATAGGCTGTTTATTATTATTTTTTTTTTCAAATTTTTATTATCAAACTGATGTACAGAAAGGTTACAGTTTCATACGTTAGTCACTGGATACATTTTGTTTATTATTTTTTTAATCAAGTTTTTATTTGCTTGTTTGTTTTTCCCTGTTGGACTTGACATTCAAGGATGGCTTAAGGGGTTGGCCTGAATCTGCCCGGTCTGGCCCCACGAGTAATAGTAAACGATTGTAATGATATTTTACATAATGCAAAGATGGAGCATCACCGCCCAGTGATGTCATCACGCACGCGATGCATGTGTTACTCTGTTTTAAGGAGCATGGACGGTGAACATGAAAGAAAGAATCCTCCTGCTAACATACCACAGTTGATTTTCTTCAACTTGATGATTTAAAAATAAAATATTCTCACGAGGGAAAAATCATGTAATGATTCATGAAGAACCTTTCCAAGTTGGAGGGGGGGGGTGTAGTAGGAGGCACCGGCAGGTGAGATGATTATATGGAAACAGTAAGAGGACCAATGTCTGCTACAGTGAATTTGTATGTGATATTGCTCAGGGTATTTAGCCATAATTATAGAGGATATACATTTGACAAATCAGATTACTGGAATTAAAAACAAATACCACAAGCTAACTTATGGTTCCTTTTTAGATCTTATTGTCAATGCAGTCCTGGGTAATGAAAACCAGAGTAACCTTGATGGGCGCAGAGTTTATAAGGAAGCTCCCTCAGCAGAGGGGTTTATTGAATTAGAGCTTCTGACATGATAGGGTGGCAGATATTTTGCGCTGTCTGGCTTTATTTATAATCTCCCTCAGGAATCAAAACCTCTGTGAAAATGTCACTCAATGGACCAACGGAAGGATAGGAAAATGATTTTACTGTTACGGTCTGGCATTGTGCAGGTAGGAACCGGGCCGAGGGTGCAAAACCCGCTTTAGGATTCTAAGGTGTTCGCCAAGGACAGGCACCGCGGCATGTAGGGTACCAGTTAGATCAAAAGATGGGACGTGAAGCTGCATGTGTTCCACTTTAAAAATTATTAAAAGGATTATTGTGCTTTGTGCATCAGATGACAGAGGTGAAGGCAGGAAGCAGGAAACACATAAACCTTTTTTTTTTTTTTGGTGTCAGTCTTTGGGCTTGAACTCAGGTCTCGGGCTCTGAGTCTGAGTTTCTTTTTATTCAAGGTTGGTAGTGCAGTACCACTTGAGTCACCATGTCATTTCTGGTATTTTCTGAGTACTTTATTGGAGATAAGAGTCTCATGGGCTTTCTTGCCCAGCCTGGCTTTGAACTGTGATCCTTAGATCTTGGCCTCCTAAGTAACTAGGATTACAGGGGTCAGCCCCAGGCACCCAACTCTATTTTTATTACTCTCAGTTGATAATACTCACAGTTGAATAGTTCTCGTTTGCTTAGTCTCAGAGCAAGTCGTCAACTGAAATGGCTTTGTTCACATTGTTCACTCCAGTTGTTCCTGTTTCTCACTGTGTTATGTTTTGTGAAGGTGATTTTTGTTTGGTAATTCATGGTTTAGTGACTGACTCATGCTTAGGGTGACATGAATCCATATGACAGGGGAAAGAAGTAGACATTAGCTGAGACCCCCAACACTTCAAAGGAGGTACTTTTGGTGTTTCAAAAAATGTCCTGTATGAAGTCTCTCTGTATGTACATAGGTACAGCACATGTGACTGGCAGTATCAGTTCCTCTCCGTGATGATGTTCTAGAAGGCCATGAGGGTGCTACTTGAATTCACTTAGTAGATTCACTTATTAGATTGCAGTTGCTTTTCTGCTGTGAATAGTCCTACAGTCACACGTACCCTATGCTTCTCATCCATGAGACTGGAAGCACATTATGGCTTCCGTTTTGTCTTTACCCCTCCTTGTGGTGCAGCTTATGGGGGGAGTTTGTGAATCCAATTACACACGAACATTCGGCTTTCACGAGCAATCCATTCTTTGAAGAAAGTTTGGATACCAGCTTTCTACCAAATGTATATCTTTTCTTATCTGTTTTAAAATCTAATTTAACAATAAGGCAATTGGTGACAAGGTGGCTTTTCCTTGGAATATCTTGTCTCTCACGGAACTGTATCTATTGGAGATATGTAGAAATTTTTCATGTGTTGTAATGTCTTTGACATGACGTAGTCTTTTTTTTATTTTAACACAGAGAATTATACTTTCCTGGCAGGCACTCTACCCTTTCTATGCTTTTTGCTTTAGTATTATTTTTTCTTTTTAGATGGGATTTCTTTCTCTCAGATGAGTTCTTGGACTGTGATTCTCCTACCTGTAGCTCTGACATAGCAGTGGCTACAGAAAAACTCAACCACTCCAGCCCTGTTGGTTCAGTTGCAACTCTCAGCAACTTTTTGCCCAGGCTTTTCCTAGAACCTTGATCTTCTCCAGCTTCAACTCCTGAGTAGACAGGATTATAGGGTTGAGCCACTATTCCTGGCTCTCATGACAGACTGTTATCTAAAACATATATATGTATATATACATATATACATATATATATGATCTTACTTAACAATTTCTATGGCATTTCCACTGTTTACAAGAAAATATCCTAGATGAAAGATTATATCACCAGTTAAAAATAACCAGTTCTTAGTAAGTCTATGTTATGTATCAGTTTCCCACTGAAAGTGCTCACAGACTTATGTTTAGCAGTGTATTTTGTGGGGACTACTCTACTCGGTAGTTTAGAAGTTGCTGAAGTCCATGATTTCTCTCTCTGCCAACACCGAACATATGTCCTCCTCCACTCTGACATTCCTTGTTTGTGCCTGATTTCTCAAATGTTACTGAGAATATAAAAGAAATGTGTTGGGAAGACAGTGAACTCATCATCTCTATCTGTGTCTTGCCTGGCACCATGCAGCATTAAAATGGATGTCTAGTCTACTATGTGCCTGTGAGTAAAATAGATGGAGTATTAAATGTTCTAGAACTTGTTATGTTGGTGGTCACATCCATTAAGGACACAAGCATTCAAGTAGTTACCACATTTCAATGGGGGAGATGTGGAGAACAGATGTGGCAAACCCCACTAAGACATTGGTTGCTGTCATTGTCAACTGGAATTCTCAGAGCCTTCTCTGAGGGATAGAAGGAAAGAAGGTTCAACTAAGACTCCTAGACAGAAGATTAAAAGGCCTTGTAATGGAAAGGAGATTAGTACACTTGAATAAGTCTGGGTTTCCGTGACAAGGATTTTGGTTGTGTGTGTGTGTGTGTGTGTGTGTGTGTGTGTGTGTGTGCATGTGTGTCTGTATTGGTGTTTGAACTCATGGCCTTCCGCTCTTACTTGGATTGTTTGCTCAGGTTTGAACCCCACCTCCAGTTCTGGGTTTTTGCTGGTTAATTTGAGATATGAGTCTCATGGATTTTTCTGCCCAGGCTGGCTTTGAACCATGATCTACAAATCTCAGTCTCTTGAGTATCTAGGGTTGTAGGCGTGAACCACAGAGCTCTGCTTGTTAACAGTATTTGGAGGAGACACTTGTGTATTACTATATAATGTTTGTGCCAGTGTCAGTCACTGATTTTTGTAATATATTAAATTTTCTCATAGAAATACAAATCTGAAATAGTAATATGCCCTCTATTCTCAATTACTGAATTTATGCTGATTATTTATACCATTGAATTTTTATTACACAACTATTAACACATTTAAAACTTTAAAAAATAGCTGAGTGCCAGTGGCTCATGCCTGTAATCTTAACTATGCAGGCGGCTGGAATCAGGATCCTAAATTAGTCCAGGAGAGACTAACTTAGAATCCTGGGAAAGGAATTGCAGTCAGCCTTGAGTGAAGAAGCTAAAGGACAGAGCCCAAGTCCCGCGTTAAGCCCCGGTAGTAACACAAAACCACAACAGCAACAACAAAAACCTCAATGAAAAATAAAACAGATTTGTAGAAGATCCTTATATGAGTATTCAATGAAGAGTTACCTGCTAAAGGGCTGGGTTTGTTTTTCTTTCTCCTTGCAGGCTATATCAATATCTAAGTAATGACCTATTTTATTTACATTCATTTTTAACAGTAACCAAAATTGAAATGAAAAGAGGCTATCTCACAGTCCCACAAAATAAACACCAGGAAATGGATCCTCAAAAGAGGGGGTTATGGTCAAGGAGAGGGGGGCAGACAAATGAAGAGAGAAAGTCAGGGAGACCGCACTCATAATATTCAAGGCAAATCTTACAAAATGAAGAAGCGTGAAGGAAGGGGTGGGGTAGAGATGGGTGAGAATGTTGAAAGGGGTGACATCATCAAGATGCAATGTGTTCATAGACTGCTTTGTTAAATGGCAACTCATTTGGACAACTATTTAAGCATAATAATATATATATTAAAAAAGAAGATGGGTTTTGCTGGAATACAGATGAGCATTTTTTTCTTGCCAGTCCTGGGGCTTGAACTCAGGGCCTGAGCACTGTCCCTGAGCTTCTTTTTTCTCAAGACTAGCACTCTGCCACTTGAGCCACAGTGCCACTTCTGGCTTTTCTATATATGTGGTGCTGAGGAATCGAACCCAGGGCTTCAGGTATACGAGGCAAGCACTTTACCACTAGGCCATATTCCCAGCCCCAGATGAGTATTATTACAAAGAAAAGCAAAGATCAGTGAAATTTTTCTAAAGGTGATTTTCATATTTCATTATCGTTTTAATGTTAGCATTATTTTAGACCTTCAAACATTAATTGAAATCTCTAAAAGAATGAATGTTTCATAACTTAGTTTTTAAACTAATATTTATATGTTTCTTTTCCCAGGTCTCATATCTTTTGGGTGAATAGAAGTCTCCCTCTTTGGGGATTGCAGGTTAGGTCTCCTTTTGTCTTATTCCTACATTTCTGGGTCGAATCATGTTTCATAAAGCTATATGACTGTAGAAAGAACTGTTGAGATTCAAAACAAGTTTGTCCCTCCCTTTAACTTTTATTCGTATTTCAGACCAATGTTTTCATTGCTTTTGTCATGTTTTCCGCAGTTGAGGATTTCCTCCTGATCCCGAGTAGACTCCACACAGTGTAGGAGTGTAGAGGAAATAAACATAAGGCTTTATTTTTTTTTTCCAAACTGCCTTGATTGTAGATTTCTGTTTTGTATTTCCTTGAAGACCAAGGCCTGTAAACTGTCTCTACTTTTCTCCCCATGCCTTCCCAGACTCACGGTCGAGTCCTTCAGGGAGTTTTTGAATGGATGAGTGGGCCCTGACACTGGCAGTGAGAGCTTGTTTCCCAAGCAGCTAATGGCGCAAATAGAAGAACAAAACGCTCTTCCGTAGGAAGAGTCCTGAAGAAAGAGTAGGAGACTAGGAGCCGTATCAGCCTGTCTGAATTACATTTTTAAGCAATTACCCAGAATTCTGTAACACACTTCAGAGTGGAGATTCAAAAACAACTGAGGGTGTGGGAGAAGCAGAAGAACTTTGAGATTCCCTGATTAGGAGCTTTCTTCAGAACACTCTCAGATCACGTATTTGTGTCTTACTTTTTAATGGCATGCTGATTGGGACGTTCGCGCATGTCGTAATTGATTGAATGTGCATTGTGATAATTATGCAATCAAAATTTTCCTGTGGTCCTGTCATGGTTTACTGAGGTGAAGTTGATTTTTATATTGGTTCCTATTGATTTTTGTTTAAATGTCACATTCCTACATAAATCTTTCCTGGTATTTACATTTTTGTCGAAAATATAGCCTTTTACTCTCACACCTAGATTTCTGTTTCTCTTTCAACTAAAATGAATTAGTAATTTTTTTGAATATTCATCTATTGTCTTAAATACAATTTAATCTATTCAAATTCCTTTTATTTAATAGTCTTGTTTTAAAAAGCATACTCCTCTCTAAAGGAATTCAGAGTAACATGCTAAAAATATCTTAAGGATCATCTAGCAATGTGCACCTCTAGAAACCAGCATGGCTGATTTTAATTTGGTGGCTTGTGGAGAAAATCAAGGAGCTTGAACTTTCTTATTGTAATCATGCCTGGCTCTTGAATGTGATTTTGCCATCTTTTATTTACACCACTAAGCATTTGTCTATTTTTATTTCTCCCAATTTTTTTGTTCCAATATGGGGACATAAACTTGGTTCCTGGTGCTTTGACTCATTGGCTATTGCTGTAACTCAGCCACGCCTCCAACCCCAAAGGGTTGGTTATTTCTTTTCTTCTTGTCTCCCCCGACCCATGTATTAATATTCATGTAAATTCAAATTTTAAATTCCAGTACCAGACAACATTTAAAACTAGAAACTATCTGCCTTTTTAAAAATTCAGATCTTAAAAACCTATGAACAAGCCAGGCTCTGGTGGCTCACGCCTGTCATCCTAGCTACTCAGGAGGCTGAGATAGAGGATCATGGTTCAAAGCCAGCCCAGGCAGAGAAGGCCCCATGAGACTCTTACCTCCAAATAACCACTCAAAAATCAGAAGTGGTGCTGTGGCTCAAGTGGAGAGCACTAGCCTTGAGCACAAAGAGGCTCAGGGACAGCGCCCAGGCACAGAGTTCAAGGCCAACAACTGACAAACCAAACCAACCAAACAAAAAACAAAACCACCTATGAACAAATGCTTGTCATTTGAGTCTCTTTTGTGTTTGCTTATTTGAGTCTATTCTTGTCTTCACTTACATTAATTAAGATGCTTAGCACAGAATAATTTCTGCAGGTCTTTTTTCTAGCTACTTGTATTCTGTTGTGGTTTTGGTTTTTTTTCTTTTGACATTGAAGGTAGGGAATCTACGAAGAGGCATATTTAAGACAGTTTTGCTCCTCATCTGTAAAGGGAGAATTGGTTATAAATTCCTTTAAAATGAACCTGAAAGTACTTCGAAGTGTTGAGGATGATGTTCTATGTTTACAATTCCCTCTGTTTGAAGTGGATGATAGAGTTAAATATATTCAGTATGAGGCTCATGCACACACACACACACACACACACACACACACACACTTAATGCTGGTTCTGGAGCTTGAAATCAAGGTCTGGCCTCTGTCTCTGAGCATTTTTGCTCAAGGCCTTGTGTGCTACCACTTCAACCACAGCCCTACTCCTGGCTTTTAGGTGGTTAATTGGAGATAAGAGTCTCACAGACTTTCCTGCTTGCTATGAAAGGTGATCCTTAGATCTCATCCTCCTGAGATTTATAGCTGTGAGCCATCAGTGCTGTATTTCTGTATTTCTCGGAAGGAAAATGCTGAGTCTTGTAGTGGTGTTGCTGGGAAGAGGCACTTGGGAAATTCCGTGTGACTGTACAGGTTAGGAACACACACACACACAAACAAATATATATATATGTATATATACATACATACATATATCCCTTTTTCTTTTATGGTAGTTGTGGGATTGGAAACAAGGCCCTCTACCACTTGAATCATACATTGAACCTTTTTTGCATTTTTTGCTTTATTTTACTTTTGGGGTAGCGTCTTGTCTTTCTGCCTAGAGCTGTCCTTGGACCTCAGTGCTCCAGTCTATGTAGTTCATGTCGCTGGGATTACAGTGGCACACCACAATACCTGTCTTATTTGCCGAGCTGAGGGTCTCACTATCTTTTTTTGTCTGCACTGATCTTGAACCATGGTCCTCCCAGTATCTACTTCTGAGTAGCTGGGATTACAGACGAGTGCACCATCACGTACCGTCTAAGAACAAGTTCTTCCCATACCAATGAAGATCCAGACAGATGCTAGAGATGATAAACACTAAGCTGGAATAGTGGAGACAGGAGATTAGCATATACAACCGGCCATGTCCTTATAGAGGTTTAGATGTATCCACTACCTCTGTTGTCTGTGTAAATATCGTAAACACACACGAACATACATACATACATATGATGTTTCACATACACACAAAGTATCTATGCGTGCCTGTATAGTTATGGAAATTAAACAGAGTAATTCTGACTATGGATTTTAATTCTATCACCTTTTCTAACTGAGTTACAATGTACATTTGTAGGTCTCGGTGGCCTTGATCAGTCTGTTTGAAACAATTCTGCTTGGCTATCTCAGTTATAAGGTAAGCTTGTGTTTTCCCAGTCTTCTTCTCCTTATGACTCCTGCTTGGGAGTCAGGCAGGCTCTTCTTAAGCCTCTGTAATTGTGCTGAGCCTCTCCAGCAGGTGCTAAATGCCATCACAATAGAGTGTGGTTGTCTCTGGCGACCTTGGAGCCGCTTCACTAATTCTGATGGGTTTACCTCCTCTTCCATGCTTGCTACTGTTAAGGCGAACAGAGGGAATAGTCTGCATTTTATATTCCGCTATCTCTGCTCATAATGAGTGTAAAATTTTTGAGAGAGATTAAAACTGTGTCTGTTAGGAAATATTTTAGTAAATGATGCTAATTTCTGGTGAAGCTTTTTATTTTCGGCTAACACCACCTACCACGTATTTACTGGACTTCTTTATGGATGGGGAGCTTGACGCCTGGCCTGGCTCTGTCCTCAATGAGTTTCCAGTGCAGAGCAGAAGGGAAGAGGGACTTTCTGTGCTGTGTAAATAAAACAGGCCATGGTACTCAAGGAGAGAGGTTGTATCTTTGGATGGAAAGGAACTACTTAGTCTGACAGGCCCTCCTGAAGTCACAGTGATCTGTAAAAGACAAGAGGGAAAGACTGGCTTACAGGTTTGATAGAATTGGCAAAGATATGAAGGTGTAAAATGCATTTGAGTTGGACAGATAATAAATATACAGAAATGGAGACTCTCACATCTCAGCATCCTGAGTAGCTGGCATCCCAGGCAAGAGCCATCAGTGCCTGGCTTGCAATCTTTTATTGTATCCTTCTATTCTCATGTTTTATAAAACACGACTGTTTTAATGTGGTAACTCAGCTCTCACAATACAAACCCTGAACCTGTTTGCAGTTCAGGTCAAAGAGACATGACAGCTCACCTTGCTTAGTGGGTGTAGTGTTAACCAACGGTGAGGTTCTGGCAGGTGAAGTGAACGGTCAGGTGTGGTAGACATTTAGGAAGGCAGAAGCTAAAGACAACACGAGCTCATTGGTTAGGAGGTACAGGGGGAGAATTTCACGCCATTTTAAAGTCATTTGAGTTTGGATGACTTCCGTTAGGGTAGTAAAATTAAGAGAGAATTATAAAAAGAAAGAAAATCAAACAAATCCCACGTATTGCTGAGCCGATAGTTGGGATGATGGACTTAGACTTGGAGATGACGGATTCCAGGGGACCAGCAGAACATCAGGATCAGTAAATAGCCCAGGGCAAGGGGCAGGGATGTTGAAGCAGAGATTGAGAGTCAGCTTCCTTCCCACAGAGATGGAAAGGGTCATAAAAGTCTCCAGCAGCCGGCACCAATGGCTCACACCTGTCATCCTCGCTACTCAGGACGCTGAGATCTGAGGATCATGGCTCGAAACCAGCCCAGGCGGGAAAACCCATGAGATTTTGATCTCCAATAAACTGCTCCTCCCACCCCCCCCCCCAAAAAAAAAGCTGGAAGTGGTCCTGTGGCTCCAGTGGTAGGGACAGGACCTAGACCCTGAGGGCAAGGCCAAGGGCTGACCAAAAAAGGTGCCTCTTGCAGAGCAGAATCTCCACAGCAGAAGGGAAGACTTGGGCTCATTGCTCTGGAAGAATAGAGCAAGCAGAGAAAACAGAGCTACTGTCTCTGGGGTTAAGAACCACTATTTTTTCCCCCTCACAGTTTATACATTCATACCAACATATATATATATATATATTCAAGCTTCTATCTTACAAGAACTCTTCTATGTCAATTTCTTTCCTACTTCTCACTCTTGCTTTTTATTTACTTATATTTTATAAATATATAATTATATATAAATACATGTGGTTTCTATCTCACTATATATAAAGTATATAATTTTATCTTATCTACTTTTATTTATTCTTACTTATTTATATTTATTCTCAGTAGTGATGAGATTAGGAATTGGATTTGGGGGGAACTTCCCCTTTGTGACTCTGGCCTCGTTAGCTTTAGTTAGTTTTCTTTCAGTTAGGGTCTCACACTTTTGCCTGAGACTAAGCTTGGACCATCTTTCTCCACTCTCTGACTCTTACAGAGATAGGGTTAACAGATGTGAACTAGAAAGCTGGCATATTCTTTGAGACAGCGTTTGCTACCTCTGTGTCCATGTTCACCCCCAACTGTGATCCTCCTGTCTATGCCTCCTAAGTAACCAGGATTCCAGGCTCTTATGAGCCACTGGGCTAATTTTTCAGGCATGGAAGTTTGAAAGTGCATTACTGTTGTTGCCATCTAAAGAAAAGAACACTAATTTCAAGGAAGGTTAGATTAATGAATAAGAACTAACAGAAAGAAAACAACAACGGTTTTGAAATATAGAAGGGATAATTAAATCTTTGCAAGAAGAATGAAGTGCTAGAAATACCTAAGGAAGAGATGTCTTTTAAGAGAGCATGTGACCCATGACAAATATGCAAAGTTTAGAAATGAGCATAGCATTTGCTATTCACCCCCAACTGACCAGTGTCAATGGAGAGAAACTGAGATTAAAACCTTGTTGAATGGAGATGTTGGGCACCTGTAGATTTCTAGAGAAAATGAACAAAGTAGAAATGACTCCCTAAGACTTGTTTGCAATCTTTGAACCAAAGTAATGGGAAAGAGAAAAATAGAAGACAGAAGGTTAATGAAAACAGTGGAAAAGGAAGCTGAGCTCAACGATTAGCTGTGGGAAGTTTTCCTTTTTGAGAACTGAGAACACATCATGTGGTCCATGGAATGTTTGGAAGCTTTGGGGAGTGGAAAGTCTCCTCAGGGTTGTCACATATACGTGTATTACCAGATGGGAACTAGGTCATTCTCAGCTGTATGGACTGGGAGACAGTCTTGCAGTGGTTTATGTCTCCTGGTCAAAATACTTGCTCCATAGCATCATCCTGATTGGAAAATCTGGATTGCTTTTGCCCTTCATAGAACAAAACCAGTATTTATAAATAAATTAAAATTTCGATCGGAAAAAAATATCCTGGTCATTATGTCTGGAGTTCCTTCTTATGTAGATATTTGTTGTGTGTTGAGTAATACGTAGAAAGTAGTCCAGTTAACTAATTAGACCTGAGCTGTATGGATATATCTATCGTATCTTTCTTTGTACTATAAGCATATTTGCAGAAACATAACAAGGCCAAGATATTCTTCATTTGCGAATGTGTTTGCTTCAAATGTTAGCTACACAGTCATGTGAAAATCACTTTGGTGTTTTGCTGAAAGAACTCTTTAGTTCTAATTTTAAAGAGCCATTTAAAAACACACACAGAGATGCAAGATAATTTTCCACTGCAATTATAGGATGATGGCATTTATAATTAATGACTTCCTTTCATTTATAAAATGCGAGCAGAACGTTGTCAGACTTGGAATGCAGGGTTGGATGAAACATAAGCTTTCCACCCTGACCCTCATAAACATTAATGGCTTAGCTGGGGGAGAAGCAACTGTGAAAGTCCAGTAATTTACAGAGGAAAGAGAAAGGAGGAAAAAAGACCTTTGTGACCACAGAAGGGTAAAATGCTATTAATTATCTTCTTTTCTTCCCCTAAATTTGTGAAATCCTTGAAATCTTTTAACCTCTCCACAGTGCTGTGGAAACTTCTTTGGGAATCAGATAATAAATAATTGGGAATTATTTGTGGACGAGTAATAAAAACCAGAAATTTCCTCTTCTCTTCAAACTGGGTTTTCAAGAAAACTCAGAGGCGTGAATGCAGAAATGGATATTTCTTCATCAGTGATTGCATACCTTCCTAATACTGTTGTTTGATATTTAGATTCCTGAAATATCATTGTGACTAGCAAGTCAGCATGTATTTTTTATTATATTTATTTGAATACTACATATCTACATAATCCAATTCGTACTTATTTACATTTTGCCTATGTGTAGATGCATAAGTATTGCATGTACTGAGTTGTCTTCATATGAACAAATACAGTATTTTGCAAGCACCCTCTCTCTCCTCCTTGGAATTAGGAATTTTTTTTTTTGAATTAGGCATTCTAAACTCAGCAATGACCTAATCTTTAACAATTAAATCAGGTTAATCAGCCATGGAGACTGAGAGCAAAATCAGTAACACAGGCAGTGCATTTTTAAGCTAGCAGACAAGGAAATAGACTACACTGTATCAACTGATTTTATCAGCTGTCCTACCCAGGTGCCCTTCTCCACTTCCTGCTTTCTCCATTCATGCTTGTCGCTGTGTGACAAAGTGAACACAGTAATTCCAACCAGTAAAGTTTTAACTGGATCCCTATAAATACCCTCTAATTCTTTTTTTTTTTTTTTGGCCAGTCCTGGGGCTTGGACTCAGGGCCTGAGCACTGTCCCTGGCTTCTTTTTGCTCAAGGCTAGCACTCTGCCACTTGAGCCACAGCGCCACTTCTGGCCATTTTCTGTATATGTGGTGCTGGGGAATTGAACCCAGGGCCTCATGTATATGAGGCAAGCACTCTTGCCACTAGGCCATATCCCCAGCCCACCCTCTAATTCTTTATTAACTGCTTTCAAAATAGAACTCTATTTATACACACATGTTCATTAAGTCCAAGAGAAACAAAAGCAAACTCTTGCGCAGCCCTCAAACTTTTGCAAAACAAAATTTAGCCTACCTAGAAGCTTTTGTTAAGTTTACAGTTGTTTTTTCTTACAATCGTTTTATGAAAAGTTATAGTTCTAAAAAAAATGCACTCCCATCTATGAAGGGTTTTTTTTTTTCTAGAAAGGCACAAAGAATTTAGTTAGCGTCTCATGCATGCATACTCTAATAAGACTAGTTCTGTCTGCTAGGCGCTGGAAAGGTCCATTTATTAATATAAAGGTGGAGATTGGGGTGCTTCACTATTTTCAATTCCGTTAAAGAAGCTCAGCCTTTGCTATTCCATGTTAAACATTGGCATTCGAATCCTGCAAGGGTACACTGTGTATCTGTATGTGAGGATGTACACCTGCACCTTAGCACTCAGAAAATGTAGGCGGAAGAATTCCCACAAATTCCAGCAAATTTGAGGTTGTTCTGAGAAACACAGCGTGAGTCTCTGCCTTAAGAGAACAAAGAAATAAAGGGAGGAAAAGTATGAGAAATCCGTTGGTTCAATCTGGCCTTACAACAACCAAACTACTAGAATTCATGGAATGTTTCATTAAAGTGCCTTCTCAAATTATTTTTAGCACCAGATTTCTATTCTTGGATGATAAAAGTAAGCCAGATTTTTAGAAAAATCCCATATTTTGCTACATATTCACTAAGAAATGATATGTCCATGCTAACTGGAAAATGGTTGGATTGAGACATTTCTTTTTTACTGAGTCCTAAAAGAGAGCATGGCACTGCTGGCTTAAAAAAGATTCAGATGCTAATTTAAATTTTATTTTCAAGAAGCTATATTTTGCAAGAAGAAAGAGTAATTCCTGTTATCTCCAGCAGGATAATAAAATGAAGTGAGATGAGCGTTTAGCGGATTTGCTTCCCTGCTTCTCTTGCTCCCTCTCTCGTCACTGTAAGGGCCTTTGCTCAGTGGGTGCGGAGTCGCAGGTCAGCTGGGGTTTCCTGATGTCAATGGAACTCACATCCCTTCCGTATTCGTTTTTCATTCAAGATAATTTACAATGCATCACTCTGCTCAGAGGACAACCTGGGATCTTAGAATTAAACCTAATGGATATAATTGGAAATGCAGGCATTTATTTTTAGCAGGAAACATATTGTTCTCCTCTACAATTTTTGACCATGTAAATTGGTCCTCAATGGAAAGTTCATTCACTGGCCACAACACACACACACACACACACACACACACACACACACACACACACACACACACACACACCCCGCATTGGATCAGTGAGTTTAGTAATAGTGTTGATTTAGAAGCATCAGACTATTGAATGAGTGCTAGGATTGGAAAATTCTGCCCTGCACTGTGCAGGTTCTGCCTCTCTCCCCCTAGAGTTTAAAATCTGCTTCAGCATGTTTAGAGTTTAAAATCTAGTTCAATGTGTTAAGTATATAAGTGCAAATTGGGTGATGTGAAAGGGACAAGAATCCAAAAAGCCCAGTGTGGGGTAAGACCTTACGTAGCAATGTATGAGGAAGGCTAAATCAAGTCTCAGGAAACTCACAAGAATCTCAACTGGGCACTGGAAGGCTGACCTGACTATTCAAAGTGAATTTGGAAATGAGTGGCACACTTTTTCCCCCCCCCCTCCCCACTCTCTGGAAGAGGTTTCTTATCTTTTCTTTTTTCCTCTTTCCTTTTTAACTCCTCTCCTCTCTCCCTTCCTTCCTTCCTTCCTTCCTTCCTTCCTTCCTTCCTTCCTTCCTTCCTTCCCTTCTTCCTTCTCCCATTCCCCCCTTCCTTTTTTCCTTCCTTCATTCTTTTTTCTCTTTGATGTCAGTTCTGGGGCTTGAACTCAGGGTTTAGGCACTCTCCCTTAGCTTATTCCACTCAAAGCTGGCATTCCATCACTTATCCACATCCCATTTCTGGCTTTTTGCTGGATAATTTGAGATACGAGTCTCATGGACTTTTTTTTTCCCCCCAGAACTGCTTTGAACTGTGGTGCTCAGCTTTCAGCTGTGACATAGACTCAGTGCTTTGGAGCCCCACGACCTGTCAGAACCCCCTTCACACGCACTTCAGCATAGAGGAAGCCATTTAAAAAACTGAGCATAGTTCCTTAGGATCTATATCTGATTCCTATTGAAATGGGAGCAGTTGGCACTTGCTCTTATCCTCAGCAGTTTGTTTCTCTTTGCTTTCACCAGCATTTCTTATGATTGAGGCATTAGGCTGTGTGGTCTGTGGGAATCTCTCTTGGTCACTTGGTCACAAGTGTTTTCTCACTTGGCCTGAGGTAAGGGGAGGAGCTTTGTAGCACCTGGGCCACTTCTGGGTAGAGCTGTTCTTCCTGCTCCCTCCTGTAGGAGTTAGCATAGAGCCTGGAGGGTACTGAGCGATGCCACAAAACCCAGGAATACTTCAGCTCCTAGGAAGTAGCTTAACTAGAACTCATTTGGTGATTTGGATATATTTTTTTTTGTTTTGTTTTGTTTTTTGGCCAGTCGTGGGCCTTGGACTTAGGGCTTGAGCACTGTCCCTGGCTTCTTCCCGCTCAAGGCTAGCACTCTGCCACTTGAGCCACAGCGCCGCTTCTGGCCGTTTTCTGTATATGTGGTGCTGGGGAATCGAACCGAGGGCCTCGTGTATCCGAGGCAGGCACTCTTGACACTAGGCTATATCCCCAGCCCTGGATATATTTTATATGACTCAAATGTTGTAAAGCATTGGGACCCCAAGTGTTGTATGGTAACTGGAAACGACCAGGAAGCCAGATTTCCAAGTGCTTTTCCAACATATAGATTTCTTAGAAAAAAACAATCTGCAGTAGGAAATTCTGAGTAGCTTGGTGTTAGGAACTACATTAGTCTGTTTTCTGTTGCTAGAACAAGATACCTGAGGCTATGTACTTCATGAAGCCAAACAGGTCTATTTATTTGTGTCTCACAGGGCTGGAGCCTGAAAATCCAAGTTGGAGTATTATTGGGCTTCGTTGAGGTCCACTTGGCGGCTGATATCACAGTGGGAGGGTGCCCAGAGACGGGGCTGTGTGAGGGCCTAGAAAGTAATGACACTAATGGCACAGATAATCAGGAGCCAGGCTTGCTCTTGTTATGAAAACCTGCCTTTGCCCAAGTGGACTGAAGTCCCCCATGAACTATGGCTATCCCTTTCCAAGGTGTTTCATGACCTAATTACCTCTCTCTCGCCCCGGGATCTAAAGGTCCCAAGGCTTGTCAACAGTGCCTCCCAGAGCATCTAGCTTCCAGTGCACAGATTGCCCCTAAACCATGGCAGAAACCAGTAGAGGGAGTTTCAGTGGCGATCCACGTATACCAGGGTTCACTTTCTGGGCGGGAGTTGTGTCCTTTCATGCAGATTCACGGCAAGGAACCATGAAGAGGGTGGTCTAGTATTCTGATATCAGCTGGAAAATAAAAAAAGGGGGTTAGTCTTAAGAAGCTCCATGCATTCCTTTTGTACTGGGCTCTGAGGAATGCTGCTCCCTGTGAGGTGAGAGATTATGAGTCGATGCTTGAAAATGCTCTTCCTTTAAGATTGAATTAGGTTAAAACAATACCAGTGAGTTTTAACAAGCTCTGTGGCTGAAAAACTGTTCAGAATACATTTCATACAGGTCTTGTAGTATAAAAGATGGAGTCACTTTGCAATGGATTCTATAGGTTTATATTGTGGAGGTTAAGAGGATACCAGGGCTTGAATGCCTGCATTCAAAGCTACTGCTCACCGCTTGAGACACAGCTCTGCTTCCAACCTTTTGCTGGTTAATTGGAGATAAATTGCATAGACTGCTCATTCCTGCCCAGACTGGCTTTGAACCATGATTCTCAGATCTTAGCTTCTTGAGTAGCTAGGATTACAGAACTGAGCCAATGATGCCTGGTTGATCACCATGGTGTAAGATTCTGACTTCATATGGATTACTGTCAAAAATTTCTTTTACTTTTTGAACTTACTACAAAAGTGAGAGATCATAGTGGCACCTAAAACAATCTCCAGGTCACCACTACCCCAGTTATCAGACTGCAACCCAGTTTTCTCTTCTTACAGACTTTCTTATTATGACAGAAGTTCTAAGTCCGTTCTTTCCTCCTTTTTAACAGGACTCGGCATAATTAACTTTCATTTTTATTCCTTCTTTCTTGCTTAGGGAAATATCTGGGAACAGATTTTACGAATTCCATTTATCTTGGAGATAATCAACGCGGTTCCTTTCATTATCTCAGTAAGTTCTAATATCTTCAGAAACAAGAAAAGATGTTAATATATTAAATTGTTTGAATTTTTAAATTTTTTGATTTTTGGAATTCTACTTGTAAATAATTTTGTAACAAAGGTAAGTGGATTGATACTTTGGTTACAATCATAGAACTAAAGAAGAACCAATGCTGTTGGATAAGTGAACTGTGTAATTCAATGAAATATAACAAGATTTAGTTCCATTACAAAATGAAGTATTGTTCCGGAGATGCCATTGAACAGTAGACTTGAAATTGCTTACTTTGCTTCTTGTTTATGTTGTGGAAATATTAAAAAGTGGACACAATTATGATGATCTATCTATAAACATTTCTCATAGCAAAAATACATTCATCTCTGGTTTAACCACAGGATATACTAACTGCATTTCTCCTGTTCGTAAGCAACTTTCTGTGAGCCACACACCAGTGTCCTGTCTACTACCGCTTTCATGCTAGTCCTGTTTAACTGGGGTGCCGTTAAAATGCAACTTTGTACTTTCCCATTTGCAAAATTAGGTTTTAACCTCAATTTAATAGAGTAATGTCTGTTGGAAATGTATTTTCTAACACTTTATTTGGATTTTGGTTGGAAAACTAGCCAATAAACCAATGTATTCTGAAATTGTTACTTCGGATAGTTTATTTGAACAACTCATATACAGGAGGTGACAACAAAGTCAGAATCGTTGCAATGGAATAGGGTTTCTTGGTGTCACTTGAAGATCTCGACTGAGAAGACAGGAAGTAGAAATGTTATGAAAGACAGCCTTCTCTCATCTTTCCTGCTTATCTCAAGTAAAAAGGAAGACAGGGCCACTGCCTATTATAAAGCATTACACTAAAAGGCCTAATAATAGAGTTAGCATAGTTATATCTGACACCTAATGAGAGCTCATTATTTTCTTTATTTCTGCACTAATTTAACAAAATGTGTTTAAAGATTTTGCCATTAAATCATTTCATTGTCTTAACTTTTAATCTGATTAAATTAACTCTTTAGCCTGCTGGCTATAATGTTTTTCTTTGAGATAAAAGTTTAGCTTTGATTTGTTTTTCAGATATTCTGGCCTTCCTTAAGGAATCTATTTGTTCCAGTATTTCTAAATTGTTGGCTTGCAAAACATGCCTTGGAAAATATGATTGTAAGTAATAAAAGTGAAGGTCAAATGTTTCCCTCTTAGTACAAAACATGAAAAAATATTTTTAAACTCTTTGCACTTCTCTTACCGATTTTCTAGGCATAAACAGAATTAGCTGTTTCTTTTGTTTACCAGTCTACCCTCTCCCATAAAATAGAAACTACATATGAAATAGAATACATAAAATAGAAATTACATATATTTATATTTATTAAGATAACACATATAATTTGTATTTATTAATATTTGTACAACATTCAAATACTGTTGTTTACATATATTCTGTCTATATATTGTATGTGAATATAATATGTAAATAATATATACTTATGTGTCTAATGCGTCTATACACAGAACAAAATGCATACAACAGTATTTTAAACATATATGTATATATATGTTAAGTGACAGAAGTGATCCCTGTAGAATAGTGAAACCAGTGTGAAAATGTGTGAAATGTCTATGGAGACACAAGACTTCCCTCGCAGGGCCCTATGCCTGGTCAATGAGAGTGTTTTAGCTTTTCTACATGTCATAAGACAATATCTAACTGTTATTTGGACCTGGTTTTACTGGGAAAATCTCCTCCCTTTTCCAGGAAATCTGTTCTCGGGAAGGGGAACCCTGCTTTTAAGGACTCAGGGAAGTGACTTGTGAAACTGCTTTTAATTTTGAGCAGTTTCATGATCCACACAATTTATGGGGCCCTCTGTGAGATATGAAATTGTCTCCTTTAATATCATCCTGTCAGACTTGGTTGATTTCCGTTGTGTGTGGGCTGTTAGAAATGAGAGTAGAAAACCAACAGAAGAAGAGATGCAAGACAATGCATTTGCTCAAGCTGGACCTTGTTTGAAAGGCTTTTCACGTATCTAGGACCGAAACGTGTTTACAGAGGCCCCAGTCAAGACCTGCATGCAAGCTAAGGGACACTTTCTGTTTGCTCATTCATTCAACAGATGGTTTTCATTCATTCGTTCATTCATTCCTTCTATAGGTAGGGAGTTGCTTTTTTTTTTTTAATATGTACCACACCCTCTAATAGGCAAATTGCTTAAGTTTTCTATCAATATCTTCATCTGCAAGAGAAAATGCAGGCATCTATACTGCAGGTTTGCTTGTGCATGCACACACATACATACACATGTGCAACATGAGTGTATACAATCTTATAACTGGCAGAAATCCACAAAGGGCTCAACATTATTAATTGTACTTCACTGTAAATCAGATTTTTTTGGAGACAACTTATTTTTCATTTAGCTTGTATTTAAATAGACATTGTGACCAAAGTTTTGGCTCCAAAGAATATTTGAATAACTTTTTCCTTTTCTTACCTTGGTGAGCATTTCTTAATACCAAATGACACTGGTTTCTCATGGCTGAAACACTATACAGTCTTAATTGTCCCCAAAGTGATTTCAGTTGACTAAATATAGATTGCCAAATTGCTAATGAAAAAATACATCAGGAAAAAATAAATCCCTGTTAATTACTATGAAATTAGTTGTTGGAAAAAATAACCAAGACAGAACCATTCGTTAGTCATGGAGAGGAAAAGGAATGTTTTGCAATGTTAGCTTAGGATTCCTTCCCCTTATATTTCAATGTTTTTCTCTTCATCATTGGATTCTAAACGTTTATTTGTTTCTTTGCTCATTAGCACCTCTTCTGTAATAAACTAAAGGGTGAGCAATGGAATTCTAGTCAATCACTGTAATTCTTTGTTTCCATAGAACTTCTGTTTATCTCTGTGGTAAGGGAAAATAAAATGATGTCTCTTTGAGATATTTTCCATTATTGAACTTACGCTTTCTCATATTGCATTGATTTTAAGGCTGTTAAAAGTACATTCTAAACAAATGAGATGAATGTAACTCTTTAAGTAGAAAAAAACCTTTTTAATGGATATGATTAAATCTATAATTAAATACTAATCTATTTAATCAGTTTTATATTGTATATTTTATTCACTTTAATATGGATAATCGTTCATTATGTCATATAACAAATATAATATATGATAAAGATGATCATAAATAAACATTATTGCCCATTTTGTGTGATTTTTATGTGCTTACATTTTTGAAGTTCCATTATTGGCCAAATGCTTACTGAACCAATGCATGCATGAATTTGAAAGGGTATATGCTGGGTTTTGATATATAGTATCAAATTACCTTCCTAAAATTTGTAGTTATCTAAGTAGTACTGTCTGTGGGTGCTCACTTTTTACACCTTAAGCAACACTGAATAATAATAATTAATAATAATAATAATTGTAACTTAACTGTTAGTTGGAAAGGTAACAAGTATGTCTTGAATTTACATTTCTTTGGATATTAATATTAAATCACGTTGGATATCAGTGACTCATGCCTATACTATTGGCTACTCAAAGGGCTGAGAGCTAAGGATGAGAATTCAAAGCCAGCCTGGGTAGAAAAATGATTTCATGATTTTAAAAATCATGAAGCAAATAACAAAATTTTATTCTTGGACATTGTCTTTTTGATGATAAGCCACGTGTTCTAACTTCCGTTATTTTGTTTTGGACAACGGGTTTTGACTGTAGTTTCACTTAACTATGACTCACACCTTCATTGAATATCCATTATTTGATCTTTCAGAATTAGACTTTACACGAGAATCACTGTCACTACAGGAGAGATTTTTGTTTTTGTTGTGTTGTGGAGTCATGTTACGTAGCCCAGCTGAACTCAAGCCTCACCACCCTCCAGCCTCACCTTCCTGGATCCTGGGATTCTACACCTACCCCCTTGGCCCAGCTCCAGGCTTGGGGGGAGGGGGGCACGGGGGGTGTAGATTCAACAAGTCTTCAGAAGTGTGAAAGGGAAGGAAGCTGAGATTTCGTGCTTTGGTGGTCTTTCCATGCTCAGCTTTATACTAGGGACGTTATATTAACTTATATATGGGTCTGAGCAAACACGACATACTGGCCAATTCAGTTAAAATATCGATATTGAACATACAGATAAAGATTGAAGTTGCAACCGACGATTGCATATATTTAGCCTTTACCAATATGATAACACACACATTCTTGCGGTTCTTCTAGAATGATCTACACAGAGCCATCCAGCGTACTCAGTCTGCTATGTTCAACCAAGTTTTGATTTTGATATCTACATTACTCTGCCTCATCTTCACCTGGTAAGTTCCTGGCAATCAACAGTTTTATTATTATTATTTGCTTCATTACAGTTCTTAAAGGACAGCGTGTTACAACCCATTATTATTCATGGTTGGTTGAAATAGACAAATCAATACGCATAAAAACATAATGGACTCTCCTCGTAAGTGAAGTCCTTCTTGTATCTGACAGACAACTACAACCACCTGGGTCTGTGGGTATTGAGATCGACTGTGATGCTGACATTTCCCAAGTGTAGCCAACAGCCAAACCACAAGACCCGCTACTGTCTGCCCCGCGTCTGCCATGCTGGCCTGCAGGGGAGCTCCGGAGGCAGAGGCCCCATGGAGAGAGCAGGCTGCTCCTCTGCCAGGCTCTGCCCCTTCTCCCCCTGCCCCTCGCTTCCTGACCCCTGGCTCCCTCTCCTTGCTCACAGCCAACTTGCTTCCCGTCCCCAAAGCCACACATGGACCATTGTGGTGTATCACACACAAGGCAGGATCCTGGTGCGAGATCAACCATGAAAATCAAAAATAAAGTAGCTGGGCACTGGTTGCTCACTCCTGTAAGCCTAACTACAAGTGGTAGGGAGCGAGACCTGAGCACAAAAGCTCAGGGACAGCTGTGCCTGTCCAGGTCCTGAGTTCAGGCCCCAGGACCAGCACACTCATACAACAAAAGAGCCTGGAGATGCATGGTGGTGATGTCCTTCCTACCCCAGAGCAATACACTGATAAATGGCTGAGCACTTTATGATATGGAATACCTTGTCTAATTACATTGTTTTCTTTGTGTGCCAGTACTGGGCTTGAACTTGGGGCCTGGGCACTCTCCGTTCCTTAACTTGTTCATTCAGGGTTGGTGCTCTACTACTTAAACCATGGCTTCACTTAAGGCTTTTTACTGGTTAATTGGAGATAAGAGTCTCATGTACTTTCCTGCACACACTGGCTTTGAACTGTGATCTTCAGATCTCAGCCTCCTGCGTAGTTAGGATTATAGGTATCAGCCACTGGTGGCAGGCTACAAATCCTTCAAAATTAAATAAACGTAGCAAGAAAATAACTGTGTGGGGGGGTGCAGAGCTCAGTGGCAATGGGTTTGCACTGCATGTGTGAGACCCTGTGTTTCATCGGCAACACCACCAGGAAAGATAAAGTGCAATTGAAATATTAATATCAAAATGAAAACAATGTGATTTTTTTTGCCTCATGACATTTTGTATGTTCTGGATGAATGGTAACCACAGTATCTCTTTATCTATTTATGTTTTTCATTTACTTCTGCCTTCTGACCAGCACTCCTGTGTCAGGGGTAGCTAGACATGGAGGAACTACACAAACATTGCTGCATTTGTGCGCCACGGAAGGCCACGGGCAGAGAGAGAGAGAGAGAGAGAGAGAGAGAGAGAGAGAGAGAGAGAGAGAGAGAGTTTGTACTGGGGAAAATTTCCATCACATTATTTATTAACGGTTAAGTTAACATGCTCAGCTTTTGGTGGCTTTGCCAAGGCAGTTGCTGCCTTTGTGACTGGTTGACAGCTCTTGCTCGTTCTGTCTGCTGCTACCACATGCTCTAGCAGTCGCCGACTCGTGGCCTTGGCTTTAAAGTAGCCCAAATGAGGCAAAGGGGAACCTAGCCAAGTAAAATATTATTGTTTTTGATCACAGGCATGTTTATATGTTCTGAAAATCATAGCATCCGGAATGGAGAAACTTGAGACTTGAATTTGTGTATTCTCTGGCAATATCTCCATGGATTATGGGAAGCATCATGTTAGGATCTACCAAGAAAGATAAGCGTGTAATACCGGTCAAACTATGTGGTTCAGGCTGTGTTAGTAAAGAGTTACCCCGCACATGGTACACAGGACAAAACACGACTTAGCTGTCTGTCCAGGCCTGCACGACCTCAGGTCAGTCCTGCTGGAGACTGGCAGTGCTTGTGTCTCTTCTCTGCACTAGCAAAACATGGTTACTGTCTTATAGTCTTCCTGCCACTATATCCCAGCTCCTGTCTTAAGAAGGAAAGGTGATAACTGAGTTTGTATTCATAATTTAGTGTAGAATTTATCTCCATTTATTAGCAGAGCTGAGGGAAAGTCTGAAAAATGTAGAACATTATTTATCTCAGAAAATGAAAACTCTGGCCATGCAGACCAATGAATGTCTCTGGCACAGCTTAATCATACAAGTTTTCACCATATCATGAACTGGGGATAATATTAATTAACCCACAAGCTAGTTTTAAAGTAAAGATGAAATTACGTATACTTACACACTGCATTTACTCTAAAATAGCAAAGCATAAATAATCCATCTAATGCCCAAAGCTGTATTTGACAGAAAATATGGTAACACATTTTCTCTATTGTAATATCTTCAAATTTGTTTTATGTATTTCTAATATTTTGGGGGGGGGTTGTCTCCATTAAGTAGAAAATGGTGTCACAAATTTTGGCACATTTTTAAAATTTAGTTATTGTTATTGTAAGGCGGGGTTACAGTTACATACGTCAGGTGTCACCCCTCCCCTCAGTCTCTCCCAGTTTTCCCTTCCTGTCCCCTCCCACAAGTTGTAGAGTTCATTTTCAACCCCGTGTCTAGTGAGTACCACTGCTGCATTAATTCACCCTTTGTCCCTCCATGTTTGTGCCCCCCCCTTTGCCCTCCCAAAGATGGATAAACAAACAAGAGAAAATGAAAACAAAAACTGCCACAAAGGAAGAGGAAAGCCTCTTGTTTCTGTTTCCTGGAGTTCACTTCCATATATTGAGGCACATAGCTACGGTGCCTATATTATCTTCTCCTAAGCATATCCTCGTTTGTTCACACTCTGTGTGAGGGTGTACGCACATTTAATATTTATGATGATGTGAGCAAGGCATGTCAATTTGCCCATGGCATTCCAGTTAGAACAGTTTCTTTATATTAGCTGAATAAATGATGTGTGAAAACTCTGTGCAGTAAGTGAGGGAGAGGGGATTGAATGCAGTGAGGGAAAGAACTGCTCTGTCATGAGAAAAGGAAAAGCCAAGTTTGGGACTATGTAGGAATAAACTATAAACAAGTGTTCCATCAATTTGAACCCCTTTTTTGAATATCGAGTCACATAGAAGCAGAAATTGATATTTTTCTTACTTGATTCATAAAACTGTGTAATGTGTATATATGTGCATGTATACACAACACCACACACACACATGCATTTATGTTTGTGTGTGCCTATTTCTCCTATAAGTGATTGTTGTTCCACTATGTCACAATATCACAGAGCAAAACTCTCAGGGAGAACTTGTAGTAATAGGCGTTAGCTTACAACTGTAACCTTAGCACCTTAGGAGTTTGAGACCTGAGGATCGCAGTTCGAAGCTTGGTGGGGCAGGAACGTCGGTGAGACTCTTCTTGTCAGTTATGCTGCAGAAAGCTGGAGGTGGAGGGGTGGCTCAAGTGGTAGAGCACCCACCTTGAGCAGAAAAAGCCAAACAAGAGCACAAGGCCCTGCGTTCAAACCCTACTCCCAGCACAATAGTTAATAATTATTATTACAATAAAAGAGTTTATACCTGGCGCTTGAAAATCCAGAAGCTAATATTTGGAAGGGACTCGCTGTGTGACCACTAGAAAGCTGCCATGGAGTTTGAGCGGGCCTCTTGTCTTCCCCACGGCCGGCCTCGTGGAGGGCTATCATTAAGCATCCGTCCGTGTGGCACACAAGCTCACTGCCAAGCTGAAATAAAAATGAAGCGACGCACGCCCTCCCGTCAGAGGAATGTGCTCAGAATTGTTTTTCCTGTCATTGTCATGAAATTGGACCAATCTGTCCACACATTGGCTCTGCCCGCCCTCCTGATCAATAACGCTCACGTCCAAGACAGCTGGGAATTGTGATTCATCCTGCACCTCTGAAACAAAGCAAAGGAAGCAGCGACATCCGGGGATTAGCTGCCTGATTTTAGCTTAATTATCAACATATTCTAACCAATAACAAGTGCCCTCATTGATGATGCATTTGGTGTTTCTAATTTTACACCCTTAGACTTGTTTTGCCACTGATTTGTTTCACACTTTAACCATTTGTTGGCATTATTATGTGTATTTATAAATTTCCATGTTATTCCATGGGTAAAAAGAACTCTAGAAATTGATACTGTCTGTTTTTCTTTAATGCTAAAAACTAAATTCATTTTCTCAGTCTTCTCTCAGGAGAAAAGAAGTCCACTTGGGTATGATCTAGTTAAATACTATTACATGCATAACTTGATCGTATTTGTAATTTTCCTATGCACTTATTTGAATTCTGTGTATTTAGGTTTTTGAACAAATCTTTTGGTTCTGTTATTCTTAGGATAGAATCAATATATTTCTATCCTTAAGGAAGAAGGTGGAGAGTGAGAAGATAAAGTCTATACCTATTCCAATCTGTTCCAGTATAGTTCATTGTCATTGCCATTACATTCCATTGGGTTTTTATTTTAATTTTCAAACTTCTTTTATTTATATCCCACTTGATTGAATTTCATTTGTCTGGTGAGCAGGCAATGGGCTAATAACCACCAGGTTTTATTATACTAAAACAAATAGAAAGCCATTTGTCTCAACAAATATTTATAAATTTAGCAAGACAGATTTTGGGTAAGTAATTATCTAATGGAGACAAGTTGAAGAAGGAAAAAGGAGAGGGTATCATTTGTCATATACAGCCATACTAATTTGTAAATCTGCACTGGCAACATAAAACTCTTAGGAACATGTTTTTGAAACTATATTCTGCCTCAAACAAGATACTTTTGTAATGACAATCCATCACCATTTTCAGACATTCACATGAGAATAATAGCATTTCAAGTTTTTATTGTGTCAGATACTTTTCTGAGCACTTTGTGTATGGTTACTAATTTAATCTTCAATCACTTGTTAAGTTCCATTATTATCTAATTTTATAGATGAAGATATCAGTATGCTAAGTAAGTAAGGAGTTTTTTAAAGATCGTCCGGTCTTCTGGGAACTATGTTAACATTTTGGAGAAAGGCTTCACTTAGAAAAGAGTAAGAATAACTCTAATGTCGGCACTGTACTCTTCCGTGAGGTAGCAATTGTCCACAAGTTTCTAAGAAAATTTTAGCATCTAAAATTCTATTAGACCAATCCATCATTTTATTTTTGGTGATATTTATGTAGTTTTGGACATACAGGAACTTAGACAACATTCTAGTTATGTATTATAAAGGATGTGATTAAAAATAATATGATGAAAGATTTAATAAAAAGGAAAACTTGTATGTTACAAGAGACAGTTACACAGTCAACAGTAACATATTGCTTGACTATCGGGGAAATTCCATTCTGACACTGTTTTATCTATGTAAGTACACAGAAGGCTTATCCCGGTAGAGACAGTCATGATATTTATTCTTTATGATCAAGATTGCTAGTTAGTCAGCTCTGTCCCTGGAGAAAACATCAGAGATGACATCAATGGAAGGGAAAGATTATTGGGTGTCACTGTGTCAGGAGCTTTAGGTTCAGTGGCTCCCAGCCCTGTTGCTTTGGGCAACAGAGAACATGGCCCGAGGGTGTTGAAGAAGAAATAAGCTCACCTTAGCAGCCAGAGGACTATGGAGAGAGATAATAAGGTTGCAGGCTATCAAGATCCACCCTCAGAGCACATCCCACTGAGATAACTTTCTCCTATAGGCATCTCAGAAATTTCACCATGCACTAGGACCACATGGCCCAGGGACCAAGTGCCCACAAGGACTTTGGGGGGCATGTCCTTCATAAATGACAGCTGACATCCAGAGCAGCAGGTCTCCAGCTACCACCCGTGGTAAAGGAGTGAAATGTGAAGTGATCACAAGACACAAATGGAGAGCCCGCAACTTCCTGTGGTCTCTAGTCAAGGGGGTCATACCAACATGTAGACGCCTCTGGGTATTCTTGGCACTGATCAAGATATCCTTGGCATTACTGTATTCATATGGAATTGGAACTTCTTTGTACAACTACTAATTTAAAAAAAACCTGAATAGTTCTATAGAGGTAGAGGAATAGGTTAAATAAGGTTAAATAATTCGTCTAAGGTGCCGTCAGATGCAAAATTTACTTTTGGGTTCAAAGTTCAGTGTAGAACCACTGCTGCTGAAAACTTGTACGGTGGCTGAGAAGTACTTCATCTAAGTATGTAAAAATAAGAGATAAGAAAATGAGAACAAGGACAGTCTTACCGTTTCTGTTACTGTAAGTTTTTAACCTGCTGTTTCAAGTGGAATCATAATGAATAAAAGACATTAAGAAGGCAATGTCTTCATTTTTCAAAATAGCTTTGACAAGCTACATCAGAATATATTATGCACTATTATGACTTTTGTGTGAATAAGTAAATGTGTCAAAATTTCAGCAAGATTTAAATTCTTACTTTTTAATTTTGGTAAAAAATAACACATTAATGTGATGAAATTATGTAATATCAATGGGAACATTAATTTGATAAATGAATACATGCACATGATCCCAATTTAGTAAAATTATTTCTGTTCATTTATCCTTGTATTTCTCCCTACGCATCTTTTGTTATTGTTGTTGGTATGGGCTTTGTTTTGTTGGTTTGGTTTTTACTTTACCTTTTTGATTTCTTTTTCTTTTTTTATTTTGCCTCAAGGTTAGTGCTCAACCTTGGTATGTGATGTTTTCACTCATTGGCTGGCCCTCTACCACTTCAGCCAGGCCTCCAACTCCTGTTTTAGTTATTTTAGCCCTATCTTTAAAGAGTAAGAGCATGTCCTTGATCAAGATGTACTGTACTTATAAACTGATATGGTAAGCGCATTGACCTCAGCTCTTGCTTGACTTTTTGTTGAAGGCTGCCATTCTACCACGGGAGACATGCCTCTACTTCTGGCTTTCTCCTGCTGCTTGGAGAAGAGTCTGAGATTTGTCTGCTCTGGCTGGCTCTGATCCAGATCAGATCTGAGCCTCCCGAGTAGCTAGGATTATAGATGCGGTACAGTCCTATGTTTATGCATTCCTATAGAGCTAGATGATAACATCTCAAATGATCACATGTACATATAGGATTACATATGAATTTTTAACTCTTATTTTTGGGTACTTTACTATTTATTATGCATATATATATTTTGAAAGCCAACAAAACCAGCCAAAAATATAAAAATTAACAAACACCAAAAGAGCCAACACAATTTGACTCAAAATACAGAACACGATTAATCAAATCCTTCTCATTAATCTTTTTAATTACCTATCTTTCCCTCTCTTTTATTTAATTTTCAACTTCCAACTGTAGATTCTTACTTAAATTACTTAGGAGAGGTAGAAAGCTTTATGCTTTCTCTTTTAAAAAATAGTTTAATATATAATAATTATTTAATTGTCAGTGATTCTCGCTAGCCTTTGTGATATATGCAAGATTCTGTTTCTCCCTCTTACCATTTTCTGTGTAGCATCTGTCATGACAAGTACTTGTCATTGAGAGATAAGGACTGTGATAACGAAATGTCCCTATTTATTGGAGACACATAAACATATTGTAAGCTCAGCATTTCCAACCGTAGATTTTAGAATGTTCCCTCTTTTCATTGTTAACTTTTGTGGAAGATGATGGAATTTGAGCAATCTTATCTTTATACTGATAAATGTTCAGTTCAGAGCACAGTTCTGTGAAATGATGTTCCAGGATTACTGCTTCTGACAAGGAGATATAACATGATTGTAAAATTCCTACAAGTTTTAATAATAATAAAAAAGAAATACCTTTTGCAGTAATTCTGATGGATTGTGCACATATCCCTCATTGAAAAGAACTTTTATATAAATCAAATTTTGGCTGTTACTTGTGTCTCTTTACAAATGTGGGCTCTTAAGCCTCAAGGATCATCTCTTTTCTTCAAAGGTATTATTACCTTTAAGTTGTTGTTCAAAAGACGAAAGTTGTTCAATTCAACAGGTCGATTTCTGAGTACCATGCGTCCTGGTCAGTTTCCCTTCTTTTCTCTCAATTTTAGAATATGTGAGAGACAATCAGTTCCGGAAGCTACCAGCTTCTTTGTGAAGCACATACACAAAAAACAAACAGAACCTGTTAAACATTAGAAGCATTGCCTTTCATGCTCCCTTATTTATTATTTTTCTTTTCTAACCATTGTGCCACATATTGTTCTTGATTTTTATTCTTGAAATTTCAGTTGACTTCTATCTGGTCGAGGTCCCATTTCCCTCCTGAAAATTCTCATCTTACCTTGTTTGCAACTAAAGAAGATGTGTGTTTGTCTTGACTGGTGGGGTGGGGGTGTGGAGACTTTTCGTGGACTAAGTTGTTTTGTAAATTAAGGACAGATTGAGAAGGGGGAGCATGAGGTACTAAATTATTATTGTGGGTTTTTTGTTTGTTTTACAAATGTCAAAGTACCTAGGAAAGAGACATTTATTTCAGCAATAGAAAACACTACTTCATCTCCTTGCTTCAAGATAGAAATGTCCTCCTAAGACAATGTAGAATCTTAACATCTAAAATTATCTTAAGGTTTATAGGAGTGTTAGGTGTTAGGCCAATCGTCTACAAGAGTTGATAACGATTATTTGCAGCAGTTTAATTGATGTGGCCTCAATAACTACCAAAGTATAAGATGTGTGCTGATTGGAATGCTCATGTCTGAACTACAGGCATGGAATCAAAGAGGTAGCTGCTTTCAGTGCAGAAGGCCGTTGCTAATTATTTTTTTCCCAGTAACTCTACATAGCCCTCAGATTCCTGGGGAGCACATGGATATTTAGGGTTATTTGTTGCTGTCATGTGACCTTTTGTTCCTCTGGAAACATTGTGCAATTGTGCAACATTTGTTGTACAAATTGACATTTACCAGGTAGTGACAAAAGCTTCTAGTCTCAATATTTCCTTCCATTCAAATTAATGTTTTTTTATTACATAAAATATTCCATAGCTTAAAAAGCTTGTATTGTTGAAAATATAGTTAGCATTTTAAAGGAAGCAAATTTTCAAAAGCACAGAGCAAGTGATTAGTAATTAATGTGCCTTTGTGGTTATATATAGAGCCTACAAAGAAGCGAGTCAATTATGTTTTTTCAGACATTTTGAAGAGGGTCACATGAGAATTTATTTTCTTTTCAAATTATGCAACTGTGAAGTTATTTTCTATGGGTCTGTGTCAAACATACTGCTTATTAATGGTGGGTTAAAAAAAAGCAACACTCACAGTTTTCTCAGATCTCATGTTCTTCATGAGATTATCTTGAAATATTTCAAAAATTAAAATACATTATTTTGCTAAAATGTTTACCCTAACAATGAATCCTTTTGACAACTATATGCAACTCATCTTAGTTCTCTAATATTTGGAGTGAAGACAGTAGTATCATTTTGTTTTCTAATATTTTCTTTCTAAGAAGCAGTCGTAAGTGAATATTATATACCCTGTATATATCACATATATTCCCTGTCTCTCTTTATAATATCTGTAATATTTTATAGCATTATGTATTATATTATTCTATTATATAACATATATTATAATATATGGCACAATATGTTATACCATATATAATAAATGGATAGATATTAACATATAATATCTATCTGTATGTTGCTATATATAATAGCCAATATCTATAGCACTTCAGTGATTTAGACTGGGTCCACTTTCAGACTGTGACTACAAAGGGTTCTGAACTGGTCTTTCTCTTTCTGCTTAGCCTCATACTTTAACTGCACCAGCAGCTTTGCTGAATGACTTTCAAATGCCCAGTGTTCTGTCTTCTGGTCAAACCACCCTTGGTTTTAGCACTGTTCAGAGTCCTGGCCTGTGGTTGGTGACCATGTTGTGTTTTGCGATTCCCACCTCACCCTCAACGGTGCTCTCCCTCTATTCTGAAGCAGCTGGAGAGTCATATCCGCCAGGTCAGGACAGGCCATTCACCGACTTTGGGTAACTTCTGATTTCTCACAGATGTTGGCTAAGAGATCTCGACCAATGGAGAGCTTAGCAACCAGCAGTGTTGTTCCATTCCAGACTGTGCTTCACTTCTCCTTTTCATCTGGTAGATTTCACATGAGTTGTTTTCAGTCAGAATGGCTTCACCGTGTATCGGCTTGAGGAGTAGGATCAGCCACATTGAAACTGTGAGGCTTGTGTTCGTATTATGTATCACTTCCTATCACTGGATTCTCAAAGTCAAGTTCAAAATCTGCATTAGGTAGATAATAATTATGGAGACTCCTGTGTAAGTCATCACTACATGCATAGGAAGTAGTCAAAAACATACTTCATTGTATGACATAATAAACCAGCACAGCACTATTACTTTGCTCTTAGAATGAGAACACTGGTGTTCGTGGAAGGGTGGCTAATATTTTCATGGATCTATTTTACAATTCCTTTCTAAACTAGTTTCTCAACCATGTTTAAATCAGTCTCATCCGCAGGCAACTTGGAGAAAGCATCTTCCAAATGTGAGTTGTATCACTATTGAATACAGGGGCTAAGAAATACTTTGTTTGGGAAATAATTCAGTTTTTGATTGAGGTACAGACTGAGAAACAATAGAGATGTAGGTTGAAATGAAGCAAGAATGGAGCAGGAGCAGGTAAGTATTTGACATTTCTGGCAGTCGTTGTCAGGGTGCCCTGCTCATAATGAGAAAGGCCTCCTGTTCACGGGAACCTTCTTGTCTCAGTTGTTAGGAAACAGTGCTTTCCTTCCTGGATTCAAGGTGGCCCTAAGTCACCACTACTCACACATAGAGAAGGCAGGAATGTCAAACTTTTGATGTTGCTTCTAGGTAACTCATAGGCCCAGGTAAGGAGTCAATATTTTTGAGCAAAAGTAGCTTTTAGGTCCTATTTTACTGGTTTCTTATCTGCACATCTATAAAAGGACTAAATTTTCCTGTATGCAAAAGAATGTTTATCCGAATATAAAGTTATGATTGCTTAGGGGAAAAAAAGTGAATGTTTATCAGAGTATAAAATTATGGTTGTTTAGAAAAATAAGCGAATGTTTACCAGGTATAAAGTTATGGTTGCTTAGAAGTATAGGGAGGATATTTAAAATAGTTCAAAAGATTTCAAGGGAATAGCAAGAGAATCCAAAAACACAAGGTGAAAAGTTCCTACATTTTTGTCACTCATTTGACATACCTTTGAGTTAGGTGCTAAGCGGGGACACGAATTAGAATGATCCCAACCTCTCTGTGGAACCCACAGGATGATGACAATAAACTAGTAAAAACACTTAAATAAAATCGGTGAGTGCAAAAAGCGAAGACAATAAATCTGTGTGGAGGAGGAAGCCGATGGCTATTTCCCCTGGGGTTTTGGGGGAACTGTTGGCAAAGGAAGCGAGATTTGAAGCACATGAAGTAAGTGGGGGAATTATGCATCTTTCAGGGGAAACTGAGGAGCAGCTCTGCGGGGCTGAGCTTCCAATGCGCTCTGCTGGAAGGTGTAGTAAAGAGGCAGTGTATTCTTCCACACACAGAAGAACAGGCTGGGAGGAGAGAAAGGAAGTTGGACATGCTGGTTGGTGATGGTGGTGATGGTGGAAGGAGGTATTGGAAACTTGGCCTAGCCAAGATGAGCCAGGCAGTGGGCAGCAGTTAGGTTTCCTTCCATTCTGAAGACTGCAGCGGAGCCGTTTGGCTGGTATTCCGGGCCTTGGAAGCAACGCGCAGCAAGAATGGCTTTGCGGCTTGGGTTCTGGGAAACCACGACTTCCTGTTGTCCTGAAAGCAGGGTGGGAAAGATGGCAAGGAGGAAGAAGACATGGAGACCATTGCATTTCCCATGTCTTACACGCCTGTAATCCTAGCTACCCAGGAGGCTGTGATCTGAGGGTCACACTTTGACGACACCTTGCGTAGCAAAGTCTGTGAGACTCTTAGATCCAATTAACCAGCAAAGAGCCAGAAGTGGAAGGGTGGCTCAGTGGTAAAGCACCAGCCTTGGGCAGAAAAAGCTAAGGGACAGCACGCAAACCCTGTGTTAAAGCTCCAATACCGACAAAATAAACATTCACTCCAGGTGAGAAGTTAAATGAACATGTAATTACTGGAGCCTGCAGTTTAGAAGAGGGGCTGGAACCAGACACATACATTTAGAACTACTCAGTACAGTGAAATCCAGAGAAAAGCAACTGGGCACCCAAGTCACTTGGAGCTGCACTGCACTGAAGAGAAGAAGTTTCTTATATTCGCAGGATGTGCTTTCATTCACGGATGGGCCAAGAGGTTTTGCTGCCCAGTGTACAAAATGTAGACAAAAATCAAGAATAAAAATACAGTCCTAGCTATTTGGGGGCCTAGATCTGAACATTGCAGTTCAAACCCAGCCCGGGTAGGAAAATCTGTGAGAGGCCTATCTCCAATTAACCACCGAAAAACCAGAATTGAGCTGTGGCTCAAATGGTAAAGCACCATCCTTGAGGACAAAAACTCAAGAACAGTGCTTGGGCCTTGAGTCCAAGCCCCAGGATAGCAATAGCACACAAGTGCACACGCGTGCTCACACGGACACACACACACACACACACAGGCACATGCACAAAAGAATGTAATTTCAGCAGCAGATTTTTTTTTATATAAAGAATCATCTGACTAAATGGGATCTGAGAATATTTTTTATTTCCCACTGCTGTGAACATAGCACTCTATACCATCCAACCCAGATGGCTGTCTATTTTAAACCATAGTCAATGTCAGAGCTTGCATAGTTCATTTTTATTAGCACCGAAGCCGTTTGCTGTCATCAAGCAACCAAGTCCATGCCAAATTCACCATCTTTTCAGAGCACCCGTAAGCTCCATTCTTTTCCTCTTGCCGAACTCACTCCCGGGTTTTCGTCTTGTCTTGCCCTTCTGATTAATTTTTCTCTGTGTATCTAGGTTCTCCAGTTCATTCAGGCACTCACACTTGAACAGATTCTTAGAATCCTCTGACTCATGCACCCGTTTCATCGCTGTGTGTCTCATGGTTCCTGTGTATGTGCTCCAAATTATTTCAGCATATTGCAGTTTATTGTCTTCCTGGCCCATTATCTTGTCAATAATATATTGTAAAGTATACTGGTCGAGAGTGCTGATCCATTTTGATCATTGTCTACCTTTTCCTGTGGATATTATCTAATCTGATATACTCTATTACCCCTTAGTTGTGTTAAACTTCATTTATAATTTGCTGTGTAAATCTTAGGCTGCATGTTTCTGGCTTTCTGTAATCCATTAGGCCCATTTGTCCACTCAGTACTCTTCATTTCTCTTGGTTATAGTTCCTATTCACCAAACGAATTATATTTATTATCCACCTTTGACTTGGCTTTATGTATACAGTTTTGGTCCTTATTTTCTTAGCAGAGTGGCGTTAGGATGTTCTAAATATCTCATTTGCATTTCATGAGTCTGTCCCCTCTAGTGCACCTACTGGGAAAGTGAAAAACCACTTTCCATCCCTTGTGTTATAATTATCTCTTATGTGGATGGTTCAGAGCGCTCGCTTCCCTTCAAGCAAAATGTCCCCCAAATGTGCTTAAATTTTTCTCCCCAGGATTTTGTTTTGTTTGGTGGTTTGATTTTTTTTTCTAAATCTTTTCTGTTTCATAATTAGAAATTCAAACAGGGCCACCAGTGCTGAGAAGCCACAAAGAGGAAAATTATTTCTATCAAAGCATTTTGTAAATTATAAGGTACTGTTCAAATGCAGAGTAGCCTGTAAATTTCAGGGAAAGATTCCTAGTTGGGAGAAAAAAGATGGTTGTTCTGGAGGTTTAATTTCTCAGATGCATATATATGCATATGTATGTATACATATGTATACATATATGTATATATATAAACATATGTATATATAAACATATACATATATGTATATATAAACATTTTACCAAAAGTACATACACACATATACACATATGTATATATATGTACATATATGTCTATATGGACATTAGGTGAAAAACTTCATTAGAATTGACAATATCTGGGTTGTGGCATGTCCTTGGTCCATGGCTTTAGTTAAGTGATAGTCTTTCCCAGCTTTCATTTACTTACTTGTCATATACAGAGAGAACAAATATCATATAAACTTCAACAAAAAGGTTTTAGCATATTCAAATTAGACATAGAGTTGGGTTCTTAAAACAGAAGGAAAATCTACCGAGTGAGAACTAAGTATAAATCTTACATAAAACTTTCCAGGCAGCAGAGCTAGAGGAAACTAGGTAATTTTAGTTAGTGCTCATGAGCAGAATGAAGAGCACATTCCTCAATGAAGCCAAGGCCACCTTCTCTGCACGGTGGGACTCCGCATTCTTATGCTGTTGCTTTTCCTCTCACACACAAAAAGAAGAGGTTCTTCTCAAGTAATACTGTCTGAATCTAAATACGAACTTGATGTTTATTCTGTTTATATAATCTGGTGGGACGATCCTACAAGTTTTCTAAATCCCAAAGCCATGAGAGCAATGTTCATTAGGTCAGTGTTGATACTGTTCATGGTTTCCAGTAAATTTCCTTCGTTTGGACGACCGTGTCATTGACCTTCCAACAAATCTTATCGATCAGGAAAACAATTTTAATTTCCAGTGAAAAAGAATTAGCTAGGAGACCATTTTACACAATGTTTCACCTACTTGACCGGAATTTAAAAGTCTAAAGGTCCAAGTAAACCAGTCAGGTACTTCTTAAGTTTTATTTTTCACAGTTGGCTATGTATTAAAGCATTACCTTTGACTGTTGTAGTCTGAAATATGTGTAAGATTTTTAAGCATCTCTTAGAATGGAAGAAAAGAGAAGTACACTCTATCGGGGCATACTACCTTTGAATATTACATGGAAAGGCCAATTCATATATGTGGTTGCATAAAAATAAAAGTCACCTTTTCTAGAAACATTTCTCCACTGTGTGTAATGAGAAGTAGCATGTTAAATTAGACTATCTTTTTCCTTGTCTTTTATTTTTTTAATTAGATTAAATTTTATTGTCAAGATGATGTTCAGAGAGGTTACAGTTACATACGTATTGTGTACATTTCTTGTCAAACTTGTAACTCCCTTTCTCATTTTTCTCCTGCTTCTCCCTCTACTTTCCCCCAAAGTTGTACAGTTAATTTCCATCATATTGTCTTGAGAGTATCATTGCTGCATTGGTTCGCCTTTTGTCTTTTGTCACACCATTTTGATGTTCCTCTTCCCTTCCCTAATTCAGATAAATGTATGTCTGATATCCACAGTACCAAAATCAAATACAGTTGGCAACAGGAGTCCTAGCTGAGGCTCACAACAATTCAATAGCTATGTACATATGATCATGTAAGCTGATGCCAAGTAAAACGAACCCCAAAATAGGGAAACAAGAGGTTTTTCATTGTTGTTATTTTTAATGAGTAAAACTTGGGGCATTTGTGGTAGACTATTGTCAAAATTTGTTTTGTGGCTGTTTTGATTTTCAGGAGCTATTTGATCTTGTTAGGGGGCAGTAACTGGAAAGACATTCTGGTAGACATATGTAAAATGGGTAGAAAACAGCTTCAATTAGTTGATATTTATATGGTTCCATTTCATATTTACATGTATGAAGGACTCATCTATTAAATTCTTGATGAGATGAAAAATGCATTGCCAAATCAAAGTTCGGAAGGCAATTAGGATATATGCATATTGTGTTGTATCAGTTTCACGAATTTATCTGTAAACATACGGTGTCAGTCCATGATATGTAAACCAGTAAGTTTAGATCACTTCTGTTGGCAATTTATTTTTAAAAGTTGAATCAAATAAGTAAAATAAATGAATGCTCCCAAAAATTCTCCAAGAAAATAAATTGTTACAAACCAGTGCTCACAAGCTGTAAACTGCTTAAGGACTAAATTTAATGCTTTTCTGCATGTATTATTTCCTCTGGGTTGAGCTCTATCTTAACTTGGGTGATTTGTGGGCAGAGTCTTAAAAGTGATTTCAGCCTGCGACTCATGGCGTAGCATAAATATAGTTGCTGCTTGGGGCAGTAGCAACGGATCTGGCTGTCTGTGACCTTTTTCTTTTTTTTTTTTTCTGATCTCAAATGCTGCACAAATGACTTCATTTGGGGGCTTCAAATTGTTCCTTTGTGCAGTCAATCTTCAGGGTGATGTCAACTTCTTGGTGCTATATACAAAGCAATATATGATCTTTCTGCTAACTTGCAGCCTCACTTCTATTTACCCTAGTCTAAGGACTATCTCAACTTTTGTGGGCTGTGGTTATGTCTTTTGCACTTGCAGTTTTTCTTTTTAATGTAAAATCCCATACATCTTTACTACCAGAAATTGTTCTGTACCAGTCATTGCCTTAAGACTTTTTTTCCATCTAGAATGTAATTTCTTAATGATAAATTTATAGTTAGACAAAGGAAAAACACACAAGTAGAAAGTGGGATGGGTATTTTGCTTTATTTGGGTTGTTTTTAAATTAAACCAAGAAAAACAGAGACTTGGAAAATATGGTTCGTTAGAACTATTGACCTTTTACTATTATCTTATTACTGGAAAAGGAACAAAGATATATTTAGAAAGTCTCTGATGTTTCAGCAAGACTCAGCAAATTTAAATCACTCCCAGGATTAAAGTCGGAAATGTGTACATGAACAAACTTTCCTATGTCCACAAAAGTCATGAGCGTGCATTTGGACTGCAGGAGCTCTCCCACAGATGTGCATTTGTACACTTCATAGGTTTACACACACCATGCACACTCCCGGCAGTCTTTCATCAATGGTAATGCACCATTTCATAATGCAGTTCTTCATGGATAACTTCTAAGGAGTCCCATCCATCATTTCATCATTTCCTGTTTTCTTCCCAAGAAAATCTAAATACCCAATAAATTGCCTGTAAGATGTATTCCTTATATAATATAACAGATCCTCTTAGCTTGATTGTTTTTTTTTTGGCCAGTCCTGGGCCTTGGACTCAGGGCCTGAGCACTGTCTCTGGCTTCCTTTTGCTCAAGGCTAGCACTCTGCCACTTGAGCCACAGCGCCACTTCTGGCCATTTTTCTGTATATGTGGTGCTGGGGAATTGAACCCAGGGCCTCATGTATACGAGGCAAGCACTCTTGCCACTAGGCCATATCCCCAGCCTCTTAGCTTGATTGTCTGTCCCTTGTCAATAAAGCAGCATGCATGGGTAGTGAGAACACTGGTGCCTGTACAAGATAAAAATCTAGGAACACCTCCTTACCATGGCTGTGGCCTGTGAAAAGCACCAAGAAATGTGAGCCAGAATGCTTGCCAACGAACATAGGAAGTTAGACGCCTTCGCTAAGGCATGCGGCAGCCAGAAGGTACGTGTGCAGTTCTGCCCTGTGCAATTGTATCATAAGAACAGGATGAGCTATGCCCTTTGCGGACGCGGCGTCTCTTAGGGAACTTTTCATCTGTTTCTATCCAACGTGTGTGTCATCTGACTTCACACCCAAGCCAATTGGCTGGATCAGCCTCCGGCACAGTATCATGGTTTTAGTGGTCAAGACCTTCCTTTCAAAGCATGTGTGGATACACATGAATTTCAGAGACCGAATACCTCTGATGTCAATAACCAGGGGTTAGCAAGTATTTTAAGTGCTAACGTCCATCTCACCTTTGCTCTCAGTGTAAGTTTGGTGGCAAAGCAGTTGATGTTTGGACTCTTCTTTCCACTGGAGGTTAAATTTTGCTCCAAAGAGAACCTGACATTTATGTAAAGGTATATTTTTCTTAGGCCAATTATCTTTTGGCTTTCAAAAAAACAACACCTTGATATTCAGTTGTTTCTTTGACATTTCGTCTTAGATTATTTCTAAAAAATCTATTCCAGATGATAATTTGTTATAATTTCTTTAATATCTATTTCCAACATTGCCCTCATTCCGCTGGGCCACTGAGATGTACAGGAATTGTTCTTTCTTTGTGTGTGCTGGGGCTGTTTGTGGTATGAATTCTTGGCTGCTTGCTTGGCCTTCCAACTCATAGTTGGCCTCTCTACAAGTTGAAGCTTGCCTCCATCCTGGCTTTTGGCTACTTATTTTGGAGATGGAGACTTGTGGACTTTTCTGCTTGGAACCAAGATCCTCCAGGTCTCAGCCTTCTGAGTAGATAGGATTATAGGTGTGAGCCAATGGCACCCAGTTTATAGCAGTTAGTCTTAACATTTCCTGTTCTTTTGCACTATATACCATTAATGAATCCTATGTTTTTAACCTTGTGAACATTCTGTAAATATCTCTAGTTCTGTTCCTCTTAATGGCCTTGTTGTTAATGGAAACTTTATAACCTCTTTGTAATAAGAGCTGGGTGTGTGGCTTATGCACATTTCTTGTGAGTGTATTCCAAATGTTTTGTAGCCAGAGTGACCTTTGTGAAGCAATAATATAGTACTGTTCACTGAATACTTGTGGAAAATATCATGTTTCTTGACATGTAAGCAAAAATCATTAATTTGTTCTCATACACAAGTACACACACACACACACACACACACACACACACACACACACACACGCATGCATGAACATGAATGCCAGTACTAGGACTTGTACTAAGCCTGGATGCTGTTCTTTTCACCTTCAAAAAATTTAAAAGCCATAAGTCAAAAAAATTATACTTGGGTGCCAGTGGCTCATGCCTGTAACCTAGCTACTCAGGATGCTGAGATCTGGGTTTCCAAGTTTGAAGCCAGTCTGGGTCAGAAAGCATGTGAGACTCTTATCTCTATCCAGCATAAAGCTGGAAGTGGAGTTGTGGCTCAAGTGATAGGGGGCAAGTCTTGAGAGAAAAAGCTATGTGTCCATGCCATGAGTTCTAGCCCCAGTACTGACAAAAACAAAGCAAAACAAAACACAAAACCCTAAAGCCTTGATGACTGTTAGTAGAGAAATGTAAGCACATGCATAAAGAAGTATAGTAAAGGAAAATCATCCTGGATTTTTTTCAAAATGTTGATATTTTAACGTCTGTTTTCTAAACACTGTCATATAATGCTGGTCTTATTTTTCTTATATAATTCAGTATATATACATATATGTATATATATATATATGGAATAAGTTATTTCAGGGGTTAGGAATATGGCTTAGTGGTAGAGTGCTTGCCTTGCATACATGAAACCCTGGGTTCGATTCCTCAGCACCACATGTATAGAAAAGGCCAGAAGTGGCGCTGTGGCTCAAGTGGTAGAGTGCTAGCCTTGAGCAAAAAGAAGCCAGGGACAGTGCTCAGGCCCTGAGTCCAAGCCCCAGAAATGGAAAAAAAAGGGAAACAAACAAAGAAATGTTATTTCATTTAAGTGATGTCAGCATTGAGACTTTAAAATGTGTCCTTACCCTAATGTTGACACTTTTGGCCCAGAAATTGTTTTCGGTTCTTTTTTTTTTTTTTAAATTTTGAAAATTCTTATCCCTTCATACTGCTTTCCCAAGAATTAGTTGTTAGTTTCCGTAAATGATGTCAGAGCGCCATGAAAGGTCAGCTAATCTTAGCCAGTGATTCCTCTTTCTAAATAGTTAACCATTACAGGTTGACCTTGCCCATTGCCTAACTCTTCTGAAGGCTTCTGTGCTCACTTACATTTCTTCCCTGAAGCTGTTCCGTGTGGCATTCTGAAAGCACTTGCTATTTGTATTAGGCCGGGCATGATTTTCTGCTGCTTATAATCCTGGTTGCACACACGTGGGAAAAGCGATTGCACTTCCTCATCTCACTGTGTCACTGTCCTTCATCCCTGGCTCTCTTCTTAAAAGCAGCACTCGTTTCTGCTCAAAGAGAAAGACAAGGGCTCTGTAATACTTCAGCGCATATATTTGGTCCTTCTACTGGGCTTGTTTTTCTGCTTCTAATTCTCTGCTGCAGAGGCTGGAAGTACATCAGAGGATTATTATGAATTCATTGAACATTAGTATGTGCCATGCATTTCATGGGGCATGAGTTCACTCAATCTTCATAACAGCCACTAAAGGAGTGAATATTATGACTGACTTTCCCACTGAGCGTGGCGTTTAAAAAGCTTAAGCAATTCACCTATGTTAGCAACTGAGCAAGGAAAAAGTGTTTGCACATTAATTTATAGTATTATTACTGCTGTTATGAAGTTGAGGTCATTGGCATTCATTTCACCTTTTTGACTTGTGTGTGTGTGTGTGTGTGTGTGTGAGAGAGAGAGAGAGAGAGAGAGAGAGAGAGAGAGAGAGAGAGAGAGAGAGAGAGAGAATGTGCTAGGGCTTGAATTCAGGGCATAGCACTGTCCTTGAGCTTTTTCACTCACGGCTGGCACTCTACCACTTGAGCCTGAGCCACAGTTCTATTTCCACCTTTTTGGTGGTTAGTTGCAGATAAGAATCTCATTGAATTTCTTGCTCAGGCTGTGTTTGAACCTTGATCCTCTTGTCTTTCCTTCCTTCCTTCCCTCCTTTCTGTCACTTTGTCTTTTTCTTTCTTAAGTCAATTTTCTTTTTTTCTTTTCTCTCCCTTTTCTCTCTCTTTGTTTTGGCTATTGATTTATGGGAGATTCTTATAGCATTTTAAAATTAATCCTTACTAGATAAATGGGTTTCCAAATACAAATGCTTTCCACTACTCCTATGATATAGGAGTTTTTTATACTACTGTGGCTCTACTCATGTATTTTTTACTGTTGTGGTTTGAATATCAAATACAAGATATTGCCAAGACCAATGTCAGCAATGTTTTTTTTTCCTGGGAGTTATATAGTTTAAGTCCAAATGTTCAGTCTGTTTTGAGGTGATTTGTGTGTATTGTGTAAGGCAGGATCTGATTTTGTTGACTAAAAGGTATTTAATCTTGCCACTGTCTTGTATTAGATTCAATAATGAAGTCAGCACTCTGATAAATAGTATTACTTGCTTTTACTTTCTTTCCTAAATTGGTTTTCATGTATATCTCATCAGTCTAAATGGCTTGGTGGTTTAAGTTTAAGCAGCAGAGGCCTACATCTATTATGTTCTAGTTAATGAACACCGTTATGTCCAAGGCACTATTTTGCATGCTCTGTACCATTAACGCAGTAAGCAAAGCACTCCCTGAACTTCCCTTTCTATAGCGAAAGGCACCCAAGACACATCAATCACTATAACACAGGCTCGGGAGCCCTGGCGTATGTGTGATGGTGAGGTAGATTTCATAGCTAAGCGGCATTCCTGTAAAGACATGAGGAATGTAAGGCATTAGCCAGGAGAGACTGGACAACAGCTGGGTGCCCCACAGATAAAGGAGACCATCCTGAGGTCAGCTTGACACCTACCTGTCTTCTCATTGGGACAAAGTGGCAAATCCCATTGATTTGCCCCCAGGCAAAGGAGTCCACAGTCAGCCTTCAAGGCAGTGAGGCGTGAGACTGCAGGGTGTCCTGGAGGCAAACGAAATAACCTGAGCTTCCAGTGTACGTGAGACAGGGGAGACCTATTATGGTTTTGCGAGCAGACCCACCCTTTCCAAGCTTAGTCTGCCTGCAATATGGACCACGGGGGGGGGGGGGGGGCTGTTGCAGAAGAGTTGGAGCATCTGCTCCAGTCTGGGGAAGCAAAGATGGCTGCCTGGACCCTTGCAGGAACAGAGGACCCCGGATGTACTTTGAGCGGAGGAGGAGGAGCTGCTGAGAATTTGGATGGCAATTGTGAGACAGGGAAGATGGATCCAGGATTTTGGCTAAGCCAGTGGGATAACTAAATTTACCAACCAGAGGCGCAGAGGAGGAAGGGAGACTAGAACTTATGCGTTCTTGCATGGTACATGAAACAAGAGCTTGCGCATGCTTCCGTGCTGAGACTGATGTCTGTGGAGGCTTCCATGTTGACACTGGCATCTGTGCACGCTTGTAAGTTTAAGTATCAGCCCCAGTCAGTGTGGTGGAATGCAGTAAGGCGCAGGAGGCAATCAAAGACGGGATTGCAGAATAGCCACAGGCACTGGGATCTTATTCTGAACATAATAAAAGACACCTAGAGTTAACACAAAGGGAGGAAGAAGATATGTCCTGGAATTTAAAAACATCCTTCTGTACCCAGACTAAATATTTACGTATCTCTGACATGGTTTATTTTACTTGGAAGCAGTAAAATTTTCAGTATTATGAAAAGTCTTTCCTGAGATTTTGATTGGGTGGTTGGTTGGGTGGTTGATTTAGAAGTGTTAAGTGCTAAGGGGTAGACCCAGGGCCTTTCTCCACAGGTGCTTGACTGCTTGAGCCACACATTTTCTTGGACCTAGGGCCTCACTAACTTGCCCTTTGCTGGTGTTGCACTTGTAATCCTCCTCCTCCTTTGAAAAGACTTTTTTTTTTCTGAATCAGTTTGGAAACCAGAAGTGAAAGGAAACAAACTCAAACAATGCCTGTTCCTGCTTCAGGAGGAAAATGATAATTTCCAATTTTCTCTCTCTGTCCTTTGGTCCATCTACCTGTTTCTCCAGGGTTCACCACCTTAGGCTTTGTTGCTGCTAACAATTTACGAGTCAAGATCTATGCTATTTAGCTTACACAAACAGGGAGATTGTCATAAAAGGCTGGAAAACGTATTGCTGGGAAATAGCTGAATATTATTTCAATTCTTCCTGGACATAAATGAATTGTTCACTTGTTGGCAACAGAAATCATAGTAGATGTCCAAAATCGTGTTCCGATTTCCTTGAAAGCCTCGCGGGGACCTCATTTACACATCATCAGACTCTCTTGTCTTCAGTGTAAATCAAATCGCATGTTAACGTTTACACTGGGTTGTGCAACAACAGCCACCGCCCACTTTTAGAACATGTCCATCATGCAATTCCTGGCATGAGTCCCAGCCAACCACCGATCTGCTTGATGTCACTTTCCTGTATATTTCATATAAACACAAGTGTATGTGTTCATTTTCCTGTCACTTCTCTTCACCCAGCACACGACTCCATTTCTTATTCCACTCCCTCCCTCTCTTCCTTCCTCCTGCCATCCTTCCTCACTCCCTTCTCCCCCTCCCATCTCTCTTCTTCCCACCCTCCCTTCCTTTCCCTCCTCTCCCCTTAGTCCTCCCCTTCCTCCTTTCCGTCTCTCTTCTTTCTTTCCCTGAACAGGACTGTGCTCTTCTGTAGGCCATTTGGGCTGGTATAATTAAGAACTTGCATCTGCATGCTTTATAGAAAGCACATCTGTACTTCTCACACTGGTGTGCCCAAGGTCGAGCAACCTCAAGTTTCGGGTGAAGTGAATGCCTTCTCTCCAGCCAGTCCTTCCCTGACATCAGGATTCCTGCTCACGAGAGGACTCTGCTCCCAGTTAATCAGTTTCTAGTTTCCATCTTTATTTCTGTTGCATTGGGAAGCTTTCAACATGAATATTTTGTTTTGGGGGGGCACAGGCTCCAACCATAGCATTTCAACGTGGCTCCCCCAATGTATGCCCCCTTTTCATACAGAATGTCTCTCAGTGCCTTCTAGTAGCTCTGAAAGTTTAACCTTGCATAATTACCCAATAGAGTAAACAATCCTGAGGTTCAAGGGTGGATTGTTTTGGCTCCATGTCAGACCTTCTACACACAAGCCAGGGGTTGGCTCCCAGGTCCTGGGGTGCCCCACCCCCTGTGGGGGGTCTGGGCCCTGTCTCTGCTCTGCTGGCGATGGTGGCTGTATAGTGAAGGGACCAGTGATGACAATGCATGTCTAGGTTTCCAATAGATATCGCCCAGTGGCAACTGCGATTCCCACCTCTGGGGCGCTGCTCTTCCTAGTCCTGGAAACATCCTTTGACACTTCCATGGTGTAGCTTTCCTTCCAGATCATCCATGCTGCACAGCTAGAGTCTGCCCCGTGAGGACTCTACCCCAATGCCCCTGTGCTCAGGAGCACCTCTTGGATGCACTTGTGATATACCTGAGTTGTCCCCCAAATATTGTACCCCAACGCAAGGGTCAGAGTCCCGAAGCTGCCCTCAGGGACCAACCCAGAAGTGGCACAAGCACTCGGGGCTTCTCCCTTGAAACAGCTCTGTCCAAGGCCCAGCGGCCCTGGCCTGTGTGTGAAGGACACTGAAAGGCCTACAGGGTCATCTGCCATCCATCCGGATGGAGAACCTCGCCTTAGGCGTGAATCTCAAAGCCTTTGTGTTTTCTCCTAGGCACTGTTTTTGTCTTCTTGGAGAGGATACAAATCTTCCAAATCTGTGTTTTGCCACCCTTTGCTTATAAATGCCATCTTTAATCCATTTCTGTCTTCTCCCATTTTAGCGTGCCGTCAGGAGATGTCTTGAAAAACCCAGAGCACTTACTTAAATTAGAGATTTCTTTTGCCAAACGTTCCAGTTCCATCATCATTCTTAAGTTCTGCCTTTCTCAAAGTACCAAGACATGGAAGTAATTCAGTCACGTCATTCCATGTTGTTAAAGAGATGGCCTTTCTCCTCCTTTCCAGTAAAATATTCCTTGTGTTTGTCTAATAAGTTATCAGAATGGCTTTTACTGTCCATATTTCTACCAACAGTCTAGTTACAACTACTTCTGTAATCTTTAAGAAGATTTAGATTCTCTGCTAATCTTCTATTCTGATTCCTTACAAAGTTACCAATTTAGCACTCCATTTAGTGAAATATAGGCTGTTTCTATCACTTACCTCTACTTTTTTCTGCCCATTCTTCTGTTTCAAACCTGCTCCGGTACTTTTTAGGTATTTGATATAGCAACTTCCAGCTTCTAAGTACCAAAATCTGTGTTGATCTTCTGCTATAGCAAATATCTCTGATATGGGATAATTTATAAACAACAGAAAGTTACTGCTAATAGAGTTAGAGGCTGAGATTTCCAATATTGAAATCTATAAGGATAAGTGTCCAGCTAGGAGTTGTTCCTGTGTCTTTTTCCAACAGAGTGTTGTCTTGCTGTATCTTTTTACTCAAGCATCCCACAGTGAAGAAATGAGAAAAAATAAATGGCCACCTCAGAACAAACAAATAAACATACACAGTAAATGTCTCCTTTCTTATTCACTTTTGGTATTTGGGGCAGGAATGAGATTTAGCAATATCTGGTCTCCAAGCTTGTATGAATGACTATAAATGGATTTGATATTTCAGTTAGTAATTTTGGTGGTCATAATATATTGGCTATTAGCCAAAATGAGACTGTCTGTTTAGTCTAGTGACACACTTCAAACATATTTTTCTGAGAACAAACATTGTAAAACATGAGAACTCAACTGTAGACTGGCTGTATGAACCATGCCTTGGCTTTGAGAGAGCAATGGTGAGAGACCACGTGCCTATTTGCAAGTTTTAACAGTAATGCACCTTTTGCTTTTTTAGCATTTGTGGAATCCAGCATCTGGAGCGAATAGGAAAGAAGCTGAATCTCTTTGACTCCCTCTACTTCTGCATTGTGACATTTTCTACTGTGGGCTTTGGGGATGTCACTCCGGAGACGTGGCCCTCCAAGCTTTTCGTTGTTGCTATGATCTGTGTTGCGCTGGTGGTTTTACCCATACAGGTAAACATGACCTTTGTTCATTTTATAGAAGCATACAACTCCTATGAGATTGAATCTTTCACATTTTATAATAAACACAGGCTGGTTAATAATAACATCAACTATTTAAATTATTTCAGAAATGCTTATTTTTGGGCATTTCATTACAAACACTGAGTTGTTTCTTTTCCTCCAGTCAGAGCTGATAACTCATATTATTTCTGTTACTTGTTTCCTCTTAAACACAGAGTTAAGCATATTCTTCATGAGATTTTTTTTTTACTGATAAGTTAATAAACTAAAGAAGTAAATTTGGGAAGGATTGATTTCTCTTCATTCTTGCAAATAAAGCCTAAAACTATATAATGCAATGGGATGAAGATTTATTGGTTATATTGGTTAATTAAAACCAAATCAAGACCTGGAGTTTAAATAGCATTGCTGCATTTTGGGCAGTGACTATGGAGCTCCCAAGGGGACAGAAATATTCAATGTGATTACAGATGAGTAGATTCAGCCTCTCACCTCTCATCTCCTGAATCCTGGATGTTCCAATAATGAAGTCAGTCAGAAATGCAAACTCAACTTGCAAGCTTATTCCACAACCTTGCCCCCGGTGAATCTAAAAGTGCCACAAACAGGAACAAAAATGGCAACACCCACACCACCCATGGCTTCCTGACATTTGCCCTGGGTGCCCTCACTTCCCACCCACAAGGTCAGCTTCCGCAGAGCTAGAAGGTGGCATTGAGGTCCTGCCACTTCCCTTTGCAAGACACATGTGTGTAGCTAGGCAGAAGAATGTGTAGAAATACACACGAGATTTTCTCTTTCCCTCAGCCCATGACACGGCAAGCCAACATCAGGGGGATAAACAAGCATCTTGTTGTCTTGGTAGGACACCGTAGTAACATCATGTTGATGTGTTTTTTGGAGACTTGAAGCTCCCAAGTGACATCAGTAAACTCTGAAGATCGTGATTTGATTCTCACTGCATCCCATCTAAGAAACTCGAGTGTAATGAACAGTAGATGTACTGCACTCATTTTTAAAAGAAATGTTTTTTTTTTTGTCTGTCTGGTGTTTCCATTCACATGTGGAAAATACACTAACTGCAGTTTGAACAGCTGGCCTACTTGTGGATGGAAAGACAAAAGTCAGGAGGCAACTACAGCCGCCACAGGGCCCAGACTGAAAAGCATGTTGTGCTGTGCGTCAGCTCCCTGAAGATCGACTTACTGATGGATTTCTTAAATGAATTCTATGCACATCCAAGACTGCAGGTACATTTGGATTATATTATTCATGATACCACACCATACATGCTAACATCTTGTCAAAGCCAATTAAGCAGCCGGCCAGCATGGTGGAGGGTTTTTATTTATGCATTTCCAAATTTAGAAGTAGTATATGAAATACAAATATAACCAGGAACATAGAGAAATGCAGAAGGAATAAATAATATTTTAAAGTTCTTTCTGTATCTACACATAAAGCCAGATGGGATTATGTTAATTCTAGAAACAAAAGATCTTCTTTGAATTAAAAGATTACTTTCTCCTCTGTTGGGTAAAGCATCAATGACTTTTTTTTTTAATGAAACTGAATTTTAACATAAAGTGTAAGAAAACAATAAGGAAGTCATTACAAGGTCATCTGTTCTGTTGAATACTTGAGAATTGTAGAAAATATTGCTAAGGGAAGTCTAGAAGGTCCTTTGTTTGTTGTCAAGAATATAAGAAGTTCTATATATAGATGCAGCAAATGACCAAGAATGGTATGGGAATTAGGCAAATTAAAAACATAAATGCAGAAAGGTCCTTTTGTTTGTCTGTACAGATAACAAATCTTTCGATATTTCTTCTACTTGCAGAGTACAGGGTCAATGGAGATTTGGTTTCTTTTCTTTCCTGCTTGCTGAATTTAGTACAATTTAAAGAAATAAGAGTCACTGGTTTTGTATGTCATCAATCAGTTTTTGTCAAGAGGTAGAATAATCTCAAGGACAAACACAGTGATACGTATATCTAATTATCCTTCCCTTAAAATAAAGAAAACATTTGGGAGACGCTTTTAATGATTATATTTTTACATTAAAATTAATTTATAAGTGAAAACTGTATAATATATTCCTCTGTTTTAATATTCATTATTTTGTATTTTTGTAGAAATTCTTTATCATGTTTTAGAGTGAAATTTAGAAATTTTAGAGTGGTATAGTCAGATCTAGTTGGGGGAAAATTTGATCCTACAATAAATAATTTAATCTACTATCCATATGGATAATTCTGAAAACTCTGAATGTTCCCACTAAACATACTCTGTGTGTGTGTGTGTGTGTGTGTGTGTGTGTGTGTGTGTGTGCATGCATGCCAGTGCTGGGACTTGAACTCAGGACTTCACTTTCTATCTTGGCCTTTGCATTCTAGTCTGTGACATGAGCCACAGCTCCACTACTGACCTCTTAATGGTTAACTGGAGGGAATATTCTCACGGATGTGTCTACTCAGGATGGATGTGATCCTTGATCCTTAGAGCTCATCCTCCTAAGTAGCTAGGACTATAGGTGTAAACCACAGTGCCCAGCCTCCTCACAAAACGTATTATTAGAATAATATAGTAATGAATGTTTATCATGATATTTCAGTCCCTGTAGATGCTTGCCTAAAACCGTTATATAAGGGGAAAAAGTGAAGGAAGGGTGACATTTTTCCAAGCAGCATTGGCTCATTACTTGACTTACGAAATTGTAACCCCTTGGTACTTTAACTTAATAACAGCAACTAAAAATCAGAACAACAGCAAAAAAAAAATATATCATTTAGAAAGCACTTGTATTTTCTCCAAAAGACTTCACATTTCCTAATATTTTCATCTTTCACCCTTCTACTTTATTTGCTTTTCATTTCTTCAGTACCTCTTGCTCTTCAACTGCCCAGCAACAATTTTTCCAAATTATCAGCTCGTAATCATATCACCCAATAATACCAATCACTATGGGTTCTACCTGGAATCGAACATGTCATTTCGGATGCTAAGAGGTTATGAATTGAACCTTAGTTCACATGTTCTCAAATGTTGAACTTACCTGTGTGAGAAGCCACTGAAAGCCTGAGTGTTTGCACACCCCTCCCGTTTTGTTTTGAGTAGGATTATTACGTGGTGATTTTATGCCCTACTGAGATGGACGTGCAAGTTCGAAGGGTCCTGCAGATTCCCATGTGGTCCCAGAGGGTGATCTACCTTCAAGGTTCAGCACTGAAAGATCAGGATCTACTGAGAGCCAAGTAGGTATTCTTCTCTCTGCTCCAGTTTTGAAGATGACAGTTAATGATGCTTTGGCGTCTCTTCTCCCGTCCAACTCTGAGTCGTGGTCAGTGTTGCAAGACTTATTATTTTTTTTAATGCTTATTTGAACGTGGACGTTGGACTTGGACTAAGTGGGGGTCCCCATGTGAGAAGGATGTGACTCCTCCTCTTTCCAGCCCCGTCGTGGGTCAGTCACGCTTTCCAGCTGTCGGTGCCTTCCGTGCCCTGGGAAGTGCGCCTTGACACCATTGTCTCAGCTGCTGATGGCTGCCAGGCTTGTCCAGCCTGTCTGCTAGAGTTGTCCCCAAATCCCTGCCTGCTGCTTTTGTTCTACAAATAAAAACATCGGGCTAAGAAACACGGGAGACATTCGCAGAGAGGAGTCAGAGTTGCCCATCTTAACGAGCTTGCAGACAGCGCTTGTGTTGTCTGGTGGCAGCGTCAGCAGGGTCCCCGGGGGCTGCGGGAACCGGGAGGTGGGAGGCAGATGTCCCTGCGCCACCTGTGCGCCAGGCACGGAGGCCACGGGGTGCTGTCATCACGGAGGGCCCCGAGCAGGTGCAGACCGCTCACCGGGCATCAGCAACTCCCAGCAGATGGCTGCCTTAGCCCCTGAGGCCAGAAGACACCCGCAGCAGATAGCGTTTCCTAGGTCCTTCCCACTGCCTGGGAAGTTCAACATGTCTTCAAGGGGCGCCATGGGGTCTTTTAGATTTAGAAGCCTTTCCACTGCCTTTCTTTCCTTCTTCCCAGATGGCATAAGTGTGAGTGTGCATGTGTGTGTGTGTGTTCAAGGGATGACAGAAAAGGAATAAACCCCCTTCCCTGCATAATCGTGAAAATGATGACCGGATGCGCAATCATCAGGAAACCCGGTGTCATGTTTGACTCATCAACATCACTGTCGTTTAGGGCTTTCCCTGGGTGTCATTTCTGAAACAAAAGAATCACTAGAAACTGCCGCAAGAACAAATGGCGCCCTCTCGGGTCACGAAGTGTGTGCAGGCAGAGTCATGCTTTGGGTGGGCTGAGGTCTTCCTGCACATCACCATGAGCAAGGAAGAGTTCAGTGAGTCACTGGAAGATTCCAGAACCCGGGCTCAATCCTGGCTCCCGACCAGGTGGTTATATGACAGTTCAGCAGGGGTCATGACTTTACATTAATGGATACAGGCTGTCTGTTGATAGTCTTGAGTGGACAGTCAGTATGTCCAATGTATTTGGTGAGTGAAATTCTTGGCACGGTAAGTACAGATAAACTCCACTGTACCTTCAGTATGAATTTGTGTGACCTATGGGAGCTTTCCCCTATGAAATAAATTAATCTGAGTCATTAATTAAGCTAGATGCTGTGTTTGGGGCTCTGGAGTGCTTTCAGGGTGTGATTCTTTTCTTCTTCTGTCTGTGTTCAGGATGGACGATGCGGAGGCCTGCTTCATTCTGAGCAGCCGATGTGAAGTAGACAGGACCTCCTCTGTAAGTTGTGCTTTTCCACATTGGGAGATTTTTGTTAACTTCATTTTGTAAAAGTCTGCGTATTAAAAAATATCGGTGAACTTAAATTTTCACTTACGAGCAGCAACTATTTCTTCGCCATTTAGCCACACTATACAGAGTTCCACGAACTATTTGATCCGTGTAAGGGTTCTTTAAGTAGTTTCTCCTAATTCTCTGGATTTCTGTTGATCAGGATTAACACAGATAGACGACTTTTGGTTGTGAACTTGCCCATTGTTGTTCAAGGAACCTCATTGTTCTCAACTCTGAAAGAAGGCAGAGGGTTCAGGAATGCCACATTACCATCAGTTGGAGACTTCTGAAAATACATATGCATTTATGAAAATGTAATTCAAGGCACCTAGGGTGGGGGTTGGGAGTCTTGTGGTTGTTGTGTTCCATAAACATATAAGTTAATGAAATACATGATTAAATTGTGACTTCAGTTTGGCTAAAGAGTACCTTTGAAGTGTGTGTGTGTGTGTGTGTGTGTGTGTGTGTGTGTGTGTGTGTGTGTGTGTGTTTTAAGGTCTTGAGTATTTTGTTCTGGTTGCTGTGTTTCTAACCCATCTCAGCACTGATTTGTGTGTGGTGCTCACACCAATGAGAACTCCGGAATAATGCTTGTGGTGACAACAGGAAAGATAGACAATATAACAGAAAATAAAGAAAACAGGCTCTGACGGACTTGTGCCACGTGTGCGGAGACTAGCAAGTAGGCACCGTCTGTGGTGGGAGTCGAAGGCTGTCAAATGTGCAGGCTGTCCTTTGTGGAGATATCCCTCAAACTCCCCCCAGTGTTTTAATCTTTTTTTTAATATATATAAATATTAAACCAACATTCTCATTGCTCCTTTGAAGAGGGTGACAGTGGGTTAAATTATGTCCCCACCAAGTTTGTGCGTTACAAGTCCTAACCCTTAAAAAGCTTGGAACCTGGGTCTATGTGGAGAGAAGCTCCTGAAAGCCATAATTAAGTGGTTATGAGGTCGCACAGCAAAGTCTACTCCAAACTGACCCATGTCCTGCTTAAAAAAGACAAAAAAGAAAAATTCAAGACAGATGTAGATACAGGAAAGAGTCCAAATGAACATGAAAGCAACTCACTGGAGCCAAGGAAAGAGAGAGAGAAGTCTGGAACAGATTCTTCCCTCCCTGCTTCGCAGGGGACCAACCCTGCCAAAATCCCCTCAGCAGCCGGAGCTGTGAGACAAGGAATTCCTGTGTTTAACTCACCCAGGGTTTGTGGTTCTTCATTACCGAAGCTAGTAGCTGGGCATAAACCAAACAAATGATTGGAACAGTTGTATAATGCTTCTTAAGATATATCATATGTATATGTATATGTCATCGCTTCCTTCCTTTCCACATTTACTACTTTAATTAAACTCAGACCCTCTCAGCCCACGTAAGCACAATTTCAACAGCTTCCTTGTGGGTTTGGCTTAGTTAGTAGTCCAAACCTATTTACTGAGAAAATGAATTCAAGTTGATCCTATTCTTGTGTTTCTTTAATGATCATAACAATACAATTTTGAGTCATGTGTCCCTCATGTTAACTTTTTTGTTGTAAAAGACTTACATTCTTTTGATCTCTTTCCTAACACTGGGTGACAAGAGCAGTGAAAACATTAGGAAGTGGATGTATAACATCTTCTAGAGTTCTCTATAAGATGAATTTGGGAGCCTGCCAGGTATCAGTACATTCTATTTCCCGTCGACACTACTGAATTGGAGAGAAATTGATGACATACTTACAGTATAAGGACAAAGGGTTGGTGAAGTGAGATCACCACAGTAGAATTTTGGAAGTTTAAGAGAGCAGTAGATGAATGGCAGCAAACTCATATGGAAAGAAGTTAAAATTTAGGCTGTAAGAGGAAAGACACGAGACAGAGGATGCTTTTTGCAACAGAACTTGAGAGTCTCAAAAGTCTCAGAAAATAGAGGTGCCAGATGCCTTTGAAAGTAGGGCTCTGTGTAGGCCTCGCTGTGTGAGCAGTGGTTAAGACTCAGTAAGGAAGAGAAGAAAGTAGCTGGGTTTCTTGACATATCCATTGCTGGCGACCCTCCACACCTCTGAAGTTTTACCGTTTAGTCAGTGTGAGCTCAGGTCACCCTCCTTTCTGAAACATTAGACACAGTTGTGGGGTTCCTGACATCCAGAATTTAGGGGAACTTGAAACAAAACGCCTCAGGGAAAGTGCCAGGCCATTCCTGAATTCTCTTTGTATACCAAGAGATCATTCACCTCTCCATCAAGCCGAGATCTGTGTGTTTGTATGTGGAGTATGTCTGTGGTGTTGTGTGTGTGTGTTTGATATATATGTGCTGTGCAGTGTGTGTAGTATGTAATGTGTGCGATCATATAAACATATGAATCTGGTGTCTCCAGGGCACTGTCACAGAGCAGTCTTCGTAGTAAAGCCCATTTGAAAGACTCCCCATTTTCACTCAGGTCCCTGCAGCGCAAGCTGCAAGTAGAGCTGTGGCTTAAGTGGCAGAGCTCCCTCCTTGAGTGTAAAAGCTCTTGAGTTCTTGAGTTCAAGCTCCAATCCTGGAACCAAAAAAAAAAAAAAAAAGGAGAAAAACCAGGAAAAAATACTACCAGCCACAGTCAGAAATATGGAGATAATTGAGACACTAGAATGTAAAGGCTTCATTGGGGCGGCTTGTGTGTTATGGAACTTGTAACCCTATTATTCTTATGAACCAAGGACAAGACTAGGTTTGATACTAGTTTTAGTTAAGTAGAATTTAGCTTGTGATTGCTTAGGCTAAACTTCGTTCATCTAAAAGATGAACTTTCTGTTTCGAGGTGATAAATGAGTTCCTGGTCCCACCAGCTTGATGTGGCCTTTGAAATGCCAGAAAAGTATCCAAGGAGTTTATGAATGAAGTGTGTGTATTTAAAAGATATTTTTCTTTTTGTTTAAGTTATCTATAAATAGTTGTACAAGGAGTTTCTATTCACTGTGTCAGGATATGAGTACAATATTTCTTGATCCTCGTCACCCCTTTCATTATTCTCCCTCATCTCTTCTACGCCCCTCACTTTTCAAAATTCCATTTTCGCTTGTGTACTTTAATATGATGACTGCCTTCATCCACTTTTCCTTTCCTCTGCCCACCTGCCCTCGACCTTAAACTCCTCTACCCTACACCCCGACTTTCAGCTTCTGGAAACTCATTTTGTGAAATGGAAAGTTAATTGTTCAAGGGAGTTACACCATTGGAACTCCTCCTTGTATATACCATACTTTTGTATATTTTTATATACTTGCCTATACTAAAAAAAAAAATCAACTTTCCCAAACCGGATGCAATTATTTAGCCTTGTTCACCACCTTGAGCTCGGAAGAGGCACCTACCAGACATGTCTAGCAAGGCACAGTAAAACAGGTAGAATCAAACAGCTGTTTTATCGTCAAAGAGCATGCCAGGAAGGAGGAAGCAAGGATAAATGTAGGTTTAGTAGAGGAACAAGGGCTGAGAGGTGTAAGGAGAGCAATTCAGTCCTTAGCAGCCCAAGGAAAATGAAAGTCAAGGAAGGGCATCCGTCAGGGAAACATGGTGTGTACCAATGGGTTCCGGTCACTGGATGGAGTTGTAAGTCGTGATAGACAGGAAGGGTAAGGAAACAAACACGAGCATCCATGAGAAGCGTCAGATGCACAGCATAAAAACTGCCCCTTTGCAAGCATCCGAGCATCACTCATTTGTTTATATTTGGTACCTTGAAAGCTCTTGAAGAGACAGAATCCCACAGTGATGTGTGAGGATTCCTAACGTGCTCCTCTCAGGACACTCCAATAGGCAATGACTCATTCATCTGTTTCTAAGGCCACTGTTACCTTGAAGTGGGCACAGTGTTCCAAACACAGTGGACTTATGCAGAAAAGGAAAATCCAGGCACAGTTCTTGGTGTGTGTTTGTGTGCAGTCTGATGACTAGCTAGCAACGTGAGTAGGGAGGACACCCTTCCACTTGGTATTGAACAGGATCTTGTGGTATAGATTATGTGTTGGGAAAGATCTGGTGTCGTGTGGGTGCAAGCACACCATGTTCCACACAGAGAGTGCTTTCCCAGTTCCCGTCACTCACAGTGTCCTTCTCCAGCATTGGGCTGAAGTCCATTCAGGAGAGTTGAGATAGCTGCTCTGTGACTGTCCAGAAGTGAATATACACATGAATTCTACATTAATAATTTATTTTATATCTTTGCTTTGTTAAAAAAAAAAAAAGATTTCCTGGGGCTGGGAATATGGCCTAGTGGCAAGAGAGCTTGCCTCGTATACATGAAGCCCTGGGTTCAATTCTCCAGCACCACATATACAGAAAATGGCCAGAAGAGGCGCTGTGGCTCAAGTGGCAGAGTGCTAGCCTTGAGCAAAAAGGAAGCCAGGGACAGTGCTCAGGCCCTGAGTCCAAGCCCCAGGACTGGCCAAAAAAAAAAAAAGATTTCCTCCTCCCTTCTTTCCTCAACCTTCAGTCTGAATTTTCCTTTTGCTAATATTGACATTTGCACACACGTTTCCTAGGCAGAGAACGTTGACTTTGTTCCTGTAACTGAGGGTGTCCCTCCCACAATTGAGCCGAGTGTCGTTTAGAATGGATGCTCTCACACACAGTATTCACTAGAATCTTGGCAGCTGCATCGGTTGCATTTCTATGTGGTGTTTTTCCCCCCTGTGCTGATTTCCCATGCAGTTTTCAAAATTCAAGTCCTATCCTCATAGCCTTTGTCTGCTTTTAGAACCGATATCCGACGTTAGAGAATTCTGAGGAAGAGGATGAAATGTTGCAAAAAAGCAGACACTTTTGGTTCAAGTATTCACTTAAAATTTGACAACTGGGTTCTTATAATTCTAGCTATTCAGGGGGCTGAGATCTAAGGATTGGGGTTCAAAGCCAGGCCCCAAGAAGCCAAATCTTCAAGACTTTTCTTTCAAATTAACCAACGAAGAGGCAGAAGTGTTAGAGCGCCAGCTATAATCCAAAAAGTTAAGTGAGAGCAAGAGACTGTGGTATACACACATACACACACACACACACACACACACACACACACACATGTTTTTTTTTTTTAAATAAATCCTGAAGCTAAATAATTCTTGGTAGAAAACACATCACCACAATAGATACTATGTACTTGTTCCATTGAGTAGGGTTAGAGTGGGTATTAGCTCTATCTATGTATCACTCTCCTTTTCCTAACTGAACAGAAAAGGTTTTTGGAAGCAATAGTTGGGTGCTGGTGGTTCATGCCTATAATCTTAACTACTCAGGAAGCTGAGATCTTCGCGGTCACTACTCAAAGCCATTCTGGGAAGGAATGCCTATATGACTCTCTTTTTTTTTCACATTTGGTCATTTATTTCTAATTTTAAAAATATACATGCATCTTACAGCACACTATAATGCTATTTAATACAATTTCTAAGCACCTTCTGTTACTTGTTAAGATACACACATCAGTAACCTGAATATAGGTCATTTGAGAAGGTGTATTGAAAAGCACACTTTTTCCACATTTTTGAAAATATGACAAAAGTGACTACTTACATAAAATCGGTAAACTCTTTCATTAAGGAGCTTCTCATTTTGTTTCTTGTCTTCTGTTGATTCCTTGGGCCTATATGACTCTTATCTCCAATAAACTAACAATAAAAGCTGGAAGTGGTGCTGTGGCTCAACTAGTAGAGCACTAGCTTTGAGCAAAGGAAGATCAAGGACAGCATACAGATCCTCACTTCAAATCCTAGGACCAATGCAACAAAACAACAAAAACAACAACCCAACAATCATGGTTCCAACCTGATGACCCCTTAGTGGGTCAGCCCCTACCCCTACCCCATCCGTGCCACTGAAGCTCTTTGTACTTAGTACATAGCATTTTTGACTGTCAGGTCACTACTTTTCTTGGCTTGATTCAGTCATCCTTGGTGCATTTTTTCCCCTTTAGGTATTGCTTTTGTATTATTATGCTTTGTGGAATCAATTTTTTAAAAAATTCTTTTCACTAATTTTCCAAAAGCTCTTCCAATTCCATATTTTAAATATTAGTAATGTTCAGACATTTTCTAGTTATTTCTCTATACTTCATTTTGGGCCATTTAACTAATACCCAAATTTAATTTATGCCTGACAAATCCATTATTTTGTAACCCTACTTTCTGTTAGTTCAGAAGCTGATCTTATTTGTAAACAGGATGTTTACAAAAGCAAAATCAAGTCTAAACAGAGTGACTATGGAAAGACTTTATCCAAGATGAATGCTGTCATTATATAGAGTGAACATTTGGAGATAAAACACACCAAAATGCGTGGAAAATGCATAGGCACATGGACATTAGGAGAAAGGAATAAATTAAAGCTTCTCTTCACTGATAGCAGAAGAAACGAATTTATTGTTTCCATGGTTTAAGATTGTAAACATCAGAAGTAACAGCCAATAAATTGTCCTTGCTTAAATCATGTAGTTTGTGGTGCTTTGCTATTCCTATCATTACAAGTAAGTACAGATTTGAGTAGTGCTAGAAGCAGAGTACTGCAGAAAAAAATACAGAAATATAGGAGCATGGCTTTGGAATTGAGCAATGAGTATACTGTGAGAGGGTTTTGTGGCAAATGAAAGAAAAACCTAGATTGCCTTGAAAAAAAAATCACTGCTAGAAATACTTACATCCAAAGAGATTTGATAAGGGCTCCGAAAGAAGACAGTTATAGAGAAACTTATATTGTCCTAGAGAACTCATATGTTGACTATTATTGTCTTAGAGAATGAATATGTTGACACGAGGAGAATTTTGGTAGGAATAGGAATATGTTGCTTTTGGTGACATCTGAGCTGCAATTGAGAACTGTGACCTTGGAAACTGGATGAAAGTTATAACAGAGCAGCACTGTGTACTGTCAGGTAGTACTTGACAGCAATGGATCTGGATGTTTTGCTAAGGAACTTCCCAAGAGAACTTTTGGATGTACGGCACAGCTTCTACCTTTTTCTTTAGAAGCGTAAGAGGAGAGAGAAACATGGAAGAAAAATTTGACTCCAAGTAAGGATTCAGTAGGAATGGAAAAAGACCTGTTCTAGATTGTTGTTTTGAATTCTTTGATTGCAATTTGGAAAAGAAGTATACCATGAGTACAAGTGCATAGGGAAGGTGGATGTCCAGTTTGAACTTAAGAGCTATAATGCAAGTGAGTGAAAATAATGTGCTAGTAACAGAGATATTGGAAGCTAGTTGGTTATAGGATATGTGTTTTTTTTGTTTGTTAGTTTTGTCAGTTGTAGGGCTTGAACTCAGACACTGAGCTCTTTTTCTCAAGGTTAGCACTCTATCACTTGAGCCACAGCTCCATTTCTGGTACTTGAGTGGTTAATTGAAGATAAGAGTCTCACGGGGACTTTTCTGCTGGAGCTGGCTTTGAACTGTGATCCTCAGATCTGAGTAGCTAGGATACCAGGCATGAGCTATCAGCGCTGGCTGTGGGATGTGTTTTGAAAGTATTACTGGTACAATTTACTAGTATATTACATATAACCTTTACAATTCAGGAGGCAAAGGTACATGCGGGATCATGAGAAATGTGAATAGTGCAGTGACATTGAAGGGTTTAAGGGAAAGCAAGTTTGGGGTAAGAAATAACACATTCAGAATATGGAATGTGGAATGGCCGTGGGAAATCCAGCCACAAATGTTAAGTAGGTGTTTGGATTACAAATTTGGGTTTCAAGTGAGGTACAAACTGGACAGAGTAGAGATCACCTAAGATTTCATGGAGTCGAAAGAAGAGTCTTTGGATTAAACCCAAGTCGAGCTTAATATTGTGATTTGGCATAGAGGATGAAAATCCAGCAGAGAAGACCTAAAAAACAAAAATAATCCATAACAAGATCCAGCAGAGAATGAGATATACAAACTAAGTGAAAGACGTTTTTCAAGAAAGATGAGACATGTTTGTAAAATGTTGGCACTGAATGCTGATCATGAGGTTTGGCAAGTTGGAGGTCATTGCCACGCACAGAGGAGTAGGTTTTGATAAAATCCCGGGTGCTTAGAGCCTGAAGCGTGCTTCCAAGTAAATAGGAATCCCTTCTGCCATCAGCCATATGGAAGTGGCCAGAACCAGAATAGTAGGCCCACGCCAATGTTTAGCATTCTGGACTTAAAAAAAAAAACAACACCCAAAAACAAGGCAATTATTTTCAGACTGAACAACATGTAGCGTGGGCCTGTGATCTGAGAGTAAGGAACAGAGAGAGACCAACCCGGAAAGAAATTTCACCCTGTGAGGGAAGCATCAATATGATTCTGGTGAACAGCAAGAGAACAGAAGCAATTCAGGACTGCCTCGCGGAGCTGAGAGGAGAGAGGTCTGTGTGGAAGGGTGGCATGTGAGACAAGGCTTCAATTCATGGATGACAGACTGAGGCAATGGAGACACACACACACACACACACACACACACACACACACACACACACAGTTCCATCCATCTGCCCCCTGGTCCCTGGGAGACTTGGCTGAATGGCAGGAAACGTGTACTCAGGATGAGAGTACCTGTGGCAAAGAATAATAATAGTGATTTGGAAAAGGAAAATGACTACCAGGGAGAAGCAAAATAGCAACCACATCTTGTTTGAGATTAGAACAAAATGTATCTATAGCTACAAAAAAGTCGATGGGCCATACTGAATATCACAGGTCCTTGTTAAAGCTCACTCTGTAAAAATAGGGAAGAACCAATTACTGACTGAAATCCTCTAAACTAGCTCAAAAAGAGCTTAACATCAAGATATTATTGATAGAATATGGTTTCTTTGCAAATCAGTACCAAAACAGTGCTCACCAATCTTTGAAGGATAATGAAAGTGTAGAAAATCAATAATATGGTATTCAAAATGATCAGCCTCAAAGAAATTAGTAGATATGAAGAAACAAAACTTTTATTTGGTAAGCTGAAAAAACACAGTCCTTATGAGAAGACATAGAAATGACAAATAAGATACCATAGACCAATCTTTTAAAACAATACTGCCAAATAAAGTTACAGAGAATGAATGACATCAAGAACACATTGAGAAAGGAAATGGTTACAGAGAGGAATCTAGAGGTGATAGATGAAATATTGTTAATCAATGTGCTACTTGATAAAATGCCAAATATATTTCACCATCATAATCGAGCAGTCAGAGGAACCCAGACACAGCATCTCAGCACCAAGAAATGTGAAAAAGTTCAACTAAACACAACATTAGTTGACAGAATGAAATAATGAAAACACCATAAAAAGTAAAATACAGACTAGGAACACGAGCCACATGTAGCATTGTCTTCTGAAAATACAAATAGACAACATTTCAACTGAACTTAAAAAGAGAAGAGAAAGAGCAAATTAAAATTTTAAAAGTCAGAAACAACAATTTTTCTTTTATAAAGATATTAACCAATCCTTAATTCTTATAAAACTACAAAATATTTAAGATAGCCAAAGTGATCTCAAGAAAGGACGAGAAAGCTGGAGTTGTCACACTTACTTCCTGACTGAAAAGCATATTTGAAAGCTGAGGTTGTTAAAACAATATGATATTGTCATAAAGGCAAGCATAGACCAGAATAAGAGCTTTAAATTAAGTATAGGTCTTCAGGTAATCTTGGACAAGAATAAAACTAGGCAAAAGGCAAGAGATAGTCATCCAAGAAATTACAGTAGGAAATCCAAATCAGGAAACAAATCAGGAAACCCACTTCCAGAAAGACTTTTAACTTAAAAAGTGAGAAAAGAAACCAAATAAGCTAAAAGTGGATTATATTTTAGCATAAAACCAAAAACTGTAAGATAACTAGAAGGAAAGTAAAGGCAAGCGTCCAGGTCTTAGTCTTGGAACTGATTTCATGAATATGATACCAAAAGCAAGTGGGATTATATTCTAAAAAAAATTTCCACAGAGAGAGAGAGAGAGAGAGAGAGAGAAAGAGAGAGAAAGATTGACAGATTGTAAGGTAACTGGTAGAGGGTAATACTTTGCATACTTTGCATGTATGTGTGTTTAAAGGATTAAGGTGAAAAATGTATCAGGAACTCCTATAACTTAATAGCAAAACAAATACATAAATGCATAACCTGATTTAAATAGTTTGAGGACTTGAAAAACCATTTGTTGTTTTCTAAATGGCTGTCTTTCCTTTTTCTATTTAAAAAATATTTGTGGTTATTTTTCAGTTGACCGTATGTTTATGGAAAACTAACTTACATATTTGAACTTAAACTTTAATTAAATTTACCATAAAAATTAGTAAACATAAGAACTGCAGCCTAATAGGTAAGTTAGTAAAACATTGTTAACAGAATATAAAATGATGTTATCATTAGTAAAACGCAGCTGTTGTACGTTCATAAGTTGAAAGTTGCATTGCAAAATGACCTTTGGGAAGACCAGTTTCTTTGTATTTTCTGGGTCATGGACTCTTTTCAAGAATCTAATTAAAATGACAAGTTCTTGGAGATGGGTGATAGATAATTCATGCATAACATTTTATCAAAAAGTGTTTTTGTTTTTCATGAGTGGCTGGATTTCAGTCAAGCAATACCTGACAAGGGTAAAGCGATTTATTTAAGTCCTCAGGACACTAGCAGGTAATCTTTTGGCCCTTCAAGGTTGGTTTAGAGTTATGTTTTTTTCTTTTTCTTCATTTTTATTAGCCTAAAGTACTGTAGAAGGGAGTTTCATATTGACACCTCCACAGTTGCACACCAAGTTCCTGGTCAGACTCAACCCTCTGTCTCTCTCTCTCCCTCTGGTCAATAAAAGTGGACGCCAGGAGAGACCTTGCTGGTGTTTTTTTGTGGCTCTGGGCGAATGGTTCTGTGTGTAGCGTGGCAGCAGCGCCCGCTTGGCCCGATGGCTCTCCTTTAAGATGACAGCCTGTTTGTTCCAAGTCAACACAATCAATATTTTCACTTTTTGGATAGAAATATGAGCATGATTTAAGAATGAACTTGTCACCAAGGCAAAGTTAAAAATGGATCGCATCCTTAGCTTTTGGAAGACTAAGTTAAAAACCTTGTTTGTGTGTTAGTTTATTGTATGCATGAGGAAAATATTCCCCCCACCCTTTTCATTTTCGTGTCACTGTTATGCCTTAGAACAGTGCTCATTTCCTTTTATATTTCAACTATGGATCCATTTACGAGGTTACTGGTATTTCTTCTATCTTGAGAGGGTAGGGAACACACAAAAAAATGGAAGTGTTATGGTTTTTCAGAAAGTAGTGGATTTCATGTATTTACTCGTTGTATGCCATGATTTGCTCAATGTGTTTTACGATTTCTGTTGCTGTCCAAATTAATTTAGCATCATTTCTACTTTTCAGTGACCTTCCTTTTAAAAAGTTCTAAAAAATGGGATTCGTTGGATCTTAGTGGTTCATGCCTATAATCCTAGCTACTTAGGACGCTGAGATCTGAGGATCCAGATTCAAAGACAGCCAAGCAGGAAAAGCCAGGAGACCTTTATTTCCAGTTGACCACTGAAAGCCAGAAGTACAGCTGTGGTTCAAGAGGTAGAGTGCCAGCCTTGGCCAAAATGTTAAGGCACAGAGCCAAGGTTATAAGTTCAAGTTCCAGGACTGATACAATATATAGGGCTTACTTAGTGGAAGGGGTAGTACAGAATATAACACTACTAGCTGCTAGAAACTTCAACACTTGTGTAGAAGATAAACCCTCTTAGATAAAAGGCAATATCTTATCAGGGGCAACCGATTTGAGTTTTTCTGTGTCAGAAATGCTGGAGGTTCAGGAGTGGAGAATACTTAGCTTCACTTGAGAAATGCCTGCAAGTGTTGGGAAAGAGTTTAGGCAACATTTAGTCAATGTTGTTGCAAGCCTTGAAAATAAGTTTGAATTTGGTGTTCAGTGAAATGAAAAGAACCCAGGGTTTTATGCTACCAAGTTCAACAATTTGGTTTTAGTTTGTATTTGTATTTCATCTTGGAGGGATGCAGAATTAGTGAAATCAGGAACAAAGCCAAGCTGTGATAGATAAGAAAGTTGGAGACTGAGCCTTGCTCGCATCTAAATTAGAAGTGACCGTCTTTAGGATATGGACTGTGTGGGACACAGTGTATTGTGTTGAACATAGATATCATAGCACGACTTAGAAGACAAGCAAGGAAACAAGAGGTTGACTACACTCAGGGGAAAGGAGGCAGTACTTGAGGACGCGGAATGTGGGAAAAGCAAGTATTCTCAGTAGGCAGATGAATGTAAATTAGGAGGGGAAAGTTGGCATAATGTCAGGCCAGACAGACATTTAGGGAAGTGTGTCAGCTATAGCAGCCAGCCACATTTCCTAGAGTCAACCCTTCAATCCTGAGAACCACATCCACAATAACTTTTCTTGACTCATATTTTGTGAGCTCTACAGTAAAGATTAGAGCCCAGTGTTTGTGATTCAAAAACTTCGTAGAGTTCCCATTTATGTTTTTCAAATTCACTTGAATTTTTAGCAGTGTTCGAAAAAAAATAGAAAAATTTGGAGGATAACAGCTTTCTGTGTCCATCCCCCAACTGTTATCTCCTTTAAAAAATCTTCCATTAGTATGGTATATTTATTGCAATTGAGGAAGTGATGCCTAATTTCTGTTTAGCGGATGCCCGAGTTTATAGAAAACTCAGGGTCATGTTTATAGCAAACTACTCAGGGTTGTCTGTCCTGTGGATTTTTGTATGGTGCAGAGCAGTTTCATTGCTTGAAATCCCTACACTGCTACACCTACATAGCCCAGCTTTCTTCCTCTCTTCTCAGCGCTTGGCAATTCTAAACTTCTGTCTCTAGAGTTTTGTCTTTTCCAGAATGTCACACTGTTGGATTCATGCAACATTCAGTCTTCCAGTTTAGGTTTCATATGTTTATGTGAATGTTGAAAATTAATCAATTAATATATCTATCTTCCTATTGTCTATCATCTATCAATCTATTCTGTACATACTTAGCTTTATGTTAAATTATGTTACTTTGATGATAGTTGAATTAATTCATGTAATAATAAAATAGCTTATTTCAAATTAAGTTGGCAACCTCTGTTAAGAACTTTACATGTGCTATTTATTTTTACTAATAATCTCAGGAGACAAAGTATCCACAGTTTACAAATGAGGGCCACTAATTTGTCCAAGTTCAATCACACATTCAGGGACAAGCACAACAAACGTCCTAAAATGACCTATTACTTTGAGCATAACTCTCAATAAAATGAAATAAGAGAAAACTTACATTTTGTTTTCTTTTCTATTGAAATCATTTCCAGTTAAAATGGACTTCCAGCAAAAGCAATAACAACCGAGAAGGGAGTTCTGTGTAATGCTCTAACTGGGACTTAGCATCATGTTACAAGAATAACAGCTGTTTGTTATTTTCTGAACCTTAATGACATTATTTCTCTCATCATACATATATTTTCCTGTTCTGTCCTAGTTCAGTATACTCTAACTCCTGAACATTTTGTTCAGTATTCACTGGGGAAGATGGCTTCTAAAGAGCAGGCATGTCCTTGCCATCCTTGGGGAGAGCTGATGTCCAAGGTGCTGGCAGGTTTGGTGTGAGGCGAAGGCTGGTGTCCCAGCTCTCCACCATGTCTTCTTGCTGCACTGGCACAGGGTTGAAAGGGCTTCTCTGGGAACCCTGAACTCTCTCTCTCTTTTTTATAAGAATGCTGGTAAGAATGTCACCTTTGGAAGGTGATTGTGTCATTTCCCAATGGCCTTGTGTAATTACGATTTGAGCATCTAAGTGGGATTCATAGGGTTACCACCTATTAACTAAATTTTCTGTGCATTTGAACAAACAACCCATCTCTTTATGTCCCACTTGTGTAAGAGGATCATTCAGCCTTCCCTTCCCTCCCTAGAAGCATTGCCCAATAGAACTTCATACTATGGAGGGAATTCCCTGTCTCTCCACACTCCAGTATGGCCTGCCATGTCTAATGTGGCTTTGAGCCATGAGAGGTGGCTATGTGGTTGAGGTATTGAATTCTGTTTGGATTTTTAGTTCTATTAGACTTAGCATCTGTGTTTGGATTTGAATACTATCCAGATACTCTTATATTAGAATATCTTTTTATAAATGTTTTAACTAACTCCAGGCCACGTTTCTCTAATAATCTGCCTTGATTAATCCAATTCATAAATAATTATAGGGGTGAGTACTTTGCAAAAATTCATATTAATTAGGAGTTTGATTCTCTTTCTGAAACATAACATCCTAATTTTTCAATATTTTTATCTGTGAGTTTTTATCTCTCTCTCTCTCTCCATAGACACACACACACACACACACACACACACACACACACACACACACATCAAAATCTCTCTACCTTTACTGTGATATTAAAAAGCATAGGAATATATTCTCCATGCATGGGCACGGTAGCTGTTTTCCTTTTACAAGTCTTTCTAAATATGTTAGTATTATGAGTTATTATCTGTCCCCATGAAAATTTCTGTTATATACAACTAATGTTATTATTAGTTTTTCTGAAATTCTGAGAGTTTCTGACTCCAAAATTGTTTTAGAAAAAGTTACTTTTTCTAGTGATAGATTTCTTACTCACTACAAATTTTTTAAGTACTGATAATTAGCACCGATTGGGTAATTATTATTATCTTATTTAATAGGGATAAATAATCTTACATGTACAACCTAAAGGTGGAATATTTTGTGCGCTTAATTTTTAAATGTGATCTGACCAGTTACATGGATTGCTTATTTTTACTTTACATAGAAAGGTAAGCATTCACCTCCTATCCTTTGGTGTTTGACTTTTGTGGTTTCAGGATCACCAGACCATTCTGAGAGCATGGGCTGTGAAGGATTTTGCTCCAAACTGCCCTTTGTATGTCCAGATATTAAAGCCTGAAAATAAATTTCATATCAAATTTGCCGGTAAGTTTTGCATTTTTACTTTTTGCTAGTATTTTTGTTATTGTTAATGAGATTCTTTAAATTCCCTCAGACTCCTGTTATAAATTCATAGCTATTTCCTTAAAGGTATCACCACCATAATGTATTCATGATTCTATATAATGCAAAGAACTTTCTTTTTCATCACATACTTATTATGATTTCTTCACTTTAATATGGGAAAGATACTATTTGGGGTAAGTCTTTACTTTTTAAACTGAACTTGGGTCATTTTAGCAGTGGAACTATCCGGACACCTTTGTTAGCCTAAATAATTAACACTGGGAGAGATTTTACATAAGAGACACACAAGTTTCAAATGCTCTGTTTATTCATTTCTCCTTAACTTTAGACATAGATAGCACCTTTCTATATCTAGCAGATATGTTTACTATGCAATATATTACACAATGCCTTTAAATGTGTTCTGACAAATAAATATATTTTGTTTTATTTTGCTGTAGATTAAAAAGGATGAAAGAAAAAGATACATTTAAGTATTTGTTTTAGTGACACTAATTTAAAAATAATTGATCACATGAGATTTCGCTTTCAATTGTTAGGAAATTGGGCAATAAAATGTGTTTATTTTTTTCTCAAATCTGTGAGGAAAAGAATTAATTTTGATTTAGTTTTATTGAAGAAAGATTTGATTTTATTGAAGAAAGAGAGAGAGAAAAGAAGAAGAAATAAGGAGAGGACGGAAGGAAAGGAGGAAGGTAGGAACAGAAGAATGGAGGGAGTGAGAAAGGAAGGGGAGGAAGGAAAGGAGGAAGTGAGGAATGGAAGAATGGAAGGAGAGAGGTGAGGAAGGAAGGAAGGAAAGCCAACCTTTGGAGAGCTAGGAGCAAAAAAAATGAACATAAAGCAAGTAGGCTTCAAAACAACATCTAAAGGTCAATATTAAATGCATGTCTGAAATTCAGCACAAATGTGTATTTCTACAAATACATTTTCATTCAGAAATTTTGGGTATTGTTAAGATTGATCTCTATGGGGAACAGTGGAGGGGATTGGCATCTGAAAACAAAATATAAAATGGTCATTGTACTCATCAGACCCTCCATGAGGAGAAATGAAGTCTTTCATGCATACCTTTTTCTGGTGTACTGCAATAATTTACATGGCTTCCAAAATAAACTCCCTCTTTGGAATCCATTAGGAACTTCTGTTTTGTATCTCAAACCACATTGGCATTGCATCTCATTACCTGGCTAACATGATTTCCAGACTAAGCTGTTTAAAAGCAGCTGTTGATTTCCTCTGATCTCTTCTTCAGCCACTCTTGTCTGCACACTCTACCTAGAATTCAAGCAAAAAGTTGAGTCTTTCATCTACTGCACCCAGTTCATCATCACGTCCTGTGCGTTACCTGCGTGGAATAGCTCACTGTAGCACCAGCCACAGCAGCATCTTCTCTTTGCATGTTTTCCTGGGCCTCTAGGAGCTGAGCTAAGAGCTCCGTGTGTTCCTCCTATCCGTGCCCAAGCACATGTGTGTGGGGAACCGTCCTTGTGTCTCAGAGGGCAGTGTCAGTCTAAACCCACCTTTCCTTTTCCTAGTATAAAATGCTCACCTCATTTTACAGTATCATTCTTTTCACCGAATTTCTTCTTCTGGATTATTTTTGACCCACTTTCTTGTAAACTTAGCTACTCAGAAGGCTAAGATCTAAGGATCACAGTTAGAAGACAACCAGGGGAAGGAAAGTCCATGAGATTCTTCCCGTCAATAAATTATCAGGAGAGCAGGAAGTGGAGCTGTGGCTCGAATGGTAGGGCACTAGCCGTGAGCAAGAGAAACATGACTGTGGTACACCTTTCCAGTGCAAAGCATTTTTACCAACACAGTGTTTTTGTAAGAAGTGGTGATTCTCACTGACATGTGACAAGGAATGACAATGAAAGAGCTGTGAGTAATGGAAACTGATACTGTACCATCTCGTCACACTTTACGTTCTCAGTCAATCTCTGTGGTATTAATAGTTCACTGAATCCTCTCCCAGTTCCACTAGTTTTCATGTGTTCCAGTACTGGGGCTTGAACTTTGGACCATGTGCTCAGCCTGGCATTCTACCAACTGAACCACAGCCCTACTGCCTACTTTGCTGGTTAATTGGAGATAGTAATCTATCTATCTATCTATCTATCTATCTATCTATCTATCTATCTATCTATCTATCTATCTATCTGTCCATCAATCCATCCATGTTTCTATCTATCTTTATTTCTCACCCCCCTCCACCCCCTACTTCTGCTTTCTCCTGGGACATCAGGGCATGAACACAGTCTCTGAGCTTCCATGCTCAAGGCTAGGGCTCTACCATTCAAGCAACAGCTTTTTTGGGGGTGGTTAATTGGAGATAGGAGTCTCATGGACTTTCCTGTTGGGGCTGGCTTTGAACAATGATCCTCAGATCTCATCTACTTGAGTAGCTAGGATAATAGCTGATGTCTGGATAAGTTCCAATCAAATCTGATATAAAAATCACTTGGGAAAAATAAAATACCTAGCACTATAAATACTGGAAAATGTCCTATCTGTTATAAATCACATATGGCGGTGCAGGCCTGACTTCCAGCAAGCAGAGAAGTGTGACTTTCTCATGCGGAATGTTTTTTCCATTTCCCCTGTGACGCCTACAGTTCGCATCTGAAACTTCAGGCTTACAACCCACTGAAGAACACAATGCTGCGAACTCCTCTATTTTCACAATATAAAACAACAAAACAACATGCATTTGGGGGAAATAAAAACACATTTTTTTTCAGATAGAACTAGCACATTTTTTATTACTGTGCAGATCATCAGAAACTAACACAAGGCCAAGTTTAAGCTAAGCAGTATGTGGAGAGTGTTTGTTTCTTTATTTATATCTTTCCTCGGTGTTCTTTTATTTTGAAAAAAGTCTAGGTTACAGTTCTTAAAAATAACAGACAATAAAACCTGTATTCATTTTGTAGTCATTTAGGGACTGTTAACATTTTACACATTTGCTTATTTTCTCTCTCTGTGTGTATATGCACACATGTATACATGCATCACACATTATACATATGCACAAGCATCCGTGTATACAATGCAAACATTATACAACTGTGTCTCACATGCACAGTGTACACATATAGCAAACATGTTACAAACATATATCAGACACACGCATCATACATACACCTCACACTCTCATGCTAACATCTTTATTCTGAGTGGATTGGTAATGGTTCCATAAACCCAGTTCAGGTTTGCATGTAGCATCCCTTGAGGCTGTTTTTAAAATTCAGTATAATCACAAAGTTTAATATTCATAATCATCAGTTTTTCCTTTCTTCTAATATTATTATAAGAATTTTAGTGGTATAGCTAGCAAAGATTTCACATTTAGCCTCTGTGTCTCATAGCTTCTCCCATCTGATATTTACATGCCATAAAACTGTAGTCTATTTCATCAAAATTATAAATCAACATCAGTATATGTTATTTGATTTTTTAAATTGAATTGAATTTTATGTTTTGTTGGTTGTGGGGGTTGAACTTGGGGCCTGGGCACTGTCCCAGAGAGCTTTTGCACAAGGCTAGTGCTTTACCACGTTGAGCCACAGTTTCATTTCTGGTTTTCTGGTGGTTAATTGGATATGAAGAGTCTCATGGACTTTCCTGTCTGGGTTGGCTTGGAGCCATGATCCGATCCTCAGATCTCAGGCTCCTGAGTAGCTAGGATTATAGGTGTGAGCCATCAGTGCCAAGCATATCAAAGATTTGTTTTTTTTTTCTTTTTCTTGGTCATGCGCGTTTACATTATTTTTAAGTGAAATATGTTATTGAGTGTCATTCCTCCTCACAAAAATTTTAATACCTTATTTTTCTCCTTATGACATTTAAAATCATGTGGTCTTTCCTATGTGTTCTTTTTACTATATGTCTGTAACTTTTAAACAACTAAACATTTGGAATTTCAGGCCATGTCTTTGTGGGCTACTTACTTATAAATAAATTAAGTCAAGGTAGCTCTGCTTTTCTCCATTATTTTTCTTGTTTTTGAATACATTTCAAACATTCAATATCAAGAATCTGAAAATCAGAGATGTCGTCTCCAGTCTTTGGAGAATGGCTGGCATCCTCTAGTCTATGACAGGATCTTCAGTCAGTTGTGTCGTTCTTAGATGGAGCTGTTTTGTGGAGCCCACCGGGTATTTCTAATGGTCCTCTCAATCTTTCCTTCGGTACACTTCTTGATCCTCATGAGCAACTTGCTGTTCTACTTCTTGGTTATGAGGTGAACACAATGATATGTCAATTTCAACGATAGCTCTGTCTATTTTTTAACCCTTTGAAAATGAATGAGGATATGCACTTTTGTTTGCTGCCCAAGGAAGCAAGTCTAAGTACTTGTATTTGTTTTTCTACGTAGAATTATTTTAACCTTACAACCTCCTATTTCCTGCCTTCACCTTCAAACACACACACACAAATACGTAACACATGTAAGTATATGTGTATATGTGTATGTGTATATATATGTATCTGTGTATATGTGTGCGTGTGTGTGTCCGTAAATCCATTTAACTTCCAGTTTCTCTGGATACTGCTTGATGAATTTGGTCAATCTGATGGATGTACAATTGATATTCAAAGTTTTCATGATATAATTTCCTCATTCATTTCCAAAGGGTTAAAAAATAGACAGAGCTATCATTGAAACTGACATATCATTGTGTTCACCTCATAACCAAGAAGTAGAACAGCAAGTTGCTCATGAGGATCAAGAAGTTTATTTAATTGACTCATTGTCATAAATATGCATAGGATTTTTTATGTTGTATGTGTATACACACATTTGTGTGTGTGTGTGTGTGTGTGTGTGAATGTCTATGTTGAGTGATTATAATAAGACCTGACAAAGGATTTGGAACTTTGTTGTGGGTGGAAGTGATGGGAGGCTAATGAAAGCATTAAATGCAAATATAAAACTTTAACTAGGTAAGCAAGTGATGGGAGGGAAATGAGTGCAATGGAGACCACAAAAAGATCCTCAAAGGAATGACGGTTTAGGAAACGTTTACAGCTTCTCAGATGAAAGACCCTGAGAAATTGAAACAATGTGGTGATAACAGAAATGAGAAGTGAGAACAGATTTATGAGACATTTCATATGTATTCTGTAAACTTAATAATCAAGTGGCTCTGAGAGCCAAAAGATAACAAGAAGTCATTTAATTTTAACTCTGAATCACTCATCTCTTTCTGTATATTCTCACCATTAGTAAGGATTTCATTACAGCAGTTAACTAAGTGGTTTGTTGCTGTTTAAATATCTCTTGAAGGCAAGACTTAGAGGGTTTTTTTTTTGGTGCTTTATCTTTCCACTAAACACATAGTATTCACTTACTGCATTTTATTTCTATACAAATCATTTTCTATGACTTAAAACTCAAAAGATCCCACAAGAATATTTTAAAGTAACACTAAATAACACTAGTAAAATAAAAGATGTCAAAATATATGAAATTGTTTACAAATGGTCAAATCGTATTCCTTCACATTGAAACCATGAGGGAGAATCCTGGAAAAGAATAAGAAACTATACAAGATGATCAGAAGTCAAAACATGACTCCTTGTGTTTTATTTGTAACATTTTTAAAAGTGTATTTTTCTTTTCTGTAAGTAGTTGTACAAAGGAGTTGCCATTCAAGAGAGTTTATGAATGCAGTGCTTTTTGATCAATATCGCCACTTTTAACATTCTCACCTGTCCCTATCCCCTTCCCTCACTTTTCTTAATTTTTAGGTTATAAATTGAAAATTTTTCCATTTGACAAAATGATATATATATATATATTTATGTAGTGCATTTTGATCTATGTCTTAATTTCAACATCTTCACCTCCCTTCCCACCTATCCCCTTCCTTGTGTTTCTCAGTTCTGTGGCATATACATTCTTACCTGCATCTCATTTCCTGTTCATTCTTTTGCCTCTCTCCTCTTGACCACCCCACATGCAACTACCCATATCCTAGTACTCATTTTGTTAGGTTTTGACTTAGTCTTTTTTAAAGAATTATACTACTTATGATCCCCATAGATTCTATTGTACTTTAATCAATTCATCTACAACGACTTGGGTATCACCCATGTGCTTACTGCTAGATTTATTAATGGGCATCTTCCAGTTATCACTAGTGAGGGAAACCATGCAATGTGTGCTTCTCTGGGTATGGCATACTTCACTTAAAATAATCCTCTCCAAGTCATTCCGTTTCCTTATGAATGATGAATATGTCATTCGTTCTCACAGATGAGTAGAATTCCACTCTTGATCCACTTGTTCATTGATTGGCATCTGGGCTTATTCCTTATCTTGGCTGTGGTAAATAATGATGCAATGAAGATGGTTGTGCTGGTAGCTTTAGTGTTTCCTTGTTTGTGATTTATTGGATAAATGTCCAGGAGTAGAATTGCTGGATCGTAGGGAAGCTCTGTGTTTGAAGACCCTCCATACTGCTTTCCAGAGTAGTTGAACAAGCTTCCATTTCTACCAGCAGTGTAATAGAGCTACCTTTTGGCCACATCCATGCCAAACTTTTCTTAGTTTTCTTGGTAGTGGTCATTCTACCTTGGGGGAGGAGGAACTCAATGTTGTTTTAATTTGCATTTCCTTTTAGGCCAAAGTTGATAAATGGGATCACATCAAACTTCAAAGTTCCTGCATGGCAAAGGACATAACTAACAAGTTAAATAGGGAGATTACAGAATGGTAGAAGTTTGTTTGTTTACCAGCTATCCATCAGATAAGGGCTTAATATAAAAATATACATAGAGCTAAAAAACTGAACTCAAAAAATAAACCTTCAACGAAACAGCAACCCAATTAATAAATGGGCTAATGACTTAAAAAAAAAGACTTCTCAGAAGTAAATACTGCCAATAGATGCATGAAGAAATGTTTGACATCTCTGGCCAGAAAGGAAATGCCATGTTTGTTTGTAATGAGTGTGTTCCAAAAGACAACTGGTGGCCAACATGTGGTTCTCAGAAGTCTAATAAAAAAGATACTGCCCTGCAGTTTTGTTCAGAAGAGTAATGTTGCTATGAACACCAGTTATATCGATGACACATGACAGTCGTTAAGTCTGGGTGAGGGTTGCTGCTTGTTTATGGGTATGGGAAAGATTAGAGCCTCTATCAGGGCCCATCCCAATTATTATCTCTTCTCAAAAAGATTTCATTAGTTGGCATGGGATCTTGTACTTGTGAGCTTTTCTGAATCAATTCAATCTGGAGCAAACAGCTTTTGGTACAGCTCACACAGTGGCAAAAACCACACAAGTTTAAGATGTGTAATGCAGTGGTTTGAAAGACACAGTTAACAAAATGATTGACACAATCAAGCCACACCTTCATCAGTTCCAATAGTTTCATTTGTGTGTGTGTGTGTAATGTTTTAGCATCTCTTGTCTTAGCAAGTTTCACAATCCATACAATAGCTATACCTTCTGAGATAGAAATAGCTCTGTCTTTTAATCCAATATGATATAATTGTTCAAAGACTTAACTTGATTAAAGACAAAGAGATGGAATTCACGTCACACCAAGAACAATGTCAAGTCAATACAGGACATTTTCTACTTTGCTACATTACTACTTTCTACTGAATTATTTTGCAAGTGTTAGGGCTATGCATTACTTTATGCTTTGTAGACTGCTTTGATTCATTGAATTTTTTTCCTTGTTACACTGAGACAAATTTCCTGAGCTAGAAGGGCAAAAAGATAAATAGTTGGCAGATCATCCGTGGTCATCCCACAATTCCTATTTAAACTATTCAGTCCCTATGATATCTACTCTGTTGTTCTGTTTGGCTTAGAAGTCCCTTGATTCTATGCAAAGAATTGGTACACAGTTCTCTTCAAAATGTGGTCCCAAGGCCAGTTTTATCTCACAGACTGTGGATACTAACTTAACAAGAAAAAAACACTGAGAATGGGCTTTTAGAACTTGCACAGCAATTTGATATCACCAGGACCTTCAGCTGTGACATCTTTGGACTCTCTCATTTAGAAACTAGCTCAGGTGTTATCAAACCATAGGTTTGATAGGTTTGATGGCAGGAGTGGTATTATCCAACTATGCACCAGTCTTAGAGCTGAACTGCACGTGTCTGCAGTGGGCTGGCGAATAGAAAGCAAAGAGTATTATTGTCCCTCACAGATCACATGGGAAGAATGAACACACCATTTGTGAAGATTGTATCATGGCTCCCTTTCTTCCATTTTGTATTGTTTTTACAAGAAGAACACCACTGTCATCATTTCATTCCATCGATATTCTGATGCTTGTCCTCCCTCCCCGACTTGTTTCTGCTAAAAAAAATTAAACAATTGTACACTTAAATTCTACAGTGCTAGTGGACTGATTTCTGTTGAAATGGCTCTTACTCCAGTAGTTACTCTTTCATGTTCAGCCTCGTTTTCTGATTCTTGGAGGCATGAAAATGTCTTCAAAACAGGTGTTTCCCAACCGATCCTTTACACATACATTCCTTGCTTTCTGCTTTGGTCCCGCCTGAGCTGAAGGTGTTATTTCCATGTCTACCCCGGGCCCCATTGTTCGTCACCTGTGCTGCAATCTTTTCCTTTTCCTTTTTTTACTCTTCAAACCTCTTTGCCACTTTATCTAACTGTTCCCTTCTCCAATCTTGAGATTATCTGTGTAGACTCGCTTCACCCTTTTCCTAACTTAACCATCCTTGTCATTTAAATCTTAGTTTAAACATCATTTCTTTGATGCTTTGCTTACTCCTCCATGGTGGACAAAGTCATTCCTCTGCCCTCTTTGAGTACTGGCAAGTGGTTAGTTCCTTTGGAGCGTTTAGACAGTTTTCATTTGCTACTAATAAATTTCCCAGAGGCCTTTCAAAATCTCTGAGTCAATCATTCAAATCATTCTGCTGCATCTACCTTTTGTATGTACGTGTTCAAATGCATGTGAGCATACATGTGCATGGGTGCACGCATCTCTGCATTCATGCATGTGTGTGTGCATGTGTGCTAGTGCATGTGTGTTCATGTGCATGTGTGTGTCTGTGTATGTGTGCGTGTGTGTGTGCATGTGAGTGTGTGTGTGTGTGTGTGTGTGTGTGCTTGAAGAGAAATGCAAACATGTCTACAGTTCTCCACAGCTTTTCTTCTCTCAGTGGATTTTGGGAGAAGTTCCTGGTTTTATTTTCTCAACCACTAGTAGAATTTAACAGCTACTAGTGGCATTGTCTTTCTTTTCACTGATTTTAAGGACTTGGTCAATCAAATTTAAAGTGTATGGCTTTGTTCTTCATAGGATGATTGAATTTAATTAGAGGATAGATTTAGGCAAGTAATTCAACCCTCAGAATATCTGATTACTTACATAGAAACTTTTCCCCAAAGTTTATGTCATACAACTTTTTGTGAAGCTTATAAATTTACATTCATATATCATGCATCATTTAGCATACAGCTGAGGTATTATTGTTATTATATTATTAATAAGAAGCCCCCAAAACCATAATTTGCAACCTTGTAATTTATGAGGAAGGAATACTTCTGGTTAGAATCCAAAGAAACTGGAGTTTGGTAATAATAATTAAAAATTTAATATTATCACTACTATATTTTACTAAGAAGTAAAAATGAAGGTAGGGTAATAAATTTGAATTTATTTTGTTCTAGAATGCCAGGAAATTGGCTCTCCTTTGGAGCAATTAATTATAGGATTAAAATAAATGTTTAAACAATTATGGAAATGAAAGCATGCTTTTTTATGCACAATATTACTGAAGTGAAATGCATGTGATTTACAGAGTATTGTTGCATTCTGTATTACGTAGTAAGCATTCTTTTTGTTTAGCTCTTGTGAAACTTTAACAGGTTTACTTCAATCTATTTTTAGCCAGTTAGTTGAATGATTCCTAATCCTTGAGTTGGCAAAATCTCTAATGTGTGTGGCTCTCACAAACACCCCAAACACACACTTCCCACACAAACACACACCGCACAAATACAAACACCTCATATAAATACACACATACCTCCCCACAAATACCCCAAACACACATTCTTCACACAGGTTTACATTACACAAATATAAACAACTTACACATAAACACACACACACACATAGGCACACAACCCCACAAACACCACAGATACATCCTGTCCCCCTCCCCCCCCAGACACATAGACCCTTTCCACACATACATACAAACACAGACATAAGCACACACACACACACACACACACACACACGCACATAAAGTGGGTAATGTTATCAATGGAAGCAACTAGGTCAGAATTAAAATCACTTGATTGCTAAATGTTATGCGTTTTGTAAGAAAGATACCCTTCTCATAGAATCAACCGCTCTTGCTTACAAAAGCAATCTATTAGGCAAAGGATAAGTGAGAAACACCACAGTCATGATTTTTCCAGGTACTTTATGTAACAACCTTTTTGCTTTTAAGATGAAACTTATTTACATTAACCCTATTTACAAGATCTTTCCCAAGGGACATTTGATTTCTTTGAATCAAGAGCTCAGGACTGGACTGGTTTAGTTGCATGGCTGCCTGCTTTCCAAAGGCCTGTTACCTAGCAACTGGGCGGAGAAGCCTTCTAGCAGGGCAGAACGCACAGAACTTGGGAAATACGATGACAACGCAGACAACGGGAAACATTTCCTGACTTACTAAAGCATAAGGATAGCTTTTATTTTCCTTGAAGCAAAAGGGACAGACATACTTATTATTTCATACCTATGGATTTAGTTTTTATAACCGTCGTGTTGAAATGTACAGATTTCTATGGATACACATTGCCACAGATAAGAATCTAAAAATCGCATCCTCTGGAGCTCTTTGTGTTCATGGTGGCAGATAAAGGGACTGGTGGGTCACACCACTGTAGAGGTGTCGGGCCCATGTCTGGGTCTGGGTGAAGGACATTGCGGTGAGAGCACAGCGTGGCAAAACCATTCATGTCATCTCTAGGAAACAGAACAGAGGAAAAGGACAAAAGGGCCAGGGTCTTACAGTCCCCTCCAAGGCGGCCTTCCCCATGACCTAAAGACCTCTCTCCGGCCCAATTCCTAAGCCTTCTGCCACCTTCCCAGCATGCGGAGCTGCCACCCAGCCTCTGACACACAGGGCTGCGGGGGCATTCGATGATCTAAGCCATGGAACACTCATTTCCTTGCTTGTTCACATGCATTGAGGTGTACATTTTAGTATTTGTATAATAGTCATTTTACAGACATGGGATTCGGTTTTAACTGTACAACAATGGAACGTTTTATTTGCCACTCCCATTTCACTTTTTTTTTTTTGTGACAATACTAAGGTTTGTCCTCAGTCTCATACTTAGTGAAACAGGTGATCTACCAGTTGAGGTATGGCCCATGCCCTTTTAGCTTTGGTTCCTTTTAAATAGGGTCTTGCTTTTTTGCCCAGACTGTCCAGGATCAGCACAATCCTCTTATGTGTGCTTTCTGCTGTGGCAAGGATGACAGATGTGTACCATTACACACATATGTTTTATTGTTGTTGCGATGGATGTGTTATAGACTTTTTCCCTAGCCTGGCCTTGACCCACACCAGCCTCTCGGTCTCCTCCTCTGACCACGCAGGAATATAGGCATGAGCCGGCATTCCTGGTTTGCCACTTCCATTTCGAGAATGCAGTATTGTCATTGTTCCAAGTTAGCTCATTGAAATCTACTTTTCATTTTCACAAATTCCTTGTTATGATGAACCATAATATTTGTTTAGAATTCTGATCAGAACTTTGTACTCATTGTCTGTGCACTCCTCCACACAACCTTATAAATGCCATTAACGTATGAAACTGTAACCTCTCTGTACATCACTTTGACAATAAAGAAGAAAAAAAGAGATAAATGTCATTGCTGCTCAAATTTCAGAATGGAAGTAAGTTAGGTTTGGAGCAATGAAGAAATTTATCTGCCTCCTGTCACGTTCAGTTTCAGTGCTACTTGATCTTGTGTTTTGCATTATCAGACAGTAACAGGGGAGAAAAACCCAAATCAAACTAGAAATTTTAAAAGGATAAGAAGGAAACACAAGATTAAATATTTGCAATTTGGGAACAGGAAATGCTTTCTTCCAGAGGGGAAAAATAACTAGAAGCCCTAAGAACAAATTGGACAGATTTTCTATTTGATAATGAGTTATCTTTGTTTGCATCATCAAAGCTTGGCTGTGACCATATATGGTGTCAGCAGTAAGAAAAAAAAAGATTTAGAAAAAGTGGCTTTATCTTTCCAAAAAAGTAGTAAAAATTGCACATTCCTTCCCATGGCTAATCTCACAAATCCAGTCATGTGATTACATGTATTTAAAGGGAAGCTGGAAAAAATAATTTCTAATTTCTGCCAGAGCAGCCAGACGTCCATCGAAATGGTTGGGGAAGAGAAACATAGGAGTCTCCGTTACTGATGGGAAGGGAGAACAGGGTATTGGATAAGGTAATAGTTTCAGCCAGAGTTCAACATTAATATTGCACTTAATGGAGACTATACTGCAGACTCTTATTTATCACTCCTCTCTAATACTCCAGAACCCCATCAAAAAATGCAGCCACAGCTAGTGCCAGTGGCTCACGCCTGTAATCCTTGCCACTCAGGAGGCTGAGATCCAAAGAGTGTGGTTTGAATCAGCCTGGGCAGGAAAGTCCAGGAGAGTCTCATCTCCAATTAACCGGGAGCAAACTGGAAGTGCTTCCGTGGCTCAAAGAATACTAACTTTGAGAAAGAAGTGTAGGGGTCATGCTCAGGACCTGAGTTCAAGCCCCATAACTGACCAAAAAAGAAAGGAGGGAAGAAAGATGGAAGAAAGAAAGGAAAGAAAGAAGGAAAGAAAGGGAGGGAGGGAAGGAGAGAGAGGAAAAAGAAAGAAAAGAAGGAAGGAAGGGGAAGGAAGGAAGAAAAGGAAGGAAGGAAGGAAGAAAGGAAAGAAGGAAGGAAGGAAGGAAGGAAGGAAGGAAGGAAGGAAGGAAGGAAGGAAGGAAGGAAGGAAGGAAGGAAGGAAGGACGTCTGAAAGAAATGCAGCCAGGGGAGTCATAGGTGTCTGATGAATGTGATTCCCCCTAAAGTGAAAACATAAAGTGGTCCTTGCTACAGCCGTTTGGCAGGCATAGCAAGAGTAGAGATGGCTCACTTAGGAACTGTGACAGGGAGGGAGGTGACAAAGCCACCGTGGTTCAAGGCACGGGGCGTCCCTCCCACAGATGGAGGGACCCGTGCAGCCCTGCAGGGAAGTTGTCAAGTGATACCCCCTTCCTCAGGTGGAAAGTGACTCCTTCGTCTAGTCATTCACAGGGCGTCTGCTCAACAGTTGTAGCTGCTACTGAAGTGGAAGCTGTGGTGTAATTTGTCCAGTCTTTTGGAAGCGTCTGTAGCTGCCCTTCTCGTCGTTTGCTAAGCACTGCCTTAAACCCTGTTTATCACTTGGCTTTTGTTGCCATCCTTTTTGAATCCAAGGAGCCTTGTGTTCTGAAAAACATCGAGTTTGGGTGGGAAGAGAGCACAGTGCTTGGATTTGATCCGTGTCACAGCTCAGGCCTATTTGGTCTGGCTGCAAAGTCCTAAAGGGGGGACTGGGGTTGGGGAGCAGGATGGCTCTGACGCCGGCTCTGCCAGGAAGTGTCACCTCCTACTACTTAGATTCAGATCATTTTCTTTTATTTTTCCAGCTCTGCAGGTGTCCAGGTTTCTAGACCCTTGAATAGATTTCTGATTGCAAGCGAGGGCCTGCTGAAGTAAGAGGATTCTGTGTTTGCTGAAGCGATCGATTCTTACCTCTGACTATTGATTAAACTTGCTTGTCAGAAGTAGCATCTAGTCAAATCTACTTCCCTTGTCTTCTTAGCATTGACTTCCAGACATTTTAATGTGACTCATGGAAATGGAGCAAACAGGTAAAGGATTATTGGAAACGTCCCATTTCTAACCTCATCCTCCCTATTCACATTTATTGCACTCAGAAAAGTAGGGCTATAGGAAGGAAAACGTAAGTCTCAATCTTCCATAAAACATATCATATCCACTTGTGAGCCAGCATTTGTCCTTGTGGTCTTCCTTCTCTTGCAATTACCTGTGAGAAATTTTTACAGCAGTAGGTCTGAAAGAGTGCATGGGCAGGCGGAATATTTTGGTTACAAGCCTTTCTCCAATCCTAACTCTCTAGAAATGACATTTTTTGGACTCCAGAGTATGTCCTGTATGTTTTAGGGCTTTTGAAAAGTCATTAAGTCCACTTGGCTGAGATTAAGCAGTGCTGTCCTAAAGGACTGCTCAGTGACTATGGAAACATCAATCCCAGTCCAATACTGTAGCCATAAACCACAGTTGTTAGGGGCACTTAAATTGTGGGTAGATTGAATTGTGGGCAGACTGTCTTCCACTGTAATTTATTAAGTAGGTGGATGTGGTTAGTGGGTTCTTTAAGTTAGACAACACCATTTTTGGAGGACTGTGGTTGTAGAAGGCTGGAGACTTGAAAACATAAAGGTGCACTAAGAAGAAAACATAAAGGTGCATCTGCTTAGGTGAGAGGCTGAGTTTGAGGCACAGTCCCTGATTCTTCAGCATTAATTCCAAAACCCACCCTCCACCCCCCCCAAAAAAAAACCACCGAAAAAAAAGAAAACATATTGTATTCTTGTTGGTAGAAAAATATGAGCTTGACATAAATTCTTTGGCAGCAAGTCCCTGCACAGAACTACCATGGAATAATTTAATCTTTTATTTATCTTTTCTACTTAGTATAAAGATTCACACATCAAAGTGAAAAATAGTAGTGTTTTTAAGATCAGATTGTTCCCTGGATGTATTTTATGAACAGGTCAAAATGAAAATCCTTTGTACGTCTAATGAGTGCTAATAAAAATGGGCAAATAAATTATTGTCCACTTTGGTATTTGATCCTTGGGAATTATGTCTGAGGACTGGAAAGTTTGAGAGAGGCTTCCAGGGAGGGGGTGTGGATAGTGTTCTTGATTGATGAGCTCGCTCTCATGGGACACTGGGGAATAAACAGTTTCAGGGTTTTTGTTGGTTTATAGTCCACGAGGATCAAGCCTGAGGCTTTGCATGTATTCTCCAATAGTCTATCATGAGCTAGATCCTCAGCCTGGATATTTTTAGTTTTTAAAGTTCAGGCTAAGGATTAGAGGTGAATATGAGAAAAAAAAGGTACTTAAAGGAAAGAAGTATTTAAATGTGCTAGAGAAGTGTGGAGACAGAACGTTTCTAAATTTACAGTTTGTGTTTCAGATCTTTGTTGTATAAGCTAATCAATTCGACTATTCAGTTGGATTTTTCTATCCTTACTCTTTTAGTTTTCCTGCTACCCATGGAGATTTAATATACTTTAAATTCATTTTCCTCTACCAATGGTTGTACAAAAGGCTGACAATTGCCACGTCCAGTAATGTGTACAGTGAGTGAGCAACTCCTGACCAGAGTCATCGCTTCTTTCCAGCATTATTCCTCCTACCCCTCAGCTATCATATCAGGTTTTCCATTTCCTTTCTCACATATACACATTAATGTGTATTACTGTGTATTAATGTGTGTTACTGTGTTTTCACCCATCTTTCAGCTGTCCAGTATTCATGTTCTTCAACTGTCTGCTAATTGCTCATGGAGTTTACAGTAGGCAGAAAACTTTAGTCCAGTTGGTCATGTGTAGAAGATGGTGCACCTGTGTGTTCACCTGGGAGATTGTATTTTAGGTCTAAGATTCATCTTCTTGATGGAGAATTCATTTTATTCATATGAAGTGACTTTTGTCTCTGTATAGTGTTGGCTCCTATTTTACCACCTTGGCAAGGAGAAGAGCTACTCCTGCCTGTTTCCATGATCTGTTCTCTTGCTAGAGTCTTTTCTACAGCCTTTCATCATGAGCCACTATTTGTTTTTTGTCAGATGAGATTTTGTAGACAACAGATGGTAGGGTCTTGCCTTCTGATCCAACTTCCCTTTTAATTGGGGAATTAGTTCATTGATACTGTTAAAGTTAAAAGGTGTGTAGCAATTTGTGCCATTTAAAACATCTTCAATGTTATATTCTTTCCTGTTTTCTTCCCTTTTTTTCATACTTATGTGTGTGTGCTCTTACTTTTTGAGTGTGAAGGTTATCTTTGACAATCTTCTATAGTGCTGGTTTAGTGGTAATAAATTCTTTTAACATTTGTTTGTCATAGAATATTTTTATTTGCCCCTCTGATGCCAAATACGCTTTGTCAAATGAAAAGCCTAGTGATTTTATTTTTAACTTAATAAGGAATTTCTTAACAATTTATTCTATTGATGTGATGCCTTCCTTTACAGCACTTCTCTTAATATTTTGGAGTGGATTTCAGATTAAATAGAACTATTCATACACCTAGATTTAACTAATGTAGTACCCAAATTATAACATGAAGAACAATGCCAAGTAAAATAATGAGACATGTTTGTTAATACCCAGAAGAATTACAGTAGAAGGGGGAAGACACACCTCAAACTATGCAAAGGATAGAAGCTGACATTAATAATATACACTAAGCAAAGTATCTTAAACTTTTACCAGTGAGCTACGTGCAATAATGAACGGAATAAAGAAAAGTTTAAACAGCACTTGTGGCCCTAAAAAAATTCAGAACATGACTCTCTGAAATGATGAAAAGACTGTCCTGTGTTCATGTGGAAAATTACTAACTCTAATGGTAGTTTATGTAAGTGCCTTTTTATTGAGGGGCCAATGAATTCTACAAAAATCTTACCTAAAGAAGAACAAAAGACATATAAATAGAAAACTAGGTACCTGGAGTAGACTTACCTTTTCTTCCCCTCCAGTCCCTGTTGATTGAATTAGTGGTTGTTTCTTTTAAACTAGCCATATTCTATGTGCGTGTGTGACAGTGGAGACACGGAGACAGTGGGGAGGGGTGAGGTGGAGAGAGAAGGTGGAGAATGACAGACGGGGGCATTGATCAAGATGCACTGCACTCAGACGCTGACTTGAAACACTTCTGTACAACTACATAAAGATAAGAAAGTAACTTAAAAAATCCTCCAGGGTGATATAATTCTCCCCAAACTATCTACTCTCAACTTCAGATATGTAGCTCCAGAAAAAGAGCCAATATTTTTCTTTTAGCTATTGAAGGCAAATATTCCAGGACTTTTACAAAGGTCACAGAGCTACATTCGTTCATGTCCTCCAAGTAAACCACCTGTCCTGCACAATACTGGTAGAGAAAGTTAATCATCCCATGTGGTATTATATATGTGGTAATCAGCCTTCCAAATTTGCTGTTACAAAGATCTGCCTTATGTTGTGTTATAATAAATGTACATATTTTTTCTCAGATTGTATGTTCCAATTTTGGGGCTGAAAGTTATGAGTCCCCTGTGGAATCCTAGCATAGGAGTCTCAAGTAAGAGCATTCTGCTTAGCAGCTTTGTTGCATTATGTTCACAGATGAGGCATACACATTCAACAATTATCTTGAGAAATATTGAAATGCTGGTTTTAATGCACTGCTCTTTTAAAATTCAGTACACTTCATTTGCTTGCTTATCCTGTAAAACATCAGATGAGATGGCTATGTAATTTTAAATTTTCTTTAAAGATCATATGATATATTGACCAAAAGATATGTGTGTGTGTGTGTGTGTGTGTGTGTGTGTGTGTGTGTGTGTGCATGGGTGGAGGAGAGAGAAAAGAAGAGGAGAGACAGTGAAGAATAATTATCAGGAGATTCTAATATACTTTCCACTTCAGTTTATTTTATTTGAGCTTAAATCCTGAAGTATAAATGTTGCATGTAATTTCTTCCACAAAATGTGAATGAGAAAATTAAAACAATAAAGCACTTAAATAAAGCAAAAAAAAACAACACAATGGGGTCTATCGTGTGATAAACAGTATTCAAAATAAGACTAAGGTCAAAATTTATACAGAGTATTTGTTCACCTGCTTCCTAAGTAACATTTTTGTGTTTCAGAATCTTAAATTTTGTGGTATTTGTTATTGTTTCCTAGATTTCTCTCACTGGCTCCTCCAATCTTCCACTGCTTACTGTAGCTAAAATTGCTGTTTGCTACCTAAGATAATGTGTTTTCCTTAGAATCTTAACAGTGCCTTTATTTCTAACACCAGTCATAATTTCTCCATTGGGAAAGGAGGTTTTCATTCCTGCTTTCAAAATAAACAAGTCCTTATTCCCTTCTCTTAAAATGATGTCTGTGGCAAATCCAGCGCTGACAGCTTGAGTTCGCTTTCCCACGTGGGCGGTGGGCTCTGACCCTGCGGGTGGGGCCCGTACCCCTACCTGCTATCATCTTAGTACATTCTATTGCTTTTATATAAGTGCATTTTGGTCACCATTTATTCTTTCCTGGCTGAACCTTGTTGTACATTGAGTTCGTGAAATCTTAGTCCTGCAAATTCAAATGTGCTTTCAATTCTAGTGTATTTATGGCATTAGTTTTTGTTGATTGATGTCACAGTTTTTCCATCAGATGAACCCTCTTATCTCTAGACTCGGCTAATGTGCTTTGACATAACTTTTAATAATTATGAAGGCTGAAGCTACATGGTTATGCTTGTAGAAAGTTAGTACCATCGGACTTCCTACCTTAGAGTGTTCAGGACTAGAGAAAGCTTTATGCTTTCTTTGTGGAGTGAGGCAGAGGAAAATTTAGTACTTAATCAGAGATCCCCATGTTAAAGGGAGAATTAGGAGAATGCCCCCATTTCCTCCCCAGCCCAGCCGCGTAGCACAGTCTCTTATTGCTAATGTAAAGCGACCTCTAAATCAAGTGTGTTTATAGGGAGACGTCTGTAACTCATTCATTATGTTTTATTTCAATATCATCCTTTCCCATGGCAAGCCATTCTAATTAGCCTGTTTTATTTCACACAGATCATGTTGTTTGTGAAGAAGAGTTTAAGTACGCCATGTTAGCTTTAAACTGTGTATGCCCAGCCACGTCTACTCTTATTACACTACTGGTTCATACCTCTAGAGGGCAGTAAGTATATTTTTTCCTCCGAGATAACTTTTAAATTATATAAACATAAGTAAAATTTATTGATGTGTACTTATCTTCCACCGATGCCTATTGCGTGTTGAAGGGATTCTAGGGGAGTAAATTGACTGTCATTTGCTGTCCTGTTTCAGTCATCTTTGAGATACCTTGTTGCATGACAAATTCTGTGTGTCATTTCTTCAGCCTAGAGTAATATCATGGTTTCTATTTTTCAAGATTAATATTCAATAAGGTACATATAATTTTAAAAACAGGATCCTGACCATCACTGGTATAGGATCATAAAAATAAATATTTTCCTAAGGTAAGTTTCTATCCTAAAGCCTTATGATGCAATAAAATTCAAATTTTAGTTTTGTGATTTTATGTAACATTCATTTCAAGATAGAAAAGACAAAGCAATATTACCAGAACCATCTTTTGTTCTTATTTAAATGAGTTTTATAAAATGCAGCTTTTGTTTAAACTTGGATGGTGAAGGAAATACTGGGGAGTGAACTTAGCTACTGCTTTTACTTAAAGAGACCAGTGTTTCACTCAGTTTTATACCTTCTCAAATTCCTCACTGAACACTGCAGGCAAAATATTGAATTTCTAAGGACATACGATTGTGAGCATGCGTTTATGATCATTCAAATTTGGAAAGTTAATTGATGAGAATCATTAGATGAACTGGAAAAACAAATCCTGGACAAGCAAAATTTTTTCTTGGGATTTATATAAGGTAGAATAAATTGCTAATATAAAACCAATAAATGCCCAGTGGTATTTCAAAGTAGATGATAAGCTCTTGCCTCCGATTGTGTTTCTGTCCTGTGGAGATGGTGAGGATTGCTCAGGAGTGAGTTTCTCCCGTTCTTAATGGAGGTATTTTTGTTCCGTACATTCACAATAATTTAATCTGTTAAATGGGAAGGGCATAACGGGAATATGAATGAAACAGTTTCTTTTAAAAAAAACCAACTCTCAGAATTTTGTGGCAATTAAATTAAGTACTAAAACTTTATTTAGACATGAGTTGACAGAATGGAGAATTCTTAACTTCTATGTTGAACATCCAGTCTGATTTGCTGTTGTACATTCAGCTAATACCTCAAGGTACACTGGTTGTTATATAATGCAGCACAAAGCTCAGACTCAAGGTAAACTACCTATGCAACTCCTAGTAAATAACATTTGTTGATATAGTATGTTCCCTGGTTGTGCCCGAGGTAAACTGAGAAGGAAATTCCCTTTCAAAACCGAAAAATTGTTTCACAACTAGGTCACAATAAATTTTGTAGTCCACCATTACTTTCTTTGTTAAAGCTTGAGATTTAATTCACAAACCACCCACTTTACCCAAAAAATGCATATTACCACTTCATAATTGCAGAGCACCATGAAAAAAAAAATTCTAGCCATGAACAGCCACACTGCAAGTACAGTGCCTTATTCCTTTTGACTCTGGGCAGTTACAAAACTCCATCCAGTCTTGTAGGCTTGCCAGTTTCGTACATTCTCTATAAATGGAATCACAAAATGATGCGTTTGCCTGGTCTGGTATCTCTAGCTTGACATACACACCCAAAGTTCATATATGATCTACTATGCGTTGTACTGCACTCATTTTCACAACTGGTTATTGGTCGATAGTGGGATATACCACACTTCATTTTCCGACCATCACTACCTGGTATTTGGGTTGTTTTTCACATGGAAAATGCAGACATCAGCATGTAAAAGTTCTTGTGTGGGTGGATGCTATTGTGGCTGGGTATGCGCATCTACAAGTGGAAGGGGTTGATCATATGATTGCTCTGTAATCCTTTCTTTAGGGACTTAATGCATTGTCAAGATAGGCTGCCATCTTTAATTTTTAACAACAGTGTATCTGGTTCCCAATCACAGCAGCCATGTTGATTTAATTTTTAATACTGCTTTAACCCTTTAATAGTACTTTAATACCTTGTGTACTTACCCTTGTGTGCATGAAGTGATATCTTACCATGTCTTAATACACTGAGCACTATTTTATATATCTATTGGTCCACAAAGAAGATATAATTCTGTGTCTTCTTTGAATGAAAACATACTCAGATCATTTGCCTTTTTTCCATCTTTGATTACTGAATTATAAAATAATATATTCTGGACACAAATATCGTCTCAGAGATAAACCATCACTTGAATACTAATAACCATCCAAACAGGAGATCAGTTAATTTAACATTTCTAACATACTTCATTAAGTGTGTTATTTGACTAAAATAAGTACGTGTAAATGTGTGCACTTGCACGAGTGCATGCACGCACCCAACCTTGTGCCTAACTGAGGGCTAGGGCGCTGTCCCTGAGCTGCTTTTGCTTAAGTCTAGCACTCTACCACTTGAGCTACAGCCTCACTTCCAGCTTTTCAATGGTTAATTGGAGATAAGAGTTGCATGAACTTTTCCACCTAGGCTGGCTTCGAAGTGAGATCTTCATATCTTAGCCATCTCAGTAGCTAGGCTTGATTACCATTGTGAGCCACTGGTGCCTGCCTCTAAAGTATTATTTTTTAATCAAAGCTTTTCTTTTATGCATTAATTGAGTAGATAGTCAAGACTCCCTTATGAACAGATTGTTTATACTTTTACCTTTGAGCATCAGTAGAAATTTAAAAAGCTCCAATATATCAATTTAATAATAGAGAACAAACTTGGAAACTGAATTAAGTAGTATGATGGGAAATAGCACTGACAAGTCTGGGCATTGTTATATGCAGGCATTAGAAGACTGCTAATTAAAAAATGAGGCAATGAAATAGTATTAGAAATCTCTCTCTTAAAAGTTGTAAGATTACCATTCCACTCTATAAGAAATGATTGCTTTATGTATAAGAATTGATAGTCACAGGCCACGTCTACCTTATTTTTGATACAAAGTGTAGAAAAGAAGATATACTCTGAAGTGAACAAACCCAGCAGTAGACAAATTTAAGAAGCGTTTTGAAGCAGAGTGTATAGTTATTTGAAGAAATGATAACCATTCGTTCAGGAATGAAATAGACCAACAGCAGTCCTTGGCTAGCCAAAGGTCACCTCAGTAAGGGACAGAACTGCTTTCTGGTCACAGTAGGGTCTCCATTGAGTTGCAGAATTAGACAGCTTCATCCCCTCCCAAATATCTTCATCCTTCTACTCTGCCTCGCCTTTCTGTATTTGGACAGCGACTCACGACGAAGACACTCATGCTAAGGATGAATTGCCAGCCTTGAGCTTGTCTAAGAGGAATAAGTAATATAATAGACATGTGTTTATATTCCAAATCTGTTTTGAATTTGGGGTCTTTCAGCTTATCCAATATTCTGGCCTCCCTGGTAGCGCTCCTCTGCTTCTACATTTTCTTTCCCTATGTGCTTCTATGTGTCTTTCAGTTCTAGATGAGCTCCAAACACGAGTGGCCTCTCACACACGTGTTTCTGTTACTCACTGGGAGTTCATCCTTTTCTTTAAAGCCTCATTACTCTCACCTCATGACTGAGGTCTCCATACATTCTGACTCTCCAATGCTTGTGGCATGGGAAAATCTTATTTTTAACTGTATTAGTTTGTTTCTTTGGCAATTATTTTAAAAATATAAGGAAGGATAAGCTTACTCCTTAGATAAAATGACTGTAATGCTTTGAATATAGACTCTGATGGTTTTAAAAATGAAATTCCAGACCTCCTGGTCAGTTCAGTGGTCCCAACTTGGTGACATTTTGCTCTCATCAAAGCTGTAAAATGTTAGAAATTCATGTGCATTCATTCTTTCTTTTATTCCTATCCTCCTTCTTTTTTCCCCCTCTCCTTCTTTCAGTGCTGAGAATCGAACCCAGGGAAATGGTGTGGCTAGGCAAGCACTCAACCACTGAGCAGTATCTTTAGTCATCTTCTATTTGTTTCAACAAAACTATTATTATTATTATTATTTCAGATATGACTTTCTGGTCTAAGCATTAATCATTGAGAAAGTAAAGAAAAATAGAACAAAATACTGCAAAGTAAGAATTGTAGAATGTGACCTTTGACTAGAAAAAACAAGAAGAAAATCTCCTCGTAGTCTGCATCTGAAAATAGGAAAGCCTAAGATACATAGCTGGGCAGAGAGGAAAAGGAGCTTGCCACTGGTGTGCTTGCTGTCCAATGAGGTGGTGGGAGCTACCGGCACTCTGAGCTCCTATGCACGGTTGGTTGTTGGTCCCACACAGGAGAAAATAGAAGCCCTGATGACTTGGGACCTAGGACCTCTGGGAAAATTTCCTTGGAACCAGGTGGAAAAGGAAAAAAAAAAAAAAAAGGAAAGCATTCATAGTACACTTGTTACTTTAGTTTCTGAGTCATAACATTTGTAATAAGATTCCAGGTTTTGTTTTTGAAAAGTCGTATTAAACTTCACAGCTCAAGTAATGGTGCTAGATATGCACCTTAGTTGTTAAACTCTTGCCTACCATACACAAGGACTTAGATTTAAAACCAAAATCAATATTGTCATTATGTAAGAACTATGCTGCAGATAAACTAGAATCTTCTCATTTTCATAATGCTATGTTTGCACCAATATGCTTAACTTCTGAATTTTTTTGCCTGGCTGGCCTTGAACCATGATCCTGTGAGCTCAGCCCCCTGCCTAGTTAGTTTTACAGTAGTGAACCACCAATGCCTGGCTCACACTGTTTTGCTAAATGAAATATAAAGCACAACACCAGATTTTGTAGGACCTCTGTGTTGTTAGAAAAATGTCAGCCATCATGCTAGGTCAGATATTGGATGCTCTCATAAATCAAAATGGTTTCTCCCTCCCTCTCTCTCCTCTCTCTCTCTCTCTCTCTCTCTCTCTCTCTCTCTCCTCTCTCTCTCCCTCCTCCTCCTCCCACCCCCCTCTCTTAATGGAATACAAATCAAGACTATTCAAAATAATTCATGTTGGAGAATTTGCGGTGAGAACAATGAGAATTCCTCAGATGCTAGAAATATCTAGAAGGTGTTACCAAGATTTATTGACTGATTGCATGTGGGGTGAAACTGAAGGAGAGCAGTGTAAGATAACTGGAGTTTATTTGGACTGAGCAATCGGAATTGCTGCAAGTACACTGTAATTCTGTTTAAGGAAGGTTTTTACTTTGGACAAGTTAAGATTAAGATACATTATTAGAATGTTCAAATTTTGATTGTGGTCTAGAGTTAGATATGTACTCGAGATGTAAGTGAAGTGTGAGTTTGATTGCCACCAACACATAAATAATATCTGAAGCTGGTGCAAGTCTGCCGGCGACCTCCCTGAACCTTACGTAAGGCTGCCGTCATAACAGGTGCACTTCTGTCAGGGACTCGCTGTGAATCTGTGTCAGCCAGATTCTCTGCATCAAAATCAATCTTGCAATTTGCTGTCAAATTTGACAGGTTGGAGGTAAGCAGGAGAAGCTTAGAATCTTTTGTGTGAAATATGACAAAGTAAGAAAAATCTCCTTCTCCCCTTATAGTGTATATCTAAATTAGGATGTTTGGGGTCCTATGCCAAACTATAGTAATTATCATCACAGCACAAGAATACGTGTTAACTGCTTTATTTGCTATTTTTGAAGTGATGCTCTTATTGAGCACATAGATATCAATGGCCCTTCAAGTAATAAAAGTCATAATACGTGTCTTCTCCATGGCCACTCCTTGGATTCGCTGTTTTAAGGTTTACAGAATTTAGGATGAAATATATTTTGAAGAAGATGAGTGAGATACCTACAGGGATGTACCTTTTCATTTTCCAGTGCCCAATCATTCAGCCCCAGGATTTGCAGGGAAGAACACCAGGCTGAATTGAAGGAAGGGTGAAAATCATTAGTTTCCTTGAAAGATAAATGTTTTTCACAAACATTTAAAATGTATGTGGAAACGAGGGGCTGGTGGCTTATGTTTGTATTCCTAGTTATTCAGGAGGCTGAGATCTGAAGATCTCAGTTCAAAGCCAGCCGGGGCAGGAAAGTCATGAGACTCTTATCTCCAATTAACAAAAAGCTGGAAGTGGCAATGTGGCTCAAGTGGTAGAGTGCTAGCCTCGAGTAAAAGAGTTCAGGAACAGTGCCCAGGCCCTGAGTTCAAGCCCCAGGACCCTCATGCACACAAACATACACAAGCTTATGTGGAGGAAATGAATATAAATATACAAGAATATAAATAAGAGGACTATTTAAGACTTGTATCCGATGAACATTATTTGGAAATACGGAAGAAATGCAAATTTTTCAAAAGTTGATAGTAGATTTCGATAATGATTACACACTATTGCAAAAGTATATTGAAACAATGTTATTTTACTTTACATTACCAAGAGAAGAAAATGTTAAATACTATTGGGTTAATATTTGATATGGATAGATATTTTAAATGCTTTTAAATAAACAAAAAAGATGCCTGGATAGGATTGAGAGAGATGTGGGGGAGAATGCTGGAAGGATAACACTGATCAATATGCATTGTACTCATAAATTGACATGGTAAATTGAAAATCATTTGCACAACTACTTAAAGATAATTGAAAAGCATTAGCCTAAAGGAATGAATGCTATGTTCTATGAGAGTTCACTGAAAATAAGTAGATGTAAATAGCTTTTATATTCTAGCAGAATCTATTTCAAAAAGTTACAATTTTGTAAATATACTCTTTGGGAGTAATTATTTCATAACAAAGCCTTCATTAACTTACTGAACAAAAATATTATTTTCCTCAATGGGATCCAATAGCAGATCTGGATATTTCTGTGATGTCCTCTTTATAAAAAAGAAAATAAACTTATAAGTGCTAATTATCATTTTTTTGTAGAATCTTTTCAAAGTACTTAGTATCTCACAAATAAAGAAAAAATCAGAATACTGAGTTTATATTTTCCCCTTGATTTTCCAAGTTTTATCAGACAGTTAACAAAATGCAAAGTATCGGTAAAATTATGGGGAAGTGGTCATGTTCAAATTTCTGTAATAAACATTAAAACCTACATGAATTTTAGGATTTCACAAATAATTATTTCACCAGAGATTGCATAACAGTTTTGCAAAATCTGCAAAGCACAGTAGAAAAATGTTATGTCAAAATGCCATGGAACTAGTTTGTGTGTGGTGTATAAATTGTGGTTCTGTAATGACATACAATTGCCCAATTTGTGTTCTACAACTAAATTAACAGTTTGGGATGGGTGTTGACGCCCTTCCTGGAGGACAAAATTGAATACTCAAAGGAAATTGAGAAATGTTAGGTTAAGACTTTTAAAAAATATTTTATTATGCTTAAATAGTTGTCCAAAGGAAAATGCAACAAAACATTTTATAAATACAATGCATCTTGACTGATGTTACTCCTTTAAAGAACGTTTACTTTTTTCTATTTAAATAATTTTAGTCCCACAGAAAAGTTCCAAAAAATAGTCCAGAAATTTGCTACAAACCCTCTCCATGTGCCTTCACTTAACATATCTCTCTCTCTCTCTCTCTCTCTCTATCTATCTATCTATCTCTATCTATCCACCAAGCTACCAAAATTACTCTCATTTCTTGTTATAATAGTTTATAATAGTTTGCAATACAGCTATTGTTTTAAAAATGAAGGAAAAATTCAGAATACATGGTTCATAGTTTTGTCCTTAATTTTCAAAGTGTTGCTGTAGTAGTTACTGTAGTTCTAACAAGTAAGATTATTTTCATTTTTTGGAGCTTCTCCTTTTTAATTTTTAAAGTTACCTTAAACAACTGTACAAGGGGGTCTCAACAAGTCAGTTTATGAGAGCAATGCATTCCTGTCATCATCCTTCCCCACCTCTCCATCCTGACCCAACCTCTTTTTTCTAACTCAGAGCCCTAGCTAATACCCTATCCTATATTTAATTGGTTTTTCCCTTTAGCTTCTTTCAACCATGTGGCAATTTCTGAGATGCCATGTCCACATAAACTTGTGATGTTTTGCTCTCCACACAACACATAAATACGGAAGTAGGAGTGTATGTTCAGGGTAGCTGTCGGAAAGGGATGAAAAAAGTTATTTTTCATGACTCTGAGAGAACTGAGAAGCAATATCACCTCTAAGCAATGAGCACATCTCTTGGTTAGACTGTGATTGTTCAATCTCTCTCTCCACTAAAATAAGCCAGTGTTCCCTCTAGCTTGGGTTAAAACAATGACTAATGCAATGGAGATACCAATATGATCTTGAAAAAATTCTGGGAACAGTCAGTAAGTTAATGAACAAAATACTGAGGGCTTATCTAATGACCTCAAAACCAACCTAAGAGTTGCTAATGATTAAACAAGAACAATTTGACCCATAAGTAATGATAAAATTCAGTTTTTAACCTCTAAACAAAAACTAACAGTATGAATCGATGAAGTGAAAAATAGAGGAAAGATAACTTTTTCTTATTGAAGATTTCTGATCAATAGACCCGATATATTGGCCCATCTACTTGAGAAAGAAAAGCAAAGATCAGAAGCGTTGTGGTTCCAGGCCAGCATGCACAAAATGTCACCAAGACCCCTGCTTTATCAAATAACTAAGCTTGGTGGTGAATAGGTTAAGAGATCGTAGTTCCATACTGGCCCTGTGCAAAACTGTAAGACTTTGCCTGAAAAATAACAAAGCAAAAGGTATTCAGTATGTGGCTCAAGAGGTAGAACACCTACCTAGCAAGCACAATGTCCTAAGTACTAAAAAGAAAGAAAAGGAGAGAGAGAGAGAGAGAGAGAGAGAGAGTAAGAGAGAGAGAGATTAAGTCACCATTAGGCAAGCACCATAAATAGTAAAATTGTGATTCCTTGAATGGGTGCTAATAATTGTGAGTGAAAGTTTGAGGAGAGACATAAAAATTGCATGATTTTAAGGCTACTGCTCAAGATATATAACACCCCTGAGGTGAACAATGTGAGTTCACAGGAGAAACCCAATGGATGCCACCATAGGCAAGAGATCAAAGCAGAAAAGACGTCATCAATATGACATTGCGACACACTGTAACACTAAGAACCCAGCACCGAAGCTTTGCTTTCCTGCCAACATTTTCCAGTCACCTGAGAACATCTACACAACCACCCAATGACTGAGTGGCGTTCTCTTCAAAGTGTGAGAGGAGAGAATGCAAGGAAAGACAAACGCTACATTTTCATTCTCAACATTGCACTCCACTTGTTTCGAGGAAGTTTTAAATATTTTGGCTGCCAGCAAAAGAAAACATATATTTGACTAAAACCAAGACAAAGCAAAATGAAGACAAAGAGCAACTGAAGCACAACTCCAAGGCTTTGGGCCACAAGGTTTCTCCACTGTTTCTCTGAACATTTGGGCAAAGACTTCAGAACAAAAATCAGCCATGAGTCTACCATATCTGTTATGCCCCCAAGTCCTAAAAAGTCTGTACATTTAAACACTGTATGAGAAAAAAATAAAAATTTAATGTCATGCTTTGTTGCCCCGAAAAAAAAAAAGAAACCCACAACAAAGACCATAAAAAACCACTATGGAGGGAAGCAGGAGAAGAGGGAGACAGAAAATTAAAGCGACGTTCTCCCTTTAATCCTCAGCTCCTCATAGAGAGCCCCCTGAATCAGCTGTCGTGTGGGTGGAAGAGAAAATTTTCTCAAAAGTAATAGGGATTATAATTACCATCCTGACTGCCAGAAAGGAAAAGAGAAAAAGGTGGGAGAGTTTGCCCCAAACGAGCTATCTTTAACTCCCCTCGAAGTTTCACACTCACAAAACAGTGACAGGGAAGCATATTTTGTAATCTGGCAAATCCAACTCAGTCCTCCTCCTCCTAGAGGTGGATAAATAGAGGAGAAGAGGCACTTGGACGTCTCCTTAGATGGAATGGAGACATATGCAAATTAATTTTAATATGCTTGATTGCTGCACACCAGCTAATTGTCAGGAGAGGACTTTCGTATGGGTTTCTAAAATCTGAAACTCTATTTCTGGGAATACATTTTTTTCATATTGCTTCAGTGGGTCCCATACAATTGGAATATATATATATATGCTCTATTTCTGTGTGTGTGTGTGTGTGTGTGTGTGTGTGTGTGTGTGTACGTACACGCATGGTTACTTGGAGATAAAAGTCTCAGGGATTTTCCTGCCCGGCCTGGCTTCGAACCCTGATCCTCCCTTCTTCTCATCCTCCTGAATAGGCGAGATTACAAGCGTGAGCCACTTGTGCCTGACTATATTACATTTTTTTTTTCCTCTTTCAGCAGTTGTAGAAACGATTCGCCATATAAGGTGCTATTTTATGAGGACAACGCACCATGGTTGATGTCCCCCCTTCCCCTCCCCCTCCCTCACCCCTGCCAGCCCAACCCCTCCCCTCCATTTACCGGGTTTCATGGGAAGCGCACTAAGTGGCTGCGTTGGCCATAGTCTTCCTTCTGGAACGTCCTCCGGGTGGGCCACGTCGGTTGCTGTAACCCTGCCGCCCTGGTGACCTTCCCTGCGGTAGGGCGGGGTGCGGTAGGGCGGGTGTGCTTTGTCAGGGTGGAAGTGCGTGTGTGCAGCAGTGCTTCCCGCGTCCCCTGTGCTCTCGTGTGTGTAGGCAGAGGCCTTGCTGCCCAGTGGACCCGAGCTGGGGTCATCCTGTGGTCAGCTTCCCACTGAGCCTCAGCCCAGCGCAGCCCCGGGGGTAGGGCGCACCCCTCCTAGGCCGATCCGTCCACCAAACCTCCTTCAGAATTGCCCCGCTGGGACCCTTCTCTGGACGTGCCGTGCAGTTAATCACTCTGGTGTCTTCTCAGATGACCCCAGATGACCTCTGAGGCTTAAATAGTATTCATGAATAAACTCAAGAGAGAGAGAGAGAGAAGAGACAGAGAGGAAATGAGAGGAGGAGGGGGGGAAGGAAAGGAGAGGAGAAGAGAGAGGGGAGAGGAGAGATACACAGTCCATAGATAAATAGATGATACATAATTGATACACAGATGATATATCGATGGTAGATTTTCGTTGCCAAGCTGGTGACTTGTTTGATTGCCTCGACCGTTCGTTTTATCTTGCTCACCAGGGACCGCAGGCCTCTGTTCGGCTAGCTGTAGCTTAGGGAAACGTGGACTTTGTGCTGCTGGGCCTCTGAACCACTTGGCCTTCCTATCCCTGCAGCCTGGCCGCTTTCCCTGCTCTCCAGCCCGTGGGGCGGCTTGCCTGCCTCTGGAACCTGCCCGATCGTTCCCACCGGAATTCCCCAGCCCAGCGCTCTGCTCTACGCTCTGTGCATCTGGCACTGGTGCTGCCACCAAGCATCACAGCAGCTTCGTCAATAGAAATGGGGTTTCTCACACTCCTGAGATGTAGACACCCTCTGTGGACGTGGCTCTCTCCCGTGACGTCTCTCTCCAACTCCCTGTGGCCTCAGATGCTGTTTCCTCTGTGTGCCCATGTCCTGGTGTCCTGTGTGCCCACGCTTCAGCTTCTTTCCAGGACCTATGTCAGATGGGAGCAAGGCTCCCTCCCCGCCTCCATCCTGCTCAGCAGAGTGGCATTGTTACAGGCCCAGCTCCCAATGCCATTGCCTTCTGGGCTCCTAGGCAAGCAGGGGACATGGCATCGTGCTTCAACTTGCTCCTCCTATTACTATTTTCTTTCCCATACACTAATGTGCACTGGAGGTTGGGCCAGGCAGGCATTGTATTATCTGCAGTGACATGTGACCCGAGAAAGAGTTTGCCAAGGCACACTCCTTCAAAGGTCAGCTGGAATGGCGTCCTACCAAGTAAGTGCGTGGTCGCAAGTCTACACAGCTCCTGCCTGAAAGGCTTCTCATGGTCAGCCTTTAATAGCTCAGAATCCCCAACCAAATTAGACCTAAGTATTTCCACTTTACTTTTTTGCAAGCTGTGGGTGCTCTAGTCTCATTTATTTTTACATCCACATCTCCCCTGGTTTTTTGTATATATAGCACCTCCTCCAAATAACACAATCTTAAATAGACTTGGAGCCTCTGCCTTCCCTGTCTTCTTCGATGCCATTCCCTCTGCAGCCCTTGATGACGTTCCTTCTGTCTTCCTAGAAGATTTAGTTATATCAAAACTTCCATGTGCTCTTATTTATTTTTAAACTCCTAACTTAAAGGGACTTCTTCCTTCTGAAAAACTGCGTATCATTTTATTTTTCTGCCGAGACATGTATTGTATGTGGTGTTGTTTTACGTCATTAGGGTTTTTCATTCCCCTACCTAATAGGTGGTAATTTAACTAAATGTAGACTACTATCACATATATATATGTTTTATAATTTTTTTATAAGGGAGACAGTCAATACTCAGTGAAATAAATTAAGGTGATTTTTTTGGAAGGCCCTAGTTCAAAATATTTCATGAGCTCTATTACGTGTATTTGTAATCCCTCTTGGGACTCCGTTGAAATAAGACTGGCAAAATTGAGCCACAGGATTTCACTGTGGAAAATTAAGGGCAAGGGTGAAGGATTTTAATGAATTTCTGGGATGTGAAAAGTAAATAAAAATGTTTCTAGATGAGACTCTCAGACCAGAATGAACCTAGAGAATGATGTGGCAGGCCAGCAGGCCAGCCCCAGCGAGATTCTGGGGAACAAGATCCCTAGAAACAGAGATCACAGAAAGAGTCAATCCCTGTAAGCAGAGCAAGGACGCACCTCTCGTTCATTCACCACAGAGACAATTCCTTGCAATTACATCTAGTCAGAAATTCACTGCTGGGAAAAAAAGAGACAATTTTTCTCAGCCGAAAAAAACAACAACTAGAACTGGCTAGATAGCAGGTCAGTGATTTGGGGGTGGGGTTCAGTCCCCTTGTGGTCCACAGTCAGGAGATGTTAGACTAAACACCCTGACTCTTCCCTGTCTATCCAGTCTTGCATTCCACCAAACCACATTCACAGGGAAAGCAACCTCTGAAATATTCCATGTCCCATCTTCAGAATTCTGGGTAGGAGCCTTGTTTGTTGACCGTCAACATACAAGGTAAAAATGAAGGAAATGTTGATCCATTTCTGGAATTGTCTGGAGCCCATTGGGAAGATTTCATCTTTGTCTAATATTCACCTGTAAAAGATTTTCTTTAGTAATTCAAAGTTACAGCATTTGAAAGGAGAGCTGACTACAAAGACAAAGATGAAACAGTTTTGAAAATTTAACAGAAATTTGGGGGGGGGCATCCTCTTCATTGATTAGAGTTCTGAACCTTCAGATTTGACTACCTGCTTTGCTAGTTTCCAGTATAATGAGGTTCACAAAGGGATTGGGGGTAGTTTGCAGAACCATTAGGTGAACAAATAAGTTAACATCTGTCTAGGCCAAACATGGGTGAACAATTCCTGCTACCACACCAACCTTGAAACCAGGCAAGGGGGTGATGGGCACCCAGCCTCCCTGAACCACGCTTCCTCTTTTGGGCCTGTTGGCACACAGTGGAAATTCCCTGACCTGTCCCTTTCCTCATTTAGTTCACTCCCAAAATAAACTCCTACATATCACTAGTGGAAACTAGGCCACAAGTCAGACCACACAGGGGCAGTGATTCCTGTAAGTAACCACTGAGAAGGGATTCCAGCTAGAAAAATCAGGAATGGAATTTCAACAGGAAACTGGAGGAAAATCCAACATAACAAAAGGAGTAGGATTTGCATGTCTTTCCCCACCCCTGGATGGAAAACAAAAGCAGTCAGAAACTTCAGGAAAAGCACCAGAGGATGAATAAGACATGTCTGAACATTCTGTCCAGAGTAAAGGTCACAGACTTTTCATGTCACTGAACCAAACCACTCCACCAGACAGAACTCAGGCTCAACTCCCATTGCAGTGGCTATAATGTTACTATCTGTAGGTTCTTTACTTTGATTTTGATAGATTTATTTATGGTTAGAAAACAAAAATAAATGCAACTTTTTAACTTTAAGAATATGAAAATGGTACAATTAAAATTAAATCCAATTACAATTAGAATTTGGGAGTAAAACTGAAGATGTAAAGGGAGATACATAGCCAATAATCTGAGCTTATAAAGATGGCAAGGCAAGACTGAAACTGTTGTTAATAAAAGGCATTTTAAACTCTACTATGTTTAAAAAGTAACCAATAGAATTTATGTTGCAACATCACCACCAGTAAGTCAAATTCAGCTAGTAGATCGAATTAGGGCAGGGCACTCCCAAAAGCTCTCTGCTTTCAGTGCTTTGCTTGACCCTGTCTTTCATTGGACAAGACAAGAGCAAGCTTTCCACAAGTCTAGTTATCTGACCTGGCTCCTGGTGTTTGAGCTTGTTCTGAAGACATGGGAGTTGCAGAACATTGTATAAAAGAAATTAAAATCAGTAGTGCGATTATATGATACGCCTAAGGGAAAATCCACTGTGAAGAATACTTGTCTGTCCTACTTCACACTGAAAGAAAAGGTAGATACTAGTAATGAAGGGCCGATGAAATTTGGTAAGAGTAAACCAGAGCTACACTGACATGCTGCACCTTAAACTCAGTTATAAGGGTGTGTTCTAAGTTTGTATTCTTGCTTGAAAATTATCAATGGGGTACTATGCTAAAGTCAGTATTTAAGGCTTACTTATTGCTACACTGTCACCATTCATTCATTCATTCCATAAAGTTGGCTATATGTCCGAGGCTTTTGCATACTTTTGAAAATGCCAACAAAGGGATCATAGTTGCAACGGGATCAGGAGTCGATTGGCTGATCAAGGCGTGGCAGCTCAGGGCGGGACACAATGGGAACGCTGCATGCATACACGCAGATTTAGAACGCTTCATTAGGTTTGCCCGGCTTGGGTTTATTTTAGGAATAACGTTCCACTTCCGCTATGGTCAGATGACTTTTCATTCTTCGAGGAATAAATCAATAGGCGCAGAGAGGAAGCAAACATCTAGTCGGTTCTAAGTATTTCTTTTTTTTTTATTATAAAAGTGATGTACAGAGAGGTTACAGTTTCATACATTAGGCATTGGATAGTTCTAAGTATTTCTTAAAGGACAAAAGAAGTGGCAAATGATCAACTCTGGAACGGCAGCACTGGGAGCTGCTGGAACTCCTCTCTCCATCCATATTAAAAATGGATGGACTACAGCTCTTCTAGAAAGTTCCCTGCGATGCTCTATGCACGTGATGGTGCTGGCACTGAGCTCCCTCGGCAGTTTCCTTAGGACAAGTCCGTGGCCTTAGACCAAGTCGCTGGCATCTAGGGTTAGGGGTTCGTTTTCCCCACTGGTGAGAGAGAATGGAAGGGCAGGGCAGTGTTCAGAGCGCCCAGAGCAGGTTCATTTGGAAGCAGAGGAAAGAGTGAAAGAGACAGCAAAGGAAACAGGGAATGGCTTCCTTACACACAGCAGGGTGGGAGGGGGTCCCGTGGGAGGGGGTCCCCAGATCGGTGGGGCCTTGGGTTCAACACCCTCTGCCTGCTATAGATAGAGCCTCTTGTCGCCTCCCCCTCGGTGCGTGTCCCTGGCCTGATTGGCCGAGGGTGGACGTGTGCTCTGAGGGTATGTCGTGATTGGTTTCCCCATCTCCTCTAAGGCCTTGCCAAATCCCCTCCCCTCCCCGTAGTCCCTGTGGGAGCCAGCCCTGGCCACGGTCTTCAATTTAGGCATGGGCCTAACCTCCTCTCAAGGTTAGGGAAGGAGAAATGAGCTTTCAGTTCAGGGAATTCTAGCAATCACCCTTGCAGCTTTTAAGGCGACAACCTAGACCTGCCATCATTTCTTATTGAAACAAATCCTTTTCGCAATGGCGTCCATTGTTCACGGTTCACTGGAAGGAATGCTTGGAAAGGAACCTGGCCCCCTCTTTCCACCTTCAGCCTGGGTCTCTTGTAGGAATCGCAGATGGCTTTACAGTTCCATCTAGTGGTAGAAACTCGATGGTCATCTTCACGCTACACCTGCAACTTAGAACAACTCAGGTCTGTTTGGTATTTTCTTTTGGCACAGCATCTTAGATGACCTATTCAAGACCAGAGAAGAGGAAGCCCATCCTAGCAGCCTGAGGGCGTGCATCTTGTGTTCGGCTCTTCCAGTAACCAGAGCTCCTACTTCCCTCTGCTCATACAAAGTTACACAACATCCATGATGTGAGCGCTCTCATTTGGGTATCTTCCGCGTACCCTTGCACCCTGAAATAACCACCATGAGACCCTAGGCTACCGTCGGTTAGCATTCTTTCTTTGCTTGCAGTCATTAAAATACACAGTACCTGTCATGGATACGAAAGGCGGCCTTGTAATGCCACTTTTGTAGTGACACTTGTAAACAAATGAAAGTTTCATATTATCGTGAAATAATGTACCTCGGGCACGATTGCAGCTGGAAAAAGCACCTGTGACTTTCATCAGGAAGTAGAGCCATGCAGACATAACCAGAGTCAGAAAGCAAATCAAGTGGGATTGACTCTTTTGGTCTTTTAGACTTGTTAAATCTACTTTTAGTCAACATAAAAAAGTTAATACTGCTTTAGAGTCTTTGGAAAGGAAATCTTATTTTGCTTATTTAAAAAGGGACTTCAATGATATCCTTCCCTAAGGCAAAAGACTCCGTATGGTGTTGTACAATGCCTTTCTTTATCTACTGGAAATGCATCTAGTGGCACAGATATTTTGTGACAACTCGCTCTTAGTTTCCTTCATGTGAATTTATTTTAGCTTGATGACATGAATAAGTATGTAACCGCTTAGTTAGATAATCCTTGTCTGTTTTATTGAATTTTTAATGGACTGTCTAGCTTATGTTTTGAGACATTATTTAGAATTCAAAAGAACAAAATATGTCAGAAAAACTAAACCCAGTAATTACAACCCAGAGATATTTAAAACAACAAATATAATATTGCAAAGGAGGCAGACTTCCATTACCAGTTGCCTCTTAAAACTTTAAAGGCAATGCTTCAAAATACTACTCTTGCTCTGTAGTTTTTCTTTAGCATGCCATCCCCCTTTTTAAAAATAAACGTTAAGAAACCACAAAAAGGAAAAATCAAAATTTACTTTTATATCTATTAGCACGAACTTCATGAAACATCCAACTCCATTAAAAGAGTTGACAGTCGGACAAAGTTTGATGATATTATTTTTAAAATGCAAGCAACGTGACTGGCCAGGGTAATTCACTATGCTCTTTGAAATGGGAACAGAATATGCAATATAATATCGCTTCAATATATTGTGTTTGGAGCAGAAAATTCCATAAGCAATTCCTTTATAGTACTCCCCATGGCACAATTTAATGCATAGAAATATTCAAAAGATCAAAGCCATTTAAAATTCTTTCACTGCATTTTGAAGTCTATATTAGAATGCACTTCTGCTGAAATAGTCCCCAGTTATAATAGCTAGCAGCCCAGGTTCCACTCAGTTGATTTCGTTGAAGAAGAGTAGACTGGTATGTGAATTCATTGGTTTTCTGGTAATAAATATCCATTTGCTTTGAAGGTATAATTATGAATGAATGAGAAATGTTCATCTTGTGTTTAAGATTTAAAAATAAAATGTATTGCCAGAATTGATTTATACATGATCCAAGAGTTAAATAGGCAAATAATATCTCTAAGTTGGAAATAATAGAAGAATAGAGCATTTAAAAAATAAATCAGGGCTGGGGATATAGCCTAGTGTCAAGAGCGCTTGCCTCGTATACATGAAGCCCTGGGTTCGATTCCCCAGCACCACATATACAGAAAATGGCCAGAAGTGGTGCTGTGGCTCAAGTGGCAGAGTGCTAGCCTTGAGCAAAAAGAAGCCAGGGACAGTGCTCAGGCTCTGAGTCCAAGGCCCAGAACTGGCAAAAATAATAATAATAATAATAATAAATCAATATCTGTCTTGACAGGGACTTGGGTTTGTTGATTGTAGCTCAAAAAGATTAAAGTAACCTAAAGTGTCCTATTTTATTTTTTAATTTCCCAGCCCTCCTATAAAGATAACCAGAGAAGGCCACAGATGGAGAAGGCCCCCCATTTCCCTTCCACCCCAGCCAAATGGGTCAGGGATGGCGGACTGCTGATCATTCCGGGGGACACATTGTCCTAGAGGCAGACCTAGCTTCTCAATGCCAGTGAGACACCTGCTTCTGCAGTCTTGTGTCTATTTGGAAAAAAAAGAATAAAAGAAAACAAGGAAGATAGAAGACACATGCACGCACATGCGCTCGCACACACACACACACACACACACACACACACACACACAGTAGTGCTGTCCACACCTCCATAGCAAAAATGAAAGCTAAAAAGCTAAGTTGTTGTTATTCCTTACAAGGTAAGGAGACTCAAAATCTGAAGTCTGTGAAGTATCCTATTGAGAAGTCAAGACAGCAGGAACCTAGCAATGTGTACAGAAGCCCCCACTAACACCAGATAGCATCTTCATGTCTGGCCAGCATTTGGTCATCTTCATGGAGACCACCCATGGCCAGCCAGTTACTCCAGAGACCTCTCACTGTCCAGGGAAACCAGGCCCGAAGAGGTGCGATTAGAACTCCAAAGTGTGTGTCCCAGCACTTGAACATGAACACGATTTAAAAGAAATAATACAGGCTCTGGCATGGCTGACAGCTACACCATCTCCACAGGCAGATTGGAACTTATTTACTTCATTCTATTTTTCTCCCTTTTTTTCTCTTGTGCAATTTGTCATCATGGTTTCTTCCACTATCCTACATCTTTTGAATTTATTTCCCCACGAAGATATCATTTAGGGTTTATGATGAAAACAATAACAGATGCCAGCCTCTTTTTCTTTTGGGCCTTACCACCAAAACATTTCTTAAGGCTTTCATGTCTGTGGTACTGGATGCCTGAATTATGAGCCATGAGATTTTCTTTATTTGGGGAAAGTGGAGACATAATTCATTCTTTCAAGTCTCAGATATATAAATATTTCACTTTTATATTCCCAGTATTTAATTTTTCTACTACCATGTTTACAGTTACTATGGGCAATTACTTTTAAAATAAATGTGGATTTAAACCTGACTAGGAAGTGAGCTTCACTCTTCAATTATCAACCGGTGCACTGCAGCGACCTCAGAAAGCTATGAGATAGCAATCTCCTATGTTGTTTCATGAAATGAGGTATTCTTCATGGTTCAAAGCACTTAGTAAATCTTTGGCAATTTTTTCCCTCTGAATGTTCATTTAATTGGCATAAACACATTTTAAATCTTCATTAGAAAGTTTTTTGTACATGTCTCTGGGCTTTCTATTCTGTCATTGTTTTTTGCTCCTCATATCCTTTTGCTTTTAGTATCTGTTGTTTTACCTAATTATAATGTCCAATTAGTGTAGCATTGTACATCTCTGAATATTTTTAAAAGTCATTGCTTCTTTTTGCCCCTCTTCATTCAAAGAGCAAAACTCATCATAGGAAAGCTAATTATTAAGACCTTGTGTCGAGCTTTTGATAAGGGAATTGCAAATTAATGGAGAACCAGCACGTTTGAAACTGAACATAAACACGATTATATTCATCTATGTTCATAGCAACACAATAACTAAGCACCTACTGTGTGTCTGAAGGGATGTGGTATCTAGCGGTCTACTCGCAATTACGACACGATCTCTTCTTTCCAAGAGGTTATTTCTTTGAGAAGCAGAGTAACACTCATTAGTACAATGTGAAGCTGCAGGATTATAAAGGACAGATACTGCTACAAAACCGAGGAAGAAATGAAGAGGGCAAGGCAGGGCGTGATCTGATAGGAACAGCATGGTGGGAAGAAGTGCATGCAGGATCCAGTGTCTTGTTCACAGAAATTCACAACTGCTCCTGCTGGGAACACTGGAGAAAAGGAGGTTATGGACCAATGAAGCCTCCCTGAACGTCACACTGTAGGTCAGAAGGACACAGTTATAATTAGAAGTATCTTCAACTTTACCACAATGGAACGTGGAAACCCTTTAAGCCTTTTTCAACCATGGATATAAGTTAGTGACACAAACTGAATTCCACATAATATTTGCAATTGGCATATCAGACCTGTGCTTGCGTAGAAAGTTTATTCTTTTACTTCAACCCATGGATATAATATGCTCTGACTGGATTGGGAAAACTCACATTTCTGTCTCCTCAAATATTATCTGCTGTGTACATTGAGAATCTTTGACCTCTTTTCCTTTCTCACAACAATATAAATTAACTTGCAATGGCCTACATTGGAGACAAAGTCATAAGTGTTATGTGTAGTTAGCGTGCACATTTTAAGTGGAAAGATTCCAAATGTTTGTGAGGTCTTAGACTGTCTCTGATGGGTTTCTTCTCATAACAATGGATGAAGTTGGCGTGTTGAATTTGAGCACTCTTATGGTACTTCATATTTAATATTTCTCTGAGATGTTTTCATAAGCACGAATACTTTCATGTTCACTGTTGCGTTCATTTTGTGAATGTTTCTTTTCTTTTCTGCCCATATTTGGGTGCACGTGCTTATTTCAGGTTGCTATTTCTTTTTCCTCTTTCATGAACAAATCCTTCCAGGTCTCCCTTTGGAGTACCACCAGACTCCAAGCTGCTGCAGAACATCCTCGCCTGGGTGGATCGGGTCATGCAATGAGCTCCCCACAACTCAGCACCCTGCTTCAGTCTATTCTCAAGATGAGGAGAGGAAAGGTTTTACAATTATAATTAGGATCAAATTTGCCCTTATGTCAAAGTCTTAAGGGCTGACAAGCCATCCCCAGTAAATGGGAAATCCCTTGTGAATGTTTTATACACCTTTGTACTCACCTCCCCCTAAACCAGTCAGTTACACATCATCCTTCCTTGCTAGTCCAGCCAGTCGGGCTCCTTTCGCTCCCATAGCCACACGATGAACCTCTGTCTTACGGAGGTGCTGGTGTGGTTTTCTCCTGAAAATCTGTAGTTGGGATTCTCTCCCTTTCTCTTTGAGATTTGAGATCTTCCTCAATCACTGGAAAATTCCTCTTCCACACTGATCTGTGAACTGTGTGGTTACCTACTTGCTGTAATCCCCACCACCACCCTCTCAGTTACTTCCTAGGTGTCCTGTTTATTGCTAGACTTCCTCTCACTAGCAGCTTTGTGAGAAGAAAGCTGTGTCTGCTAATAACCTTCAACCACAGTGAATTCTTGCCAGTTTGCAATCACTCAATAAAAGTTTCATGAGCAGGAATGGGTCTTGGTCAACAGTATTTAATAGAATTGCTAGTTTCTAACAGCTTTTTCAATCAAAGGATGTAAAGGGGAAAATTTACATACTTACCCTTAGCACAATGGGAAGCTTCTCTCCTGCCTATTAAAAAATCACAAAGAATAGAAAACCTCAACAAGTGACACTTCCAGGGGCGAAGAGTGCCAGCATGTACTTGCAAGACAATAAAGCAAGGGATGTAAGCAGATCCATTTGAGCTGTCCTCATCTGACCCCATCCCATTGCTCTTCTCTTCCAAGGTACCACATCCTGTTCCCATTTCAGCTTCTGGAATTAGATTGTTCTCTCCATTAGCTTTTGAAACCCCTCAAGGACACTGATTTGACCCCACGTTGACTTTTGGATCACACGCACATACTCAATAAATCCTGATAATACATTTTCAAACACTCAGATGGCTTTTGGTCTCTCTGAGTATCATCTTGGTAAATGATTCTGGGGTTCACAACATGATAATTTTATTTGTGTTTGCCAAAGGGAACATTTGTCCACCAGGAGAAAACACTCTTCGGAAGCAATGATTAGAACTAGCCACATGCAATCAAGAGTCCAAAGTGGATTTTTAAAATTGTTTTTCCTATATCCCAAAATATATTAGCATAATGAAAGAAAGAGAAAGGCTTAGAGAGCATTGAACTAACAGGTTGACCAGATGGATTGGTCATGGCTCCAAAGTTCAAGTATTAAGAAGAAATAACAGAAACAACAATAAAGACATTTAACACTTGCTAAGTGAATTTTATGATCCCGAGGCCTCTGATTTCTTGGCTTTACCTCATTCTATCTTACATAACCAGAGGCTCATGTTATTCACAGACGAGATGATGTGTCAGCTCATTGAAGACTGAGAGCTGAGATTTAGGTTTGGCAGTCGGGTTTCAGCACACAGTGTTTTGACTCTTAATTGCACTTATGAAGGAATAAACTTTGATAATATAACTTTGCTAATAATAATATACTTCAATATACTTAAAGTGTATTTTAACTGACACTTTGAAATTGCATATGTCAGTAACAATCCCAACACTTGGAACTCAAAAAGTGTCTTTTTAGAGTTTAAATATTCTGTCCTATTCTAAACATGTATATGTATCTATAGTAATTGTAAGGAAATACCTTTATTTTTATCTGTTTACAAATTGTTGCTCAATGCACATGTCTTATCCTAATGAAATTCATATCCTTGTCCAATAAAATAAATTAATTTATTGTAAATAACAGAGGAGAACAACATATATATCAATTTTACATTTCATATGAATTAGTTTCTGTTGTATTTCTAAAACTACAAGATTAGGCAGGCCAAACTGGAAAATTCTAGAACCAAAAAAAATAAAAAAAGTAAAAGCTATACTTTTTGTGGTGAACTTATCTTCTTTTGGAAAATACTTCTTGGATTGCTTTTAGAGACATACTTGGTTAATAAGGCTGCTGTCACAAATCATCAAAAGCAATTTACTTTTCACTGTAGTACAGGCCAGAAATCTCAGATCTCATCCTGAAGGAGGACCTCTTCTAAGGAGTATACTTCAGACTTCTGGTTGTAATCTTAGACAACAGAGATCACACACGTGAGATCCATTGTAGAGATCTTACGGCAACCCCAGTGGCTTTTCACTTAGCAGTATCTTTTCTTAACTGCTACACCATTTGAAGAAAGCCATGACATGAGGGACATTGAGTATGTTTTCTATGAAACCAAATTGATGAACTGAAAAAAAAAGGACATAGCTGAAAGTCGAAGTAACATCCAATACTCCCAGGGACCAGCGAACGCTGTCCCCATCACAGAGACGGTAGGCAAATACTGCTTGATGTGGGCACGACCAGGGGCTGAGCAGAAAATGCTGGAGCTCAGTGTCCTGCGATCACAGGAAATTCTTAGGGATGAGCTGGATCTCAAAAATAAAACAAAAATCTCCCCCCACGTTTAGAACGAAAGTGTGTTTCTCAGGCCTGCAGGAACGTAACGCTCCTCTCAGGCCCGGCCTGGTGACCCCGCTCACTGTGCTCTCTGCTTGTGTGCGTGTATGTGTGTGTGCCTGCGCTGCAGGGAAGGCCAGCAGTCACCAGAGCAGTGGCAGAAGATGTATGGGCGGTGCTCCGGGAACGAGGTCTACCACATCGTGTTGGAAGAAAGCACGTTTTTTGCGGAGTACGAAGGGAAGAGTTTTACGTACGCCTCCTTCCACGCGCACAAAAAGTAGGTCTCTCCTTCCAGGGTGGGAGTACAAATAGTGGTCAGCCCATCCTGCCATTGAGACACAGTTTGACAAAAACACAACCCATGTTGGTACTGATGGGTGTGCCGTGTATGACAGAGTCCTTGTGACGTTTGAAGTCTCGCTCCTATGTGGTCCCGAGAAGTTAAGCTTATCGGGAGAAAATTACGCACTTTGAAACTCTCATTTTTAAGCCGTCTAATCCACTAAGAAGTCACAAAATACAGAAATGGGTTTCTTTTGCAGAAATAAAATAAGCTGTGGATTTAAAATTTTATAATAACAATTTGAAAATAGTAAGAAAATAACTTTTGCTTTCACCAGAGAAATGAGTTATAAATAATTGATATTTCATTCCAGTTCAGACATGGAATAATTTGTTTCCTTTCCCATTAGAGAAAAAAATTTACTTAAGAAATAAAATTATATGCATATCATGGAAAATGTGTATATTAAAATGTACTAACATAACCTAGCTGTGAATTTGCAATATAGTATATTCCCTTTGTGCAATATATAGTGTGCTCCAAATTTTGCATTTTAGTACTTAAATTTTTTTAGACTTGATTTATTCTACACCATTATTAGTTACACATACTAAAATAAATATGTTCAGGACAATTTTTATTTGGGATATAGCCTAGAAAAACATACAGAATGTTTAAGTACTGTGTTCCTTTAAAATGTTTCTTTTCTTTTATTAGATCAGTAGCTTGTAAAATTTTGGTGAAAATGAAGAATAGTGTCCATACTTTTCACAGAAGTAAAGTTTTCACAAAAAGCACAACCAATATATTTACTTTACGGTACAACATGAAGTCTGATGGTTTCTATTCTTCATTCTTTTTCATCTATATATGTACATTTATATTAGTCATAATCAATTGTATAAATTTTAAGGACTTTTTTTCTTATAAAAATGAGAATCTTGGGCTTTTTAGGGCACTTAATTCAATTGATTAAGAGTTTTTGCTTTGGCCTGCTTTATGAGAATTACTTGAAAAGAGAAAAACCTAAGAACTTTGCAGAAGAAAAAGTCTTGAAAACTGTCCCTCCCTCCCTCCCTCCCTCCCTCCCTCCCTCCCTCCCTCCCTCCCTCCCTCCCTCCCTCCCTCCCTCCCTTCCTTCCTTCCTTCCTTCTTTCCTTCCTTCCTTCCTTCCTTCCTTCCTTCCTTCCTTCCTTCCTTCCTTCCTTCCTTCCTTCCTTCCTTCCTTCCTTCCTTCCTTTCCTTTCTTTCCTTCCTTTCCTCCCTCTCCTTCTTTCCTTCTTTCCTTCTTTCTCCTAATTCAGGTTTGGCGTCTGCTTGATTGGAGTTAGGAGGGAGGACAACAAAAACATTTTGCTAAATCCGGGTCCCCGATACATTATGAATGCCACAGACATATGCTTCTACATTAATATTACCAAAGAAGAGAATTCGGCCTTTAAGAACCAGGACCAGCAGCGAAAGAGCAACCTCCCGCGGTCGTTTTACCACGGCCCCTCCCGCCTCCCTGTGCATAGCATCATCGCCAGCATGGGTCAGTACCACGGCGCCCAGGCCCCTTGCGACAGGGAGGGAGGGCTTGCGTCATTAACATTGAAAAGACAAGTTTAAAACACGCGTGTGCACGCGACATGCAACATATATGTATAAGATACATATATGTGTATGTGTATATACATAAATATGCATGCCTAATCTACATTATTCATGAGTCTATAGGTATTTATATGTTACATATACAATAGAATATATAAGTGCTCATGTGTATATATACTCATATATATTCATATATAAATACTCATATATCTATTTCTAAGCAGTTAATTTGATTGAAAAGTCAGATGTCACACAAATAGCCATTCTCAGTTTCATTTGCAGTTACGTATAAGTTGCCAGCCTCCGTATTTCTCTCATGACTTATTGGTTGAATGACCAGCAGAGGCTGCTCCTCGAGTGATTGTCCTCCAAACCTTCCGTCTACAGTTTCATCCTCATGCTGGACCTGGCTTCCCTGGGATGGGCAAAGAAAGCATGACAGGGCTTTGTAAATGCCTTGCGCACTTCACATCTTTCCTCCAAAGAGTTGTCTTCAGTTCAGGCATGATCCTTCGTGCAGTTCTTGTGTGCAGTAAGACAGTCTATTCCTGCTTTGGTTTCCAGCCTTACCACTTGACTACTCGGGCAGGGTCACCCCGCTTTTCCTTGTCACTATATCTTATGGCTTGTTTCACACCATACAAACACAGGGACTGGTTTATTTGAATAATTCAAGCGCCTCCTCCCTCCCTCAGATACCTCCCATCTCTTCGAGGATCACTCAACTGCATGCTACACTCGTGACTTGTTTGCCTAAATCGTTAACCTAAAATTCCCAATAATATGATCAACTGTCTATTAGGGATGAGAGCATCTTACAGCAATCACCTAGATGGAATACTCCATTTAACTTTGTCTTCTCCCCCTCATTCATCCATTGAAGCAAATAATACCATTATCCTATGATCCATACATAATGGTTCTGATCTACTGTTAGCTACATACTTCATACTTCATACATACATACATACATACTTCAAAAAATCGCCAGCTTCTCTGACATCTCACCATGACATCACCGCACAGCATTCAGATCTCCTCAGGTCCACCGGCTGTGATGTCATCCTTCGGGCCTCCGTCACCCTTCTCGAAGCTCAGTGCCCTGTGCTCTCCCTCTCATGCCCCCAGTTTGGCTGCCCTGCATTCATTCTCCATCTGAAGACAGATGAAAGCATTCCTGAACCTCATTTTGGTAATGTCATTCTCCCGAATAGATCATTTTAACCACGTCGTATGACCCAGTGGGACAAAGAACCTAAATGCCATCGTTATAAATGCATATAAATAGGAGGCCTAAAAGCTCTTATTTACATGAAGCCATTCCAGTTTTCCCAGAATATTTCAGTTTTCAAACCTTGGTTAGGGTGTAATTGTTGAAAGTACACATTGTTACCTTCTTCTGGAGTATCCTAGTTTCGAAGATAAATTACAAATTTATATTGCTTGCATATTTTATCCATTTAAAAAAACAAACAAAACATGTCCAGCCCTGCCATTTCTCTTATAAACTCCAACCATGCTAAACCTCTTTCACTATTCATTGCCTTTAAAAAAATAAATGGATGCCCCTTAGTAGATGAAGGATCTAGAAAATGTGGCACAAATATACAATGAAATCCTATGCTTCTATCAGAAAGAATGACACTGTCTCATTCATAAGGACATGGAAGGACTTGGAAACAATCATACCAAGTGAAGTGAACCAGACCCAGAGAAACGTAGACTCTGTGGTTTCCCTCATTGGTAATAATTAGTACATGACTAGAATAGTCCTAGAAGATCATAATAGCTCAATAGCTATGTAAATATGAACATAAGATGATGCTAAGCAAAATTAACTCAAAGCTATGGAAATAAGTGGTTCATCTTTGTTGTTATTTTCAACATACCATATGAAATTCTGCCTTTTTCTTTTGTCCTTCTTCCCCATGGTTTTACCCCTGATGTCACTGTAACTGATTTTGGTACCCTGGGTATTGTATATAGGTTTATCTGAATTAGGGAAGGCAAGAGGAACATCAAAACGGAGAGATAAAGGGTAAAAGGTGAACCAGTATAACAGCAATACTCACAAGACGATACACTATAAACCAGCTGTACAACTCAGGGAGGGGGGAATTGGAGAGGGGTAAAGGTGGGAGAAAAATGGGGGAGAAGATAATAAGTTTGTTAAGAAATGTACTAACTGCCGTATATATGAAGCTATAATCCCTCTGCACATCACTGAGACAATAAATAAATTATTAAAAATTAAATGAATTTTATTAACAGATACTATTCTTCTAACAAGAACTTGCCCAGCTTGGCCCAAGGAGCTGTATGTAATCCTTGCTGTTTCAGTATAAAAAGCACTCCTTCCAGGATGTGTTCTGTGGCCCGGTGTAGGTTTTATTATGAGGGACAAGGCAACAAACAGTACAAGAAATGTATCCAATGCCCAACGTATGATACTGTAACCTCTCTGTACGTCAGTTTGATAATAAAAATTTGAGAAAAATAAATAAATACCTGCTTATAACTGATAAAATGTGATATTTTTGTCCTGCATTAACATTATTTTATCCATATATTCAACAATTGTTTGGAAATACATGATGTGAACCATGGGCTTTCATAAGCACTTATGCTTAAAAAAAAACTTACTGAACAAAGATCTCTCTTGTTCCCTAGTCTTAGCCTTAGGGAAGAAAGTCACACAGCATAATATATAGAAAAATAAGCTAATTATTTAACATATTGGAAGGTGATAAATAATAGAAAAGAAGGGGAGAAAGCTGTTAGTAAGAGAGATTGTGAATGAAGAAGGACTGGAGCCAATGGTGATGTACCACATGAACCAGCACTGATTCCTCTCCTGTCAGGACTCAAAGCTGGCGATTGAGCTGAGCCTCCAATGCTGATTGTTTACTTTGGTCAGAGTTCTTCTAGTCCAGTGGTGGAGCAATAACAGGAGAAAAATTGCAAACCCTCCATTGAGTCAACTTTTAAAACTTTTTTTTGTTGTTGTTTTACAAAGTGGAACTAAGGTCTCACAAATACAACGCTGAGTGTATTTCAGTGACTTTGATCACGAAATGATCAACAGGTCATAGACGTAGCCAGTGCCTTCCTTGATGGCTTCTCCTGTTTCTTTGTCTTAGGTACTGTGGCTATAGATTTGCAAGACACGAGCTGCAGATCATCGAGTGGGCCTACCCTGTCTCTCCCTGTAGAAGGAAGTAAGGAGCTGAGAAGACCTAGCATCGCTCCCGTGTTAGAGGTGGCAGATACATCATCCATCCAAACTTGTGATCTCCTAAGCGACCAATCAGAGGATGAAACTACTCCAGATGAAGAGATGTCTTCAAACCTGGAGTAAGCTTGCTTGATTTTGTGTGAATGCGTGGTCACTGTGGCCTTTCAGCTCATGTCTGATAGGTGAGGGGTAAATGTTCATACTTCTGGATAATCTAGAATCATTCCTGTATAGTTGGACCAAAGCAGCCTTCTATTAGTCTCTGTCTCAACTACCCAGCCTTCTAAACCCTCAGGTTCTCTCTCTCTCTCTTTCTCTCTCTCTTTCTCACATATAAATACACACACACGTGACGTGTGTGTGTATTTCCAGGCTCAGTTGTCTCTAAATTCTCTTTGTGCTTAGATGAATAAAAAAAAGACTGTATAAATTTGTTTTCCTCTAACACAGCTGCAATTTCACAACTGTATTTTATTATGTTGTAGCTATACCATTATACAGTTTTATTGTGCGTCCATACTGATGGGCCATCAGTCACTTGATGACCTGTGTGAACAGCTTCGTTCAGTGACTTTACTTTTCTCATTTAGTCGTTATCCCTTTTATTCAGTATGAAGCCACCGTGTTTCAAGTTCACAAACGGAGAAAGGGCTCTCTCCCTTTTCTAAGCATCTATATGAGGACGTACCTACCACTGCAGTGTGGTAGCTACAGCCTAGTCTGAAGTTCAGTTTGGTTCCACCTGATGTGTCGCCGTGACAAAAACACCCTGCCCCACAAATATGCCTGTGGAATCCGCAGGATTTTGTCAGGCGAACCGCTCCTCATCCCGATGAACACTTGTGCCGGGCGAGTGATATTAATGGCTGTGAGCGGCACACAGGTTCTAGTGACTTAAGTAATGTCATATCCTCTATCTCCCAATACTGTACATCTGAAGGTAATGTTCAACCTATGTATAGTAAACTGAAATGCTATGGAAATCTAAAGAGATCCCCCAATCCTTTCCAATCCTTCACAGTCTTTTTAATTACTAGAACCATAGGGACACTCACAGGACACAAACAAAAATGAAATGAATGGTCCAAGAGTACGCAAATGTACTTGTGGATCTAAGGCCCCGGGAAAGGGGGTTTTGATGGTTCGTATCTTAGCAGGAGATGATGTTTAGAATTAGGGTAGAATTAAAAAATATATGCTTCTAAAATTGCAGCATGAAAGTAATCATGATGCAGTGGTGGGGATTGCCTGCTTCTACACCAGAATTCCCTCTCTCTAGGCTCTCAGTAGGTCCGGAGAACAGATTCACTGGAGTCTTCTATTCCTGGTTTTGTGGGTAAATTGATTTCAGTCAAGAGCCTTTTGTATTTCTTAATTGTCTTAATTGAGGCTTCTCCTTTTTAGAAGCTCCACTTTCAGCCAAAATGTACAGGTGGCAATTTTTTTACAAGTCAGCAAACAAATGAAATGTCTTTGATACTGTTTCAAGTATGATTCAAGGAAAAACTCTGTGTTTAAGTAATTAAGGTTTTTCCCCTATCAATTAAGTATTTTTGGCTAATGAATATCGATGGAGTGACTCGTAATCATATGTTTTGCTTCAAATATGTTTCATCAAAGTAGTAATATTTATTAAAACGTATGTCTGCATGTTCTAAAATGGAGACTTAGAAATGTTTTCTAGAAAAAGACTTAAATATCCATTGACCTTATGATCTCTGTTGATGCAAAAATAATTCATAAAGGAATGATAATGGCTAGGTTCCAATAAAGTGGAACTTTGAGCTTCATAGAATTTCCACATGATAGGAAATTAATTCTTTTCTTTTTGAAATTTAATTCTTTTAGCTTTCCTTTCATTTTTTTGTCTTTTGGTGGTATTGAGATTTGAACTCAGGGCTTTATGCTTACTAGGCTAGTACTCTATAAGTGAGTCAGGTTTCTACCTCTTATTTTTATGTTTAGCTTATATTTAATAACTTTTTAAATTTCTCTCAACCACTTAAAAATATGAAAGCTACTGTCACAATCAACATCTTACTGTGGGCCAGAATTGGTTTGCCTACTTGTGTCCTTACCTATCTGTTTTTCAAACCACAAGGCAACATATAAAGAGTGACTGTCTAATCCTCATTTTATTAAGACAGAGGCACATTGTGGTAACTCCATATCCCAACGTTGCAGGGCTTACCTAGGAGCCATGTTTTATGCTGTTTTGCAGGTATGCTAAAGGTTACCCACCTTACTCCCCATACATAGGAAGTTCACCCACCTTCTGTCACCTCCTTCATGAAAAAGTGCCATTTTGCTGCTTAAGACTAGACAAGGTAAGCATTTGTTCCCCTTGTTTCCCCCCAGTATTTGGATGGTAGTACTTCCAAAGACAATTATCATTTCAAATGTAACTTTGATTACATACGTTACCTAACTTCATTAAAATAGACCTAACTACACTGTTCTTCAACTAAATCCATCAGTTGGTTATCTTTATAAAGGGGATGGAAAAGCATGAAAGAAACCACTTTTGCTAAATGTGCATTCTTAAATCAACTGCTTTTACATGGAAATCTCAGTGTGGGATTTTTGATAGGATAGTGTGAGCAAACACGAGGTCACACTTATCACTAGACCACACGGTGTAGTGGTCTTCCCTCATGTATGTTTCTTCAAACTTTTACAAAGATTTTCCCTCCTTCTTAAATGTTTCGAAATTCAACCATGCTAGCACTTTAATATTTTTCATAATGTAGATAACAGGGTTTGGGCTGCATGGTTTTTCTTTCTGAAGTATAAGAAAATTGATAAAGAATATTCTACACCTTCTACAGACTCAACTATATCACTAATTCTAGATAGGGCTTTTCCTTTATTACCAACTTTGGAATTAGAGCTGAGATCCCAGTTCTCCATTCATAAGGTATGCAACTTGGTCAACTACCTGCACTAAGACATTTCCTTTAATTTTAACATCAGGAATTTCAAAGACCTTTATGTGTGGTTATGTGCACCAATATGTGATAAATTAAATGCCTGATTACATGCTATAAATTAAATGTTTGTCCTCTTACTCTTTCTTGTGCTTTAATTTTTTTCTGAATTCATTTTCATATTGGCTAGAATATGTCCATTAGATTTGCTACTATGAAGACTTTGTTGTTAGGAAATATTGCCAATTACACTTTACCTACAAATATCCTTTTACTTTGTGGTTATTCTTGGAAGACAGTTTTCCTCAGTGTCTAACCCCAGATTATTATGGGCTTTTCTTCCTTCCCTTCCCTTTCCTTTTCTCCACTTCCCTTTTCCTTCCTTCTTATCCCCAATCCCTCCCTTCCTTGCTCTTCTCTTTTCTGCCTTTCTTTTTATTTATTTTTATTAGTACCTTTATGTCTTTATTTAACACAACTTCGTATAAGTTTACTGTTGAAAGACAGCCTTATTTGTAATTTTTGTTCCTTGTAAGTAGTCTCTCTTTTCTTATTGATACTTTTAGATTTTCTTGTTGTCCTGGCTGATCTATACTTTCATTATGATGTACATAGCTGTGCATTCTCTTTATTATTTGTGTTGGTAGTTGTTGACTTTCCTTAGGATTTGAGTTTCTTTTCTGCTTGAAGAATAATTATCTATCAACATTCCATTGGGTAAACTTTGAGTTTCTTGTGGTTTCCAGTTATTCTGGTTAAACGCATTTTAGATAGCTCATGCTATCACTAATACTTTCTATGTGTTCTATCCTGGCATTTGTTTCTTTTCTTCTCTGTCTTGAATTTTAGGTGACGTCTTCAATTCTGTCCGAAATCGATCCCTTCATTTTTATTCTTTATATGACTTACATGATCCTTTGAGTTCACTATGGAATTAGAAAAGTTACATAGAAATAGATATAGATATTACATACTTTTAACCTTTTGTTTGGCTGTTGTAAAGGGTGTTTGTCCTTTCTTCCTACTTTGCTTCCTTTTATTTTTCCAAACGTGTTTAACAGCTTATACCTTCTGAATGTAATAGCAGCAGAGTCTGTGGTGTTCATGGGATGATGGTCTTGTGTATTGCATCTGTTTTACTCATGGCATTTGACTCTCGCCAGTGTTTCATAATTTGTATTAAGAGACGATAGCGAAGAATATTCTAAGACTGATGAATCCACACAAGACTAACTAATCTCAACACAAGTAAATAAAAAGAAATCCTTGTAGAGATATATCAGGGCGAAAGAAGAGGACACCAAGCAGCTCTCCATGTTTAAGAGTAGAGTGTGCTTAGCAATATTAATTAATCCCAGCAAAGCTTAAACTCACAGGAAATAGCAAAAGTCTTTCTGAAGTTTTCTCAGGCCAGTAATGGATCTTGGTAATGTGTTGTTCTTGTTTTTATTTTTATTATTATTAGCTTTCTTTTGAGTACTGACATTATTACCTATGGTAGACCAGGTTTCCTTGTGGGTTTGTTTTGTTTTATTTTGTTTTCTTTTCTCAGGTTATCATTTTAAGTTTTCAGTATGGGGAATGTTGCTGAGGCTATTTACTTATAGTCATAGATATTTCTAGAAATTAAAGACATAAATGTGCAGATAATTTCTAATACACATGTCATCTTGTGGTAAGTTGTAGCTTTCTATGCAGTGACGTTGCTGACTTTCTCAGTGTTGAATTGTACACTCAGAATTCATTTTCCCCTGCTTGTACACTTTGATTCCTTCCTCAAGTGGGAGATTGGAGCCCATACAGATGTAACTGCTGTCAAATTTGTGAGATCAGATTGATTTTACATTGTCATATATTCTAATTTTTCCCCTCCAAATTATAGTGAAGTACAAAAATGGCATTTCTTTGTATAATTTTTCTTCTCTAGAGTTGCCAGCATAACTACTACGAGGATGCAAAAGCCTATGGATTTAAAAATAAGCTAATTATAGTTGCTGCTGAAACAGCTGGAAATGGATTGTATAATTTTATTGTACCTCTCAGGGCATATTATAGACCAAAGAAAGAACTTAATCCCATAGTACTGCTATTGGATAACCCGTAAGTATGTTTTAAAGTTGCAAACAAGACACAGTTTTAATATTATTTTATGTACATAGAAATAATTGACTTTAATTTGTTTATAGTATTTTAAATCAGATACATTATGGTACACAATTCATTGGGAGATATATTCTGTGCAATGATTTTTAAAAAGTTATTGAATAAAAAAACACCACTGGAATATTCTGAGAATGTCATTTAAAATTATTATACAAGTTGAACTCTATTCATAATACCATGGGAAATAGACACTTGAAGTAATTACTTCCATTTTGCCAAATTAATCAAACTGACATGAAAATAATCTCTTCCCAAACCAGACAATTTTGTTTTCTATATAATGAACCATTAAATATCAGAGAAGCATTTATTGATCCATATTTATCTGTTATATCATGAAACTTGGTCAGACAGTCTCACTGCGCTACTGTTAAAATGTTCACCTTATAACACAGTCCAGGTAATGTTTGTGTCAAACTATTGGATTAATTTAAAGACTAAGATTCAGAAAAGTCTCCCACAAATACAAATATGTCACAGAATACAATAGTCAAAGCCATTTTGTTCTGCAGTTATCATGACATTCCTATGACTAGAAACTGATAGTGGGTAATCCTTAGGTAAATATATTTCAGGATTTTTTTCCCTATTCTTTGTTCATTGTAAGGTGATACAATTTCAGGGTAAATTAAATGATCTCAAATTCCATTATTTCTGGCTTTTAAAATAAAGGTTTCTCTAGAGAGATTTTTTTTAATCCCAATATATTGTCTCTTCTTGGCATTGCTTTTCTCCATATACCAACATCAGAAGACTTATTGATGTATCCTTATCTTCTTTATGTTTTTAACAGTATCTTCACAGTGGTAACTAAAATCTCGCAGTCAGTGGAAGAATTTCCAAGGATCAGGATATAATACCCTCTTGATAGCAAAGGAAGTGGGGAGTTATTTAAGGCAGGCATGACAGAACAGAAAGTCGGACCCAGTATCAGAAGCAATCACGGCATAACAAAACGAGCCCCAGGAGAGTCCCAGTGCCAGTGCCAGTGCCTTGGCACAGCGTCCCAGCCCCTCCCAACTCTGTGAACATAGCCTTACTTGTGAATCTTTTCTGGGGGAATGAGGGCTTCAGGGGCGAAGCTCACCTGGCAAGAACAGAGACCCTAAACCATGCCAACTCAAATTTGTGAGGTTTGGGGTTTTGTTTTTATGTTGGTTTACAGCGTGTACACCCACTAGGGATACGAATATCTGCACACTGTCCTAGAGTAGCTCCATCATGGATGATTTGAATCTAGGTACATCCGTTCAAGCCCCAGATCACGGGAGAAACGTCAGGGTGAAGCTTGACAGGGAAGCTGAAGAAGAAAGCTTGTGGTTTCAGCAGCTTCTCTTGTAGGGCAAAGGCCAGCAAGGTCCTTTCCTCTTCTTTGTGTTATTTTGAGATAAGATTGCACATTCTGAAGCAAACCTCTGCAGCTGTCTCCCTAAAACACAGTCTGTGCAGTTGTGGGAGCAAGTCTGTCCGCATGAAACAAAACCAAAGTTTCCTTTCCAACCTCCGGTCTCGCTAATGAGTCTGATCTTGTGTGTCTTTAGTTCCTCTTCTTACCCCATATTAGGAACCCATGGTAGCAGGAGTACGAAGTTCCAATAGCCATGCTCCATAGTCTGTTTCTGTTTGTTTTTAAATATTAGGTCACCAAAATGTCTGATTATTGAATGCCGAGTTTGTACACTAGGATCAGGTGGTTGTGCAGTCTAATTCCTGAATTTGAGCAGGGAAATCTGAAAATGTCTCGATAACTGACAAATTGGATTGTTCTGTCTAAATATAATATTCTTATCTAAGAATACTTCATTTGAATGTGACCATAAAGATCATGTAAAAAGTTCATATTATTACTTAACCTCTTTATAAGTGAAAACCATTGAACATTTCTACTCATCATCATCAGACCAGACGTTTTGCCATTATTTTCACCAGAAATAGGTTCTCATGACCCAGAGATGGTTTAGCATCAGAGCCCATACCAAAATTTATAATCCTGAAGCTTGCAGCTGAGCGTGCAAAGCTCTGATGAATGGTTCTTTATTTATAAGTGGTATAAAACAGATTCTAAAAGTCACAGGACATCCAAACATACTCTCCAATGTCGAATTCTAAGATCACAGCCTTCTATAAAATTCCTAGCTCATTGTGCTTTTGGCTGTATGAGCTTACTTATAAGTCTTTGGTATGGAAAAAGTATATGTTAATTGACAGTTATTTTTGGAGGCAAGAACATGTATTGACTGCAGGTTTTTTTTCTTAGTCATTCCATTAGCCTTTGTTATGATTTACTGTTTGGAATCTAATTGTTTGCCTGATATTGCAGGTTGATGATTCTGGGAGAGTTTGATTTTATTTCAAGACACTAAATTACAGCATGCTATACATTATCACTTTCAATTTGTTGATTAGGCTGCAAATACCTGTTGTAATGCCTCTTATCTTCCTGCATACTACCCCAGGGGTATCTAGCATTTTTATTTGTTGTACTCTGTTTCTTTGGACAAGAATGAGGAAACAATGTAAACACAAATAAATAATGTTCCTGGTAGTTTTACGCAATTCCCTCTTCTTACTTTTCCTTTTAAATATTGAGACATTTGTTCTGAAGTGACTCACATTTTTCGACCTGTCATTTGATATTACAAAATGAACTTTCTTCTTTAACATTCTTCCATGTGATAGGGATTTTTACAATGACTATATGTACTTTCCTATTATTACTTAGCTTGAGAGCTTGATGCTTATGTCCCCATGAGTAATGCTGAAATTAATAATAGGCATATGGCCATTTAGAAAATTTATTACAAAGAACAACCAATTTAACATGACAGAAATAAAATATGACATCATATTATGGAATTTTAAAATGGTAATTAAATTTATAATGTTCATACATAGCATATGATGAAATAAATGTTCACAACCCAAATGATAGTTAAATAAAACACAGAGTTATTGGAAAAATTTTTACTTGGTTCATTAGAACACTTCTAGTCTTTTCACATTTCATTTAAAACTGGACACAAAAAAATGTAAGTGCCAATCTTACACGACTGACTTTTAACTAATATGTGGCTTACTCAGCCAGTCTGTAGAGTCTTTCAAGAAAACTTCAGCTTATTTAACAAGTAATGATGGTGGTAGGAATGTGGCTTAGTGGTAGAGAGCTTGCCTCGTATGCATGAAGCCCCAGGTTTAATTTCCCAGTAACACATAACAGAAAAAACTGGAAGTGGCCCTGTGGCTCAAGTGGTAGAGTGATAGCCTTGAGCAAAAAGAAGCCGGGGCAGTGCTTAGGCCCTGAGTTCAAGCCCCAAGACTGGCAATAAATAAATAAATAAATAAGTAAATAAATAAATAAATAAATAAATAAATAAATAAGTAAGTAAGGAATGGCTAGATACTTTGTATATCAATGCCCCTCTTAGAGAAATTCAAATGCCTCACACAGATCTGAAATAATACACAAGATTAGCCCCTCTTGATTGGCCTGTTACAGGAACTTGAACCTCCGTGGACAGTCTGAACTTTTGGCATGTGAAATGGTTAGAACTCTTCCCGAGTTATTGTGAGACTGAGATACAATACATAAAGTACTAGTGCAAGATCTGCTACATAAAAGGCGGTGGAGAGATGCTAGTTTTTTGAAAAAACAATGCTATCCCTTTGCAAATATACAGAAGGACTTATGTGAAAACCCAGTTTAAAAAAAAATTCAATGTAGCAGTGAGGCTCAGTAAAGACTGTGCTGGCCTAGCATACCTGGGGCCTTGAGTTCAAGTCCCAGTATAGGAAGGAAGGAAGGAGTGAAGGAAAGAAGGAAGGAGAAATATATGTTAAGTAGTTACAATTAAACTTTAATAGCTTATGAAAGGTTAAACCACTTAAAAGTATAAATATGAAAGCTTGACAAAGTAAACTGCTCATAAAATAATATTTTACTTGTTTCTTGAACTTAAAATTAACACATTGAATTACTGAGATTATGAGTTTCATAGTGAGTTATTCAGCTCCTGGTGCTTACTAGGTATTTAATATTTGCAACAGTGTCAATTTTTTTATTACAAGAGACTTTATAAGGATATGAAGTTTTGGACCCATAAAAAGTTATACTTCTTTGTAGAATTATACTTAGGATAATTAGTGAATGTGCTCATTTCCTTTATTTACTAATTCTCTATGCTTATAGATTTTTTTTATTTCATTAATTACTAATTATGGCTTGTTTTGCTTTGTTTAGGTTTATAAATTTATTCTTCTCTATATTTCTTTTCCTGCCTTGCTTATCTTTATCTTATTGATTTGAAATATTTCTTTATTTTATTCTGAATTTTTTTTGTCAGTCCTGGGGCTTGACCTCAGAGCCTGGGCACTGTCCCAGAGCTTTTTTTGCTCAAGGCTAGCGCTCTACCACTTTGAGCCACAGCATCACTTCTGGTTTTCTGGTGATTAATTGGAGAAAAGCCTCATGAACTTTCCTGCCTAGGCTGGCTTGTAACTGATCCTCAGTCTCTGGAGAAACTAGTTGTCAGCCATTGGCACCTGGTTTTATAACCAACAATTGTTGAAATCTGTTTCTTAGGGGTTAAAGATTTTTGTGGTGCTCTTTAGTTAAAACTGTCAATCATTAAAGCTGTCATTCCTGCAAAGTTTTCCTTAACATGATTTCTTATAGTATAGATAGGCAATCTCTCTGTAACAGAAAAAAAACAAACAACCCATACATATTTTTTGTCTGTTTTTATAGTTCTTTTTCCTACATTCAACTTTTCATGTGTATGTTAGAGATGAAACACACAGAGACATCTTTTGTGTTTTATAAATGTTTCATGTGTCTGTTTAGTATTTCTCAATACTAATGCTTCTCAATATTAAGGTTATGTTTATCAATCAACTATCTCCCAATGACTGAAAAGACTGGCTTATAATGAACCAATGATCTAATTTATTTTACTCAGTTTTGAAGCAGATTGTGCCATAACCACTCTCCTCAGTTTGTATAAGTAAGCTGGAACAATATACAGGAATGTGAAATTGACATTTTCATTACATTTTATGGTTATAGTTGAATCATATTTTTCAATAGCAGTAGTTGAAGTATCTATTTATTTAAGAAAATAAAATCCCAAAAAGTATGGCATAGCAAACCCTTTATGTTAAATATGGTTTATTGGGATTATATATTTTTCAGAGTTCAGGGGGCTTGATTTACCTGTAACAAAGTTAAAAATCTTGTAAAGATGAAAAATTCAAACTCAAAACAAGTTGTAAGATTTGAGTGGTTGGTTGCTGTGGCAAGCCCATGAGTGTGACATATCCCACCTACAAAAATTCAGGCCTCTCCTAAAACAGACTAAGCTGGATGACCAGTTAGCTATAGAAGTCAGACATGCAAAGGAACACATTCAGCTTTCTCTCCCCAGAATGATCAGCACAACATAACATAACGTAACATAATGGAATAATTTACTCAATTCCTCCCTGGATTTGTTATCTTATTACACAGAATACTTTTTCAAAAAATTTAAAATAAACTGAATTATTCAGTATGACTAAATAATGTTACATGCCTATAGAATAAAGATAATATTAATGTGGACAAATGGTCAGAGAAAATAGCACGAAGCAATTGATATGATCTGAACTTGAAAGAATGGATCAATTGTAGAAGGAGTTTATTTAGTACACACACACATATACATACACACATATATACATATATGTATGTACATGCATATGTTTATATATGTATATACATGCACATGACTGCTACATAAATTATTGGTACTTCAAATGCTTATTCTCTATGAAACTATGAAAAGTTGTAAACAAAGGGAATATGATAGAAATAGGTTTTAAAACAAAGCCCAACACAGGCCAAAATATTTTGCAAATCCCCACAAAATTCCAGTTCATCCATTCTTCTTTCTTGCATACTTCCATTTCCTTCTACATCACAAACAGAGATGTAGAAGGATCCTAAATCTGTAAGGCAAACAGCCTTCTTCATTTTAAGAAGCCAAACAATGCCTAGGAAAAGGGAAATGGAAATGTCTACCATAAGTCACCATCAGAAGATGCTAATCCATGTACATTATTATTAGATTTCTTCAAAAGAGCACATACTGTATACTATAACAATATTCTAAAGTATTTGGGGGTATTGCAAAAAATAATGTAAAAAATCACACAAAGTTGTGCATGTCAAGACTACGTAAACTGAGGTAATTGTTATTATTAATATTACTATTATTTTTGTGTTTCTGTAGTTGGATTTTGAGGCCTTTATTTACATGTCTAGTGCCCTACTATTCAAGCCACACCCCAGTTCCAGTGTTCTGTCCAAAAATCAACATCCTAAAAATGACTACAATAACTAATAGTGTAGAGTAAAAATAACTTATAAACTAAATAATTGAGAATTTACAAAATTAACTGGGGATACATTTAATACATGTAGTAATATTGGGCCTTTTAAATGATGACAAAGGAATTAATTGTTGAATCAATTTGGTCAGAATCAGAACAGTAGTATTCTTTGAAAGATTTCATTTTTATCATCACTTACTGTAAGCAGGTTTCCTTTTTTCTTGGAGTGTAAGGAGATAGGTGGACAATCAAGAGTAAGAAAATAGACAAGGAGGAAAGAATTGGTGTAGTTGGAGCTCAGCAATTGGGAAACTGCAGGTGCTTTGATTTCCTTTGTCTGGAACTTCCTCTCCTTTTGTAGCAGGTTCTTACTCTTTATCTCACAACTAATTATCCCCTCCACACTGGTTTTCAATCTTGCCTTCTGGAGGCAACCTGTCGTTTTTTAGAATAAAAAATATATTTCGTGTTGTGCTTTTGTATATGTATTTTAACAATCTCTGTGTTCCTAAATTAATCTGTTATTCTTTTGTAAATATGCATTAGGTAGAAGGTTGGGGCACACACATGCTGGGTGAATAGATGAGTGAATAAATTAATAATTGTAAAAGAAATACACCAAAATGGTTTCAGGTTTATGATCCTTCCATATGTATGTAAACATTAGAGTTATAACAAATGGTGCCCAATGCTGTTTATTGAGTACATCGATAAAGGTGAAATATGTTTATTGTAGTAGTCCATGTTTTGCATGGGATATAGTGTCTCTATTTGACATATTGACACTTTTTGGAGCATGTTGTACTTACATCTTCCCTGAACAAAAAATAGGCTCAGAAGCAACATCCTTAATAGGCATTTAAACCTCTTGTTTTAGGTGCAGAAAAACCTTTACCTTCTTCATTTTCAAGGCCTCCTCTGCAGGAGAAACTTTATAATTTATTGAGACGATATTTTAATCCTCATTAAGAGTACTAACTCAGTACCTTTTGTACAATTGTACCATAATGTTTCTGATTTAGAAAAACTAAGTACTCATGTTTAACAATTCTGAGTGCATGGTGCCTTTGCACAATCAAGGCAAATGACAACTTCTAGTTAATGTTAAGAAAAACGAAAGACAGACTCTTGTCATCAATGTTCAGTTTTGGAAATGCAAACTAAGTGAACTTGCCTCCTTTCTCTAGAAGTGCTGCCACTGTTGTGACATTGTGTTTCATTTTGTAACCCGTCTGCCACTTAGGCCAGATATGCACTTTCTGGATGCCATCTGTTGGTTTCCAATGGTTTACTACATGGTGGGCTCTATTGACAAGTAGGTGACTCAGTCCTCCGCACTTCGCTGTGTGGTGTCCTGTGGTTTGTCCCGTGCATGATGCGTGTGGTCCTGTGTCTCTACCGCAGACATGATAGAGCATGCATGTGCAGCTTATGTCTGTACCTTACTTATCTTATATTAAAGTTCCTAAGCAGTAATCCATTGTTGAATTCAAATGATCTCGTTGCATGCCGATATTGTCAGTGTGCAAAGCTACTTCCATTCTGTGTCTTCTACTGAATGAACTTTATTATTAATTATTATTGTTATCATTAAAATGGCAAGAAAAAAACCCAAAGATTTACCATTGTGATGCACTGAGACCTTTAACAAAACTTATGAGACTCTTTATGATATTTTAGAAGAGCTCATTAACTTGGAGTCATAAATAGCAATAGCTTATTTCTGGACAGATATAAGAGTTGGTGATATTTAAAATGCATATTTAGCATAAAGTCTTGTAGGTGTAATGTATTAACATAAAATTAGATATATTTATGCCTCATAATGGCAATACATATGTGAAAAATAGGAAAGCAACTAATAAGAAAAAAGTAAGACATGTTACTTTGTCCATTTACAACAGCTCAGAAATAACTTGTAAGTAAAATGTTGCAAATGACCAGCTGGGAATGTTAGTGCTTAGGTTTCATCCTGCAGATGTTGAGTAGCACCTTAAAATTATTTATTAGCTGTGGATAAAAGAAAGGTCAAGCATAACATCATGAATTAATAACCCCCATTATATATTAAAATATTTTGCTTATGTTTGACTCCTCTGGCTGAATTTAAACTTGTAGATGTCACCCGCTAGCTCCTAGAAAAAGGAGTCAGTCAAAAACATGATGATTAGATGAACTTTAAAAAAAAATTTTAAATCTTTATAAAATGGCTTGGGCCGGCTGCCACCTGGTGGCAGAACCGCTTAAAACAGGCGCACAGAAAACAATGAAGACGCTGGGGAGAATTGATGTCAGTTGGAACTCAGTGGTCTCCTACTCAGGAAAAGGAAGACAGGAGTCAATGTCATATCAAATGAAGAAGAAAGTAATGTATCTTCTTATGAAGGACAAAATTTCCACAGGGTTCAGGGTTATCATTTCAAAGGCACACATGTCCTGTAGATTTAAGCTCTATGTAAATGGCAACTATGAGAACCTTTACCTTAATTAGAAGTAATTAAACCAGCCAGCCAAAATTGAGGATGGAGTTAACTGATACATGTGGATATGGGTAGCTGTTACAAATATAACACAAATAACTGCCAAGGGTGATCTTTTTTTGTCAAGTATCAACTTCAGCTTAAGTTATACTGTCATCTCCTTAACCAGCCAAACCTACCTCTATCACTACCTTTTTCTATAAAATTACAGTACAGTAGAGCTTTCTTTTCTAATGGGAAAAATTATGAAAGCTGAAATGTGACGGTATAACTTAAAATTACAAGTTGGGTTGAAGACAATTGACTTAGTCATAATTTTTATACTCCAAAAGTACCATATCATATTAATTTTCCTATTTACTTATTTATTTATTTAGCAGTGCTGGGATTGAACCCACAGCCTTGTACATGCAAAGCAAGCATTCAGCTGCAGCTCCAGTATCTGTTTTTGTTTTTGTTTTTTGGTGCCATTCCTAGGGCTTGAACTCAGGACCTAGACACTTAGCTTTTATACTCAAGGCTAGTGTTCTACCACTTGATCCACAGGTCTACCTTGGCTTTGGGGGGTTTAATTGGAGATAAGAGTCTCATGGACTTTCTTGCCTGGGTTGGTTTTGAATTGCAGCCCTCAGATCTCAGCCTCCTAAGTAGTTAGGATTAGTGGAGTGAGCCACTAGGCCCTGGCTTTAGTCACTCTTATTATGAATTCATTTAAATAGATACAAGAATAATTATGATAAACATTCTAAGAAATTCCCACGTATTTTCAGGGAAACTTCAAGGTCATCTTCTCCATTGGATATAAAGAAATAAATGCATAAATTACTTTAAATAAAATAAATTACTTTTATCATAAAATTCTGTGTCCACAGTGTTAGCCATAATATTTCTGCCACAGATCCATTGCTTCTGACTCAATGAGCTATTTTTTTTTCTGAGAATCTTGTACTGAAGGCTTTGGTAAAGTTCACCTCATCAGAAAAAGAAATTTCTCTTCCCACCCTTCCATAAAAGGGAAGGAGTCCTCTGAAGTCTACAGGTGGAACTCAACCAGTCATGGACTTGGAAATGCTTTTCAGGGACTCATACACTCAACTTAAGGATCTAAAAAGTCATTCTTTAGGTTTTACATTTCCTTGTGTAAATCAGAAGATGAGTCAACCACTTAATCTAATTTTCCTTGTCTGTCTTTAATCAGCTTCAGACATAGAGTATATACTTGTCACAGATCACTTAATTTTATTCTCTTGATCTATTCAATTCCATTTAGTCAAAAGGCAAAGAGAATAATTGTTTTCCTGTTAGCATTGTTGATGGTCAACATCTTTTCATTTAATTCACTGGGAGAATATTAATTATTTTGTTATAGATTGGAGAGAATATTAATTTCCAAAGAACATGTGGGATATTTCATCAGAGGTAGGGAAAAGATTGATGCTATGACAGCTCACAGATTATTTCATTCTAATTTAAGTCACTTTATTCATCTGAAGAATGTTAGTTGTTTAATCAATTCAACGTCAATCAAGCTCAACAACTTGGGCTGACTAAATGGTAGGCCTGAATAAAACATATCTATGAATTTCCCACACTGTTGGCCATGTAGAACTAATTTATACTATATAGATCTTACACAAAGAAATAGCAGACACTTAAAATAAATATTTCATTGTTTTATGTGTGTTGATGAGGCTTGGCTAGTTAAATTAATATTAATCATCCATATCTTAGTTACCCAAAGCACCTTAGAAACAAACAATTCAAGTGTTGTGTCTTTGAAGTAATTTTTTAACTATAAAAGCATAATTCTAACACCCTCCCTTTGTATTTGATTATAAACTAGGTGTTTTCCCTGTATCGGTGTATAATTCATAGGTATTGTTTAATAGGGATTTCTAACACAGAGGCTTTGAAATAGTTGAGATATAGTGAAGTTTAACGAGCTCTCAATAAAAATGATTTCCTCTAAGCAGGTAATATTGTGTGTGTGTGTGTGTGTGTGTGTGTGTGTGCGTGTGTGTGCGTGCACCATGAAAAGCCCTCATAGGGTACCATATCTGTGGAAGTTTGGTTTACTGATAAGCAAGTTTGCGCACTTTCCCACTGTGGTTTATTTAAAGTCTACTTTGGTCTGTTCATCTTTACGAAAGCCTAGATGACTTGCTCAGGTGCGGAGTCAGCTTTGCGGCCAACATGGTGGTGGTGGACAAGGAGAGTACCATGAGTGCCGAAGAAGACTACATGGCGGACGCCAAGACCATCGTGAATGTGCAGACCCTTTTCAGGTGGGTGTGAGGAGTCCCAGTCCCGTCAGCAACGAGGTGCTGAATGTGCATGAGTATTCCAGTCTAACTCTCTGTCTTCATTCATGTATTCTAAAGCAAAATCCTTGCCGACCTCACACATAACTGACACTACATGAAGTTACATCTCCAATGCTCTATCTGTAATTCTTCTCAAAAGAATACGTACATACATACATACATACATACATACATACATACATATACATATATATGGCTATAAAGGAAAAGAAAAATGGTACTTTTCAGATATCATAATCATACCACATTTTAAGCATTGTAGGCAGTAGAAGTCATGATTAAACACCTGCTTATCTTTGTTCTGATTCAGATTTCATGCCTCACGGTGGCAAAATATGCATGAAACAAGGAATAAAAGATGACAAAGCTATGAGCATGCAATTTGTGCAGTTGAAGAGCAGATTCATAACCACTCCCCTCCCTATTTTCGTGTCTTTCATTCATTAAACCGACTCAGATATGAAGCCCCGTGATTATCATTGAGTATGTGTGAGCATTTCTTGTTATCAGCAGACTCAAGAGTCATCTAGAAATCAAAGTGTCTGTGATCTTGGAGATGACTGTCTGTCGAACGTTTAAAATCTTACATATTAGCAAAATCACTGTTTCTGTTTATAAGTAAGTTTTCTATCAGCTTACCGAAAATATGAAAGGCATTTCTCCAAAAAGTCTTTACCTTTCATTTTATGAAACTAGCTTATGTTTGTACTCAGAGGTTAACAATTTATACTTCAACCTATGAAAATTATTCAAAATATACTTCCTTGCACTTAGTGAAATAGCGGCTATGACTTTACAGGGCATAGGAAAGGAAAATACAGAGATAAATTATTTTTAGTTGGGTATCCAATAGTTTTGTTGTTGTTTTGAGAAACAGAAATTGTATAGTCATCCTCATTTAGCCTGTCTGTTGGCCTCCTTCTGGTTCTCATATTCCAAAAGAGTCTGTTTACCTTTCCTGTCATTTTTTGGTGTATATTGCTTGTATAAAGAGTTATCAGAATGATATTCTAACAGCATATATTTTAGTCAGGTTAATGACTGTTGTTGGGTTTCAGTAAAGCCTTTACCTCTTCTTTCTGTAGGTAGATAACTCAAAAACTTATGACATCATAAGACCTGATGGGCTATTTTGATTTTAACAAGGGTGATCACCTGCGAGTTGGAAATTTTAATTACAATATTTTCTCTCAGAGACCTTGAAATCCTTCACTTCTCTTTATTTCCCTTTGCACATTTGCATTGCTCATGACTAAATCCAGCCCAATTACTTTGTGTGAGATGATGTTACTCTTTATTTTAGCATTCTAAAAGTCTGGAAAATTACTTGAGTTGATTACTTTGACATGAATTGAATGGATTACTTTGGCCTACATTTTATTTTAATTTTCAAAGCTAACAGGTCAGATTCATTTTCAGAAAAATCTTTAGCCTAGAGCTACGATGGATGGAGATGTAATTCAAGGATATACTGGTAGTAGAGATGCCCTGACTCACAATTTCTTCATGAACCATATACTCAAATAACGTTAAGCTTCTTCTTCAGAATATGGAGCACTTGAAATCCTACACTGGTGATTTACTGAGACATATAGCTTTATTTTTCCCTTCAGATTGCTCAAAGACCCTTTAGGGTTATTCAATTCCAAAGGGCCCCCTGAACTAGAGGCTATCATTAATTAACTAGGAGTATATGTTTGTTAGGAAGGGAAATGGTGGCAATAGGGAGTATTAACAGCATGAGAAGAGTTATTTTCCAACTGTAATAGCACAGTTCTGCAATTGAAGGCTGAAGAGGGCAATTTGATATGCTTTCATTATGTGGAGGAAGAAAAGTAATTTCCTTTCTATTCTCACTTGGGACTCCTGTAACAGGTTTGCTAGCAGACTAAAAAGATCAAGAGGGCAGATTAACAAAAGAGAAAGGAACAGGATTATTAACATATCTGCCACTCAGGTAACCTTCTAGAGGCCTCTGGAAAGAACAGGGCAAGGAAATAGCTTAGCACTGGTCTTGCTAAGATCTCACTGAAGAACAGTAGACTAGGAATAACACCGAAAAAGGAAAGGACTCTGAATTTCCACTGGTGACAGACTGGAGGAAGGGAAATGTGTAAAAATTTATTTGAAAATAAAGATTAATGGGTAGTAAAAGTGTAAGATTCCTTTTTGGTAATTGCCAGGTATACAGGATAGATGAATATATTTGTCTGTGTTTTAAGCAAAAAGCAGGATGTCAGGGAAGTTTGTTTGTTTGCTTTTATTATTTATTACTTATTCTCAGTTGCCCCCAAACTCAAAATAACCCTTCCACCAAAGCAGCAAGTTTGCATAGGCAAATTCTTCCACCCTTTACTTGGCTGTGATAGTTTTATATTTCTTTGAGAAGAGATAAACCATTCTTCCAGATGACTTATCTATAGAGCCTCCTTTCTAGCATTCCAAGTCTAGACTAGAGTCACTAAAGTGTTAAGGTTTGAGAATCATCTGGCCACAGGAAGCCTCCCGTTTCTATGCCAAAATGTATTCTTGTCGCAACAACCGGGACCAGGACTTGTTCACTTGTTATGATGATTTGTGATATGCTCTTCATATTGAGTTTTCCTTTATTGGCAGAGAACTTACCTTGGATACATTTATCGAGAGGTTATGTATTCCCAAGAATATGGTAACCAGTTCCTTTTCTGAGAAGCCTTATCTTGAATTCTGAGCAATCCTTGAAGCCTCTCCTCAGAGACCTTTTCGGATTACCAAAAGCATTAAGAGCACATGTTTGTCCTGTCCAATACATTTCCGCCTTCCTCTGTTCAGAGCCTCCGGGCTTCCATTTGCACATCTAAGAGGGAATACGGAAGTGACTTTTGCTAGTTCAAAGTTCTACCAGAGAGAGCATCTTTTATTTCTAAAGTGAAAAGAAAGTAGACTCTGGCTTTGAAATTTAAATTTTTTGCGGAAGTTTTGCCTAGCCACATACTTACTACCTTTGGGAAAATTTCATACTTTTATGCATTTATGAACAAATGTTACTATCTAAGCTAAATGTAAACAAGCACTTCAAAGCATACTTAGATTTACAACTCTCACCTCCACATAGCCATGATATTGTAGCTGATCCAAATCCACTTCCTCTTTAGGAAATGTCTGGGTGTCAGTGGAATTTATCCTTTTTTTTTCTTTCTTGCTTTACTGAGGAATTTGGTACTTACTCTTAACCTATACAGAAAAAAGTTGAAAAGAAAAGTCAGTTTAAAGTCTACAAGCTGGGCTGGGGATATGGCCTAGTGGCAAGAGTGCTTGCCTCCTATACTTGAAGCCCTGGGTTCGATTCCCCAGCGCCACATATACAGAAAACAGCCAGGAGTGGCACTGTGGCTCAAGTGGTAGAGTGCTAGCCTTGAGCAAAAAGAAGCCAGGGACAGTGCTCAGGCCCTGAGTCCAAGGCCCAGGACTGGCAAAACAAACAAACAAAATTTGTGGATTAAAGTCTACCAGCTGACTGTTGGGTGAGGATGAGGTACGAGGGCCCTGCAAACACTGCCGGCAGCTCGAGGTGCTAAGACTGTGGGCTGCACAGACCAAACGGAGGGCTGGTGTGACATGGCGTATCTAAAAGCCCAGGTAGTGATGTTGTGTGGAGTATATTAAGGAGTGGACAAAGCTTAATGAGAAATCTTTGCAATATAAAAGAGTTGGAAAAGATGACTTTTGGTACGATGTGGAGAAAGGTTTTGGAGTGAGTGGGTGAGAGGAGATGAGCAGAGAGACTAAGATCCTCTTGCTGCTGAGTGGTGATGATTCACGAGTGTAATCCTAGCTCCTCAGGAGGCAGAAGTGAGCATTGCAATCCAAAGCCACCCAGACTTATCTCTAAATAACCACCCCAAATCCAGGGCTGGAGCTGTGGCTCCAGCGGGAGAATGCCAGCATAGAGTAAATGAAGCTCAGGGAACTCACTAGGCCCTAAGTTCAAGACAGACAGACAGACAGACAGACAGACAGACAGACAGACACACACACACACACACACACACACACACACCCCACTGTTGAGTAGTTTCAGTTCTCTTGATAACCTCTGAAGTATGAGTAATAATTATGCTAGCTTTCCATCATAGGGACAAAATACCCCCAGAGAAATAACTTAACACAGAAAAGTTTTATTTTGACTCATGATTCCAAGGTTTTAGTCGATGGTCACATGGCTGTCTGTCCTGGGTCAGTGGAAGGCAGAACATCATTCCAGGACTAAAGAGAGCTGCTGTCGTTGTACAGTCTGGGAAACTGAAGAGGAGGAAAGAGCCCCAATATCCTCTTCAAGGGCATCTCCTCTGCCACTTGACTTCCCCCAACGGAGATATTCCCTGATTCATATTCCTAAATACTTATTCCTAAATAGCTCACACAGAGAATGATTTCATATATATGTAAGCATATCGATTCATATATATAGTTTGCATCCCAACAGTCATACTTAATCAGGAGATAAAATAAATGGAGAAAAAAGTTTTAAATAGAGCCAAATATATTGTTTTATGTATTATGACTTTAGCACCTGGGGGGGGTACTATATCATTACTTTTATTTCTTATTCCATATTCAAAATATATTTAGCTACTTTTAAGGTCCATAAATAGATTTTTAAGTATTATAATTTAGAAGACACGTAATTAAGTGTATTAGGTAAACAAATATAAAATTTTGCAATTGAATGTAAGTATTGCCATATAGAAAAAAAGACACTGTAATTTTTTTATTTCCAAGTATTACTGAAATCTAAAATTTCACTAGGTGGCAGACTTAGCTAAAATACTGAATTTCTTCACTTAAAACAACACAAGTGATTTAGGTTCATCATTGTACTACAGACATATCAGGTGCCCATATAACTTTTGTTGTACAATCTAATTTTAACTGCAGAAATTATTCCAATAAAAAATAGGCGTCACTCAAATTTCTTTGATTCATCTGCATTAAAACTGATATGAACTACACATACACACACACACACACACACACACAGCCTTATGGCAAAGCCAAATACCTACTTAAATTCCATAAAGAGACAGCACTGATATTATATAAACAGGCTTGATTTTTAACATACAACCCCTCCCCAGCAAGGAACATGTTGGTAGATATTCCTAATTTGTGACTTCATTTGGGTCATCTGAGTTTTCTTCCCAGCAGTCAAATCCTGAAGGACAACATGGTTCTTAAGAATCATTGAAGGGTGACAGAGTCAGGAGGTAAGGACGGACAGGCAGGTGGTCAGGGAAGGTTGAGCCCTGGGCTTGGGAGACCCATCTTGCAGGAGCTCAAGGGTAGCAGGTCTACTTGGCCTGACAGGAGCAAGCTGTCCTAGAACTCATCAGCACTAAGCGACCTGACCAGGTCCAAACTGGCCTGTAGTGCCAGGGTTCAGGGCCAGGGCTCCCTTCTAAAAGCTAGCACATTCCCTTACATCGTGTCACATGCCACCTTCAGGCACAGAGTGCCTGTTGGCACTCCAGAGCTGATTTGTTTATGTCTAGTGGATGTTCAGCCAGTGCCCAGCTCTGAGCTCAAGAGAGAGGTTCCATCTAATAGCAAGAATTGAAGTGACTGCCACTTAGTTCAACATAGTTGAACGGCATATTGTGTGGAAACCAGGCCTGTTGGCTGAGGAAGTAGCTGCTGCAGAAAATCCTAAATGATTTGAATGTGGAAAAGTGTCCAACTCTGCATCGATCGGATCAGCATCGGCATTTATAAAGGTGGTAGGTAATATCCTACCCTTTTGCCCACGGGTGAAAAAATTCCTGTGTGTGGATGTAGAGAAGCGGCCCAACAGGAGCCTTGAACGCACAGAAATTCTCAGTAACAGAGCTACTGATGCACTGACTTTGACTCTAACACATTGAGGGTGAAATTTCACTGGAATTATTTCATCTTAGAAGTTCATGGTAGCAACCTTTGATATTTAAAAATTGAATGAATTAGACCAGGCACAATGGCTTGTGCCTGTAATTCCAACTCCTCAGGAGTTGGTAAAATGGTGGTAAAAATATCCTTTGGGTACAGTGTATTATTTTCCTCATAGTGTACATTGTGTGGCACTTGTAATTAGGTATTACTTTTAGGCCTCAGCTTAGAAATCATTGAGTGCCATACTGGATTTTTTTTTGTATAACGCGACCTGTTTTTCTCCTGAATCTAGGTTGTTTTCTAGTCTCAGTATCATCACTGAGCTTACTCACCCGGCCAACATGAGATTCATGCAATTCAGAGCCAAAGACTGTTATTCCCTTGCTCTCTCAAAACTGGAAAAGGTAAGACCCTCATTAGAGAAGTTGGAATGAACTGTTTTCGTTCAATGAACAATTAAAAATATCTGTATATGCAACTAAATGCTAAGACATAGTAACAATAAGTACACTGATTCAAATTCCTCTCTGGAGAATCAAACCCTATTATTGTTATCGCTTTTATTATTTTTTTGGTAGTTGTACAAAGGAGTTGCCACTGAACAAAGTAGCTTATGATTAGAGCTTGGTCATTGTTACCTCTTACAACATCTCATCCATCCTTCTCCTACCCACCCACCTCCTCCCTCATTCTTCTTCATTTCCTATAGTATCCATTGAATTGTTGCTTGCATTTCTCCCCTCTTCTTCATTCATTATTTCTCTTTCCTCTTGGCCCAACTCCACCCCACCCCTTTCCCATACCCACTTCCGAGTGTTTTGATTTTGCTGAACTTTGATTTCGACTAAGGAATGACACTATTTGAGATCTGCCTTGGAAACAGTGAATCAAAACATTTGACTCCATTTGTGTTACAAATAAAAATGGAAGGAATATTTTGTTTTATCACTAGTAATTACAACATAGTTTCTGAAGGAAGTACAGCAGAAATAAATACAAGGGACTTTTTTTCCCTCTTGAGGTCTGTGTTTATATAATTTTGTGGTTTCCAAAAAATCTTGAGGGGGGCTGGGGATATGGCCTAGTGGCAAGAGTGCTTGCCTCGTATACAGGAGGCCCTGGGTTCGATTCCCCAGCACCACATATACAGAAAATGGCCAGAAGTGGTGCTGTGGCTCAAGTGGCAGAGTGCTAGCCTTGAGCAAGAAGAAGCCAGGGACAGTGCTCAGGCCCTGAGTCCAAGCCCCAGGACTGGCAAAAAAAAAAAAAAGAAAAGAAAAAAAATCTTGAGGATCTCAAAAGCGATGCAGCGCTTTGTTGAAAGCTAACTTCCAACATGATAATTGACAGGGCTTGAGGGAAAGTCAGGAAAGAAATAACGGTAAAAGATATTAATGATTAGAAAGTTGGTTTAACAACAGCATTTCAAGCCAAGGACTTGATGGGTTTTAGAAAGTGATGAGGGTTGCCAGTTATAGCTGATGAAGAGGGAGCTTTGATGTCTGGCCTCAGTATCCGGGCCAAGTGGTTTCTATTCCCAGCACTTATGTGAGGCTAGCAAATGGGGACAACGAGATGCACACATGAGAAAAAAAGACTCAACTTTGTACAAGTAAGGCTGTACATCTGCTCCTAACCACAGGAGACAGAGAGAATGGTGCACATTTTGATTAGCTTTATTTCACATGATAGTTTTATTTTGATTACTGTCTGAAAGGCTTGGCTGCTCCCTACATGACAGAAAGCCGATTAGGTGAAAGGCCCGGCTGGGGTAGAGGAAAGACTTCATTGGGATGTGCTAGCTGGATGCTCAGAAGATGCTGAGCACTCATCCTAAGGGGAATCTCATGGGGAAACCCACTGGGGTGTTTAGCACTAGAGGTGAGTGATGGCAGAGGTGGTACCTTCTCACAGCTGGAGGTTTCTGGACAAAGGATGCAAATCCTGATCCTAACCGCCTCGTCAGGAGACACTCTTGAGTTCTGCAGGTCTCTGGGACTATGATCACGATTTCTGTCAGGTTCTTGTTGGCATTGATTAGTTTACCTACATGCATAGTTCTAGCATATCACACCGGGGCTTAGGCTAGAAGAGACTGAGGCCTGAAACTCTCTGGCTCATTAACAAACTGGTGATAATGAAAGAATGCATACACCATCTAATTATTTTGAGAAAATGAAAGTCAAATAAAGTCAAACAGGAGTCAGTTCTTAGTGTCAGCCTCCAGTTTTATAGATTTTTGTCCTAATTTCTGGGAGATGTACAGTTAGGTTTGCTTCTTTTCACTCTTGTTGATTTCCTTCTTCAAAGCTGGTCTCACTTGCCATGTTAGCCCTTCCTAACCACACACTTATACAGGCTTAGGGAAATCACCTGGTGATACAGAAAAAGATAAACTATTTGGACATTGCACATCTATGAAATCAATGCAGGTGGGAAGCGGGACCGTGAATATTCGAGCCAGACAAGTGGTAGAAAGCAGAAGCGAACGGCCCAGCCTCCACCATCAGCCTGATTATGAGGGATCCAGTTGAATGTGTCTGACACAACGAAGTCTGGCTCCTGTCATGAGGAGTGAGGTAGGATTGTCTAGTGGAGAAGGCCGAATTCGACGTTGGGTTAGCCCCATTCTCCATTACTTCTCGGTAACAAAATCTGGCTAAATCATCTCCAGGTATGCAGAGCTAGGATTCACATCTATAAACAGTAGAAGTATAACAATGTCATTGTAAAATTACAGCATATTGTACATGCCAGACAGCCAACTATTTGACATATAATTAGTATTTGAATAAATTGTCTGAAAAGCATGCATTCTATGCACTGATATCGTCACTAATATCATCTGATATTCATGCTGGGTCAGTAGATGTATCAAGGTCATACTTGTGGGTGTTATTTTCCATGACTATGAATGTTTGTGACTATATAATTATGTGCATGTTTATTGCATATAGGGGAAATAATAAAATGAAGCATTATTGTTATTGGTTATTGTAGCTTAATTAAAACTGACCTCTGAGCCGGGCACTGGTGGCTCACATCGATAATCCTAGCTACTCAGGAGGCTGGGATCTGAGGATCACAGTTTGAAGCCAGCCTGGCTAGGACAATGCATAAGATGCTTTTCTCCAATCAACCACCAGAAACCCCAGAAGTAGAGTTGTGGCTCAAGTGGTGTAGCACTAACCTTGAGCAAAAAAGCTCAGGGACAGTGCCTAGAACATGAGTTCAAGCTCTATGACTGAGGGAAAAAAAATTAAATGAAACAAACACCCAAACTGAACTCTACTGCCAATCTAGAAATGCTACCTTTGCAAATACAGAAGAGTTGTATCGGAATTAAGAGTAAACTGGATTTAAAGAGATGGTGGCAAGAGCAGACTCAGTGGTACCCATGTCAATGAATTACAAGGAAATTATATATGTGCAGTCACTTACATAGCAACAGTGAAATAAAGCAAAACTTACATCTTTGCGACAAGAATGAATGAGACTGAGCAAAGGCTCTGCCTAATGTCCATTAAACCCCATGCTATGGCACTGAGTTCTAAAAAGGAAAGATGTATCCAATAGTTGGTTAACAGGGCAGTCAGGAGCAGACAGCTCACATCTGCTTTTGCCAACTGGTTGGTAGGGTAGCCAGAGAACTTCTAGAAAGGGAGAGAAAAGTTTCTAGTTGACTGCAAGTGAGAAATTTAGGACTTTTTGAGAGGCGTGCCTCTTCATAAGTCATACATGTTTCATTTCTAAGGAGATTAACATATTCTGTATGTTAGAATTTGAGCTTCTGAGGTCAAAAGGTCTCACCGACTTGAGTAACTGGCTTGTTTTACTTACGTGCATCCATAGAAAGCCACTTTCAAAGCATCCTTGAGTGAATTCTGGAGGCCCTCCTCAACTTCTTGTTTCAGGAATAGAAGACTAGTTAGTTATATTCAGACCTTAGCCTACTTTAGGAATAAATGTGGAACCAGGCGTTGGGCTAAACCTCCATAGAGACAGAGAAAGATATTTCAAAAAGTTGAAGAGGTATATTCAAGGACCCAAGAAAAACATGTTAAATTGTAAAGTTAGCTAGAGTATTATTCAAATCCTTCAAAAGATACTCATCTATCTGAAAGGAAAAGGACTTGTAGTTGAAAGTTTTATTAACAAAATGCTGTAGAGGAAAGGTGTCAGGATTCTCGGCCCATGCGCTTCATCTGACCCGCGGAAGAGGCGCGGGAGCATACCCCATGGGGTAGAACCGAGAAGAGGTGAGAGCCGCGAAAACGCCCACCCCGAGCCCCCCTTACATTTAAGGCAGGACACAGGACACACAGGTGATTCGGGGAGAAGTCGAGCAAATGTCCAACGTCTTTATTCCAGGATTGGGTTTATATAGCAGTAATGACAGCAGGAAGGGGAGGGATTTGAAGTGGCTAGCCAGGCATGGCGATAGGCTGGTTAGGCTGTCCTTCACAGGTGACACCATGGGACTTCCCCTAAGGGCGGAAGTCATAGCCCCCAGGACTGCCTCTGGGTTCATCACCCACCGCCATCTTGGCACACGCTGTCCGAGGTGGGAGGCGGGTCTGGTTAGAGCCGCCTTACCAGTTCCTGGCCCACAGAAGGCAAGCAGGGCTAACAGCCACGCTGCCCCAGGGCTGGAGAAGAGGTGGGCCTGCTAGGACCGCCTCTTAAAGCTGCAAGCCAGTGCCCCACATCTCTTCCTTCTGTTTTTAAGTAGCAGGAGGCGTCTTACTCGAGAATGCACCTGTTTAAGAAATATGGGAGACTTATTTGTCCTAACAGGAGGCAATGTAAACATAAGGCAAATGGGGGGCCTCTCTCACAAAAGGGAGTAGGTGAAGGAGCCACCCATCTGGCTCAGTCCAGGGAAAATAGGAGTTTTTAGTCTGTTTCTGCACCACTCAAGGTAACACAGGCAGCATTCCCCTTCTCTGGCAGTGAGGGAGAAGCAGGTTCAGGCTCTGGCGACTCTGGAGGTCCACGGCAGCCAAGGTGCTGGTAACTTAATGCAGGTGGTTAGTAAACATTTTATCATAAGCATTGAAGCAAGGTGCCAAACCTTCAATGCCTATTTCCCTCCAACAGGACCCCTAAGCTCAGCAGCAGGAGAAAGGCAAAAGGGAAGCAACAGTGTAATACTCTATTCCAGTTCGTTTGGAAAGCTGCTGGCAATATCGCCACAGCAAAACATTGCGCTGGGAAAGACGCCAAGGCAGAGTCCAGGAAGCAAGCAGGGCCGGGCACTGGGAGGAAGGGAGGCTGGCTGCCTCCGATGTCATCCACCACCGATGCACTCAGGCAGGCTTCCCGTATGTCTATGGAGGAACAGGAAGAAATCCACCATGGTCTTTGTTTTTTCCTAGAGAGAACAAGGAGAAGACATTCCTCAAGAGCGAGTGCTCTTGGGTGGTTATTCTGATGAACAATACTTTAAGTTTCTAGCTGGTATCCAAATTGGGATGGGTTCCCAAATCGGGAAGACACATGCAAAGCCCCTTCCCACACTGATAAGTGGGTCTGGACCTCGCCATGCTCTGGTGAGAGGGTCCTTCCAACGGACTTCCACCTTTAAATAAGGTGTCTGGTTTGACCAATGCCTCTGAAAAGCTGACAGAGGTTGGTCTTTGGAGAGATTTAAAATATTTAATTTAAACATAGTTGTCCTTAACTGGTCATGGGGGCTGCCCCACCCCCCAACTTTGTTTTAATTAATAACAGAGGAGAGGCACCAGGCTGGGAGTATGGGCGGAGGTTATCTTTTCTGGAACTACTTCCTGCTGAAAAGGGGCAAAGTAGTCAGGGGTCCCTGATTCATCATTTGGCCTGGTACCATCCAGTTTGGTTGGTAGAAGTCCTCATCATTTCCATGAGGATGGTTATCAGGGCCAGAGGGTGTCATGGTCTTCTGGCTACCTCCAGCAGCTTGGGCACATCAAGGAGTCCCTGGGGCTGGGGTCTTTAGGGTCCAGATCTGCGCTGGGCACAGCAGTGTAGTAAGAGGATAGCTTTGAACTGTAAGTTCCCAGGTGGCAACCTCAGTGAGGGATGTTATCCTGTTAAAAGAGACTTTTGAAGAGGTCAGGCAAAAGGCTGACAAGTTCACAGGACCAGTTAACATGAATGACATGGGAGAACTACCCTGGGCACAAGCCAGGAAAGTTCCATTTGGAGCATAAACCCAATTGTGGTCCATTACAAAGAAGGAAGGATAACTGGACTGGGGGCAGGAAGGAAGTGTTTAGGGATAGTGGACCGGTTGGGAGTAACCAGTCAGAGGCCAATATATATATATATACACAAATAGCAGGAAAAGGAAAATGGACAGGTATGTGCATTGGGTGGGTAAGCAACTATTCCTCTTGATCTCTCGGCTCTGATTAATTTTGAAAGGGTGAGACAAGGTGTCTCCATTTAGGATGTGACATCATTCTCCTCTTACTCCTCTCCATGATCCTTGTTCCCTGGAATGGCTGAGTCCCAGGGGTCTAGGTGCTTGTTGCTGGGATGGCTTGCCCCCATTGGCATTCACAGGGTTTGAACTCAGGGCCTGCACACTGTCCCTGAGTACTTCAGCTTGAGGCTAGTGCTCTACCACTTGAGCCACGGTGCCGCTTTCAGCATTTTGCTCGTTCTCTTGAGCCAAGCTTCCAGCCTGGCTCTTTGCTGGTTAATTGGGAGATGGAGTTTTAGAGAGATTTTCTGCCTGGGCTGGCTTCGAACTGCAATCTGAGGAGTTTTAGCCATAAAAGCGCTTTTTGTTTTCAATTAAAGCAACAAGGAGAACAATAGGAATAGAGCTTTACCTGTAACTTGTTGAGAATTGACCAACAAATTCTTTTCAGAGTTCTGCCATAATATTTAGAGAACAGCATACTGAATGAGATCCATGTGCCATCAATCATATCATTTAACCTTATTGGAAGGTGGAAGAGAACACAAATGAATAACAATTGAGATGGCAAAGGGTCAGGATAATATAAAAGTCTCAGCTTCAGCAGTGGCTATGTCTTCCATCCTGGATCAGCAGGCTTCACTAGTCATGTGTGATGGAGGCGGGCAGGAGAGATGGGTTGTATCTGGGTGAGGCTGTAGTGGCATCTCTCAGAATCCTCTGGATAGATTGTCACACCTCCTGCTGGGTGGCCTGAAAAATTCTACACAGACGGGTTAAAGACATTTGAAATCTCCCAGTATTCCCTGGTTTCTTGCTCTGAGTACTCTGGATTTTGTAGGCTGATGCCCTACTGGTTTAAGCAGGGTGACAACTTTAAAAGGATTTTTCTAGTCACAAAATCCACATAGACCAAAGGTCAACCAAGTCTGCTCTCTGCGGCAGGCATGACAGTTTCTGAGACATGGATGGGGAAGACCAATACTACCCCAACCCTGTGGCCACCAAACATAACTCTGATGTTTTTAACCTGAAGTAACTCTGTTATGATAGGACTGTTATGAACCCAACTCTAATCTTGGAAGGGGGTGGGGCAGAGCCAGAGCAGGAGCACTCTGGGCCTGTCAAAATCTTCATGGGACTCCTAGATTCCCTGAGCAGTTTTTTATGAATGAGAGAGAGAATAAGGAATCAGTGATACCGGGCAGTTTGGGAGCAGACCGTGGAGGCAGCTTTCGGTAGCCACGGGCTGCCACAGTCCACACAGCTAGCATACATGTCCACAGTTCACACAGCTAGCACATATGTTGACCTGTATCCTATGAAGCAAAATAGTAATTTTGGGTCAGGAAAATTTAGGTTAGTAGTCACTTTTGTATAAAATGACTCTGATCCCTTGATCTTAAAGAGTTTATGAGAGCACAGGAGAGAAAAATGGAAAAGCAAAATCTTAGTCTATACCAAAGAATTGTCAGAATCAGATGTACATTTGACTTTTAGCATAGATAGGCATAAAAATAACACACTGATTTTACATCATTGTATACCACATGCTGCATATTTGAATCTTTTGGAGTTTTTGTTAGACACATTTGCTTGCACCCAAACATAATCAGTTTGGGTTTAAAACCTGGGGTTTTTCTTTCTTTTTTTGTTCTTGGAGTCAGATGATACTGTAACTCCACCTACAGGCTGCAAGGATCCGTTTAACATAAAACTTAAGCAAGTTAAAATAGTAGTTAAAAAGGCAAGTAATTTTTAAACCATGATGCCATATTTTACATGTTTTACCCACAGACAAATAGACAGACACACATACAGACAGTTGTGCACAAGCTTTGGGCATGCTTAGAAAAATTTTCTTTTTCTGAATTAGCCATTCAAGTCTACTGGAATTCTAGTGGCAAAATGATATTATTTTGCCCATATTTTAGAACCATGTGGTCAGTTAGAAAACAAAAAACTTTTCTTAGGAAACAAAATTTTTCACAGATTATCTGGCAAGGAAATGAAGAGGCCACATTTTGAAATACCAGCTCAGCTCCAGTGGGGAGCTGAAGCGGGATGCTATGACCAGGGAAGGTCTTGGAGATGGGAGACAAGGCGCCAACAGAACAGACATGTGGCACGGCTTGATGGTGCGGAGGTGGTCAGAGCCTTAGCAGGCTCACAGCCAAACACCTTCAAGCCCCTGCCCAGCCTTGAGGAATTTGGCACGCCCATCACCTGGGGCTCCACCTCCAACCAATGTTTAGGATTTAGCCAAACGAGTAGAATTTAACCGAATCTCCAACTTAGCAAACATCAACAACCAAAAGCCTTTTTTGTCTCTTTCAAAGCAGATTAGCCAACAACAGATGTTAAGTAGGTAAGCCCAGCAAATGCCTCCCAGGACTCAGAAGCAGGAGGAGTAAAAGTAAGCAAGGGCGGGTCCACAAAAGACGGTGAGAAGCCCCTGCGCTGCAGAGTGGAAAGCGGCGCCCGCTGCCACTGCCAGTCCTCAGCAGCCGGCTCTGCGCTCCACCCCACGAGCGCCCCAAGCCGTCTCTGGGCTGTCATCCGGCAGCCGGAGCCCCCTTGCCAGGCCTCCCGCCCGCAGCTTGGACACACGGACCCTGCAGCACCTGCTCTGTGCCGGCGGCTCGGATGTGATGTGCTCCGCACTGGTGTTCCATGCGCTGCCGCCGCCGCCGCCACCGCCGCCGCTACTTCTGCTGCCGCTCGTCTGCTGCATGTCTAGGGACTGCAGCTTTCAACTAGGAACCCGGGGAACCCGGCCCGGACCCCCCTGCGGGCCCATTGGAGTGGGCCATTGAGCCCCTCTCCTGCTGGTCAGCGGTAGGGCTGCCCCTCTCCTGAGCAGCCAGGCTAAAAAGGCCAGCAGTCTCCACCCAGGGTGCAGCATGTTTTAAGGTCTTCCAGGCCTTTTTGGCTTGAATGTCTGAAAAGTCCAATGTGGTATTTTGGAGCATGGACCTCAAAACTTTGAAAGTTGGTGGCTCCATTGACTTTGCGTCTGCCCCATATTTCTTTTTTTTTTTTTTTTTTTGGCCAGTCGTTGGGCCTTGGACTCAGGGCCTGAGCACTGTCCCTGGCTTCTTTTTGCTCAAGGCTAGCACTCTGCCACTTGAGCCACAGCGCCGCTTCTGGCTGTTTTCTGTATATGTGGTGCTGGGGAATCGAACCTAGGGCCTCGTGTATCTGAGGCAGGCACTCTTGCCACTAGGCTATATCCCCAGCCCTGCTCCATATTTCTAATGGGGGTACTCACACCTCCAGGGTAAGGTTGCTGGGCTCGCCGGTAGCTTCTAAGCCTACGCTTGCCGTGTGTTCGTAAGCCGCACATTCGGGCGCCAATATGTTGGGGTTCTCAGCCCATGCGCTTCCCCTGACCTGCGGGAGAGGCGTGGGAGCTTACCCCACAGGATAGAACCCAGAAGAGGTGAGAGCCACAAAAATGCCCACCCCCGAGCCCTTCTGTTTAAGGCAGGACACAGGACACACAGGCGATTCAGGGAGAAGTTGAGCAAGCATCCAACGTCTTTATTCCGGGATTGGGTTTATATAGCAGTAATGATGGCAGGAAGGGGAGGGATTTGGAGCGGCTAGCCAGGCATGGTGATAGGCTGGTTAGGCTGTCCTTCACAGGTGACACCATGGGACTTCTCCTAAGGCGGAAGTCACGGCCCCCAGGACCGCCTCTGGGTTCATCACCCACCGCCATCTTGGCACACACGGTCCAAGGCAGGAGGCGGGGCTGGTTAGAGCCACCTTACCGGTTCCTGGCCCACAGAAGGCAAGTGGGGCTAACAGCCATGCTGCCCCAGGGCTGGAGAAGGGGCGGCCCTGCTAGGACCACCCCTTAAAGCTGCAAGTCAGTGCCCCACAGAAAGGCAAAAGTTGGAACTTTTCCTTTTTGTTTGCCTTCAGGGAAATTCTTTATTCTCATGTTCTCACCGTTATATCATCCTGTTTCCCCAATAAAAAGGAAGCAACTGAGCATACTTTCAAATGATTAAGAAGGGAGACTTGACAAAGTGGAACTGCAATGAGTGAGTTTGATGTTCTAAACCCATGGGAAATTCTTTTTTAGATAACTTATTAATATGGAATTCAGACTTTTGCCATGGAGGGTGGTTATTGGAGTTACATATTCTTTTTGTTGTTGTTGAATTGTGAAAGATCTAGGCTGGCTTTGAACTCATAATTTTTCTACATCAACTTCCCAAGTTCTCGGATTGCATGCATGCTATAACATGCCTTTGTAACACACCTTTGCCTACTCTTAAAAATTGAGTTATGCACCACAATTCACCACAATGACAAAAACAAAGAGCTCAGAGTAGATATGTGGTAGAATCCATAAGCCAGAGGGAAGTGCCCACCAGGCCCTCCTTTTAGAGTCCTCATGAAGGGGCTACACAGCCAACATCTGATATTGACATTCAGACTTGTGGCCTTTAGAAACATTCACCTTCTCTTCTGCTGTTTCTTTCATCATCGTCTGCCTTTATGCTGAATGATGTTCTATGATGCTTTCCCTGGGTCCTCCCATTATCACCACCTTCTTCTTTGTGTTTCCTAAAGTTGAAAGCTAGTGTGTTTACCCCCTCACCCCTAGCTACATGGGCACCACAAAACTGCAGAAGCACAGTGTGATGGCTAGGTAGAGCAGGAGGCAAGTGGAAATAAAGGCACATAGAAGAGGAAGACAATAGAATGTAAGTTTTCACTTCCCTTTAAAAGCCTATTTTGTTTCTCTTATGTTCATGAGTTGTAAAAAAACAACACCACCACAAGTTTTCATTCCTGTTATGCACAAACAGCAGTTTCTTCAAGACAGCTTCCTGTTAAATCGCTTTGAACTCTATCCATCCCCAGTGATGATTGTAATTACTCTTACAATCATGATAATTACACCCTGATGTAAGGAACAAAGTGATGAAAATGTAGGATAACTGGGGTGGCATATTTAGTCTTTGTCCCTGGCTCCTGGTTCTAAGCTTTAAACTCCATTAGCTTTGTGGATTTATAGGCATATTTTAGCTACGACAAACTAGTGAAACCATGCAAATTGTATTTCTCTGGGTCTGGCTAACTTTGCTTAATGTATAATGTTCTCCAAGTCTTTTTATTCCCTTTTGAAAGGTACAATATCATTCCTTTTGATGGATGAGTAAAGTTCCATTGTGTATATATGCCACACTTTCTGAAACATTCCCTTGAGGGGCACCCAAATCATAACTATGGTAAATAATGTTTCAATGAACATGTTTGTGCTGGTAGCTTTAGTGTGGCCTTATTTGGGCTCATTGGATTACAGTAGAATTGCTGATCACAGGATAAGAAAGGGACTACAAATGATTTAACTGAAGTGTAATAGACTCTATGAAGAACATGAACAGTATAATTCCTTAGAAAGTCTAAGTCAAAGCCCAACAAAATAAGTACCAGGAAATGGGTATTTGCAAGATTGTAGGGTGGGGCCAAAAGGAGAGGGGTAGAAGAATGAATGGAATAGAGGAGAGGATGCAGCTAAGAATTCACTGTATATACCACAAAATTGAAAAATACAAGGGAAGGGGCGGGTCGAAGGCAGGTGATGTTGTTGAAACAATGACACAGATCAAGATTCATTATACACAGAAACTGCTTTTCCAAAAGGCAAAATTAGGACAAGTAAGGGAAGAAGTGGGGTGGGAGGGAAGGGTGAGAATGTTGAACGCGCATCATTCATCAAGAGATGCTGTATTCATAAATGGCTTTGGTGAATGGCAACTCCTTTGTACAATTACTTAAAGATAATAAAAATATTCAAAAACATCTATTAGGCTTCCCTGTGTAATAAGAATCTCTTTGTTATTAGTACCTTTCATCCACACCAGATTTGTGCTAAGTTGACTCAGGGAAGGGCCCTGGGCAGCCTCAAGACAGGCCTGTTGTACATTCTGAAGACATGACTGAGTCGTGAGCAGGAGCGGAAGCCTGCCTACCCCTTCTCACCTTCAAGGAAAATGCTCAGTTCCTTTATTTATTCTATGATTCATAGAATCATACTTATAAAATCGAACCTCAATGAAAGTTGTGAAAAGTGAGGCTTTAGGAATTTCCTGGCTGGCAGTTGTACAAAAGGACAAAAGTCCCCATGCTGGGGGACCCTGCCTCTACTTTCCCTGTAGTTCTCGTCATTTCTTGACTAATGGACCCTCTATAACCACACTGCAGTCACTAAGTACAGAGCCTCCTTGAGTCCTGACAGCAGTTTCAAAGCCCCCCACATGGGTAGCCGTTGGCCTGGACATAGCTCATGGCAGCGTGGTATCAGTGTTGGGAGCCGCACCTCTTAACCGTGCAGTCTCTACCAGATCCAGGTCGTTAGTGTTAGATGTGAATTCAATCCTAGGATTTAATCATAGCATTGTTCTAATCAAGATGTGAATCCTCAGGCAGGTGTAGGTGGCTCACGCCTGCAATCCTAGCTACTCAGGAGGCTGTGATCTGAGGATCATGGTTTGAAGCCAGCCCAGGTAGGAAGGTCCTTGAGACTCTAATCTCTAATAAACTACTCAGAAAAAGCTGGAAATGGTGCTGCCTTAAGTGGTAGAGTGCTAGCCTTGAGCAAGAAGATCAGGGACAGCACCTAGGCACAGAGGTCAAAAAAGAGATGTCAATTCTCTCATGTCAGTTAGGTTGAAATCACACACACAAAAAAACCCAAAACTATCACATGTATAAGTTGCCTGCAAATTTTGTATAGCCACTATTAGACTTCTCCTAGGAGAATTAGTGTAAGAATATTAGTTACTTATTTTCAGCATATGTATTATGAAAAAAAGATAAAGATTTGAACAGCATAAGTGAAAATTCAACTGAACATATATTTACACACTCCGTTTGAGCCAAATGCCTGACTAAATAGTATGAACTACAAAATTTTATAAAGCATATGGAATTTATAATTTGGTGGGTGACACAAATACAAATAAAAACACCCTATCTTAATTAGGTCCTAACCTATCAAAGATAGTCAATAAAGTTACGGAAGCTATACCCATGCATACATATGGAAGTGTTTGTGTGTGTATGTATGTATATACAGTACATATGTATGTGTATGTGCATATATATGTTTAAAGATTATGCATTCTGATGGATAAATATAAAGCCTTAAGGAAAAATTACAATTTAATGACAGGAGCTGCAATGAAACAGTTTACCTGAGACTTTTTATCAAGGTGGTGATAATAAATACTCTTATAAAAAGTAGAATCAGAGAACTGAGTGAGAAATCAAGTTATCTGGAAGCTGAGATAGATTTATAAGAAGAAAGGTACTTGTATAATTAGAATAGGATTTTTTCCCAAATACTAAAAGGAAAGCTGAGCAGCATGGATTCAGAGAAAAACCAGCTGAGTTAGGAAAATACATTGTGATTATGTCCAGAAAGAAAAATTATACAGTGCCAATTAAATTTCTGATTTGTTTCCCTCCCACACTGTTCTGTTGCATTTAATCATTTCATCATCTCCTTCCATATGGTGTTGGATGGACATAAATTGCTGGACACAAAATATCTGCCAGAAACAACTTATTTTTCTCTCTCAGAGAGATGCATATTTATGATAGCAAGCGTAATAGAAAAGACTGGGAAGACCAATTCTATTAAAATATCTGAAATCTAGTCATTTAAATATCTCTGAATTCTTTTAACTATTTTAGAAATAATTATCAGGAAGCCACAAAATCATTACTGAAACTTTGCAGTATTTCCAGCACAGAAATAAGATTACTTGATTTATTTGTTAGTGCTGGTCCTGAACTTGAACTCAGAGTTTTGTGCTCAAGGCCAGTAATCTACCACTTGAGGCACAGCTCCACTTCAGACTTGTTGGCTGTCTTTGAACTGGGACCTTCCTATCTCAGCCTCCTGAGTAGCTATAATTACAGGTGTGAGCCACCAATACCCAGCCAGAAATATGTTTTTAAAAAGAAATTCTAGTAGCCTGGCATCTACATACTTAGTATACTGATCTGATGATCACTGTTCAAAGTTAAGCTGGGCAGAAAAGTCATGACACTCTTATCTCCTTTAACACCAAAAACCTGGAAGTGGGGATGGCTCAATTGGTTGAGTGCCAGTCTTGAGCCAAAAAGCCAACACTTGACCCAAGTCCAGAACTCAACATCCAACCCTTTATTTGTTTTATCTATGTTTTAAATACGCGGACATTTCCATTAACGTTGAAAGTCAAATCCAAATCTTACCTTTTTATTTTTGGTGATAGTAAATGGGTTATATAACATGATTGAATGTAATACATGTGAATGCCAGTGGATAATAAAGAATAGTCTAGATATTAGTTAACTTTTTTAACTGGAGGATAAATACCAGTTTTAAAAAATGTATGCCTCAAAAAATTAAACAAAGAGCTATCCTATAATCCAACAATTCCACTCCTTGGCATTTACCCCAAAGATTACAAACCAAGATACAGTAAAGCCACCAGCACTACCATGTTCATTGCAGCACTATTCACCACAGCCAAGGTATGGTATTATCCAGGAGGCCCCTCAATGAAGCAAATGGATCAACAACACGTGGTATATATACACAATGAAATTTTACTCATCCATTAGAAAGAATGCTCTTGTACCATTTGTAAAGAAATGGACAGACTTGGAAAAAAAATGTGTTAAGTGAAATAAAGTGAAGGCAAAGTCAAACTTAAACATAGTGCACACCAGGAAACAGGTACTTGAGAGAAGTAGGGTTGGTTTGGGTAGAAAAATGAAGAGAAGAAGGTGGCAAGAATTCAGTCAAGAATTCAATTCCCATCTTATAAAATTTTTAGAGCAAGGGAAGAGGAGGGGAGGGATGAATGAGAAGAGTAAAAGGGGAGACAATGATCAAGATGAATTCTATTCCTAAACTGCTTTGATAACTAAATGACAACTCCTTTGTAGAATTACTTAAATATAATAAAATAATTAAAGAAATGTATTTGTCCGAAAAATGGTTGAGCTGAGATAATCTCAATTAAAGACACACTGGACACCCAAGACCCAGTAGGGGTATCAGCCTTGCAAACATGAAGGTGTTTTTTTTTTTTTCCATGAAGAATTTGTATAATCCTATGTCCTCTAAAAAATATTAGGAGAGTGTGATTATAGCACAAACTGAACTGGGCTTGGATGCATGAACAAAAAATGGCATTATCAACACTTCAGTGAGATCAGCGAACAGGCATTGTAATGGAGAATGCCTTGGAGTAACAAAGAACCCAGGTTGGAAAGTTGAGTGTAAATTTGAGCATCAATCAGAGGTCATGCAGTAGGATGTAGAAAATGGAGCAGTGGTAAGATAATTGAATGGATGGATGATGGAATTTGGAAACTTGTTATATTTCTGGGTAAGGAAGGGGATTAAAGGTGTTTGAATTAATTTGTTCCTTATTTTTAACACTGATTTACTACTTAAAAGATTATTCATGTTTACCCCAGTAAAACATGAAGTTAAGCTTACAGTGGTGATGTTCATTATTGAGTTAGAGGAAGATATGAAGCTTAATGTTTGTGAGACACTAAGAAGACTCTACAGGCAAATCTAATAGTCAGATTACATCCTGTTACATTAGTTTTTAAAAAATTTATTAAATTGCTTTTGTTGTGTTTCTTTGATTTCACTGCTATATCAGTCATAAATAGATTTCTAATATATAAAAGGGCATATCTTCTAATGACTTGGTGCTTCAGTTGATTAATAAAAGTTGTCTATTATAATGAAAAGGATATTTAAAACTTAATTCTTAAGTGAAGGAAAAACAGTATTTATAGCTAAGTATATTTCTCTCATATATGTCAAGAAAATTTACCTAGGCAGAAAGACACAAAATATAGAATGCTCATAAAAGTTTTCAACCTCAAATCCCTGGACAGAAAGAGCGAGAAAGAGGGTCGAACTTGGCCTTTATGTTTCGCCTGCCTTTTGCTGCTGGAAGAGTGTTCAGCATCAGTATGTTGGATACCCTTCTTTACCAGGTAAGTAACGTCCTTTTTGTTTTCTCTCTCCCAATTGTTTATTTTATATTTCATACAAATAAGTAATGAATGATAGTAACCTTTTAAGCCATTAATTTAAAACTAGTTTGAGTAATTCAATTTTGGCATGTTTTCATCTTACTCTAAGAATGTCACAGCTAATGTAAAAAAACAAAGACAGTGAACTTAGAGAATACATTTCCATCCCCAGTTTGAAAACAAATAACGCTTTTCCAATAAAGTGACAAACTAAGGACCCTTTAAACAGATGGTAATTATTGCTTACTTTGGAAGAATATGAACAAGAATTTACAATGGCAAGCCGTTTAGTTTGTTCCCCGTGCCTAGTGAAGATTGACACTTTGTCATAGCTAAGGGATTTATAAAAATGTTTTCTATATACATACAATCTTTTATTGTTTCTGTCAACCACTGAATCACTGCCATATTTCCTTCTTTTTTGATTCAAGTCATCAGACAATCTGTAAGTATTTCTAGTAAAAAGAGAAAAAAAAAGACCTTCAAGGGCTTTAAATTATTTTATAGCTTGAATCTCAAATTAAGCACTTGAGCATTTCATTGCCCATATTCTATGCTATTATCTGTCTTATTTTTTCTGTTATCTGTTTATATGCACTCTTCTGTAATTGCTCAGCTGAATAACCCAATCCACAGACAGCCAAGTTCTTCTGCCGGCCCTTAGGCATTTTGCCCATGCGCTTCCCTAGCAAAGCCAATAACCATCTGTCCAGGCAGATGAATGCCAGTGCACTCCCTTCAAGGGAGAGCGCACTCTGAGATGTCTGTGTCCAGTCATTTTATCTGGGCACTCCAGGAGGCCGGCTCCTACCTCAAACACCATCACCACACACACATACTTAGACCATGACATGGTAGAGTTTGTTGAGGGGCGGTTTGAAATGGAAGATTTCATAGCGACAGAAAACAAATGCTTGGATCTTATTTGAAACCATTGGCTCTCCTATCCTTTAGCTTAGTAGCTTAGCACATTCAGAGAAGTCCAGAGCTGGGTCCTGGTGGCTCAGGCCTATAATCCTAAATATTCAGGAGGCTGAGATCTGAGGATGGATGTTCAAAGCCAGCCTGAGTAGGAAAGTCTTTGAAACATCTCCATTGAATCATCCAAAACCTGGAAGTAGAGGTATGGCTCAAAAGGTAGAGAGCATTGAAAGACAAATCTCAGGGACAATAACTAGACCCTGAATTCAAGGTGCAGGACCACTGCCATAGAGGGAGAAGGGGGATGGGGAGAGAGAGAGGAGGGAAAGAGGGAGGGAGGAAAGGAAGGAAGGGAGGAAGGAAGGAGAGAAGGAAGGCAGGAAGGAAAGAAGGAAGGAAGGAAGGAAGGAAGGAAGGAAGGAAGGAGGGAGGGAAGGAAGGAAGGAAGGAAGGAAGGAAGGAAGGAAGGAAGGAAGGAAGGAAGGAAGGAAGGAAGGAAGGAAGGAAGGAAAGGTTCATGAAAATGTTATTACAGATGGAATTTTGTAGATTTGGAAAGCCATTTTCCGTTCTCTTCTTCCTTTGTGCATGTCATCTTATGTTCTGAAGCTGTACAGAATGACACTAAAACTAAGATTTCAAAGTTTTTGAATGAAGCTATTTTTTTACTCATGCTTTCTGTAATATCTTGCAAATAGTGTAATCTTTTTGTCCATAAAAGTTATTCTAGATTTCAAATACTACAATAGGAGAAACACTGCATTATTCTAGGCAAAGAGGTAGATTCCATTGTGTGTGTGTGTGTGTGTGTGTGTGTGTGCGTGTGCGTGCAGAAGCTTGGCTGGGAAAATAGTATGTAGGAAATAAATGAAGTTCAGAAATATATTTTACTAGAAGAGCACATAATCCTAAGACATATAAAACACCGGCTGAACTATGTCATGGCAAAATTTAAAAACTTTTTTCAATTCACCTTTTTATTTCCAATGAGAGATTTTTTTAGTTCTAATTTGGCCTGTATCTGAAAGGTTTCCATCATGCCTAAAAGCACACAGAAAAGTTAATCATGTTGAGATAGTTCTAAATCCTATATTTCCTTATGATTGATTTAACTGTGCGCATTTATTTGGGATGCTCATAAGGCAGATACCTCTTTTCGTCTATACCTGGAGACTTAGTTAAGGGACTTAAACTCTCAGAAGTCTCTAGATGTTCCCACTCCTAGCCCTCCTGCACCTCTCAGGCCTGTCACCTTCCATGTCTCTTTTCTTCCTGTGCAGTCGTTTGTGAAGGATTACATGATTTCTATCACCAGACTTCTGCTGGGGCTGGACACTATTCCTGGATCCGGCTTTCTTTGTTCTGTAAGTTCATCCTCCCTGACCATCTACCATGTTCTTTGGTTCTGTCTCCTTTAATCATTTGATGTTTTTTTTTTTCTAATGAGCGTCTGAAAATTTAAACCTGACACTTTTACATGGCATAAGAAATTTCAGAGTAAAAGATCTTTTTATTTATAGCCATCATAGCCAACATCTGTAACAAATACATTTTTAGCTGGCAATTGGAGACTCAAAGGTTCATACCAGGGACCTCCACCCTCTGTGGTCAAAGAGCGATGGTTGAGTTTAGCTTTTCTTGTTTCCTGAGGTTCTGTGTTGTTGGTCTCTCTGAGAAGGGAGGGTCTCACTGTTGCTTAAGTTTACTCTGAGCTCCTTGTCTGTGGAGGGGTCTGGGTCTACGAGCCAGCTCAGTGGCACTGCACTAAAGAAGACAAAACTGCTTCAAAATATACTGAATCAAATGTTTGTGAACATCCTGGATTTGTAAGTAGCAAAAGTAGACCCGAACTCATGTTTCCTGGTTGCTAGCTTTGTGCTCATTCAGGCCCCTCTCTTTTTCTGTGGGTCTCTTTCTCCCTCTGATGGTATTTGAGTTGGAACTCAGAGCTTCACCCTTGCCCGACTGGCACTCGGCTGCTTGTGACACACCTCTAGCTCCTTTTGTTCTGGTAAATTTTGAATCCCGCCCCCCTCCCTGGTCCGGGATTCTACTTAAAATTTCCACAGTAGGTGGAATGACTGGCATGCACCCCATATCCATGTTTTGTTGTTGAAAGGGGTCTCACAAACCTCTTCCTGGGAGTGGTCTTAAACTCTGATCCTCAGGGTCTCTCCCACTCAGTCAGGGTTATAGGTATCTGCCACCACACCCAGCATACTCATCTCTTTCAATATGAATGTAGTGGAACACAGAGATGCCCTATTTTCTTTACTATATCGAAGTCCTTGCAGTTTTTATTTGTAGCACCAGAGAACGTGGCCAACAGCAGCCTCAACTTATTAAAACATTGACAAAAGGCTCCATCCGCATGGCCTTCACCATGTGGGCCAGTTTCCTGTGGCCCACTCATAGTGCCCCGGGGTTAACGTCTTATTGCCCCAAAGGGAGGAATAATTGACATCTCTCGAATGTGCCCAGACTTCCAGGAGATCTTGATGCAGGCTAAACTAAGTAGGCAGGTTTAATGCACGAACAAACATGTATGACGGGTTATTTTGGAATTTCAACATATTACATTTACCTCAAGGGAGTGGAAATCAAGCCGCGGTCTGCTAGTGCATGAACACTGATTGTGTGCATGGTTCGTGTGTATGACAGATGAGGATCACGGAAGAGGACTTGTGGATCAGGACCTACGCTAGGCTCTACCAGAAGCTGTGCTCCTCCACCGGCGATGTTCCCATCGGCATCTACCGGACTGAGTCTCAGAAACTCACTGCGTCTGAGGTTTGGCATGATTCTTGATGTGGTGTTTCCGCTGGTGAATATAGTTGTTCAAAAAGTAGGAAGCTGATTCTTGAAAGATGCCACAGAAGATGGCAAGGGATATAGTCGACACTGATACCGTGAGTTCTCAGCAGAGGAAATCTCCCCACCTCCTCTAGTAGAATGTCTTGGAATTTCACAAAACCTTGTTGGCTAAATGACCACGCTAGGATTTATAGCTTTTAAGGCCCCAATGACTCTTGTATGACCGGCACTTGCCATTTCTAGAATACTGCCAAGATCAAATTTAACCTAAGTAATGTTGAGGTCTGACACAGGAGAGAAGTTCTCAGATAACCTCCGTTTCTAATAAATGTTCTAATAAATATCCTCCAAGGGTGTAGATTAGCATTTGGAAGGAAGCAGAAGCAAAGGAAAAGTGAGTGAGTGGTGGAATTGATGTTTCTCGACCTTTGCATCATAGACCACCCCTCTAAACCCAAGAAAAAGGCTACAGGCTCACACCTGTAATCCTAGCTACTCCAGAGGCTGAGATCTGATGGTTGCAGTTCAAAGCCAGCCCGGGTGGGAAAGTCTCCAATTAACCACCAGAATGCCTGAAATGGCATATTGGCTCAAAGTGGTAAGGCCCTACCTAGCCTTGAGGGGAAAAGCTCAGACAGCGCCCAGGCCCTGAGTTCAAGCCCCACAACTGACAAACAACAACCAAACCCAGCATGAGTAGTGTAGTAAGACTTTCTAGAGGATAGGTAAATATTTTTAACAGCAAATCGGAGTTTATGAATATGACAGAGCTTATTGGTGATACTGAAGTTCCTGAAAACAGATTTGTATTTAGATTTGGTCCCATCCTATGGCTCAAAGTAGTTCTTATTCCTTTCAAGAAAACCATCATTTTTAAAATTGAATCCACTATGAAATAAAAATTTTAGGTAAATGTGCTACCTTACCTATAATATCAATTGAATAGTTTAGTTTGAAAATATTTATTTTTTCTTTTATTATTTTTTCCCGGCACTCCAATGTGATTATAAATTATAAAAACACTTTACCTAGGTCTTACTTTTTTGTTCTTAGGTAAAACAACCTCGATTATCAAGCTCATCTCAATTATATGTGGTTTAAGTAATGTATGTTTTAAACCAATTTATGATTTAAAATAATCAAATCCATGTGTCAAAAGAGCTTTACAGAAAGCATAAGATTAATAGGATAGATTTTGGTTTTCTTCTTGAAATCTATAGCTAATATTTACTTAGGTGGATACTTTGACAAGCAGGAAATCATTCAATTTTCCTCAAGTGTTCTTTTGGTAGTTTCATAGTAACTTCTAGGTTATTGAAAGGAGCTTTTATTGTGTATCCTGCTGTATTGGAATTTTTCTTTGAATTATGTTTACATTATACACAGCAATACCAAATCAAGAAAAAAAAAGCACAGAATGTGGTTTGGTACATATGATTAAAAATGGAAGAATATTGCTTTGAAAAACATTGATTGCAGGTTCAAAAAGACACTCACTTTTACACCTAGGCAATTTAGCTTTTTCTCAGTTGGTTCTGGTTCTTATAATAAAATACATAGGCTCAATATCTTAGAAAACAATACAGAAATTCTGGGTACTAGGTTTCCCACAATGAAGGCACCATGTTCCATGTTTACTTCTCTCTCTGCATGTTATGTGTGTGTGTGTGTGTGTGTGTGTGTGTGAGAGAGAGAGAGAGAGAGAGAGAGACAGACAGACAGACAGACAGACAGACATTCAATCTATATTCTGTACAGGTATTTCTTATTTGCCTGTGGATAGTACCAAGAGGATTTCCATACAGAATTCTGTCATTGTATTTCCTTGTATACAGACAGCAAATTAGTTGGAGTGAATGCTGTTTCTGGTTAGTCTCTATCCATCTTGGCCACCCTGCAGTATGAAAAGACTTTGCTGGGTGCTGCGTGAATTGTAGGGCACCGGGGAAGAATTTCTCCGTGTCTGTAGTAGCATCCTTAAGGAGTTAGCTTTACCACCTGTTGGTCAGTTCTGCCCCTAACAAGAAATGATCTCAATAAAGTGCATCTAAATCCCCAAGCTCACCACTTATACAATGCACATCTTTAGAAGATGAAAGGAAACTGAGTTGAAGATATTTTTTGTTTCCCTATATTAAACTTAATCATTTGACCTATATTTTATCTAGGTTTTTGTGACTACTACTTCAGAAAAGAACTGAGGAAACAAAAAAAGATAGAAATTTGGGCCATTAGGTATTTTCCAAATAGCATTTCTATCCATGTATACTCTGTAGTGTCCTTGGGATTCACCTATCTTTGAGTATGATCCAATCGAAATTATTGTGAGGTGACAGAACATTCTCCAAGTATAAGAATATATGAAAATGTTTTTAATTCGTCAAATTTTCCTGAGTGGAAAAACAAGAACATTGGATATAAGGGCTCATTTTTGTAATCTCAGCACTTAGGGAGGTTAAGTCAAGAGAATTTTGCATTGGAAGACAGCCTGGGAAGGAGTAGTGCTAGGAGATAGATCCATAATCCATACACACACACACACACACACACACACACACACACACACACAGAGACTCACAGAGACACAGAGATACAGAGAGAAGCAGAAACTGACCTTATGAACTGAGAAATACTAAAGCCTGCACAGAACAGGCAAAATAGGATGATTCTTACGAATTTCAAGTGAGTGAGATTATGATGGGTGCTACTATTTTAAAAACAAACCCTGACGATTTAATTTATAAACTCTGTAATTTATGAACCCTGCATTATTAACTAGGAAAACAGCCAAACGTTGACATCCAATACTTATACCGGAGTTTAGCATCTACGCTGTCCTGTAGGAACTTTGGTGGGATGTCAGTGCTGCATGGATGATACGATAGACAGACGCTGTGTGCAGACCGGTCTTGTTGCTCTGCACTTTAACGCTAAGGGCAGGTTCCGATGCTTCACGTGTTTATTGCCCTGTCTTCAGTATTTAGGACAAGGAAATAGATGGTAAGTCATGTCATTGCTTTAGCTGGAAGGGAGTTATTGAATAGTTTAATGTACATCTTTGAAAAAATATAATGATGATGCCGTGTATTCATGATCAAATCAATACAGTCCGCAAACACCTGGAATGTCATTTAAAATTTGGGGCAGATTAAAATATCCGCACGATGGAAGAAGAGAGGGTGAATGTTTAACATGAAGGAAAATCAGCCCCCGGTCTGTGGAAAGAAGGACAGATATGGACGTGTGCCTGTTCCAGTACCCTGGCATACATCGTCCAGCTGCAGAAACTTCTAAAACTACCATGTTTCCACTGAGAGCAATTTTACAGACACTAAAAATGGTCAACATTAAACTACCAGCTTCTGCTTTACCTATATTTGTTCAAAAGCCCCGTGATAAATACACTGGTGATAGATGTTAAGTGTCGTCTTTGCCCTTGTTGCTTGTTGGATCACGTCTGTATCATTCAGTCAGTCAGTGTGAAACCTGTATCTTATGTGTTTCTTTTTTTTTTTTTCTCTCATATCAGTCTCGAGAAATAGCATCACAAGTAAGTACCTTCTGTTTGTCTCCTGCTCCTCTGGTGGTAGAATATAAGAATTCAGAATTATGAAATGAAAAAGTACTAAAGATAATTCCATATTTGAAATTGAAAATAAAATAAATCATGCTAAAATGCTTGCTTTTTTATATATAGATATAGATTGACCAATCTATAGTAGATTTACCTCCAGAAATATGATAAATTGTCTTTGTGTTTATTTACCCTGATTTGGACTCTCTTTCAGAATTCTAATACTTCAAATACACATGTATTTTGGCAAGCATTGAGAAACTAATGAACATCACAGAGGCTGGGAATATGGCCTAGTGGCAAAAGTGCTTGCCTCGTATACATGAAGCCCTGGGTTCCATTCCCCAGCACCACATATACAGATAATAACCAGAAGGGGCGCTGTGGCTCAAGTGGCAGAGCTAGCCTTGAGCAAAAAGAAGCCAAGGACAGTGCTCCGGCCCTGAGTAGAAGCTCCAGGACTGGCAAAAAAAAAAAAAAAAGACTAATGAACATCACATCTGAAATTCTGAAATTTCAGCTCTATTTTTTCATTTCTTAAATTCTTCACTTATTTGGACAGAATTTTAATATACGATCCACACAATTATTTGCTTTTGCCACTTTTGTGGCTTACATAAACTGTATTTAAGACACAAACTGATGATTTGGGAAACTGAGGAATAAAAAAGTATGCTAATGACTGTCTTGATATTTGCCATCATGAGTTCCAGACTCTAAGGGGTAATTATATCTTAATATTCTGTATCATCAAAGTTAGTGAAGGAAGATGTTTCAAGATGGGATTCTAGTTTTTGAAATGGATTGGAAGCTAGTGGCCTTTGGTTTATCACGTGCTTCAGATCAAACAAAGCTTCCACTGTCCTGGAGAACACTTGGCATTTGTCACGTGCTCTGATGAGACTTACAAGCTGGCTGTGGGCAGATGATGACTTTCCAAAGCCAATATACCTGACTGGTACCCAACAATGTTATTAAAGATGCCCTTGTAGTGAGACACCAATCGACTCTTAGCAAATTTCACAAATACAACACCTTGGTACTAATGCTACTATCATCCAAATCCTAACTTCAGGACCCTGAAGTTTTACCAGTTGATGAAATTTCAGGAGATGATCAATTTGGAAATTATGTTGAAGCATCACAGCTTCACGCAGCTCCCATTTATTATCTAGCAAATTCTGAAAATCTAAGTGGGATGTGTTTTCTTGGGGGACAAAGGGTAGACTTGCATTAATTTGTGTTTCCTTTTGTGTGTCCATTTTGTTGTTGATGCTATTACTGTTCTTCTGTGCTCATGTTTCCAAGTCTCTTGTTTGAGGAATTTTCAAACCACTATTTTCACGGTTTTGGGGGGTTCCTGATAACAATGGTCACTTTACCAGCTTTTTATACATTCTCAGCTAAAGTAGGATTTTATATTAACACCTTGACTTTTAAAGTTGTGCATTTGAAAGGCAAACATACAGAGATTATACTCATTTGAACATGAACTGTCTGTAGATTTCAGATGAAGCTGAAAGTTAACTATGCGATCACAGGGAAAAGACCTCATTCTTAAATGTATCTGGAAATAAGTTCAAAAGAAGAAAATGATTTTCATTACTTCATCAAATTTTTCCCTTTTAAAAGCTATTATGTGAACCTGAATCATGTTTTTTTTTGTTTGTTTATTTTGTTGGGTGGGGATAGTGTCCATGGGTTTGAACTCAGGGCCTCTGCACTGTCCCTGAGCTTTTTTTTTCAAGGCTAGCACTTTACCACTTGGAGCCACAGCACCACTTCTGGTTTTCTGGTGGTTACTTGGAGATAAGAGTCTCAAAGACTTTACTGTCCAGGCTGACTCTGCATCGTGATCCTCAGGTCTCAGTTTCCTGAGTAGCAAATATTACAAATGTGAGACTCTGGATCTCGAACTTCTTTAGTGAGTATTCAGTTTTGCATATAGAATTTCGCTATCAGATTTTCATAAAGTTTGTTTTTTTTGCCGTGAAATTGGTATTATTTTATGAAGACCTCAGTTGATCAGTCAAGGTTATAAAACACTTCAAATGTAGTTAGAATATAAGGGTAGTTATTTAAATTCAAATGCAGTGATTTTTATTCTATACAATCCCTTATTATTTATTTGACCTCTTAGATTCTCAAAACATGTTGCAAATGCAATGTAACTACTTATTTTCAGTATGGGCTGAAGCCACTGGCACTCTTTGATCATATTAAACTGAACTTTTCAAGACTTGTAGGATATCTTTCTGTAGCTATATGAGATTCAGTGTATAAGATCTGCCAAATAATGCTATAATTGAATATTTCTCTTATGGAAAATAGTAGGTAGGGAACCATGTATAAAACATTAACACATCATCAGTGAGGCAGTTTCTTCTTTAAGGACAATCTTGTTTGTCTTCAATCATCAATCAGATAACATCACTTTAGTCTTAGAATATTTATAAATTTTTTTCTTTTAAATGGGAGTCATGGATGCAGATTACAAAGAGTCACTTTCAAATGACTAGAATTGCTTTATTTCAAATTACTACTTTGTTCTGTAGTCTCACAGTAACCTCCCTGTTCAATAAAAATTGCCAGTTAATGGGAGTCATTTTGGTGTGTGTGTGTACAAGTGAGAAGCACAGCAAAAACAGCCGGGTATGTTCTGCTCATCTGGCATTGCCTACTTTTCTTTAAATGATGAAGGAAACTGAGACCTGAGGATCACGATGCAGAGTCAGCCTGGACAGTAAAGTCTTTGAGACTCTTATCTCCAAGTAACCACCAGAAAACCAGAAGTGGTGCTGTGGCTCCAAGTGGTAAAGTGCTAGCCTTGAAAAAAAAAGCTCAGGGACAGTGCAGAGGCCCTGAGTTCAAACCCATGGACACTATCCCCACCCAACAAAATAAACAAACAAAAAACATGATTCAGGTTCACATAATAGCTTTTAAAAGGGAAAAATTTGATGAAGTAATGAAAATTATTTTCTTCTTTTGAACTGCCAAACCACTATTTTCACGGTTTTGGGGGTTTCCTGATAACAATGGTCACTTTACCAGCTTTTTATACATTCTCAGCTAAAGTAGGATTTTATATTAACACCTTGACTTTCAAAGTTGTGCATTTAAAAGGCAAACATACAGAGATGAAGGAATCCAGCTATTTAGAATAAGAAGTATTTCTTTAGTTAAAAGGTTTCTGAGTTTTACAAGCTTCCATAGATATTCCTAGCTACCTGGGAGGCCAAGACCAGCCCCTGTGCAGATAAATCCGTGAGACTCTTCAATTAACCATGACAAGTGGAGCTGTGTTTTAAGTGGTAGAGCACTAACTAGTCTTGAGCAAGCCAAAATACCAGAAAAAAAATTCTATTACGGTAAAAAGAAACTTTTAGATAGTTTCAAATAATAGGAAATGTGACAAACACTTGGAATAGGAAGTATCTTTTAAAATGTTAGTAATTTATGTTTTTAAAGAAAAGTGTCAGAATTTCAGGAAAATTCGCATGAGTAGCTGTAGGAATTTCCTGTTTCTTATTTGTATGTTTTCATGGATGCGGATGCATATATTTATATTTCCAGATATGTGAAAATAATATGGATATATCTATCCTCCTACAGAAAGTAGTTATATATTTTTAGTAGTATTAAATCTTGATTTTTCAAATTGGCAAATATATTTCTCAATATGAAATGTAAAAGGTCAACAAATGAGCCCTCAAATAATTCATAAAAATTGTGTAGAATAATAAACACCCACTTTTAATTAATTAAGGTAATGTTTTCTTCAGATTCACTGTACATGAACCACAGGAGCTTTACCACCAAGTGTTTGATATAACACCTTGATTTCTCATAAAATCTCATCAGTGAGAGAGAAGATGGGAGCAGAATTATGAGTCTCTCTGTCTCTGTCTCTGTGGATGCCTCTCTTCTCTCTTTCTCAGTCCTGGGACGTGAACTGAGAGAGCCTTGGCTTTCTCCCCCAGCCTCTTTGTACTCAAGACTAGCACTCTACCACTTGAGCCATAAAACTACTTCTGTTTTGTTCTGAGTAGCTTGATAGACATGTAAGTCTCATGGACTTTCCTGCCTGGACTGGCTTCAAATTGTGATCCTCAGATCTTAGCGTCTTGAGTAGCTAGGATTATAGACTTGAGCCACTGGTCCCTGGCTTTTCTTTCTTTCTTTTCTGCTTTCATATCTTTCATAATTATTTCATTTTCTTTTCCTTCTCTTCTTGTTCTTTCAAGCAAGGTCTTAAAGCCCAATAGGAATTAACTAATGCAGCCTATTCTAAGTCAGATAAGCAAGTATCCTTTTGATTTCAAAAGTATTTGGCAGGCAGAGTAGTAATGCTGTGGCTATTTTTCAGACAGGGAAATGGAACTTGTCATAGTGAGCTTAGATTACAAAGCTGATACTTGATGGAAGTATTGTTTGAATTGTGGCCAACCTGACACCTGAACCCTTGCTTTAAACCATGCTGCTGGTTGGAATCCTAACTTAAGATATGTCCTAATGTGAAGGTGCCATTGTATTTCCCACTCTGCATACTGTTTCTACCAGACAAGGTGCTGCTTTCAGAAAGAACAGTACTCAATGGGAAGGTGAAATAAGCATACTTGTTCACACCTAGGAGTCGGATTATTATTCGTGAAGTTAGAGTTGACATGTTTCCTTCTGTATTCACGTGTTATCAGTTCGCAGAAGACTTCTGTAGGGTAGAATCGGAGTATTTGTATTTCAGTTCCAGGTGGAAGTTATGATTTGTGTGTGTGTGTGTGGGGGGGGGGTTCTGGCGCTTGAGTTTAGGGCCTGGACACTGTCTGTGGCCTTTTTGTGCTTAATGCTAGTGCTCTACCACTTTGGGCCACAGCAACATTTTATTTTTGGTATTTAATTGGATATAAGAATCTCATGGACTTCCTGGGCTAGTTTGAACCATGACCCTCAGACCTCAGCCTCCCGAGTAGCTAGGATTACAGGCTGTGAGCCATGGGTGCCTAGGGAATTTTTTGTTGTAGAGAGTTAGGAAAAATCCAAAGCATCGTTCACATTTACATAGCTTATCATGAAACATCCGGTTGTACCTTTTATTATGTCATGTTGAAAGGATGGAGGAAAGGTATGCAAACTTCAAACAGGTAAAGACAATCAGTTTTTGTTTGGATTTCTTAATACCAATCTCCAAATTTTTTTTTTTGGCCAGTCCTGGGCCTTGGACTCAGGGCCTGAGCACTGTCCCTGGCTTCTTCCCGCTCAAGGCTAGCACTCTGCCACTTGAGCCACAGCGCCGCTTCTGGCCGTTTTCTGTATATGTGGTGCTGGGGAATCGAACCTAGGGCCTCGTGTATCCGAGGCAGGCACTCTTGCCACTAGGCTATATCCCCAACCCCTCCAAATTCTTCTGATTCCTTCTTCCTTTAGCTGAATTGAAATTTCCAAAGGGAAGTTTACTTGTTTTATTGATATTCTCTTCCTTGGGAAATTTCAATAATTGATAAATGCCACATTTAATAGTGAATAAGTCATGTATACTTACAGTTCAGTTCAGGTGTATAATTTGCATAATTATTGATACACAGGGCTAGGAGAAGTATTCATAAAGCCAAGCCATCTTTCCCCCCCATTGAAAGGGAAGCAAATCCTCACTCTTTGCCGAAACATCTCTTAGGTTATAGCTTTATGACTTAAGTTGTAAATGACGTAAATTACTTCCTTAGCTATTTGCTCTGGAGAAATGATTAGTTTTACTCATTTGAAGGACATCAAACTCTTATTTATAGGGAGACATGTCTAGAAAAAAATGACAAGAAAGAAAATCACTCCAAATGTATTGAAGCTCCTGATTTAACTTGACAAACAAGCATTTAAATATGAACTGATATATTTTCATTTCTGCTACAAAGAACACATAAATTACAGAACAAAGATTGATATTCTTTATTGATGATAGATATTACTCAAGAATGTGCCTTCTACTTCCACAGAAGAGAATTTTCAGTATATTGTCAAGTGAGTGAGAATAGAGTATTTTAAGTCTTATAAAGGGATCCCTTATTGCAAAATCATGCTATTTACAATATTTTATGCTTCCACATTGAATTCTGATAGATAGAATATGGTTACTAAGTTTTTTTAAGTCAAACGAACTGTCATCACAAAGCTAGGCAGGTTAGAAGAATTCGCTATCCTTCTGTACATCATTACCATTCTGTAGCAGAACCAGTAGTGAGCCTTGGATTGTTGTTTCACTTCCACGTGAGATAATTTCCTAGTTTGTTACAGAGATTTGAAAGGAAGGCATTGACAGAGCTTTCAGGCTTTGTGTCCACATTAAAGTATTTTCAAGTAGAGTATTATTTGGTTTATTAAAGGAACAAATGTCAGCTATATGCTAGAGTATATAGATATAGATAAATGATGAGGATAGTCCATTTCAAGTAAAACATGGAAACAGAGAGGAGATAAAGAAGACTGTGTGAACTCATACACAGGCAGTTCCTAGAGTGGTAAAAACATCCACACTGGAAAGAATGGTGGTGGGCAGGAGATGTGATGGAGATGGATGGGAGTCAGAGCTAGTATCAGGTTTCAATGTCGAATACGCGGCAGGACCATTTGCTCTATTTTTCATAGCATTTGTGTTTAGTGGGGAAATAGTTTAAGTTCTTCATTATGAACAGAATTCTGGAGAAGGTCGATGATGATTCTTTCATATCTCTATGAATGTATTTATTAGCACTGAACTTTTTGCTTCATCATGATTGCTACGTTTCATTATGTTGCTACAATACTATAGTGGAAAAGAAAAATCATAAACAGTGAAGAAAATTTTAAAAAGAAATTTCAATTGGTAATTTTAACTCTCTTACTTTGAGAGTCAGTACTGAATGCAGGTTGCAGCCCAAACTAAAGATGCCATCCATAGAAGGGAAACAATAAAACCAGAACTGCTTTTTGGTATAATAGAATTAAGAAGCTGGTCATTTGTATGTGCGTGTTTTATAAAGTTGGTCTTCCTGGTCTAGTAGGTATTATCTTTTATAATATTTCCTGGTATGAAAAGTAATAATATTAAAACTGTACACTTCTACTGATGAAGGGCTAGTAATCAAGAGAGAGACTCTTGCTCTAAACATTGGATTCAGTCATTAAAGACTAAGTCAGAATAGGCTTATGGAATTTGTTATTGGGTTCATAGGGAGAGTGTAGTCTACTTTAAGTTTTTGCTGTGTTTCTACAAGACGTTTGCCACATTACCACTGGCAGTATTTTACTTGGAATATTTTCTAAAGTAAGTAATCTCATCAGCAAAGTGTGTGTACGTTGAGTGATTAATGAATGAGTTAAAGTGCATCCTATTTTCTTTTGGGCACAGGAAAGGATGAAAACGTTTGCATTTTATAGTTTACTCTAATTTTACCTTTAGAAAGCATAGTAACTTAAAAACCTTTGTAAGATGGTTAAGCCACCGAATTTTGCTTTAGAAAGCACAAGTCATTTAAGTTGAATGTAGAGTACCTAGCACCTGCGATGAATTTTTGAAGTCTATGCTGTGGACTGTATGTGAATGAAGTTATAAAAGGCTTGCGCTTGCATGCTTCAACAACCGTGCACTAGCAGTCATTTATAAGAGAAATCTCACACATTAAAAAAAACAACAACAATAAACAGCTTTTCATTGAAAAATGCTGTCGGGAGTTGCCAACATAGTGGCTGGCCCATATGAAAGTTCAAGAAAACGTTTTCGGTGGCGTTTTTAGTGACAGATAACTAGAACTAACCAACCCTTGCAGTTCTTCCCTTTCTATGGAAATGCCCATCCACAGATAGATAACCAATGCTAAGATTTTGCAAAAATTGTCAGCCCCGAGCTGTGATCACGCTTGCGACACCTAATTATCCACTATCCATTTCCCTTCAAGTCTCAAATCTCCATCAACGTGGAAGAGTGGGAAGACACAAAAGACTGCAAAGACCCCGGGCACCACCGCAGCCTTCACCGCAACTCCACGTCCAGCGACCAGTCCGACCACCCCTTGCTGCGCCGGAAGAGCATGCAGTGGGCCCGAAGGCTGAGCAGGAAAGGTCCAAAGCACTCCGGCAAAACAGCGGAAAAAATAACCCAGCAGCGCCTGAACCTCTACAGGAGGTCAGAAAGACAAGAGCTTGCTGAGCTCGTGAGAAATAGAATGAAACACTTGGGTCTGTCTACAGTGGGATATGGTATGCCCTTTGAATCTACTGTCTCTGTGGACTTGTCCTTTCTTGCCCTTCGTCCTTGTGACGTTGGCGCTGGTTGGGTGACAACAATTGCTTTTTCCTTCCACAGGTCGGTTTGCAGGGGGCGAGGGGCACGTTGTCTAGCCTAGAGGAATCTCAAGTGATAATGACAGAAAGAAAACCCTGAAAACTTTAAACAGATACTGAATTTAAAAGGCCCTGTTCTTCACCTAGGGCCGCCAATTATCTCAGTTTCAACATCCCCTCAAGTTTCTGAGATAGATCCTTTGTTTCTATTAGACGTAAAGAAATCCATTCAAGCCACTTGAGAGATTTGCACCACCTGACTCCAAAGTCTTCCTTACACGCATGTGCACGTGTGTATGTGTGCAGGCATAGGCCTGCAACTAGGCAGTGTCAGTATCGTGCAGGTTAGGGGTAAAATAGGACATGTTCTATATTTCCCCTATTTCTAGTTCACGATTAAAGTCTCAACTTGAGACAAGCCTCATAAGAAGCAATTTTAGTTACTGAATTAGACCTGAAGTGAACTATCATGTGTTTCTTTGAACAAGCAGGAAAATTATATTTTCAGAGTATCTTTATGACTGGAACTACGAATATCTTCTCATCATTCCTATACCCCTAGTGTAATAGTTACATTTACTTTGCTGTTGTAAGAATTTGAGTCTCAGAGGTTAAAGCTTGGTTACTCAAGGACATATAGTTGAAATGTGGAGTCAGGCTTGCCTATGCAGCTTTCTTTGGTAATTTTGTTTCATTTCCATAAATGTCGTACAGACTCATCTGTGCCAGTAATTTTAATATAGCCACTTATCACATTTTACATTCAGAAATAAATTAAGGGAACACAATGATCTTCAGTTTTGAAATTCACGAGTAGCTATTTTCTAATTCGAGGCCTTTCAGTATCATTAAGCTCTTACAGGATGAAACTCTTATATTTATGTGTTACTTATTATTAAGCCACATTTCTTCTGATGAGAAATTGTAAGCGATAATTGTCCATCCAGGTCTCATTTGTTTTGCATGAGCATTCCAGCATTACGCTGGAGCAGCATGGTGAGATAAGGTTTGAACTCTTACAGACATAAAAGTGCACAGAATAACTGCACGAGAAACCAGAGAATAATATTATGGTCTTGCTAATGAAACCTCTACCAAGCACCTTGGGTGTGTTATACTGTCTAGCTTGTATTCCTCTTTATAATTTGTTTAGTTTATGCTCACAATAATTCCTACACAAAGGAAGAAGACATTCTGTCCTCTTCTCCTTTTTCCTTCTTTCTCTTTCTCTCCATTCTGTCCATCTATCTGGTCACAGTGATATGAAGCCACTCAACCAACCTGGATCGAAACCTCTAATAATAATGGTTAAAAAATAATCCCACAGGATTTGGAAACGAGTGCATCGTGGATTTATTTTTCTATTCCTCGTTTATAGTAATGCATCCCTGATACCCTCTCAGTACCAGGCAGGCATCGCTCTAGACACTAGGAATAGGACAACGAGGATCCTGACAACACTTCTGGATTATAAATCTCACCATCTAATACCAGCGCCGTAGATCACATGAGTTGCTTAACTTCTGTGAACCCATTTTCTTCTGTATGAAATGAAAATAATATCACGATCTTAGGTTTGTTGTAAGACAAATGACATTATGATTAACATAGCACTTGGCCTACATCTGGAATTCTCCAAACACCCTAATTAACCTAAGAGGTTTTGCCACTGTATGTTAAGTATGGGCTTTAGACACAAAAGAAGGAATTTTAACACACCTCCACAACAACCAAAAAGTGAAACAAAACACAATGTTTTGTACCCTTGGCAGCCTTGATTTAATCATGAATGATAGTATGATTTCTTTTTTTTTTGCTGAAGTTTGGCCGATCTGAAAGAATTAAACATTATTATGACTCATTGGTTATGAGAGGTGAGAAGGAAAGAATCAAAATATGATTCCTGCAACTAGCTTGTTTGTGCATGTCTAAAATCTGCATTGTTAGAGGGCTGAGGAAGGAGGGTAAGAGTCAGAAGCCTTCCTGGATTATAGAGGACAATGTCCCAAATGCAATGAAAACAGAAGGATGACTCATGGGGATTGTGGGATGAGACCTGAGTGTGTCAACGTAATATTCATAGACACTTTTGTGCCTAATGTTAAGATTATTAAGTATTACTGTCATTATCACTATGACTCAGTGGCATGTTACCACTGGTTGATTTTAGGCTAGGGTCTCCGACCCACCCAGGTAGACCTTAAGCCAGGAAGCGCCTGCTTTACAGTTTCCATTGTCCTCACTGGGGTCCCAGGCACCTACCACCGAATCCAGCCTTGTTTCTGTAGGTATGGAGTCTCAGCCTTCTGTGCTTGGGCTGCTGGACGCCATGAGGATCCTTCCAACTTCAGCCTCCCATGTACTTGAGATGCCATGTCACGGCACCCAGCCCTGGGTGAAGAGGTCTGGTGAGCAATGTGCTCAGGCTAGCCTTGAACCACAGTCCTCCTGTTCCCACCCTCCCATGTAGCTAGGGTTACAGACGTGTGCTATCAGCAGCAGGCTAGTCCATTTGATTTGAGTAGCAGAAGACCCTCTATGGATCAGTCTTTACCAGAAGCTGGAATCCTTGGGCTTAGGCTTCAAGAAAAGAAATAAGAGATGCATAAAGGATCAAGCCTGAAGTCATAAACATAGATTATTTAAGATTATAGCTGCAAGAGTAGATGACAGGGAAATCTCACCCGTATGTCTAGAATGTTACAGGGACATTATTTTAAAGCAAGAGCTGAAATGTTTTAAACTGTTATCCAAAAGATATAATATATTACTGTAAACCATATTACCCCAATATTATACACACGTGTATTAGGGGGTTTCCTCAGCTAAAATATATTTCTTTTAAAAATATTATTATAAAGGTGATGCACAAAGGGTTACAGATACATAAGTCAGGTAAAGCTTACATTTTTTGGACAAAGTTACCACTTCCCTCACTTCCAGTTTTTTCCTCCCATCCTGCCCACCAGTTGTATATAGTCCATTTTAACATAGTGTCCAGTGAGTATCATTGCTGCATTTGTTCACCCTTAATCCTTCCATTTTTGTGCCTAAAAAGAACTCTGGCTAGGCAGACATGAAAGAGAGAGAAAGTGGTTTTGAAACTGGCAACTTCTTTTGACCTAAGTCGAAAACACCAGTCCCTCTGTGCCTGGGAAATGTCAGTGAAGGCCGAGGAAAGAACCTGGGTCTGATTAGTGCTGGTTGTGATCTCCTTTATGTCTTGGTTTAAACCAACTGGAATCATTAAATCCAGCCTATTTACCAAAATATGTGCTGTAATTCCTAGAGCCCAGGGAACAGTTAAAATGAATAAAACAAGCTAATAAAACAAACAAAGTAACAGCATAATAATTTTATCCATTATTGGATTCTTAGCTATTTAGATAATTTTTGAATACTTTATAATCTTTAAGTAGTTTTACAAAGGAATTGTCATTTGCCAAAGCAATTTATGAGCACAGTACATCTTGATCAATGTTGCCCCTTCCAACATTCTCACCTGCCTCCCAACCTACTCCTTCCCTCACTTTTCTTAGTTTTTAGGTCATTTGTTGACTTTTTTGCCATTTAATACACAGCAGTTTATATATACAAGATATGTTAATCTGTGTCATCACTTCAACATCTTCACCCCCTTCAACCCACCCTTTCCCTTACATTTCTCAATTTTGTGGAACACACAATGAATTACTCCCTACATTCTACCCCTTTCCCTCCTTCATTCTTCTACCCCTTTAAGCTATAATTATCTAAATAATTTAAAAATATTTTAGTAGGAAAACCAGGACATTACTAGATTTTGGCTTGAATGCTGGAACAAAATAGATATAGCATTCCATATCCTGTCAATAAAGAGAAAAGTTGGTTATCATTGCCTACTAAGGAGTTACCTTGTATTTTCTTCAGATCATTGCAAACACCATTGTTACTGCAAGGAACTGAGTTGTCCATAGGCAAATGGAATGGGAAGCTTCAATTTTCCAGTAGACCTACATTGTAGCTGAGTACTCTGGTTTTATTTCTGTAGTACAACATCAATCTCAGTTCCTTTGAAAAGAAATTTTGAAAATCCACACAAGCAAAGAGTTTCTCACAATAAGAACCTGTGAATTGAAGTTGCTTTTCACATAGAGAAATGAAGCTGATAATCTTATGTTGGTACCATGCATTTTATGATGGAATACACTGAGGAGTAATCTCATTACATAATAATTGCAAGCTCCAACCAGTTGAATTATCCATCAATACTAGTGATGATTGCTAGGTTTAGCCAAGAAAAAAATATTGAATTTCCAGTGGCACTTTATGCAAATATAATCTTTCACACAAAAACACATGTTGTTGTAATTCATATTTCTTTGGTAAGTCTGTTTTGCCTAGCAAGTCTAATCCCATAGCAGACTTATTATTTTTTTAGATACTACATAGACTTTTGATCAAGTATATCAATTTATTTGACTATGAAATTTGATGAGATTATGATCATGGTTTTATTGGCAAACTTCTGGCAGGTTCAATTACACCACATTGTAAGATGGAGATTTTTATTTATAGACTTTAAGGCATATCACTCGGGATATTTTAACTGAAAATATTAAGCCTTTCACAATGAAGTGGTCAAGTAAGATAAACAGAGCATTCAGCTTTTCTTGAGAAACTACGAAGTAATTCAGAACAGCAAGTTCCTTATCAAGGTCAGGGACTGTGGCTTGATAAGATCTTTCATGGAGTTATTTAGGTATTAATACATCCACACTGATAAGAAGTATGAGATTTGTTTGCTTCAACTGCCAAATGTAGTTCTTCCTCCAGAAAGGTTGCTTGTCTGCAACTGAGAGCAAGGAAACCCTTGTTCATTGAAGCCCATCCATGACCATGTGGCTTTGTATTTGCATTGCACAATGACCCAAGAATTGAAGCAGAGAGACACCAAAGCTGTTTCCTGTTTTGTTCGCTGCCCTCCTCTAGTAGCCCATCTTTCCATGACTGTCACACGATAGTTAAGGTTGAGCACTTTTCAAAGGATTTGGCTCTATGTAACTCACAGTGTTGGGGACAGAAAGACCAAGTCTGGCGGTGTCTGTGTGGATCAGCTGCTGCTGAGGAGACTTGTTGTAGAGAAACGACCACCCATCACCTGCAGTCACCCTGTTGTGGGGTTTGGGGGCCGGCCTTGTCTTTCTTAACAACTGAGTCCAGTGGAAACTGCTAGTGCCTCCACTTCTGAAGGCTGACATCTCCTTCGCCACCCCCCTTTTAAAGATCACACACTTCTGAAACAGGTCCTAGAGGACACTTGGTTACCACACCCAAACTAGGAATTGTCTACCATGCATGTTTCCAACCGAAGGATATTTCCAGTATGCAGTAACAAAATTAAAAAGACAGCACCTTTTGTTTTATTTATTACGTCCGTGTCTATTGTTTCAGAACAACAAGAAAAGAGATTTAGTATTATAATTCCTTTATAACATTTGTCTCCATGCTGTTTGTTCTACAGAGTCCCTTACACTCCTCAATGCGCAAACAAATGTTTGCTATTAGGTGTCTCAAACGAAGCCAAGCAACATTAGGGTCTCTCACCATTTTTATACACAATTCTATCAGACTTTTATAATATAATATGACTTAATAGTTTTTCAAGTAACTTTCTCTATAATCATTTCTGGGAAGACTCTGATTAGCCGCAATTATTTTCTAAAATTGAGCAAGGCATAACAAATGAAGTAAAACTTTGTAATGGAAATTTTTAGTTTGCTAGCTTAAAGGTTATCTTCTAACTGTGGTTCTTCCATTCAGAATCAGATACTTCCTTCTTAATCAGCTCAGGATAAGCAGTGGGTACCTGTCTATCACTCCCAGTGACAAGTAATTTGAAAACATAGCAAACTTAGGTACACAGCTCTGCGCTGAGTGATGGGACAGATCAACTACTCTTCTCAGCTTCCTGGTTTAAAGATGGGGAAATGCACAGTCATTCCTGTAATGTCCTGTCAGTGGTGTAACGCACCTGCCATGTATTTATCTTCTAGATGAAATGAATGATCATCAGAGCACCCTCTCTTACATCCTGATCAACCCATCCCCAGACACCAGACTCGAGCTCAATGATGTTGTGTAAGTTGACTTCATAGTTCATGCTTTCAAAGTGTTGCTTATTTGTTTTATCAAACCACTGATTAAACTTCAAGTTTTAACCTTTATTGTCATAGATCTCAATTTTTCTCATAAAATAAACATTTAAATGTTCTTTTTAGAAGGATGAATGTATTTACTGTGCTACTATACATTGTACTTTGTATAAAAGGCAAGATTGTTGAAAGAAGTATAAAACAGGAAATAGCAACATGAATCCTATGTCTTGCAAGTGAACATACATTTCAACGAAAAAAGAGAAGAGGAATAATAAGAGAACAGGCAGGCCCTAGGAAAGCCTGAAATATACCACACTGCTATTTTTAATTACCTTACACGTTTTAAGAGTCAAATAAACGAGGTTTAAAAAATTAGGAAACATTCTCCAAAGATAATATGATCCACTGAAAAGTATGCATTGTGTGTGGACACTCAGAATACTTTGGTCTACTTTATGACTTTCATTGTGTACATATGCTATGCTTCCTTTATCTATGCAACCTGCTGATGCAACCTAGGTTCTTTCAGTATCATAGATGTTGTAAACAAAGGTGTGAAGGCAGGTGTTTCTTTAATACCCTGATTTTGGTTTCCTTTGGCTACATAACCAGCAAGGTTATGTAGTCATTAATATGGATATTTATATGGTTATATAGGCTAAATATAGTCATTTCTCAAAAAGCTCTAGTCTAGCTTTTGGGAAAATGTCCATATTGTCTATATTTTGGATATACTAAATTATGTTTGAGCCAACAGTAAGGAGCGGCCTCCTTTTCTAACATCCTCATCCGCATTTGACATTTTTGATCTTTTTGAGTTTAGCCATTCTAACAGAGGTGAGGTGGTTCTCATTGCAGTTTGATTTGCATTTCCCCCATCATTAAATGATGTTGAACTTTTTTGTGTGTGTTTCCTATTGCTAGGGATTGAACTCAGGCCCTCACGCTCTTGCTTAGCTTTTTCACTCACGATTGGGTCTCTACCAATTGAGTCACACCTCCACTTCTGGCTTTTCAGTGGTTTATTGGAGATTAGAGGTTCTCAAAATTGTCTGCCCAGGCTGGCTTAGAACCACAACCCTCAGATTTCAGTGCCCTGAATAGCTAAGATTGTAAATATGAGCCACTGAAGTCCAGCAATGTTAATTTTTTTCATATTCTTATCAGAAATTCATAGATCTTCTTTTGGAGGATGGTTTTGTCAGCATAATCTTTCCAGGAATGAGAATGATAATACAAACTTCGGAAAATTCTACTGGTTAATTATCTGGTGTTTTTACTTGTCATGCATAAACAGTTTAAGTCACCTAGCAAAATGTAGAGAAAAATGGCAACCTGCCCTGCACTTCATAGTACAATAAATTTTGCTTTGTTTTCTTTCATTAGATACTTAATTCGGCCAGATCCTCTGTCCTACCTACCAAACAGTGAAGCCAGTCGGAAAAACAGTGTGTGCAATGCTGGGGGCCCTGACTCTCGCGAGGAAACCCAACTTTGATAACAAGAAAATAAGAGACATTTATTTTTCTTAGAAGAACCTAGTTTGAACTATCAAAGTATTGCTGGCATTGAAAGCAAACAGATTGGAATATATTCAATTCTCTCATATTTGAAAAAACTAAATTTCTTCAAAGTATGACTCATTTTGAAACAATGTATTGCTTATTGATATTTCCCTTATTAATATTAAAAAATTTAGGTGATGAGTCTCAAACCTGAAAAGAAAACATAAACTTTTGAATATGATATTTAACTGAGAAAAATCTGAATGGCACAAAGCCAGTTAAAAATACTGGTTAAATTTTTATGGAAGTGAACTAAAAAATTCTATTTGGTGTGTACATTGCAATGTGCATCAAAAGTTGTTGCTCCTCTTAAAAATCTAATGTGTCATATTATATTCTCTAACTGTGACATTTTATAAAACTGAGCTCACCCTGACCGTCTCCTCTACATAGCAATTAACTAACACACCTTGAAGCTAACTTTTGTGGAAGAATAATAGTTTGCTTTAGAATACAGGTTTTTAGTCAGTCCTTTTTGTCTGTCCTTTCATACAACATCATGTTCATTTCACAATTTGAGACTTGATAGCATGCTTAGCTACACAGACGAAACTAAAACATTATCAGGAAGAGACCTTAAGTACCTTGAACTATTCAGTAACTTGACATCTACACATTTTATGCCAAGAGAAATATATTCAAAAGGAAATATGTATTGTTCTCTTTTAGAAAATGCCTATCGTAGAGAAAATAAAATGCTTGTTCATTTTAACTCAAGAATTAAAACATTAGCTGGATTTCTGAATTATGCAGGAATGGTTTTCATGAGATTCTGGAGCTTTAATACTTTCCATGTCTCCATGGAGTGAATTTAATTAAAAGTTATAGAAGATTAAAAGATCATTAATACTTTTAGGGACTACCAAGACACTTTAAGCCCTTATGAAATAACACTCAACTATATTCTGTGAGAAATCCTGATTTAATTTCCAAGTATCTATATTTTAGCATTGTGAAGCAAAAGCATTAAAGTGAGGAATCCTTGTCCTTTGTATTTAACACGAATCTTTCATAATTTAATAATTATAAATTTAACCTTGAATTGTCCCTTGATGATACTCCTATTGTGATATTAATCTGCATTGTTTCCTTTCCAATATTATATGAAGACAAGCACATGAAGATGGCCAGGTGGACAAGTATGTTCATGTATTCATCAAGGAGAGACATTGGTCAATTTTGTAATAGTTCTTCATTCTTGAACTTGACATAGACTTTCACTCTAACAAAATTAGGACCTATAATAAAAGGAAAGATCACTTCATCCTTTTTTTTCTAAATAAAGCAGATGATTTATAATCATAATAGAATGGATAGAAAACCTTATTTTGTCTCAATAATTATACAGAAACAAGTAAAATACAAAAAGGCAAAGCCAAAGTTTCTAAATGGTGTTTAATTTGGCTTGCAGAATATGTAACCGTCTCTTCTTTCTGAGTAGTTTACATTACCCATGTTTTAGGATGACAAGAAAGCCAAGATTTTGCCCTCGAACAGAGAGAGGCTCTCTTTAATCTTCAGAGCAGTATGATTACAAGTTATTTAAAATCAGGAGCATGCCTTAAAATATGATGATTGTATGCATTTATGTGTGTCTATGTTATAAACATAAAATATGTTTGACTGAAGCACCTCTCAGAGGTTGTTAAAATTGAGTACAACATGCACCTTGGAACTGAGAAAATAATGGAGTTGGGGAACTTGCTTCATCGCTGCAATATCAGTAGTCAAGTATGAGATTTCTTTGGGTTGACATTTTTTACTCCATTGCAATTATTTTTAGGAAAAAAAATCCAAGATTTTACAAATCTTCTATTTCCCAATGAGATCTGAAGTTTAGTATTTTTGCATTATGACAGTTGTTATGACTGAGATTTTAAGCTAGGGTATGATTATATTTCCTATAAAACTAAAATTTTTCTTTCATAAATTTTAAAGTAATTATTTTTGATTATGAGTATTACTCCAAATTTAATATTTGGAAGAGTTCATATCAGCTTGCTGTAATATTGATAGTTTATTAGTCTTTCTGGTTATTTAAAGAATAAAATATGCTTATAAAAGACTTTTAACAAACTATTGCCTTTTTAAAATAATTACATTTGCACATGAAAATAAAACAGTCAGTAATTGTCCTTGTAATCATATGGGAATTAGCCCTGTTTGTTGTCTATGTATAATTTTGCTACAAGTTACATTGAATTGCTTTAAATTAATTAATAATAAAATTATTTCTGATGATGAAAATTCTTAGGATTTGTGTGTGTGTTATCAAAACTTTGTTTAAACTAATCGTGTCTTAAAATATAAAATTACCTTGTCATTTTTACATCTCTTACCCCAAATAAACAGAAAGTGGATCTGTTTGGAGACAGAGCAATATAAAAAAAAAACTGCTGTTGAAATAACTTCATAACTAATAGGTTCTTGATAATTAAGGGAGGAAGGGGAAGAGAAAAGGGAAGAGATGGAGAGAAAGTGAACGGTGGAAAGAAACAAGGAAGGAAAAGAAGAGACAAGGAATAAAAGGCTAACGTAGATGCCTAAGAGAAATAGATTTTCCCAAGCTGAGAATAGTGTCCCAGCGTGATGAATTCAAGTCCATGCAAGTATTGGTTAACATTAGGCAGATGAAGATGGATTTAAATGCCAACATAGATTTGTTTGTTTGTTTGTTTTGGTTACAAGGAAATAGAGAAGACACATTTCTCCTTATTCTTACTGTTATAATTGCCCGGATATTATTTCCAAAAGAGACATAGAATACTCTTTAACAGGGGAAAAAGATGGGGAGTCCTGGGATTTCTTGGTGCTGGGGAACCCTGGTGATGTCCCTAGGAAAGGCTGCCCTCCTTTCCCACAGACAGGCTCCTAGGAGCATGCGCAGCCTCTGCGGGCTCCCACGCGCGGGCCTTTCACAGGGAGGGTGTCTTCAGCTAGAAGGCAGCATCCCGGGGAAATGGGTGCCTAAGAAAGAAACAACTTTCTCCTCCGCCCCAGCCTTTCCCCTCCCGGGCTTTCCATCAGGTGAGCCTCCACCACCTGCCCTGTCTCGAATGGATGGACTCTAGGTTTCCCTTGGTGGGGGGGGGGGGGGGGGGGGCTCTGCCTGGACCACTTTACCTTACTTCCAAGTTTAATGGGTGCTTCTTCCACCCACCATCACTCCACTATTGTTACCTTCCGCTTTCATATTGCTATCCAATCCAGTGCTCACTCAGTGCTCTGTTAACATTTACCAGTCCTGTATGTGATCTGTCCAAATGGCCATGTGGTTTTTCACTTCCAAAACCAGCCCCTGGTTGGCACCTGGTTCACAAACCAGCAGTCGTCTCGATGATTAAATAGTGAAGGGTGGGAAAAATAGAATTCTTAGGACTGCAAATCTGAGCGACAAGACTTTGGGCACATTCAGCAAATGAGTGGCCCCTGCTAGGACACGTTTCTGCTCGATGATGCCCTCCGCCTGTGCAGCAAGGCCGTCTGCACTTTATTTTGATCTAGTCTTCCTACTCTCTTTTTTTTTTTTTGGACCAGTGTCAAGTGTATCTTACTTACAGAAAGCTCAAGGTAGTTAGACATCTTAATTAGGTCAATCAAAGATAAAAAACAAGTGGTTCTTAAAAATAGAAGTTGATCTTATGGCTAAACTCTACATGCTACCATGTGGTTTAGTGGAATAGAATTTTCTTAATGAAGTCTGGAATGTTACAGTAGAAACAAAGCAATGATCTGTTTTGAAGGATAATGAATAGAAAGAAATCTTTCACAAACTACACTACAGTCATGTTTAAAAGAAATGTACAGTTCAACATACAGATTTATATGTTATCTTTTATGTATGATAAAATACATTTCATTCTGATGATAGCGAGGTTGAGATCTTTGTTCTTAGGAATTAATTGCAGTCTCAAAAGGAAGCTTTTCTAAATTTAAAAATTCTGAACCAAGATCTGCTTGCTGCTGATTGTCATATAACAAAGAAAGACCTATGCGTAGAACACAAGATTACTCTTTTTTTTTAAGTTTTTAAAATGTGTCTTATTAGATATACAGAGGGTGATTTCATTGTTACATTCCCACACATTTACAATATATTTTCTTTGAAAAATTTTTCAACTTGCCAACAAGAAAAGGACTTCTAAAACACTATTTCTTTCCATGAAGTAATACTGAAATAGATACCTATAAGGATATTTCACAGACATACAGACACAATTTAGTTGTACAATGCTAAAGTCATAATTTTAAAAACAAAAGTACCTCTTAAGCACAGAATATTGTCACATTTGACATTTACATTAATCTCTATCACATTTTAATGGATACCACAGAATGACTTCTTCCCTCAAATAAACATCATTGTACCATTTGATTTTACAAAGAAGCCCATTTTGTGGTATATATTAGGCTATCTGTGTTTAGCTATATACAACAGAACTAGATGTACACTATAACCACAAGTGTTTTAGAGGTTTAATATAATAAAGAACTCGCTCAGATGATGACCCTTACATCAACAGCATTTTGGCCTAAGTCAATTTTATAGATATGCATACATGGGAATGGCTATAAATATCCAAATCTTTGGAATACTGTAAATATAAAAGAATATTTATTATCTTTACTAAAAATTTGGATATACAATGCAGAGGAAGTAATAACTACTTTAAAAGCACTTTAGATATTCTAGGGCCAACGAGGACATAAACGACTTGGATTTGAAAGAGAGATTTCTTGTGATTACTTTTTAATGAAAACAAATTCAATTTTAATGTTTTTGGCAGAAAGCATGTGGTGAAGACTATGAAAGAACTGATAGTTTGCACTGGAAAATGTGTTGCTAAGCATAATAAAGGGGCAGTGCTTAAGTAATTATCTCTAACTCAAAGAGAAAAGCAGTGTGCCTGAGGTACACAGCCTCTTCAAAGTTAGTGTGATTGCTTCTCACATCCTACTTTAGTCAAACTGCGATTCCTCCTTGTACATGTGTCAGGAAATTGCAATCCAGCCTGAAATCAGACACTAAGGAACTGCTCACCTCTAAGGCACTGTTAGCTTTCAGACACCGAAGTCATTCAATAAGAGGAGGGTTGGATTCTTTTCTTTCTTTTTTTTTGCCAATTGGAAATATAAAATATCCAGCATATATTTTAAAAATAAGAACTTTTTGCTTGCCGAAACATTTCTGCACATGTTCTTCAATGTGGTGGTGATATCTAGTATCAAGAAAGTGAGAGCTGGGCTGGGGATATATCCTAGTGGCAAGAGTGCCTGCCTCGGTATACCCGAGGCCCTAGGTTCGATTCCCCAGCACCACATATACAGAAAACGGCCAGAAGCAGCGCTGTGGCTCAAGTGGCAGAGTGCTAGCCTTGAGCGGGAAGAAGCCAGGGACAGTGCTCAGGCCCTGAGTCCAAGGCCCAGGACTGGCCAAAAAAAAAAAAAAAAAAAAAAAAAAGAAAGTGAGAGCCACTTTTCTTATGAAGGTGTGTGTTCCTTTGATAATATTGGAGAAGTGGCATCACAGTTTGTAAAAGATGGCTGCATACTTTGTCAGTTTGTCACGGAAGTTAAAAATTTACAAATCAAAGAATCACCAAATAAAGTTTTATTCTATTGGAATGTTATTTGGAGGCCATATCATCATTTTTATTTTGTCTGAGTTTTGATAAGTCATTGATATCTATGTAATGCTGTTCTTTTAAAGATATTTATTAGCTTTAAGTAGTTCTACAAAGGAGTTGCCATTCAACAAAAGAGTTTATGAATACAGTGCATCTTGATCAATGTGTATTACTCTTACTAAATATTAAAAGTTGGTTTTTGGAAAATGTATGAGCAATGATTTTGTATTTTGAAACAGTTACCGTAATATTCATAAAGTTTTCCTTCAGCAGCCACAATTAAAAGTTACTGAGGTAGTATTGCCATATCTCATAATTATTTGAACATGAAATTGCTCGATATTAAGTGAAATAATTCCCCAACACTTTTTAGTAGTCACTAACACCTCTATTTATGTCTTTGTATAACACAACCACCAAAGCAATTACCAAATTAATACCCCTTTGAAGTCATTTAGCAAAGCAGTTTGACATCTCTTTGTATTCCAGATAGATGCCAATTTTCATTTGAATCTGAAATCAATGCTTTCTCTGTACTTCAACTCCATGTCATCCTTGAGTAAACTACAGGCTACAGATGAGGAGCAAGCGAAGTGATGGCTTTGAGTATTCAGCGTGGGCCACTTTTCCAGCCATCTCACCACGGTGGAGTGCACCGCGCGCAGGGAGCAAGCCAATCCCCGCTCAGGTTCTGGGGTGACAGGTGACAGAGTGGAGTCGCAGTCCAGGAGGAACGTGTTTGTCCGTGGGCAACAACCCCAGGCCGGTGCCCTTATAGCGCTGGGTTTTCTGAGGGCTAAATAAGATGAGATTGCACTGTGATTTTTTTTGTTGTTGTTTCACTTTATTTATTTTATTTTTTACCAACCCAATGCAGAGGAACTGCCTCACACCACCCAAAGCCCTGTTGACGTGAGAAAGTGTTAACCTGGATTCTGGAGCCCGCGGTCAAGGAGGCTGTCTATAAAGAGCCAGAAAGTCACTCTCTGCGGTAACAATGTGATGACACAGGAAAGGACTTTTGCAGGATAAAAATGTTGTTATGTACACCGCAGTTTTCGGTGTGGCAGTTGGTCAGATAGACGTGTGGGTGAACTACCGAAGGTAAGCCTGAGGGGCGTGGGAGTGGTTCTCCGTGGAGAATGATCACACACATTTTCATCTTGTTTGGTTATTTACCACACAGATCACATTGAGCTCATAGAAAATCAACACAAGACTGTCTTTCATGGTAGCAGAGAAACACAGGCCATCTTCCATTTTCCCATTGCTTGCTCCTCAAAGCACCACCCATCCTACATTTTCACCACGGCCTCCTTAGACCATAGCTCTCAGACAGTAAGCATCTCAGTCCTGAGCTCTTCTAAGAAATTCCCAAAGCCAGTGTTTCTGTTCTCTATTTATTCCCAAACTATCATCGGAAACATTCTTTGATATTTAAATTTATCTTGAGATTACTTAAAAGATTCTCATTACTCTTAAATAAAGACCCAGGCCTAGTAATAAGGAGGAAGGGATCTACTAAGGTGGTATGACTTGCCAGCTGTTCATCTTTTAGCTCATTTTCACTACTGTGTTTTACTTACATTTCACATTTCTCCATATTTTGATAAGTAACTTACCTTTTCCTAGGGAAAATACAAGCATACTTTTCCTTCTAGGATTGTATTGCTTTAACATTTTGCTGATTTTTGTTAACTCCACTGATTTAATTGTGTACCGATACTTATTGACATAAAACCAACTGTGTGAATTAAGGCTGGGCTGGCTGATCTAGTCAGTGAGAGGTCTTGTATAAACTTGAGGCTCCCGTTACCCAGCTAGATTAACTGGCTCCCAAACAGGCCTGTGAGGCTAACCGGATAGCAGGTAGGTTCTCAAGTAGCTGCACAAGGTGTAGAAGACCAGGGAAAACAGCAGCAACAACAACAAAGAACCAGAGAGTCAAAAATAAATACATAGTTATCATTTGTGACTGACTCATTAGTTAGCAAGAGTTGATTAATAGACCAAGAATTGACCAATCCGATTTCTTCAAAGAGTCAATACACACATGGAAAATATACTCACTTCACAATCAGAAACATGGCTTTTTTTTTTTAGTTCCCTTAGTTGCTGTTGTCACTAAACCTGAGAACCTAAAGACAATAATGAAGAAAATATTTTTCTTTCTTTTTTCACTCTTTTTATTTATTTATTTATTTATTTATTGTCAAAGTGGTGTACAGAGAGGTTACAGTTTCATACGTTAGGCCTTGGGTACATTTCTTGTACTGTTCACTGTCTATTTCAAAGAAGTCTGTCATTGCCTGCAATTCTGCAAACAACCACCTTCAGCTTTATCTCTTGGTGGAAGAGCAACCTCTCCTGGCTGGAGTAAAACTGAAATCATGCATTGAATAATATGGCTTCTCAGGATGCATTGCTTTTCCATGAGAGCACACCCAATTTCAAAGGTATGGTTTTGTTTGTGTCCTGTGGATATTCAGTAACAAACCTATGATTCTCATGGGCAAAACTTCTAGGTGAGGAGGTACATAATAACACCAGTAAACAGTATAGAAACGAGCCACTTTATAAGGTTGAAAAAGATTCCTCCCTGTCCCCAATAGGTATTTGCACTCAAAGCACGGGAATGAGACTTAACGTGGGAATAGGATTCTTGCTTGTGTTTGCAAGCTAAAATGAAGTAATATTAGGTTAGAGTAAGGGTTAGAGTAAGCTTCAAACCTTTCCCCAGGGAGGACTTTTATGGAGAGGTATATTTCCACACAGAGGCACAGGATGATGCAACCAGGGGCGGATTTCTCTTTTCCCATAGGTTTCCTTTCCAGAACAAATAGCCCTGGCTAACCAAGTGTTTATGTACTGCTCAACTTCAGAACTTTGAGTGGATAATTTGTATTGTTTTCAATCACCGAATATTGCAGTATTTTGTTGTGTCAGTCCGGGCAACATAATACATATAGCATCTTATGTATTCTACGTTTACCATATGCTTATTTACTTCAAAGTAAATGTCTCAGTCAGAGAGCATGTGGTGGAGGGCAGCCACATAATAACAGTAAGTAGAATACACTCAACGTAGTTCAACTAGACAGCACGGCAAGAGGAAATAATGAACAGCGGGTTGTTTCAGACTCCCAGCGGGCTACTGTCAAGTGTGTGCTGGGTAGAATTCAGTTTTGCTGCCCAATCCCCACTGTAATAAGCAGTGATGTCCCTCCAGGTGACGTGGTCCCCTCTCGTCCAAAAGACTCGACTTTATTCTCTCATCTCCTTCACCGGTGAGAATGGAATAAAGGTCAGAGACTTTCGTGGTTATTTGACTCAGGTTCAAATCAAGTGAACAGTTTCGGGGTTGCCTTATCAATTTTATATCTAGGAAGCTAGGATTCATTTAAGTTCTGGCAGTGACACTGTATCAGAGGAGAAATCATCACATGAGCTCTCATCACTTTGGAGGTAACCATAGCAACCTACTGTAGCGGTTACATATGGGTGCTTGCCTGGTCCTAGCACTTCGCTCTTCCTCCCATGACAGCGAGGTCGCTGACATGATAGCCCTTCCCAGCTACCTTCTAGAGAGAAGAGTAGCAAAGGGATGATACCATTTGCACAGTAAACCCTCTAGTTTTTGGCAATGTGCTTTGTAACTTTATCCAGCTGTGACCTGAACATTGTTAGAAATTAGTATTACCAAGGGGAGATTTTTTCAATATAGCGATGATTAAATCTCATTCCACAAATATTAACTGAATATCTCCAAGAAGAGAGCCTGAATATGTCTATATTTGAAAAATCTTTAAGTCATTGTAATATGCAATCACATATAGAGACGTAATTTGGAATTCTTCTCAACACATACATACAGTGCCAGGTTTCGATTTGTACTGCTGCTTTCTCTGTAGACTGACCTGCTTGTGTGTGTGTGTGTGTGTGTGTGTGTGTGTGTGTGTGTGTAGGATCACATCTCACCCTTGTACCTGTGATCCCCCTTATTCTGTCACCCCAGGAAGCCGTGGGCCTCTCCCCCATTCCCATGCAGAACTCTCCATTTGAGTCCACCCAGTTCACTCCGCTCCAGACACAGGCACCCCCACCTTCTGAACAGGTCTGTGCCCTGGTGATGTTTTTTCCATCAGCAGCAAAACCTCCATCTGATGTCCACATTGTCCCTGTGAAAAGGTCTTGACCTTCCTTTTCCAGAGAGAAGTTAAACCATTCCACACAAAGACATACCAGGAATAGTGACCTCTGCTCCCCTCCTCTGTTCCTCCATCAACCAGAACTGGAGGTAGTTCTTCTCCTAGATACATGCTCCTTCCTCCAGAAATTTCCTTTTCCCATCCCTGCACCACTCTCTCTTGTTTTTGGTTTCATGTGCTCAGAGCTCCAAAGCCCATCATCCCCCCCACCCGACCCCTCCTCCCCCTCCCCCCCTCCACTAGGTCATTAGCAAACTTTCAATGCTCCAACACCATTTCCATAAAACTTGGTGATCAAATCAACTAGAATCCCTAAGAGGACCAAGAATTGATTTTGTTTTATTACTATGGAAAGTGCCTTAGTCTGATTTACCACTTGTTTAGTATGTGATTCAAAATCTCACGTGTTTTTTTTTTACAATTGAGAGGAATAATAAAGACCTTCTACTTCCAATTTTTATTTAAAGATTTGTTTTGTGATAAATTGAAATTCAGTCTAGACCCTTGTATATACTTGACCCCTGTTCTCATCCTTTTTGTTTGTATTTTTTGAGTCTTGCTTCTACCTTTGTCCAGTATAGACCTTGGCCAGATTCACTTGGTATCAGCATGGGGTTTAGGTGATACATTTTAGGAAATCTAAAGCTGACAGTATAGTATCAGCTTCTTTCCCCCTTTCCATCTTCTGATATATGTCAGTTATATTAGATCTTGAGTCCTATCATAGAACTTTTTTATAGATGTAGATTTTATTTTTCAGTTTTCCAAATTCTGTGCCATTTGAATCTCATTATTAAAGATATAAAATCCTTTTCAATAACAAAGTGGTGAGATATATACATTATTCCTTCATTTTTAAGTCTTTTGTTTGTAATTTTCCAATTTGTATAACATTCATCTTCTTTTAGTCTTTCATCTTGTTTTTAGAAATAAATCCTTATGGCTAGAGAGTAAAATTATTTTGCCATGATTTCCTCTTAGCAATATTTGACCACCTAGACTTTTCAACATAGGTAACAGTTTTTATTTATTACTATTTTCTGTGCTTAGTCCTTTCTGGATTCTGCTGGTGCTTAGACATATGAGAATGTCTAGAATTGGCCTTGCATTTGAATGACTGCCTTGGTGATATCTACAAACAGTACTTGCAAAATTAACATTTCTTCATTTGTCTTTACCTTCTTCAGAACTTGGTCAAAATGCTCCCACTAGCTACTGTGCCTGTGTGACTTTGGACTTTGCTTCTAGATCCTGTCTTTTCCTCAGTTAACACTGGATTTCCCTTCTAGATCCTGTCCTTTCCTTTGTTAACATTGGATTTCCCTTCTAGATCTTGTCCTTACATTTTTAACACACAATAATACAATCTTTGAAGGCTCACACATGTATCCACTTGCTAACTCAAATCTGTCTTCCTCGCAGTAGACTGGGAAGTTCCTTGGACAGAAAAGCAAATTATCAATTATGTCAACCACCACTGGAAGGACCGTAGAATATGGCTACAGAGATTCCGTTGATGATCTCAGAACAACTTTACTGAATCCTCTCCCTCAAAACACTCACTGCTTTGGGCTTCAAAACACAACCTTGCCATGTGATCCACTCCTGTATCCACCACAGGGGCTAATTTAATTTCTTCTGCTGCTTTCTCCTCTCATCCCTCCTCCCTCAAAATGGGTTTCTACCAGGGCTGTTCGTGGGACTTGTGCCACATAATCTCTGTCTTTCACCTTTAAATACCATCTTCCTTTACAGGGTGTAAGCTTATGGCTTCCATTTAGACTTGCACCTTCAAATCTACCACTTATATTGAAATATTGAAACTTCTTTATCATCCATGTACAACATTTATTAGTTATTAATGTCACATACTCAATTGCCTCACCTTCTCTGATATTCTGAAATATTCATTTAGAATTAATAAGGGCCCTTCCTGACAACAGGTCTCAGAAATTGTTGGGAGGATGTGCATGTAGCAGCAATTAGCCTTTCACAACACTTTAATACACTTTCTGCACACCCGAGAGTACCCAGAAGGATTGACTAATGAGTAGAAAAACATATTGTTAAACTGGTGCCAGTTAGATCACTCTACTCAATTAAAATATTTTTCAGAACTCATGCTGGAAGTGTCATTTTTTTCTCTCTCTTTCTCTCTAAAATATGTATTAACTGTTGTAAAAAGTACATACATTTTAATGTTTAAAATGCATTCTAAGGTTATTGAATGAAATAAATTCAACCTTTTTAAGTTACAAAGCATGTTTGAAGGACAATTATGAAATTAGGATAAAATTCTTAAAAGGAAACATTCCTTTCTAGCATGTGCTGAAATAGTTATAATTTATCTATTCTATGTAGTACTAATAAAAAGCCTGCATATTCCTAGTCAAGGTTGCTGCTTCAGGAAGATTTAATTTCCTCATATCTTGGGGATCCTGGGTTAATACAAAGTATTGCTTATAATCACACCAAAACAAATTTGACCATTAAACACTACTGGAACCTCAGCATGTCACACTTTTTTTAGTATTTCTTGCACAACGTTTATCTATCTTCCAATTATTTTTAATTCTGAGTCTGGTATAAAGTGTCAGTGGACCACTGCTTGTGTGACAAAGAATATCTATAGCCACAGACATGAGAAGAATATCCATAGACAGAAATGAGAAGAATATCTATAGACAGAATTGAGAAGCAAGAGGAAAACAGCGATGATCACAAAACCTGAATGGGTTCTTTCTCCTTTGACTTGGCTGGAGAGGGAAAAAAATATATTAGCTATCATTGGCTTTGATATGTCCAGCGTGTGGGGATTTGGACGTGGAAGTAAGGCAATCGTGCCTGCCTGAGGTCTGAGCAGCAGGTTACTTTTGAGAGTGTCTAACTTGTGCATCACCTGCTGCCTCGTAGCCTTGCTTCTGTGCCTCATTACTCAAGGGACAAAGTAGGGACCCGAAGGGGACTGGCAGCCTTTAGAAGGGTAGGGGGGCTTGCACCTGAGCCCTGCCCTGATGTCTGGCCTTAACTATGCTGAAGTGCCAATCTCTTGCAAGTCAAACTTTATACCTTCTACCAAACAATTCTTCCGCAGATTTTTTTTTTGGGGGGGGCTTGAATTCTCTTCCTCACGAAGCAGACAGGTTAGAACTGTCAGATATCATATGTCTCTTTTATATCAAGGGATGAACATTGACCTTTGGCTCAACAGGCAGTGCAGCTTTGCCATGACAGGCCAAGGTCTCTTCTTCCAACATACACAACGCATCCACAATGAAGGCTGCCCGAAGGCAGAATGGCAGGGATCCTCCTTTTCCATCCTAATGATCAGGGCTGCTGGCCACAGCCCTCGGAGGCCCAGGTTTCTTTTGAAGAAAACCCAAATGACCATTGATTCACTGAGAGGAGGCAACATCACAGCCGTGGTATGGAGAAGAGTAGCACCGGCGTCTACAGTCATGTGTGAGAAAGAAGCCCTGAGAGGCAGCTTGGCATTGAGGGGCCGGGAGCGGAGCTGGGCTGATGTACTGCCCTCTGCTTCGAAGTGGGAAATAATCCCTCTGCTGCTATATGCCCGTACAGTACGCTGAGAAACTGAAATCTTTCTAAATCCAAACACTTAAAAAAAAATAAAACAAAAACAGATCTTCTGCACTTGGGTTTGGCCTGAGCAGCACCAGTTAGGAGACAAATGAAGATGGTTCTCCCAGACTGAAATATCAGTTATAATACTGTTCTTCAATTAGATTTTGTTTTTTACAGAATGGAGGGTTAATCATCTCAGATCCATTATTTCCATGTCTTTCTGCCCCCCCTTGCAAGATACTAACTGCAAAAGGAGTGCTAGATGTGACTTGTCTATTCAGAAAATTCGAGATGATGCTCAGCTCTCTTCTGTTCCATTCCACTTCCACGTAGAGTCCCACAGTGTTTCTCCTCTTAGCCCTGACCATGTTGGTTTCCCCATCCACCTTCAGATCTAGGCTGTCTCTAGTGGAAAGGGCCTCACACTCTGTCTCTATGGACATCTTCCCAGGCTCAGCAATTCACAGGGGCAGTGGACCTTCCCTCCTCCTCCAGGGCACTGAACGGCTCCCGTTGCTTTCTCCAGTGCTGCTCCTGTGTCCACAGCCTGGACTGATGTTTCCTGTGCCACCCTCTGTACTGAAAGGAGGATTTTGCCCCCATCTTTGTGCTCTTGATTAAAGTTCAGGAAAATGGATTTTATCCTCCTCTTCAAATAGGAAAGTTCCCTAAAGTTTTAAAGCATTCTTTAACTTAGTTCCATTCTGAAGTCTCAGACAAACAAAATGTTTACCAGTTGTTTGTTCTGCTCTGTATTTGTTTTGTTCTCCTACATTGTATGTAGCCTGGCGTAGGCAGGACGGTTGTCACAAAACCTGAGACCATGGATTTGACGGGAAGGCGAAGTCCACAGCAGAGCCAATGGATTTGACAGGAAGGGCTTTCTCCACCTACAGACTCCACAGTAGCCATCTCTGCCATGATGTTTCTAGAACAACAGCCTCAAGATCTGTGTCAACTTTCAGCTCCCTTTACTCTCAGAAAAGAAATTGGTTATTAACCCATGGCTAAAGATTCTGAGTGTATGATAAAGTAATAGACTTGCTTCCAGGCTCCTGAAGAAGTGGAGACAGCCATTAGAGGAACGTGCTTGGCTTCTCAGAAGGGCACTTTGGGAAGCTGGAAATGAGAAAGTGCTTGGATCTCAGTCCTGCCCTTTCCCCGTTCATTTTGAAACCTCCACTCCTGCAACCGCGTGTGCTCCAGTTAGTTGCCTTTTGTGCCTTGAGTTTCCTGATGCTGGCGCTGCCCCGCCAGGCTTCCTCGGGGAGTCGGTGATGAGATGGAGAAGCCTTTGATATGGAGCTTCAGTGTTAGAAACTCCACGTCACCACATAACGAAGGCATGCTCCCTTAAAGCTCTTTTGGTGGCTCAGTTCTCGGGCACAGAATGAGGCTGCTATTTATAGGAATTCTGTGTCAGAGCTTCTACATGGTATGGAGAGTTTCTAGGATACATTGTCAAGCAGGGCCATGCACTTACACTCTCATTATTCGTGTTGCCTATTTTATCAAGGAATGTTCTGGTACCAGAGATGGAAATGTTTATTTTGTTAAATAACAAAAAATAAAGAAATGGTAAGAGATACAAGGGAATTATGCTACCTCTGTCTGTCTGTCTGTCTGTCTGTCTCTCTCTCTCTCTCGTTGCTCATAGGGCTGGAACTCAGGTCTTGCGCACTGTCCTTGGACTTTTTCACTCAAGGCTAATGCTCTACCACTTTGAGCCACAGTACCACTTTTGGTTTTCTGGTGGTTAATTGTAGATAAGTGTCTCGAGGACTTTCCTGCCTTGGCTGGCTTTGAACCATGATCCTCACATCTCAGCCTCCTGAGTAGCTAGGATTACAGGCCTGAGTCACTGGTGTTGGGCCTTCTTTCTCATTTTTGAGGGAGTATTTTGCCTTTTAAAGATTAATTTTAAGGGGCTGGGAATATGGCCTAGTGGTAGAGTGCTTGCTTCGCATACATGAAGCTCTGGGTTCGATTCCTCAGCACCACATATGTGGAAAAAGCCAGAAGTGGCGCTGTGGCTCAAGTGGTAGAGTGCTAGCCTTGAGCAAAAAGAAGCCAGGGACAGTGCTCAGGTCTTGAGTTCAATCTCCACGACTGGCAAAAAAAAAAAAAAAAGAAAAGATTAATTTTAAGATCAAGATAGCTCAAAGTACAAAATAAATTGGAGGAACTCATTAACCCAGAAGAATTTTAAAGTTGGAAGTCACTGTGTGAAAAGAAACACAGAATAGTTTGGGGGAATAATTGGTCTTGGGAATTGTTTAGTGACAGCACCATCTTGTGGCCAAATTTATTTTCGTTTCCCACCCTATCTCTTAACCACTATTTATAAAAACTTCTTATCAACAGCTTACTTTCTTAAAAGCAAGATTGCCTTTTAGTTTGATTGTAGTATCACTTTGGGAATTTATTTTACATTCCTTAAAATTCGCCTGTTTTTCAGGTATGGTAGCTTTTGCCTGTAATTCCAGCACTCAGGGCAGGAAGACTGTGACTTCCATGTCATCCCGGACTACATCTCAAAAACTAACCAAAGCTTAAAAAGTAAACGTTATAAAGTATGTAGACATGTCTCCCATACTAATTTTCTCAAAGAAACAAATGGCTTTTAAAATCAGATATATGTGAACAAAAAAAAATCTAAATGTATTGGGACATACACAAGAACTTTCTTTAAATTGCAAATAGTTCCATCTATAAATATTCTTTAAGCATGCAAGGAAATGTTGAGGACAGTATATTGTTGGTAAACTTGTAAAATATTTAGACTCTGAGGGACTGTTACAAGGGGCAACAAATTTGCCTTCACAAAAGATGGTAAGTGTAAAAACACACTAAGTAAAAGTCACCAAATGTGTGCTATCCATCATCTTAAGTGTTACGAGAAAGGGGGCAGTCCAGGCACCTGATCTGAGATTTCTTATCATTTATTCTTTAGGGGCAATAAGGGACCATTCTGATCAATTTCTTCTTTCTCAGCATCTGTCTGGTATTACCCAACTCATACTCATTCCTAACATTAATAACTTACATTTTTCTTGGCTGAAAATGTTCTCACAATTGACCATGGGCCTGGCTGTTGAGGACTGCTGGGCTGCGCTGTCTGCTGAGTATTCATTTCCATAGCCACTCACATGGTTCATTCTTGCACTAACGACCATACACAGCCTCTCTATGAGCATGTGCAAAGTTTGGACCTGCTAGTGTGAGAGCACGGGAACTCGGACGTGTTCTCTGATGTCCTGCAGGGACTTCGCAGGCACGAGGACTGGACGGTCAAAAGCTCTCCCGCCCCGGCCCTAGATGGGATTCTGGGTCCATGTGCACCAAGGCTGGGCCTGCCGTTCCTCCACCGCCTCGGCCCACGTGCTGGGGCAGCACAGGGGTGTCTCCAGAGTCTACTGCGTTTGGGATGGCTGGCGAGGTTCCTGGAGGGAAACACCCACCAAACAGCCCGGGCTTCTCCCAGGGATTGATCGCGACTTAACTTCCTCCATGAGTTCATGAAATGATTTCCTGGCTCTCGGAGCGGGAGCCCAGACATTGCTAGTTACTTTTCTTTTTTTCTTATTTATTGTCAAAGTGATGTCCAGAGAGGTTACAGTTTCATACGTTAGGCCTTGGGTACATTTCTTGTACTGTTTGTTACCTCCTCTCTCATTCCCCCCTCCCCCCTTCCTCTTCCCATCTCCCCCCATGAGTTGTTCAGTTGGTTTACACCCAATGGTTCTGCAAGTATTGCTTTTGGAATCGTTTGTCTTTTTATCCTTTGTCTCTCGATTTTGATATTCCCTTTCACTTCCCTAGTTCTAATACCAGTATATACAGTATCCAGTGTACTCAGATGAGATACAGTTTTAGTGCGGGTACACCATGGATCAGGAAAATGTGGTACATATACACAATGGAATTCTATGCCTCTATCAGAAAGAATGACATTGCCCCGTTCGTAAGGAAATGGAAGGACTTGGAAAAAATTATACTAAGTGAAGTGAGCCAGACCCAAAGAAACATGGACTCTATGGTCTCCCTCATAGGGAGTAATTAGCACAGGTTTAGGCTAGTCACAGCAGAGGATCACAAGAGCCCAACAGCTATGCCCCTACGAATGCATAAGATGATGCTAAGTGAAATGAACTCCATGTTATGGAAACGACTGTCATATCACTGTTGTAATCACTTTCAACATGCCATGTGAAACTGTAGCTTCTATTGTTGATGATCCTCTTGTATCCCCTTCCTGTGGTTGCTAGTTACTTTTCTAAACGTCCTTCTTCAATGAAAAGAGTCCTGGGTGAGTTAGCTAGGGTCACAATTACCCGAGCCCGGCCATCAGCACATTCCTTCGTGTCTTAAAATTGTCTTCAGATGCATCGCTTTACCGAAGTTATTGCAAGTGCTTCTTGCGAAGCCCACGGCGTCCTGTCTCAAGTCACTCTGTCCATTCCTCTCAGCTGCAGAGTTTTCGGGATAGATATTCCAGAACATTCCTTTCCAGGGTCTCTTGTGGGTGAATCTGAGTTGTCTGAAGTGTAGCACGTTTACTTAAGTCCAGTCACAAGTTAGGGTGCCACATCCTGGTACTTTCGTGTTTACTGGCACACCTACCAGATCAAATATCTAAATTATTGGTTTGGCAAAGAGGAACCGTAGTCAACCTGGTATCGTCCGGCTCTTCCTCTCTGGCTTACCATTGAATTAATGCGTGAGGGCCCTGCTGTGGTAGCATCATCCAGCCTCTTATTAAAGGAAACCATGTGTGCCATGGGTAATAATGACCCAGAGACAAACACAGATGATTCTGTTAGGGATGTTACTGGCTAATCTTGCATTAATACTACCTAATTAAAAAAATACATTTCCCCATACGTAAGTATGTTCTTTACCAAAGAGAAAATGTTCACCACGTCTGCTCCCTGCTCGGTGACTCTACCCCCCCTGTGTGGAGAACGCTATGGTTTTTCATTTCCCTTTGCTCGGTACCTGGGAATGCACTCGGGCCTCACAATCCTGCCTCTTGCTCCACCTCTGGAGATCAGCCTTGAGGCCCCCTGATCTTTACCAAGGACGGGTAGGGATGGGCTGCACGCTCATCTAGTCTAATAGAATGTCTGCCTTGTGTCAGAAGCTGCTCTTGTCGGGAGCCTCTGAGGTGCGTTTACAGAATCAGAGGGCCAGAGTGCTCCCAGGCCCCCAGGTGCTGTCTGTACTTGAGGACCTATTGAACTTCAATGTGCACCTGTTACTCTCCTCCTAGCAGCTCAGGACACACTTGTGCACTTGCGGCTACATACACATCAAACGTGCATTCTCGAGTGGCCCATGATTCTTTGAGCAACCAAATAATCAGACCTCTGCTGGGAGACTGCACAACGGTCACCTGTTTGCTTGGATTGATGGAAAGAGATGGAAAGAGCCACCAGGGACGCCATGCCAACAAATCAAGCCGGGAAGGCTTACTTAAGGGCCAGACAGCGCTCACGCAGAGCAATCGCAAAGGCAAGTCGTGGTTACCCAGGGCCATAGGCTTTTGATCTCAGACTTCTTCCAGGGATTTTAAAGACTCAGGGTGTGTGGCAGGCCCTTGCAGAGCTCCTTCAGTCCTGGAATCTTATTAGTGAGGTTTCAGAAGTTCAGTGCATAGCTTGACCCAAGCCATGTGGAACGCAGTGATTTTGGAATTGATTGCTGGGTACAAGAGACATTATGCCTACAGTGATATACTCAGAGGGAAAACAATTCTAAAAGCATGTATCTATGTATCTGGAAGAAAGTGTTAGGTACTGGACACAAAGTTCTTGATTATCTCATCTTAATTCTCCATTATTGATAATTACTATTATATCTTTTGATAATTACACAAAGGAATTTGTTTCACAGGTCCATTGATGCACAATACATCTTGATCTGTCATTCTTCCCTACCTAGTCCCTTTTCCAATTTCCTTATCATATATATGATTTATGTATGTATGTATGTATGTATGTATATATGTGTATATATATATATATAGCTATATATATAGTTTATGATTCAACTCTAGGTCAAAATAGTTGCTGTTATAGAGCCTGTGTAATGCTAGACTCAAAAATTCATTCTCCTCACACACACACACACACACACACACACACACACACTTATGCACATCATCATCATACAAAGAGAAAGGAAGTTGTAGGTTCATTTAATACATCTTATCAATATCTTCTCTCAGTGGGAAGATCCTAAGTATTTGTTGGAAATGTCCAAAGTTTATAAAATATGCTACAGATTTGTGTACCATTTGTTCCATTTTAGGGAGTGAATTTCATGTCAAAGTGTCCTGATGTCTCAGCTTTGATTTTAGACTTGATTTTCAGGGGACCACAGCAGCTTGCATTGCAGGTTAGGAAAACTCAAATTTATCTTTACATTTGGCAAAACACATTTCATAGGCTACAAAGCCATGGATGATTTAAACCACCTATAAACTCTATTCATTGTTTCCATGCAAGGTAAAATTGTCTCTGTCCTTGAGTCTTTTTCAGTTGTTGCTTCTTTTGGTTTCCTCTAGCTCTGTCTCTGTCTGTCTCTGACACCTGAGCTTGAACTCAAGCCCTCCTTCTTGTTAGTTACTTGAGTTGTCCTAACCTCCTCCCCCCCCCCTGCATTTTTGTTTGCTGAGCTATTTTTCAGAGAGGGTCTCTTATTTTTGACCAGGACCGGCCTCTCACCATAGTCCTTCTACGTATGGCCTCTCATATCCTGGGACAAGAGATGTTTACTACCAAGTGTGCCCTATGCCTTTTCTTCTTTTACATGCTGCTTCAGTCTTCCTGCTGGAGTCAAGACTAAGGATACCTTTTTGCCCATGAATTACAAGAGGCAATTCTCTATGTTTCCTTAAATGTGGGCAAATTATTTAACCATTGCTTCATTTAAAAAAATTGTGATCTTAACAATTAAAAATCTAAAAAAGAGGCAATCTTCTTTCCTTCTGGCACTCCCTCGATGCTTAAAGTCTCCGCTCACCACAACTTCTCAAGAGCCTTCTCAGCTCCCCCGGGGGGAAGGAGGCCCTCAGTGCAGTATGAATTATTTAGTGATTGTTCAGAGTGATTTGTCTCACCTGTCTGATTCTCCCCAGAATATAAACTCTGTAGTATCGTGTGTCATGAAGATTCCTAATTGTTATTCCTTGATCTGAAATATAATGCCCAGAAAATAGAAGACATAATTTTGGGAGTCCTATTAACGGACTAGAATTCTATTTGAATGTGTGCTACTAAGATTCTAATTAATGACAAAGTGTCACCGCCTGTCTCCATTCTCTACACATAAATTTCCTTAGGGGATTCCGAAGGAACTTGCTGGGTAGAATTCTGTTGCTTAGTCTCCAGCCAAGAAATATTATGATTTAATGTTTATTGTGCATCATTCACTACCACTGGGTACAATACATGCTCTTATTTCTTCTCTTTGTTCCTAACTTTTTGCTTATCATATAAGGTTCATTTCCTGAATGTCAACTAATCAGTGCTTTATATTTAAAAAAATGGCTTAGAGACTTTGCTTCAGATTTCCTTATAAAACAGCTTTAAAATATTTAAAGGCACACCGTATGGAGCAGAGTATTTTGTTCTTTTCAACCTGTTTTCATTGTGTTACGATTGAATTCATGGCTCATTTGTAAGCTTTAATGATTTATTTTTGAATCTTGTGTGTGATTTATTGGTTCTATTAGAGATAAAACAAGATAATGCCTGATGCCAAGAAACAATGTAAACATGCAGTTAGAAGTTGTAGCTTGATTTCAATCTATAATCAAACCTACTATAGTCCTCTAAGAAAATTGGAAACAGAGATAGATGCCATTTACATTATTGAGACTTGGAATTTATAAGATTGTTATACACTATTTTGAAAATTAAAATAGATTAACGTTAACTTGGAAATTGATAGTTATCAATACTAAAGGAATTATCAATGCTAAGAGATTTGCAAATATATATGGGTTAAGTCAATGAAATTTCTTTTTTGTTGTACAAAATGGTGAACTTGTTTGTATGATCAACTACTGTAGCTTATAAATAGCTAAAAGTAAAATATTGTGAATGTCATTGCAAATAATCCTAAGTGAGTGCAATTACTTCATACCACAACATCATCTCATCTATATATGGCATTTCTTATATTAGAAATAATAAAGCAATTAATGTATATATATAAAGTCCTAATAATGTTATATCCCTGATAAAGCAATATTATCTTGTTGCATTCTGTCACATTCATCCAAGGAGTTAATTCTTTACTTTGTTATATTTCATAAATAAAAGTAAATTAGGTGATAAAGAAGAATCAACGGATTTGGTGGGAAAAAAAGCAATGTGTTAGCTACCAGCAAATCCATATTCCTATTGAAGTCTTAAAGTATAGTATGAAGGGAAGTAGACAGGTATTAAAATTGATTACACTATGCACTGAACACTTTATTTGAGTTCCTTTCCATCCATAAAACACAGCATCACATGGTTCTTACTAGTATTGTTGTCTTCTTGCTGAAAAGTAAAATGAAATGTTGAGATTTAAGCAAATTGTGGCCATGCTGCATCCCCAGCTACTTTGGGGGTTGGGCCGTGGAGGGCAGGCATGGGTCGCCGGGAAAAGATCCTTGAGGTGTCTTGTCTATGGCCTCTTCCTCCGGGTCCTGGGGAGGACTCTGGGAGCGCCGTGGGGCCCCAGGTGGCTCTCCCAGGGGTTTCCTGCAAAGAAAGGCACAGAGGAGGGGGCTGGCTGGGCATCGCTCTTCCAGTGAGAGGAGGAAGCCTGACAGTGCTGGCTAGGCTTGAGAGTGAGGCACCCATCTTCCATATTCATGGCAGCCGTTTGATCCATCCCCACGGAGGCTCCGAGTCCTGAAGAACAAGAAGCCACCTCGCTTAGGCCTTGATTGAGTCTGGGGGCTCACAAGGCCACCGGGTCACTTGATGCCATCCTTTGAATCTCATGGCAGCAGTAAAAAGCTAGACTATTTCACGTATATGCCAGTAGTTCTTTGAGTACTGGACATGCTTATAGTTGAGGTAGGAGAGAGAAAAGGTGCCTGATGGTAGGAATATACTTAGTTTTGTGTAGTGATAAGATCTATGAAATTATAATACGCATGTTTATAGATAAGCCCGCTACCCTGACTCTGAGGGCCTCAAGGGAAGAGTGAAAGTTTTGCAAAGGAGAAATTATGAAAAAAAAATATCTGAGAAAGTGAGCAAGCTGGAAAAGGTCTTGAGGCTTCTGCATGGACGTCAGAGTCAACCTGGGCGTGAGATGGAAATGACCTTGGCAGCTTCAAAGTCAGAGAGGCTGCCTGGCCATCAAGGAAGGGAGCACATGAATACAAAGCTGCAAAGAAGGGAGAGGGGAGAACAGATGAAAGGAGAGCTTAGATCGCACTGCGTGAGCGATGAAAAGCCATGGTAGGACTTGGAAGAAAGGAGAAGTAAGGACAGTTTCAATTTTATATACTTTTTATTTGGGAATAATTTTAAATGATGAAAAAAGATGTACGAGAGTGGGTCCATCCACTGGTTTTCTCTTAACGATGGGCGGTGTGCAACACAAACACTGTATTTTATTTTATATGTGCACTGCAGTGTGGCCACACTATTTAACAGTTCATGTGTCCTTTTGTGCTCTGAGTCTTGACACATTTCTTGCACATACTCTTGAAACCGTTGCGATACAAAACAATGTTTCTTGGTCAGGAGAAGTCTAATGGCCTCATGGTGAACTCAGTAATGGACTTAGCCACAGAATGAGGGAGGGGTTTCAGGAGCATGAACAACATGACACCAGGACAAATGAGAATGGTTCTGGGAAGGACAGAGTGGGACAATGCCAGCTTTCTACTATGCTACACAGAATGTTGTGTACTTTAAAAACATTAATTATTTTGTTGCTGGAATTTCCAATGTAAACTATTTTTATATGAAGGCTGGGCTTGGGTAGGAAGCAACAGGCAGTGAAACTGGGGACCGGGGCCTTACTGCTTACATTTTATCAACTGCCCCTTACTGTGTTAGATTATTATTTTAGATTGATCAAAACTGAGAAACTAACAGTCACATGTCATGACTAGACACACTTCAGACTTTGTATTTCTACAAACTGTCTATTGTATTGATTCCTGTCCAAATGTCTTTAGTCTCCTTTGATCTGTTAGTCTTTCAGATATTCTTTGGCTTTCATGATGTTGGAGTTTTTGATCTATTACTGTCATTATGGTTTCTATATGAGACACATATTGAAGGGCTAATATAGCAGGAGTTGGAAGAGCAAAACAATGCTTGAAGCAGAGCAATAGCCTGCTTCCTTTTGTACTCATTCTCCAAAACCCAGTGTTAGTGTCAGCATTAGTGCTCAGTAGCAATACTGAGCAGCAAAGTCCGGAATAAGGAAATCAGAAACCAATGAAACACCAGTCTTCTAAAGAAGAAAATAAAGGAAGAACAAACACACTATTAGAGCATGGAATTCCAGTCTTTTTCATTGTACTGGCTTGGAGTTAATTACAGTGATTTCTTTTAAAAGCATTGTTCTTTGGAAAACTCTGTGAGCACAAGGTAAGTCTTTCCTTGCATTTAAGTCAATCTGTAAGGAAGAACTCAAGATTATACAGCAAGGTGTTAAGTTCAAAGTGCTTATCCTATCCTAGGTCTAGGGAGGTCAGATGTAGGAGCTGACCAGAATATCGGGCTTAGTGTCCAGAATTCCTTCTTGGTTAGAGAGACGAACTCTGAGACAAGATCCAAAGATGCATCTAGGGAAAAGCTCAGGTTTCAGACTGACTAGCAGAGAGTCCAGGGGATATGATTGTCTCTTCTTAACAGGCTTCCTTCATAGATTATCGTTGAGAAACTGGTGCCCCTGAGCTCTCCTGTGTGGCAGGATTTGAATAATTTCTGCAAGCGTGATGAGCACATTTGTGCCCAAGGAGATGTGCCATGGCTTAATACTCACAGAGGAAGACAGACACGTTCCAGCATAAAACTGGAATGGCAGAGTGGCACACAGGAAATGGAGTGAGAGTCAGTGATTTACCCAAAGGAGGAAATGAAGTCTCCTGCGCCTCAGCACCTCTTTACAAGTCTAAGATTTATTGAAATTGCCCCCAATTTCTTCTTGTTCCTCAATTACTGTATTAGAAATTAGAACTGAGATATAGGAAAATAATTTATTTAAAGTTAACAATAATGTGTTCATTACATCAACATGCACAATAACATATTTATAAGATGTAACTACTTTAAAAATGTAATATTGTTTTATAGCTCTGTGAATCACTTCAAGACTGGTTAACCCGAAGATGAATCTATTGTCATATTTATTTCATCCTTGATTCTAGCTCAATACAAGCATTATAGAATTTCTGGGAAATTCTACTCAACACATTATTTATTTATTTAATTAATTAATTTATTTTTTTTGCCAGTCCTGGGCCTTGGACTCGGGGCCTGAGCACTGTCCCTGGCTTCTTTTTTTTTGCTCAAGGCTAGCACTTTACCACTTGAGCCACAGCGCCACTTCTGGCCATTTTCTGTATATGTGGTGTTGGGGAATCGAACCCAGGGCTTCAAGTATATGAGGCAAGCGCTCTTGCCACTAGGCCATATCCCCAGCCCTACTCAACACATTTAAAAGAATGAGCATTAAAAAACACAAGCAGATTCTTCTGATTATTTTGAAAATATCTTTGATGTCGTAGGTCTAAGGAACTGTAGGGGTTTCAAATCACACTCTGAGAACCACAGGGCTAAAGGAATCAGAAATCTGGAATGGATCTTTCTAGCAGCTGGATAAGTCACTACCTGAAATTAAATACGGTGTTCCTCCATGTTTTGCTCCTCAGTATCTACTTGCTTCTGATACCAATTTCTTACAAATTTGCCGTCTGTAGTGTGTTAGATGAGAGATGCCATCAGATAACACCCTGAGTTGTTCTTCCTGCTAAGAGATTGCTTTACAGTCCATTATCACACAGGAGGATAATGAAGTATCAGAGGGGAAAAGAGATGGATCGATCACAGCTGGTGCTCAACTCCACAAGAACAAAGTCTGCTGCCTAAGGCTCTCTTGTTTGCAGAACATTTATACTCTCCCCTTTTATTCAATGTAGCCATATTTATGGGTTATGGGTTAGGAAAAAAGATCAGAATATAGAATACGTTTTTAAGAAAAATTGAAGGGGGGCTGGGGATATGGCCTAGTGGCAAGAGTGCTTACCTCGTATACATGAGGCCCTGGGCTCAATTCCCCAGCACCACATATACAGAAAACGGCCAGAGGTGGCTCAAGTGGCAGAGTGCTAGCCTTGAGCAAAAAGAAGCCAGGGACAGCGCTCAGGCCCTGAGTCCAAGCCCAGGACTGGCCAAAAAAAAAAAAAAAAAAGTTAAAGGACTTTTTTATTTTTTATTGTCAAAGTAATGTACAGAGTGGTTACAGTTACATACATATGAAAGGCTGTGAGTACATTTCTTATCAAACTTGTTACCTCCTCCTTTGTTTTTCTCCCCCCTTCCCCACTTCCTGGTTCCCTCCCTCCCCTCCCCCAAGTTGTACAGTTGGTTTATAGCATATTGTCTTGTAAGTATTGCTGTTGCATTGGTTCGTCTTGTACCCTTTGGCTCTCCATTTTGGTGTTTCCCTTTCCTAGTTCCGATACATGTACATACAAGACCCCAAATGCCATCCTATGACTTACATTTTTAAAAAAGCTTTTTTTTAAAAAAATGAGGAATATGAAAAATAAGTTGTAGGTTTAGCAGAAGGAAAACAGACTTTTGTGTAACCAGCACAAGAAGTATTAATTATAGCTAACTTATGCCTCCTTGCAAAGAAAATTAAACCTTAGTGAGACCACATCTTTGAGAATGCATGGTTTTTTTGAGCAACAAAGAAATGGCAGAAATATGAAAAGAGAAAATCTTTCTATTTCTCAGATAAATCAGCCTTTTCAAGAGTAATGGAGGGAAAAGCAAAGCTCAGGAGCACTTAGCCTCAGGAATGAGAGTTAGCCTATACGAAAGTCCAGGAGACACTTGGGAAAGCCATGATAAGAGTTAGAGAAAAGGACTTTTACAGCCAGCACTTTGCCTGGTCATCTTTACAGTTACGCAAATTCTATTCTCGTAAACCTATGGAGTTACAGAAATAGTTAGTATGAGACTTTTTCTTAAATGTGGAATATAAGATTTCAAGTGTGTGGCTTGTATCACTTCATTATTCCTGCTGCCTGATTCATTTTATTTCTGCATAAAATGGTGACACTTTGGATTATTGGGTTAGCTTTTCCTTTGTAAATAAGTCCAGCACTTTCCTCTGATAGGCAACTTAGATTATTACTTCTGAGGGTCGTCAAACTGCAGACACATTTAGCTGTATCAAAAATAAAATATCCATTGCCTTATAATTCATGATATGTCCAGAATGCTTACATATTTGAGTGTGTATAATATAGTTTGTCACTGTAAGTCACTTTCACAACTGACTATTCAAAAAAGTTATTAGACAGTTGCCAATATTTTCTGAGACCTGAACCTACCTGTATGCCATTTGCTGAACAGTTTCTGATACTAAATCCCATAAAATGTGCTATAATATGTCTAAGAGTGGAGATAGGTCAATGTTATCCCCAAGTAAAATAAAGAATGTCTATAAAGCTGGGGCTTTGCTATCAATTTATAATCACAGATGATATGAAACTGTAAGTGTATTATACTTATCTTCTATCAGAGTGAAATTCATTTACTTCTCAATTGAAGATGAACTTATAGGGTCATCAAAGACAGAAGAAAGCTATTTCAGCATTTCTGTGGGAGTGTGATAGAAATTCCACTCCGCGTCAATAATATTTGTTTGGGATCATTCAGGCCTGACATGGAGGTGAGGAGTGCAATTTTGCAGTCTCAGGCAATAATCAGATTAATTTCTGTGACTCTCAATTCCCTACTGGAGCTGTAGCCAATTGCCACAAGTTGAGCGTTTAAAAGAGAGTTTATTTTTATTTCACTTCTGGAAGTCAGGACTCTCAACTGAATCTAAAAGTGATTAAGATCAGGATGGTAGCACAGCTGTTTTTTTTTTTTTCTTGACACTCCAGGAGAGAATTCTATGAATTTTCTGGTTTCTAGGAGCCACTTCCATTTTGGGGCTCATGTCCCTTTTCTGGTATTTACCTTCCCCCCATTTTCTCTTCTCTCCTCACATCTATTTTCCTGTTCCCACAGCACTCTTATGTTTACATGGAATTTACTGAGATAATGCTTGACACACCTACATTCTTTAATGCTGGGATGGGAGATTAGGGTGTGCATGTCTTGGGAACCTATTATTCTGTCTACCACACCCAGGGACTCATCAGTTCCTTCATTTATGTTGTCAAGTGTCTGCCGATATATTGTTAAGGCTCGCCATCTTACCAAATGCTTCATCATGTAAAATGCAGGGAATTTACCTTTGAGTAGTTCATAGAGGAACCTGACATCATGAGTCTTCAGCAATCTTTCTCCAGCTCAATGATCTACCTTCCATTCACCTATCAACACATCCATTCCTCATATATCTACCCATCCCTGTCCATCAATAATCCATCTATCCATTCTCCATCCATCCATCCATTTGGATCCTGCATAGTTTCAGGAGTTATGATTGTTTCCTCTTTTTCCCCATGAGCCATGGGGCTTGAAACCAGGGCCTGGGTGCTCTCCCCGGGGTTCTTTTGCTCAAAGCTAGCACTCTAGTGCTTAAGTCACAGCACCACATCTGGCCTTTTGATGGCTAACTGGTGCTAAGAGTCTCAAAGACTTTTCTTCCTGGGCTGGCTTCCAACCTGAATCCTCAGATCGCAGCCTTCTGCATTGCTAGGTTTACAGGTGTGAGCGAATAATGCTGGATCAACTTATTTATGTACCTGTGTAATGATGGAACAAGGAAACTTGATGAGCCTGGTTTACAACAGGGAGGGAGGAGGAAGAAAGAGGAAGGGATCATGGTCAAAATGCATTGTTTACCTAAATAAATGTTAATAAAACCAGGAACAACTGACGCTAATAAGAGTTAAGTATTACAAACTTCTCCCTTATTCTGTCATGGAACTAATTTTAAATCATATAAATTTTCAATTTTTCTGTGTGACTGTACATCGTTTTAGTGGGTCCAATTCAAAATAATAGGCACTTGAGTCTGATTCTCTCCTGTGGAATATTTAAGATGAATTGATATGAGATAATATATATATATTCAAGATCTGAAACTGTGTTAGGGTAAATAAATACTAAAATATTAAGACTGATAAGATATATGTGTTTCAATTTAATTTTAATCCATCTTTTCTGTTGGCCTGTTTTCCTATAGCAATAGTTCATCGTTTATGCCCTACGAGCAATTTAGTTCTTAAGAATAAAAATTTATCTTAAGAGAGCATTCGTTTTTGAAAGATTTACTTCTCTTAAGCTTTTATTGCTTTTTCCTTTCACAGAGCAAAATTTCATTAGAATTCAGCCTGCTTTGTGCCTATCAGGCTTAAGTTCCTGGGAAATAAAATTACTCCAATTACCTAAGTGTGTGTTCCTTTCCTTTCTCTGGTCTACTGATGGCTTGGATATATACATACAAATACTGCTATTTTACCTCAACTCCAGGGAATAGAAATGTGATTTAAAGGGGGGAAAGTATGCCTTTTTGTGGTTGATGAGTAAATACACAATGAAAAGTTATTTTAAATAAAAACTGTGGGATTTAAGATCATCAGAATGTGGATTTGCAAACATGAGTGCCAAAGGCCCCAAGCAAAACGCCTTCATCCTGGGAAGCCATGTCTGTGAGGATTCAGCACCCAGGGGCAGGAGGAAGGAAGGAGGGTGTGTGAGATGGAAAATGCTGGTTGGAGGCAGATTCGCCTAGTCCTTCCTCCCACAAGGAGGCAGAATGCACAGAGTTGTAAGCCCGGTAGGAATGCATCGTTTTCATTGACTAAAACCATGAGGTTTTATCACTGCAATGGGCAATGTTTCCGGCTGCTATAAGGCACCAGATACTTTATCTGAATATTAAATTAGATTACTACAGGCGAGGTAGCATTGCCAGTAAAACAAAAATTAAAATAAATGCACAGCTCGTGCAACAATTTTTTTTTAAATTTTTATTATCAAACTGATGTACAGAGAGGTTACAGTTTCATACGCTAGGCATTGGATACATTTCTTGTACTGTTTGTTACCTCCTCCCTCATTCCCTCTTCCCCCTCCCCCTCTCCCTTTCCCCCAATGAGTTGTTCAGTTCATTTACACCAAACAGTTTTGCAAGTATTGCTTTTGGAGTTGTTTGTATGTTTTTTACCCTATATACCACTGTTTACCAGTATACATGGTTTCCAATGTACTCAGATAAGATACAGAGATAGTGTAGGTACAACTACAGGAAGGGGATACAAGAAGATCAGCAATAATAGAAACTACAGTTACACATAGTACGTGACAGGTACGTGACAGGCAAGTCACAGCAGAGGATCACAAGAGCCCAATAGCTATACCCTTATGATCACATAAGATAATGCTAAGTGAAATGAACTCCATGTTATGGAAACAAGTGTTATATCACTGTTGTAACTACTGTCGTGCAACAATTTTAATAAAAGGTTCTTTTCAAAAATAAAGCTAAAAGGATTTATTTTCTTTTTAAATTATACTACAGAGGCCTCTGTAACAAATGTATATATATATGAGTATATACTCACATACACATATATACATGATACATGTATGTATGTTCATATGTAACATGTTTATATATACACATATAGATAGAGGATATACATGTATTCTGGCATATTTTTATACAATGTCACCTGTGCATATTCTGCTGGCAACTAAGTTATTGCTGTTCAAATCTAACCTTGTCTTCGGGCTTCGTGAGACTGTCTCTAGCGCTCTCCAATTCAAATCCTCACTTTTTCCCCAGCAGCCTCTCTAGTATATAAAGTCCACATACAGAAACTTCTGGAAGGAGACCAGTTCCTCAACTTCCTGTGGGCTTCTGTCTCCTGAGAGAGCATCTGCGGCAGCGGGATCCATGCAGAAGCAGGGGCATCTTCTCCCTGCTTGCAGTTTCTCCTCTATCTAATAGATGCACAATCATGTCCTTGCCTGGGCCCGCTGGGTGGAGCCCCTCCTTGGGGTCTGCTCCAGTGCCCACAGTGCTGCTTCTCCTGCCTCCTAAGGCCTCCAGCTCCAGCCTCTCTGCTATATATATATCCGAGCGGTTGTGGCAACTGCTTCCTGAAGCTTCCTCCTTCATGGTAATTTCTCTTCTGGCCTTAGCCGGTACTGTTCATAAACCACGCTGAGTTATTCATTTCCTTTAATGTACTAAAAGCTCAGTTAAAACGATGAGTAGAACCCATCTCTATGCAGGTGGCCTTCGGGGAATATGTGCAGCTTATGAGTCAGCAGGATGGAAAATGGCATGTTATCTCTCTAGAGAAAAAACAATGATCATACTTTCTTTGGGCACTGGGTTTGCGCTCAGGGTCTTATGTTGCTAGGCAGGTGCTCTACTACTTGAGCTATGCCTCCAGCCCTTTTTGCTCTCCTTTGTTACTTTTTAAAGAAGATCTTGCTGCCCTTCCTTCCTTCCTTCCTTCCTTCCTTCCTTCCCTCCTTCCTTCCTTCCTTCCTTCCTTCCTTCCTTCCTTCCTTCCTCCCTCCCTCCCTTCCTCCCTTCCTCCCTCCCTCCCTTCCTTCCTCCCTCCCTCCCTTCCTCCCTCCCTCCCTTCCTCCCTCCCTCCCTTCCTCCCTCCCTCCCTCCCTCCCTTCCTCTCTTCCTCCCTTCCTTCCTCCCTCCCTCCCTTCCTCCCTTCCTTCCTTTCTTGCCAGATAGCCCTATTCTGAAACCTTCAGATTTATCCTTCTTACATAACTGGGATGACATGTGGGCATCACCAAAGCCAGATTCTTAGTGAGTTGAGATGAAGGTCTGTATAGCTTTTCCCCAGGGCTGAGAACATATGTCTCCTGCCCACACCCCCCCCCACCACCCATAAGCATCAGATATTTCTGGAAATACTGACAGGTAATAAGCAGATTGAATTTTGTAAGCCTGAAGTTGAACTTCTTGAGGAATGTATGTTTTCACAGCATGTGTATTAAAGCCTTTGAAACGGAAGCATCACCTTTCGTTGGGAGAGTCCTGTGTGTTTTCACAGCCATGTGCTGAGCTGTGGGCCAGAGCCTCCCTCGGCTCAGAAAAAAGAGCAGAACAAAGCAGGGCTCCAGACAGCAGTCAGCACAGACTCTGCTCTTTCCTGGCTTCTGTTTGGGGAAAATGACATAACCACTGTGTCATCATTCCACATTTTAAAACTGGTAGTTTAAAAACAATTTTGGGGGTCTGGGAATATGACCTGGTGGTAGAATATTGGCCTAGCGTGCATGAAGCCAGCCCTAGGTTTGATTCCTCAGCACCACATACACAAAAAGCCAGAAATGGCGCTGTGGCTCAAGTGGTAGAGTGCTACCCTTGGGAAAAATAAAAAAGCCAGGGACAGTGCTCAGGCCCTGAGTCCCTGAGTCCAAGCCCCAGGACTGGAAAAAAACAAAACAAAACACAATAACCCAAAAAACAAAGAAAAATTGGAACTCTGTGATGGTAAAGAGAAAATGTCCATCTCATTTCTACAAATCAACAGCAAAGACAGAGCTGGGCTGTAGACACAGATGGGCCCGGCCTGGAAGGAGGCCCTGGAGACCACCCACCTGCTCAGCTCGGCTCTCTTCTAACCTGAGCTTTTCCATCAACTGCTTTAATTCTGTAAATGCAGCAAAACTCGCTTTTGATAACTGCTTTGTACTTCATAAAGTGTCCCATACTGAGAAGAGAATGGGGTCCCACTCTAATTTGCTGACAAATTGGTTCACAGTCCACTCAATTAACGGTGGTCAGAAGACTGGGTCACAGATTTGGAGAACATGGCCAGGCCACAAGGAAACCACGAATCAAGAAAGAGCAACAGATGCTCCCAGAACTGTAAAAGAGAACAAACCCCATCAGGGATCAAGTTTTCATCATAGGAAGCTACATTTTAATCGAAAACTTGGTACATTGACAAAATTATACAGCCATTTTGGTTAAAAATAAGTAAGGATAGGTATCTTTAAACAATATATAATAGTAAAACCTAAGCATTACTAGGTTCAAAGGAAGAAACTTGCAACATATTTAAACAGTTCTCTAATATTTGGACACTTGTTGCAACACGAGTCACCTTTCTACATGGTGAAAAAGAGTGCTGGCATTTTTGGTTACTGTTCAAATCCTCACACTTACCTAATATTTAGCAGGCTTCCAGCATCAGAACCTTGACTTCTCCGACATTTCGCTTTATACTGACATGACTTTACAACACTGCAGGCTTCGCCACATGCTTTACTTATGTGCCACCATTACTGACAAAGGAGCAGAACAACTTGGCTCAGCACTTCTGATCAGCAGGTGTTTGAGACTCAATGATACATAGTCATCCTTGTAACCAAAGATTTATTTTGTGTCCTGTCAGGCAGTTGAGCAGTGAAAGGATCCTGAAGAGGGATGAAAATAGCAGAAAAATGGTCAGGCAATTAAATTGCAATATGAAAGATTGCCTTTTATGAATTTTAATAGCCATTGACTCCAACAAATTATGTTAGTGAGTCATCTCTTTTCAAATGAAGTCAGCTGTACATAAGCATGAGAGTTTGTGGGAGCTAATGGAAAAGGGAGGGAAACACAGCTCAGTAGCTGGCCCCTTTATGAGATATAATAATCACACATTACCATATTTCTTCTATTCTATTTGTGAAGCACTAGATTCTCATTTCTACTGATTCATTTGTTATCATTTAATCATGTATCTGGAAAAAAACAAACCCTATGGTATGTGGCTCCCTGGTTGAAATCCCTGAATTGTTAACTTGTAAACTTGGTAACATACCAGGACTGTAAAGGTTAGGGAAGATGTTGATATAATTTATGTGATTCTATATGAACACTGGAGATAGTTTTATTTAACTGTAAAATGATGAAATATTGTGAAGTTAAGATGTTATATTTTTGATGGTACGTATATATTGGAAGATGTACAGGAAATATTTTAGTGAGCTAGAGTGAGCTCTTTAAATCTTACATTAGAAAACACTTATTCTTTGTTTCAAAAGGAAATTGGGAAGTGTTTTTACTGAGAATTGCATAATTATTGTGAAAAAAGTATTGTACTCAGAGGGGATATATTTTCCATTATGCATGTCCAATGTACAAAGTCACTTGGAATTATAATTTATACATAAAGTAGATTTTAAAACATATTAATCATGGTAAAATATCCCAGTATTGTATTGGACCAGTCTAATCTTTTAATTTATCTTATCTCCAAGATTTATCTTTCTTTGTTACTATGCGTACAAAGACCAAAGAAATACATCTCATAGATATTTCTGTACAGTGCTCATAAGTTTAACATGTGTACCATATTGTAGAATTTCCATTTGTCCCTTTTTCAAATATACTTGATGTTTCAAAATATTTATTGTTTGTTTACATATTCAAAATTCTACTTTATTGCCTCATATTATAAATATTTAATATGTGTGTAGCAATTGCAATCTTAGTGATCTGCTCCAGCTGTTTATAATTTCTATACCCATTTAATTAGTGTTTAAATTTATGAGATGCAAGTTCATATTTTGGAGGGACTTGTTTTCTATGAAGACCTTTGTTATCTGTTTAACCTTTATCAAATCTCTGCTGAGTTAAAATCTGAATATTCTATTAAAATACAGAGAGAGAGAATGGCTACTGATTAATTTACTCACTAGTGTATATTTCCTTATCTCTCCAATGAATGCTTTCCAGTGTCTGTCATCTGGGCATTGTGCTAGGAATTGAATCGTTTTCTGTTTGGAATGAGAACTGATTATAGGAACTTTTTGTTTTGCATTGTTTTGATATCTTGCTACTTGGTTCATAGTACAAAGAAATATCATTCTGAAAGGAATAGATAGAAATGATTCTTTAATTTGTCACCACTATTAATTCTCATTAGCAATTAAGCTTAAAGTTGAAATATCATTCCCCAAAAGAATACTGTATTTCCACTATGTTTTTCTATATTACATATTCCACTGAATCTTCTATGAACTTGTTAAGTTTTGTCAAATTCAACATTTTTCTAGATTTTTAAAAATTTTAATACATAACAGGAATGGGCACATTTTAAAATTCATTAAGTATATTGATTTTTGATTTCACACTTTGAGATAAAAGTTATTCTTCCTACTCGAACCACTAGAGATTAAGTGTTTTTGCTGATGCTCAAAGGGCTAGCTGTAATATCAGACTGCAGGCTGGCAATCAGTAATTACCAGATGGCCAATGACGATTCACCGAGTGAACTTCGTCACACCTGCTGAGAATTCAAATAAAAGAGCAAATGGAACTTGTTCTTAAAAGTATACCTAAAAACATCTAGACCAAGAAATTCCAGAAGTATAAACCAAGTACTAGGGGTTATAAAGAAGCACCCAATTTCACACTGAAGTGGTAGGCAAGTGCTTATACTAAGAATAGCAGAGTGTGCTGTAGTTTTCTAGAAATTGAAGACTCTTGATATTATACACTCAGGCACACAATTGTGAACCATTTAAAAGTTAAGACGATGATATAATGTTGACACCTAGTTTGCAGACATTCCAGTTTCAGTATTCTACTTAATTCTTTTCTAGAAAGCAAGGGTTATATTTTATTTTCACAACCTTTAGTCTTCTTAGTCCAGGGTGGCTTGTTTGTCTTTGTTATGGTTTCATCTGAAACGCACAGCTGTCTGTTTGGAGGGCTTGGTGATCGGCTGATAGGCTTTCAGGAAGTAGGATCCTGAGGGGTTTGACTGAGTCAGTGGAGTGATCCCTTGGTGCATGACTGGTAAGATGGCACTGGGGGAAGACGCTGAGTAGTAGGAGGTAGGTCAAACCTGGTGGGAGGAATCAGGTAACTTGGATGAGGTCCCAGGGCTCGATCCTCTCCTCTCCTGTCCAGTTCCACTCCCTTAGCTCCTTTTCCTGCTTCCTGACCATGAGGAGATGATGAAGCTCAGTATCCAGCCCTGCTACCACCCCTCCCATGCTCTACCCAAGTGTATGAACTCAAACACAGATAAGAAAAACATACTGTATTTGTTACTAATCCATTGTGTATAAATACTAAGAAATGGGTCATAAACATCTGGGCAAATATATAATTGTGAATATATTTATATAAAACATATATCAGTATTATGTCCCTCTTAAAGGAACATTAGTAAACTATTTTAAAAACTACAGATACGACGAAGACAGGAAAGGAGTAAAATATTTGGCAAATGTAATGTTTTAGTAATATATGTCTTTCAGGTTAGGAAAAATAATATAGATTATGGGTATTAATACTACTGGTTCAAAGAACTGAATGAATATGAAACTTTGGGTGCATTAATTAATTTTCCCAGGTAACATTTCCTACAATTTTTAAAATACAGATCAAAATGTATCTTCATAGTTTTCTTTCCCCCAAGGAGCTAGACTGATAAAATTAAGCAAATATACAATATTGCCTGGTTAAATTTACTATATGAAACATTGCTTTACCAGGAATGAGACAGACCATCCTGGTATGTTTGAAAGAATTGTTACCTTGTTAATTCTGTTTTTCAGCTAGTAGAGGAGATGTTTCATTGAAAATGTAAGTCTCATAAAATTAGTGGATCCTATTTTATTTTAATTTTGAGAATAGTCTAGTAAAACTCTGGAATTGTGTCATTGGTTCACTTTTTAATAGTTCAGCAATCAAGGTCCTCTGTCTAGATGAGAAACTGTAGGGTGCCGCTGAAGGTTTTAGCGCTGGCTCATTTAGAAATACACAAAAAACCTTTGCAGACAATAAAAACACGTATCAGGTCAATCATAAACTCTTTCCACCTCTGATTTGTTTTTCACAGATAAGCTGCCAGAGCTTTCCAGGATGTTTATTTGTATCTTAATATTCAAGGCTATTGCTAATGCTTATCCAACGAGGCTATAATTTCTCTCTCTCTTGATAACTTAGGGTTGTTGCAGTCGAAATATTTCTTTTTATTTCCTCTCTGGCTCAGAGGACAAATCCATCCTCAGCTGTCCTCCCTGAGGGCCCCTGCCCTATCGTTCTGTGTGCTCTCCACACGACTTTCCGGTACATGCATGGTTAAGTCTGAAGGTGATCACAAGTTTGTTCTGTTTCCAGCTCAACTGGACGTAACTTAGCACCTTACTTCTTGTAATGGAATATTGTAATAAACCCTGGTGTGGGTCCCTTCCTTCATCGGATTGCCTTTTCAAACCACTCACATGACTCCCCAAACACAATGAAAACTCTACCCTTTCTTACCTTCACTCTGCTAACAGTCTCTACCAAACATTAAATTCAATACTAGAATTTTAATAAGGAAGTATGTGGAAAGATGTACAATGCAGGGAGATGGAATGGGGCTTAGATAGCCTTCTCTTTCTTATTAAACCTATCCATCCTCTCAAACCAATAAAGTGGACAAGAAGATCACAGCGGCTAATTTATATAGAGATATTAGTTATTTCATATAACATAAGGTTATATTAGTTATTTTACATAAGATCGTAATAATTCATTTGCATATCACAATCATCTATTTATCGAAGCTCAAAATATGTATCCTAGGCAAGAATTGCAGCGGCCACGAGACCTTTATGGTGCTCATGCAAGATGATCCACCTGGAGGAAACTTGGACCTCTGTGTTAAGAAGACTTGCCTCAAGAAATTCCAACTCTCATGATATTAACTGTATTAAAATCCTGTTTGTTGTTTTTCATGCCATTCTGTGGCTTGAACTCAGGGCCTGGGTGCTGTCCCTGAGCTTTTATGCTCAAAGCTAATGCTCTATCACTTGAGCTACAGCTCCACTACTGGCTTTGGGTGTGGTTAATTGAAGGTAAGCATCTCATGGACTTTCCTGCCCCTGCCGGCTATGAACCATGGTCCTTGGATCTCAGCCTCCTGAGTATCTAGGATTACAGGCCCAAACTACCTGCACCTGGTTAAAATCATGTTAAAAACAATAATGTATGTAGTTTTTACGTTACCATATACTTCCAAAACTCCAGTATTTGTAATGGATACATTAAAACAAATAGGATACAGAATAGAAAATACTGTTCATTTCCATGACAATCAGGGCTGGCCTTAGGAAATGGATTTGTCAACTCAGATGAAAAGGTTTAACAGCAAGCTTTCTCCTACTGTCTTTGGAGTTGATAAAAAAGTAGATTAAAAGAAACTTGTACTGAATGAACATCATGGATGGCATGTATTAATATCAACCTAATAGATTAATAACTCTTACTTAACTGCTGTAAGAAACCCTCCAGAAGCATTTTTACTATGGTAAAAACATTATTTATTCTTAATTGTTCCAGATAGTACAGTATAATTATCTATTTCTATTTTTAAGATTACGTATTTAACATACTTATGAGATGTGAGATTTCACAAAAAATGAGAAATATTTTAATTTTAAAATTAAATTGATTGCATGATATTCATATAATGTATATTACTACATAACTTAGAATCCTTTTTCACTTTGTGCTAAATTCTGTCAGGGGAAAAAAAACCTCTTTAAATTCTCTGTGCTACTTGTCACTGCTAATTGCCTATCACCCTTTGTAAATAATTTTATGTGAATTCCATGTTATATAGTTCATAGCATATATCCAGAAGGAGAAATGAAAACTATTCAGTTCTCCAATGCTGACATTTTGAAAAGATCATAGTTTATAGGAAATAATGAAAACCTATATTACATGGCAGAACATTCTGACCTTTTGCTCAGAAATGAGTTCTTGGGCAAGCTCTGTAAAGGAATTTGGAGAGAAAATTCAGCTACCATTAGGTAATTGAAGATTTCAAAGGTCAGAGCTCTAAAAACAAATTGGTCTACAAGCAAGGGCATGTTATAAATTTATTCTTTAATTACTAATTATCCCCCTAAATATTATTTTAAAAGTAACAGACTTCAGTATCATATCTTTTGTTGAATGTACCTTTGGATATTGTTAATGACACAGAATCAAATAAAAAATCAATCAAATCAAATTAATCCAAATCAAGGGCTGATTTTATAGTCTTCTCACTTTGGCATAGTCTTGTAACAAGTGTGTAATTTATTTAATAAGTTATGAAATCTTTGAGCCCATCTTCTTTTGTTTCACTAATCTCTGGCACCAAGGACTATGAAACAGTAATTTTGAGAAAATATGTTATATCCTCAGACTTTAGGAAGGTTTGGGGTTTATTCTTTTACGATGTGACAGCATTTATATTTTCATTTGGTTATATTCTAAATATGATTTCACAGAGATTGAAGAGAGGAACGTGTGTTTCCACTGGAAAGCCAGTATTGCCTTTTACCTGGAGACTTTAAAATGAGCCTTTCAATTTTACGGAAAGACATCAAACTTAGAAGGCTACATATAAGTAGTACAAAACAGTGAAAATAATTTATTGGAATTCCGTTGCAACATAAATATATTTTTTGATTCTTTTATGCATTTGCTATGACAAATATTAAATTCATTTCAAACATTTGATACATTCAATTCCTGACTATAATCTTCAATAAATACTATTTTATAAAGTTGTACTAGCAAAGACAGGATAATGCATACTAAAAACCATTTGTCTGAAAAGATACTTTTTAATTACCTGATGCTCTCTGAAATGCTTCTTGCTACAACTGACCTAGAATTAATTGATTACAATGTTCAGGAAAACCCACATTTATTCATTTTTGGTCAAAATGTGCTAAGTCCCTAGAGGATACTTCTTTCAAAAATCTATTTTTAAATGGACGGCAAGTACAGAGTTCCTTTTAAACTTCCTTGAATATTAATAAATCTTATTGTCTAATAAATACACCACAGGGAGTTTAGAATAGGGAACAATTAGGGAGAAATTCACTGTTTCTATTTCAGTTAAATCTCTTACCATCTAAATTTATGTTTCTCCCTCTTCTTGGTTTCATAAGTATCTTTGTAAAAACAAAACTGAAACTGTAGACTATTTTGAACAACCTGTAATCAGAAGAGAAAGAGTGACTGGGTATTTCTTTAAAAAATATAATCCAGTATTGTCGATAATGTTGAGGATGATATTTGACATTGTGTGTTTTTATATGTGTGTATGGATGCACATGTGTTTATTAATACAAAGTAAGTCGGAGAAATTTATTATTCTGTTGCCATCTTTTTCATATGGACATATAAATATTAGGGACATTATCTTCATTTAAGGGCCAGTGATTTTAAAACGATATAATTCGTTTCATTTGTGTTTTTTCATTTTCTTTTGCAGCTTTATGCAGAGTTAGCAAGTGTCATTGTGTGATACAGCTGCACATAATATACATAAAACACTTTAGACGGTATATCACCCAGACTCATCTGTTTAGCTTTCAAGAGCAAACCACATTTACCTTCCTTCCACATCCCTTTAAAATTACATAGAAATAGACTGAAATAAAATTACCATCACTCTTGTACTGGAATGCAAATACTCTTCTTAGTAGGTAAAACAACATAGCATCATAGAAGGAAGAACAGGGTATGAATATAGATCCTCCCTCTTATCGGTACCTGTCATGGATAGCTCCCTTGGGTAACATTTAAAGCATTGAGGAAATCTGGGGGATGTAGGCTGGGTCCAAATTAAGAACAACAGGGAGAGATGTTTGTCTTCGACATTTGGAGAGCTGCTGACTGGCTCTGGCCTATTTCGTCTCTTTCTTCCTTTTCTGACTATTTCCTTGGCCAAGCAATAAACCCTCAAGCACTCTGAGGGGAGCTCTGGAAGCTACAAGGTGAAAGTCTTCGCTGCTTTGTGTCTGTCCACCACTTTTGCTCTCACGGTGTCTCCTGTTGATGCTCAGAGAGTTACAGGGAGGGTTTCCTTGTTTGAATTTTATCAGTAGGAACACAGGCATTCGGAAGTGATGTGCCATATGCAAGAATCAAACATTCAATGATTGCTTCTATGGAGACTGAAACCAAAGTTGTGTCATCTCAAGTCAAATTCTTTTTCCACCAACATAAATCTACTGGGGTAAATTTAGTAGGCATTTTAAGGAAGGCAGATAACTAACTAACGAACAATTTTATCCTCCAAATAGTTCTGAACTTTAAATTTAGAATGTTTGTTTTTTTTTAAATACACAATGGTGGCAGAGATGAAATAAGTTAATTTGCTCAAGTAAGCAGTAGTGGACAAACACTATACCTGCGTCTTGCTTTGCAGCCCCAATTGTACTTCTTGCTGTAGCAAAGTTCCCCAGAGAAAATGGAGAATGTAAAATTAGAAACTGTTTATGATAAGCAAGTCTTGAACTTCTTAATTAAACCTACAAGTGCATGCCATGAGAGGATCAGAGAAAATTATAGGACCATATAAAACAGTCACATAAGAAGTAGTCATTTTCCATGAACAAATTAAAAGTTTATTACTTCATGTAGACCATATAATTAGTTGCAGATGCATGTTTTAATTATATTAATTTTAAATGCTTTACCAGAAAGTTCAAAATATAGATAAATAAAAGCAATCAGCCTTTAATTCACATTTCTTCTAGTTTTTAAAATTTTATGCATATGTATATGACTGTTTATATGCATTTAACACAATGCTATCAAATTCCAGTTTTCAGTGAATGCGTGCTGTTGTTGTTAATTTTCCATAGTGAAATTTCCATTTCAGAATCCAGGACAGTTAATGTTAGCTGAATGTGCTCTCAAATGTGGACTTATTGCAAATAATAGAGACATTTCAGGCACCAGAATTTTACTGGTCTAACATAGTCTCATGTTCTTTGTGCAGGCTACCTCTGAACCTCAGTGCTTCATATCTTAACCTCCTGAGTAGCTAGAATGACAAGCTTGTTAGTTCTATTTCATGCTTAGCCAGTGCCCAGCTCTAGTTTAGATTTTAAGGGGTAAATGTTCATTAATACATGTTCAGTAATTAAATGCTACTTAGACAAGGTGCTTGCCTTAGCAACAGAGTCTGACGTATAGTAGGTTAAGATGGAACAAGTAGAATATTCCCAGTAATAGGGTACAGCTTTCTCATACTTACTAAAGGACATTACTTCAAATCTCAGATCCTAACTTCCTGTTCTTATCTTTATCACTTAACGTATACTACGTGTTTTCAGGATAGCTGCTGTTCTACCCATTTCCTCATGGTTCCATGTGCAGTAAAAGAAAAGGTGAAGTGGAGTTGGCTGGGTATAGCTGTTCATGTCTGCAATCTCAACACTCAAAAGAGACTGAGGCAGGAAGAGCAAGCATATAAACACAACCTGAGCTACCCAGGGAGACTGGCAAATCAATCAATCAATCATTCAAGAGCTACTGGGGGAGGGTAGGCTTATAAGAAAGAATTATTTCTTTTAAGATAGTTTCTTCTAAGTCCTGATATTACATATATGTAAATTACGAAATTTCATAATTTTCATTGTGAATAATAAAAATTATGTATATATGTAATTATCTTTAAGTAGTTGCCTAAAAGGATTTTAATTCAATGAGTCATTTTATAAATACAGTAGCCTTGATCAATATCACATCATCCTCCCCTTCTTTCCCAACCCCACCCACCGGCCCATAGTTACATAGTTCCATTTCTACACCACATTGTTTTCAAAAGGCTGTATTAGCCTCAAGTTATATAGAGCCAATTATAGTTACTATATTCTATATGGAAAAGGCTTAGAAAATGGAGACAATAAGTGAGTAGAATTGGGGTGTTTTCCACCGTATCTTTTTGTGTTTTCTTTCGAACAGAAAATGTGGAAAATATTGAAAAGCAATTAATATTTCCACAGTACCTGAATGGTGGCGGGAGGAAGGATGAGTGGGAGGGGCCACGGGTGGGAGGGTACACTAGCAAAGTTCTAGAGCCTAAAATATACCAAGGTGTATGTCCAATAAGCTAAGTAGGACATGAAAGTTAAGCTTATGGCCAGGAAAACAGATGAACAATCGGTAAGTTGTGACTGGAATCCCAGAATGCTTGGAGAACTAGAGTTGTAGTTGTTACAATGAGCATATGAGATGTTGAAATGGAAGAGTGTGAACATGCTTCTGGGTTTCCTATCATGTTGAGCCATACTTAATCCTTCTGTGGAGTATTTATCTGAAGAGATCAAACCATCCTAACCCCTTACCCTTTGGAACAGCCTGAGAGGAGAGGGAGAGAGCCAGTGCTGGGAAAGCACCAATATTCAGCGTTCCCCTCCTCTGTGTCTGGGCCACAATTTAATGTTCTTCAGCAAATTAATGGATATATCAACCTGAACACTGAGACAATAGAATGCCACTTGGCTTTCAAAAGACATGAGAAATGAGCTTTAGAAAGCCAAGGAGAAAGCCCTCAGCCATCTAATTTATGGAATGAGACATCAGTGATCCCCACAATGAATAGGTTTCAATATTCAAACACAATTCTGATTAGGGGCTCTATTAATAAAAGAAAATTCCTTCCTTGGTACTTTTTATTGGCTTAATTTTGACTTCTTTATTTGAATCATCCTAGTAAATAGTTTCACATTTCATCTAGTTCATTACTGTGATAATTTTTACTTCTTAAGCTTGTCTTTGAAACATGAGTATGTTCCTGTCTAGGAAGAAAAATAAAATTCCTAAGGAAAAAAAAAAAAGAAAGCCAAGGAGAAAACTGAAAATCCTTATAGAATAAAACCAACGGACTACAGAAAGTGCACATGATGCTCGGAAGAGGCAAACTCTAGAAGCAGTGAATATCAGAGGTTCGTCCTTTGTGAACCAACGGAACAGCAATACTCATAAGACAATGTGTTGTAATTGTACAACCGGGCAGAGGGTGGAGGGAATGTTGGAGGAAAATGAGGGAGGGGTAACCAGTTTGACAAGAAATGTACTCACTACCCTACCTAGGCAACTGTAACCCCTCTGTACATCACCTTGACAATAAAATTATTTTTTTTAAGAAAACGCTTGTCTCTTTTAAAAAAAGAAAAGAAAAGGAAATACCAGTGGTTGTCAAAGTTTAGGCTGGGGAAGAGATGGGTAATTGGAGAAGAGATGAGTTCTAGAGCAGGGGATGCTTGATCTGAGTTGCCAATGATGGATGCATGGACTGCACATTTGTCTAAACTTCTAGAAATCCCCATGGAATGAACTGCAATGCTAGAGTGAATGATGTGAGCAGGACATGGTTGAAAATTGTAGTACATTGATTTTAAAATGAGTATAGAGATATGAATATGAAGGAATTACACTAATGTGTTTAAAACTTACAATAAGTAAATAAGATAGTGTGGCATTGGTATTAAGATACACAAATAGATCAGGGCAACAGAATAGACATCACAGAAGCCACTATCAATATATGGGGAATTTATTTAAGACCACGCTGTGTAAATGAAGTTTAGTGGGGAAAGAATAGTCCTTTCAACAAACAAAACTGAAGTCCATCTCCTTGTTATATCTACACACATATTTAAATACATAGAGACATACGTAAACAGATATATCATATGTATTCCAAATAATTAACTTGGATCCGTCCAAGCTCTGAATGTACAAAATGGAACACAGACTTGCATATAAAATATAAGGCTGCAAAATGACTAGATGTAAATTAGGAGAAATTTTCAAGATATCTTGGAAGTTGATAATTTATTACATACAGTAATGTAACCATGATGCATAACGGGACAGAGAGTCTACCTCACAAGCAAGGCAGAAATGGCTCATTGGGCAAAAGGCTGCAATCTTCAACATCGTATTGAATCTCAAATGCTGTTAGAAAACCCCCAATCTAGTTTGTAAAGTGGATAAAAAACAAACAAACATCTTAAGAGAGCTCCAAGAAAGAAACCGACTGTAAATGAGAATGTCAGAAAATGATCATATCAGTAATTATTAGAAGGAAGACAGAATGTAGGCATAAAAGAAACAGAGAAAGAAACAAATGCAGCTACCAGCTTCTTAGAAAGATTAAAATGGAGACGTTGGCACGTGCTGGGAAGAATGTGGACCAGTTCCTACAGCAGGTGTGCAGAATGTACAACTGCTCTGGAAAACATTGACAGTTCTTCACCAGTTACACTTCTGCTTACTTTAAGATTCACAGATGAATGTTTCTCAAAAGGAATGGAAAGATTTACACGCGGGTGCATATAGCAACTTCGGGGATGAAGTTACCGTACACCTAGAAACACACAGAACTGCACTGACAAATGAAAAGACCCCCTCCAGCTACAGAACTCTACTCCAAAATGCAGCACCAATGACCACAGATGTGCCCAGCACGTGGGTGAACCTGAACACAGTTGCAGCAAGCAAAAGACACCAGGTCTTATCAACTGAAAAGGTATCCCTCTGTATCTGAAATTGTAGAAACTCCATGTTTTCCTATAATAACAGAATGCAGTTGAATAGCTTCCTGCGAAGAGTAGAGAATGAAAAAAGAGTAAAAAGAAGGGATTATGAAGCCACAGAGCAATGTAGCAGTCCCATGTCAGGGCTCTCCTTCGGAGAGGATTCCTTAGCTTTGTCCTCACTTGGCAGAAGGAGCTCTGTGGCTCACTGCAGTCTTTCATAAGGACACCTTTCCAAAGACTAAGAATTTATGTTTTTATTATTTTTTTTAACCTAATCACCTCTGAAAAAATTCAACCTCTCCCTCCCCAGCACTATCACCTGCCAGTGAAGATTTGAGCATGTGATTTTGGAGGGACACCACTTTCAAAGCACAGTGACTGTTCCGTGATCTTGGTGAAAATGTGTCAGAGTTGATGGAGCCACCAAATGTTGCTGCTTCTCCCAAATGCCTTTTTCATCTACCAGCCGCGCTCTAGCCTGGTCCATGACGATGATAGTCTAGGAAATGGTGAGGTGTTCATCAGTATGGTATCCCTGTTTCTGAAAAGCAACAAGAATGATAACAACCCATCTTTTTTTTTGAAATGCAGTGAGGAAAATAAACTGCTTTTATTCTGTTTCCTGAATAAGGCCCTGCCTTGCTCTATCTCATTAATCAAGACCGGAGGAATCTCTACATGCCGGCTCAGCGCTATCCTCTGCCTGAATCAATCATCTAGCCGTGCAGTAGTGATTACTGTCTCCATGTGCTCTGATAAATGTGAAGCTGGGTATCAGTTCTGCCTCCCTGAACTTCCAGCGAGACTCTGGGTTATCATACACTGATAAACTAAGGTAGCTAATTAGGCTATTTTTTAATAGAATGGTGGTCTTATTGATTCTAGAACTTTGCCTTTGGCTTTGTAAAACACCTTCTATTTAGACATTAGATCAGCTACTGAATGTCCTCAGGGCGTGGGCATAGAGGAGCTGGGACGATGTACTACAATTTAAGTTATTTAAATAACTCCTCCGTCATCGGGCGGATTTACCTGACTTCCTTATATTGGAAATAATATTAAATAATCATTCATTCAAGAGAGATAATGGCACTATCCCGGCATGATTTTGAAAAGAGATCAAAGAGTAATCTGCAGTTCGCCATGCATGGCGACTTCCAGTCTCTGTGGGAATCCAGAGGGCCATGAAGAGGCTGGATCAGAGTCAGGACCTGGGGTGGGGGGGGGGGGGGTGGTGCGGAGGCCATGCTCAGAGGTTTTCTTCCCTCTATTGACTGGAGAGATGAAGCTGATATTAAACCCCACATACTGCACTCGACATCCCAGGAGGTCAGTGCGATTATGGGCGATGTTGGGGGGATACTGAGATGCATGCCCTAGGTTGTTGATGAAAAGAGCCTGGTGCCCTCTTGCAAAAGAGGCAACATTGAGAAGACAGCTGGAGTCCCCTGATCCCATAGGACAGGCGGCCACGGGAGAAGCAGTGGGCTCCTCATACACAGCGCAGAGAGCAAACGCACCGGCCTCACCATGCACGCTGTGTTGGCGCCATCTTGAATTGCACCTGACCAAGAACCAGGATACCAAGGGTTCTATGTGGCTCTGGTGCTTGTTGGGAAACAGGCGATGCCTCGTTATTTTTAAACATCTGGTGGCTTGTCTTAAAGGAAACAAAACGAAGCCAAACAATTTTAAAACAATACCTGAATTGTAGTCATCACATGCATACATATACACGTCCAAGTCTCCATGCAGCATAGTGTAAGTGCACACTTAACTGCAAATCCAAAGGTAACGTGATGGATTAGATTGTTCCCTCGTAATCAAGCAAACAAAAGCAATTAAACCAAGTTTCTATTTCTGAAACTATGCTGATGCCTGACACATGGAGGAAACTTATTTTCAGTGCCCATCACATACGAACTAGAAATCTTACAGACTTTGTACATTTTAGTTAATGGATATGGCATCTTTTGTAAATAAAAACTTAATTTTCACAGTTCTTCCACTCTTGAGCTTTTTATAAATGGCAAAAACAGACAGTTTTTAGAAGATGTTGCTAAGAAAACCAGCTTGAAATAGGGTTCATTTTATATTGTTTCTTTTATACATTTCAGAGAAGAATCCTGTGGGGGTATCCCATAAGATATAGATTAGGATAGTGGTCCAGTGGAATTTCATTAGTATTTTACTTCATAAGATTTATTAGGACCAAGATAACTCATTAGAAACCATGCATATGGTTTTAAAGTATCACAGTTTATTTCTAAGCCAAGTGATAAAACTGTATGCATCCATTCATACCATTAGCCTAATGATAAATCTTAGATGAGATATGAAAATTTTAATGTAATTTATTCTAGAGATCATAATCAGTATAAGTTACTCCTTTAATTAATAAAACTGTACCTCAGATAACATGAAAAGTCTTTTCATTTCAACCGCACAGAGATTACAGAAACCAGAATGCCAAATAAAAACTGGGTTCTCTCAACCTGTAAGATAATCAAATCAGCAGGGGTCAAAGGACAGGGAACTTTAAATCCACTCTAGGGGAGTGGGGAAAATTCTGGAAGTTATAGGCATGTAGAATCATTTTCTAAATAAGACTCCGATTACCCAGGAAACAAGAACAAAATTGATAAATGCTACTGCATTGAATTTAGAAAGTTTCTGTTCAGCAAAAGAGACAATTACCAGAAACAAGAAACGACCTTTGGAATGGAAAAAAAAATAATCTTTGACGGTTATTCAACATAGAAAGGCACCATTGTACCTGGCCAAATTTATTTTTTAAATAAAAATGTATTCCTACTCCACACACGAAATGAAAAGCCCTCAAGGCTTAAACTACTATTCAGCATGTCACTCCAGAGTTCTTTTAAAATGATGATTATAGGGCAGAATGAGTTTTGAAGAGGGCAAATATTCAAATTAGGAGTAAAATATTAATGAGAAATGTATTTAACTGATTCTAATTTTACAAAGGAGAAATATGTGGAACTGTGAAGATAGAATAGAAGAGAAAGAAATGCACCTCTCAGATGAAAATAAGGCTTTTTGAGCAATTTAGGAATTCAGATTGTGAAAATAATTGGGATTTGAGCAAAAGAATTTTGTTTATAAAACAATCTTTACAAAAGCTAGTGTATTAACACTGTCTCTTAATGTTATAAGCATTAAGTAATATGCCCCACATTGGGAAATAAATAGATTTCACTTTTTTGATTTTTTTTCCTGAATGCTAAAGGGTATAATCAGTGGGTTATTCATTCTATGTGTTTACTTGTGGTGGTAATGCACGTTTGAATTCAGGGCCTGACACATGTTAGATAATTGTGTCCTTTATAATTGAGGTGTTATTTGGGAGACTCCAGATGAGTGTCAGCTGAATTAAAGTATGTATCAGTTAATCAGTATTTAAAATAGCTGTAAGAAAAAAATCATCTAGGCCCTATAGGAAGGAAAAGAACGAATAAAAGCAAACTTTTCATGTATTTAAGAGTGAAGACCATGTGTAAAAGATGCTTTGAGCAGGGTGCTGTTGGTTTCTACTTGTAATACTAGCTATTTTGAAATGTTGCGAGTTGACAATGGTGGTTCATAGGCAGGAAAGTCCATGAGACTCTTATCTCCAATTAATCACCAAAAGGCAGAAGTGGAGTTGTTGCTCAAGTGGTAGAGCGCCCGTCTTGAGCAAAAAGGCTTAGGTCCAGCACATAGGCTCTGAGCTCAAGTCTCAAGACTGGCTCGCGCGCGCGCGCACACACGCGCACACACACACACACACACACACACACACACACACACACACACCTGCGCTTACTCATTTGAGTTAACTAATTTGCTGGACTAGAACCAAAATTTCCAACTGTGATATAAGCTTTCCCTTAAAAAGTGATGTTTATTTTTCTCTTTCCCAGCACTACTGAGGTGGGACCATTCATCTGTAACATGAGAGGCACAGTTTGCATAACACAATGGAAAACAGTGGATATTCACAGCTCAGTGAAATTTCTGAGTAGAATCTAGAGAAAAAGAAGTGACCTTTATTTTGGTTTGCTCACAGTAATGATCAACTCTGCCATAAACGAGTAAATTATTCTGTTTTTGTTAACACTGATCTTATATTGTTTATTTCAGTACAAATAAAGTTGAAAATTCATATGATTATTTATGCAAAACATAAAATGGGTCCTGTTTTTTTTTAATGTTATTGAATTAGCAATGCCTTGTGGTGTTGAGGGTATATTATTCTATTAGTCTCTATTTCCCAAATCCTGTTTAAAGTAATCCTTATTTTAAAGGTCACAAAATATTTGCAATTACATTAATATGTATGTGACATTTTGAGACATATGGAGAATTTTCATGTGATGGTGAATACCATATTTATTCAATGTCCTTGGCATGTAATTAATCTATAATAATCATACCCATCATGCATTTGAAACACATATGTGTGGCTAGCAACTTGCATAGCTGTCATAATATATTTGTAAATTCACCAAACTATTCATCACATGTGATATTGATGATTCAGAGTTTTTAATACAAAGGCAATTTTTAAACTCAGGTAAATATTGGTACATTGAGTCATTTGATGCCAGGGACAAAGGAAAGGTGAGTAACAGGGTAAAATAGAGAAGTATCTTTCAGCCATACCATTTAATGGATTCTAATGGCATTTGTCACATGGCAATTTCTGGATTACTGTAGCATCTTAATTTACTTGGTGAAGAAATTAATCTAGCATTTTCCTTCTTTGCTATTTCCCTTATGCCTTTCACAGGAATGGAGGGGTTCTAAAGGAATCTTAAAAGGAATTTTTAGACATTCTGTCCTCCACATACATGGAGAGCAGAAAAAATAAACTCTAAAATATTCTAGCAGGAAATTTTCTAAGTACAATTATAAGAAATATGTTTCTGTGTTCTTATACATGTGTTCTCATTTAAACATTTTATTGTCATAACACATTACAGTGTAAGAATGTTCAAAGAGGTGATATGAATCAAGACATAAATGGCACCTCCTTTGTAAAACTAATTAAAGATAATAATAAGGAAAAACAAAGAAATTCAGGATGCTTGAGCCACAAAAAATGACAATGTCCTGGGAAATTGATGGAAACATTTAGGATGTGAAGAAAGACACCTATGTTTCTCATGTGTGAGAGACCATTTCAATAAACAGAATTGACTCATAATAACTCAATTCTTCATTTTTAATCAAAACACAAGAGATGCCCATCTTTACAATTTATAATATGTAATAGTTTGTGTGGTCATCAAAATGAATGAGGAAGAAAGATAATGGGCTAAGGGAAATATCATAGTGGGCATTTTAAGATAAAATTCTGATGGGAAAAAATATCTATGAGATGATGAAACAGTTAAGTGTTTTACACCGACAGAAGGACCCGTTGGCATATATAAAGTGGAGGACAGGAATAATGGCTGAACTTTGACAACAAAGAAATCATGGACTTGTGTTCCCTTGTCTTATTTCCTCTCTTTCAATTCCACCAAAAAAGATGACAAGACTTGTGATTTATCCCATCTTTAAGTGGTCTCCTTGGTGACATATTGCATTTGTTAATTATTCATTTAGTGATATTTCTGTCTGAATTTACTATGATACTTGAATACTAATTTTTTCTACTTCCCTAAGCTTTAAATACATACCATTTCCCTTTGAAAGATATAGCTAGCAAAAAGAAGCTCCTTTCATCTTGTTCAAAAATTCTGCGCTATTGTTCATATTTCCTGAGGAATCATTTGGATATATTTTCTTCCATAATCAGTAAGTAAAATATTAACATCCTTAACTTGAGAAAGAATAAATGTTATTTGGTTACTGTCACATATTTGAAGCTACTATGAGAATTTGTTTTTCAAGCCAAGTATGGTAGCAATCACTTACAATTCCAGTATTCAGAAGGCTGAAACAAGAGTCCCATGAGTTCAAGACCAACTTGACCTAGGTAGCGTCACACTGTCTAAAACAGTTCTGAAAAGTATTTTGTAAATAAAATGACAAAATGTTTTCTTGAATGTACATGCTGCCAAATAAATTTATAAAATTCATACTAGTGGACAATAGAAGAATATCAACTTGAGTAAAGATTAAGTGACTATGCAATCTAGGCTGTCACGGTGTGATTTTTTTGGCTTGGGAAAATATTTTTATAACTTTATTAAGAAATAAAAATGTGGGTGAGGTATGTAGCTCAGTGGCAAAGCGCTACAACGTCCTGGGTTGAATCCCCAGTACCAAAAGAAAAAAGAAATAAAAATGTGTTTCTCCGGGGTCTGAACTCATTGGTGTGCCTCTTTAAGCCATATGATTTACAAAGCAAAGTGTCTAATACAAAAAACTGTACCAAATATGCAGATATCCTTCATTTAGTTAGGAAAAAAATAAGACATGTATTGAAATCCATTACTTAACAATGTAACAGAACTAAACTAAACTGATTCTTGGGACTTATGCTCCCAAAATTTTATAAAATTATGATATATGTAAAAATAATTTTGTACGATCTATTCTAGATGTACTGCCAAATAAATTCTACCAGAAGCCAGGAACCCAGAACTCATGCCTGTAATCCCAGCTACTCAGGAGTCTGAGATCCGATTATCATGGTTTGAAGCCAGCGGGAGCAGAAAAGTCTATGAGGCTCTTATTTCCACTAAACTACCAAAAAAAAAAAAAAAAAAAAGGCCAGAAATGGAGCTGTGACACAAGAGGTAGAGTGCTAGCCTAGAGCAAAAATACTCAGTGACAGCACCCCTGGCCCTGAGTTCAAGCTCCAGGACTGGCACAAAACAAAAAGAATAGTCTTTAATCCCTTTATTTAGATTTTAATACAATATATATTGATGTTAGCCTGTAACAAATATACATATACTGCATCCGTACCAAACAAGTGTACAATTAATGTACATTTTGTAAGCATCTTCACACATTCTATCAAGTACTTTCTATCGTATTACATCTCTAAGGAACCGTAAAACCTCAGTACATGCTCTTTACAAAGTGATTGGATCCTTCCTATTCTTGGCTGACAGAATGAGATGTGTTGGTCATCTACCAAGGAAGTCACCTGATTTCAGAGAACGTCCGAGGAAATCCAGCCTCCCGTTACCCATCGAGTAAGCCCAGTCCACGCAGGATGCTCCGAATTCTGGTGCACCTGTCGTGCTCTGGGACCAGCTCTGCACCATCTATTTCAGTGGCCCAGTATGGAATCACGCATCTCACAAGTCCACTCCATTCTGAACAATATATGATGATTATTAGTACTTTGGCAAGTGAATACAAGTAGTAAATTGAAATAAGCAAAGCACACCATGTTACCACCCAATTATAGCTTTCCTGGATCCAGGAGAGAAAGCGCTGCGGTAGCACTGCTCTCAGCAGGGGCGTGCCCCTGCCCGGGCTCTGCTAGCCAGTGCTCAGAGGAGTGCTTGGAACAGGAGAAGGCCGCATGCAGGCCCCCCTGGAGAGCTCAGCATGGGGCCCAGCAGGGTGTGGGGCACCAGCCTGCAGCTTTAAGAGGCGGCCCTAGCTGGCCCGCCTCTTCTCCAGCCCTGGGGCCGCATGGCTGTTAGCCCCGCCTGCCTTCTCCAGGCCTGGAACTGGAAAGGCAGCTCTAACCAGCCCAGCCTCTTGCCTCGGACAGCATGTGAGTCAAGATGGTGGCGGGTGATGAACCCAGAGGTGGTCCTGGGGGCCGTGACATAGATATAGGCCGCCCCTTAGGGAGGTCCCTCGGAGCTCCACCCTGACAGACAGCTCAGGCGTCCAATCACAGCCCCTACGTAGGTGCACGTACCCCTCCCCTTCCGCAGCCATCCGACCCATGTAAAAGAACAGCTCATTGCTACCATTAAACGAGTCTTAGCGCTGACTGGCTCCCAGACTGTCTGTGTGTCCTCCGACGAAAGTGGGGCTGGGTGGCAGTTCGTCGGCCTTTTCCTCTTCTTGGTCTGTCCGGGTGGGGCATGTTTTCCTGTTTCTCCAGCAGGACAAGAGAGCCCAGGAGGCTAAAAACCTCTGACATTGTGGCGCCCAATGTGGGGCTCGAAGCTCCACGAGGTGAAACTGTCAGCGGACAAGGCCAATCGGATTCCGAGGTGAGGGTACCCCAAAAAGATGGGGTAGGCACAAACTCAGCATGACGACCGAGCGCTCAAAGCACTGAGCTTCATGCTACAAAACGTAGGTTTGGGTGTCTCGGACTCCCAGACCAGGAGGGTTTGGAGAGCGTTGAAACAGGCCACGCTCTGGCTGGCAGCTGCTGGGCTTTTTCAGCCTGGCTGCTTGGGAGGGGGGGGAGCCCTCCCACTGCCCAGGAGGAGAGGGGCTCAAAGCCTCATTCCGATGGGCCCTTGGACCTGCCTTAGCCTCATCCCCCGGGTCCCGGGCGCCTCAGCCCTGGGACACCCGCCGCCTCCTCACCCCTCCTCCACCAGAGGCTTCCCGCCATCTTTTGCGGACCTGCCCTGGGGACAGTAGAGGCCCTTTTACTCTCACTCCTCCTGCTTCTGAGGCCTGGGAAGCATTGCTGAAAAATGTCTTGGTTGGGGGAGAAGACAACCCCCTGGCTGCCCAGGAGGAAAAGGCCTGTTGTTGGCTAATCTGCTTTGAAAGAGACAAAAAAAGGCTGTCGGCTCTTGGTGATGTTTGCTAAGTTGGAGATTCGGTTAAATTCTGCTTGTTTGGATAAATCCTAAAGATTGGTTGGAGGTGGAGCCCCAGGTGATGGGCGTGCCAAATTCCTCAAGGCTGGGCAGGGACTTGAAGGTGTCTTGCCGTGAGCCTGCTAAGGCTCTGACCAGCTCTACCGCCATTAAGCTGTGCCATGTGTCTGTTCTGTTCAAGTCCTGTCTCCCATCTCCTGGATCTTCTCTGGTCATAGCATCCCGCTTCAGCTCCCCATTGGAGCTGAACTGGTTTTTCAAAATGTGGCTTCTTCATTTCCTCGCCAGATAATCTGTGAAAATCTTTGTTTCCTAAGAAAAGATTTTTGGTTTTCTAACTTACCACGTGGTTCTAAAATATGGGCAAAATAATATCATTCTGCCACTGGAATTCCAGGAGACTTACATGGCCAATTCAGAAAAAGAAAAATTTTTCCAGGTGTGCCCAAAGCTTGTGCACAACTGTCTGTATGTGTGTCTGTCTGTCTGTCTGTTTCTCTGTGGGTAAAACATGTAAAAACCAGCATCATGGTTTAAAAATCACTTGCTTTTTTTAACTATTTTAACTTGCTTAAGTTTATGTTAAATGGATCTTTACAGCCTGTGGGTGGGGTCACAGTAAACAGCCTGGAGGCAACCCTGACTCTTCTCACCAGACTCCAAGGGGGGGGGGGGAGGACAAACCAGGTTTTAAACCCAAACTGATCATGTTTGTGTGCAAGCAAATGTGTCTAACAAAAACTCCAAAAGGTTCAAATATGCAGCATGTGGTATACAATGGTGTAAAATCAGTGTGTTATTTTTTATGTCTATCTATGCTAAAAGTCAAATGTACATCTTATCCTGAAAATTCTTTGGTATAAACTAAGATTTTGCTTCTCCATTTTTCTCTCCTGTGCTCTCATAAACTCTTCAGGATTAATATTTTGCTTCATAGGATACAGGTCAACATGTGTGCTAGCTGTGTGGTGGTTCATGAAGCTGCCTTCACAATCTGCTCCCAAACTGCCTGGTTTCAGTGATTCCTTATTCTCTCTCTCGTTCATGGAACACTGCTCAGGGAATCTAGGAGTCATGTGAAGATTTTGACAGGCCCAGAGTGCTCCAGCTCTGGCTCTGCCCCACCCCCTCCCAAGATTAGAGTTGGGTTCATAACAGTCCTATCATAACAGAGTTACTCCAAGATTAAAAGCATCAGAGTTATGTTTGGTGGCCACAAGGTTGCCTTGGGGTAGCATTGGTCTTCCCTCTCCATGTCTCAGGAACTGTCGTGGCTGCTGCAGAGAGCAGACTTGGTTGGCCTTTGGTCTGTGTGGATTTTGTGAAGATGATTAAAGGCCCAAGCCTTCTAAAATCTGTTTAAAGTTGTCATCCTGCTTAAACCAGTCCCTACTGGTCAGCCTACAAAAACCAGAGTACTCAGAGTAAGCAACCAGGAAATACTGGGAGATTTCAAATGTCTTTAACCAGTCTGTGTAGAATTTTTCAGGCAACCCAGCAGGAGGTGTGACAATCTATTCAGGGGACTCTGAGAGATGCCACTACAGCCTTGCCTAGATCCAACCTATCTCTCCTACATGCCTCCATCACACATGACTAATGAAGCCTGCTTATCCAGGATGGAAGAGACTTTTACATTGTCTTAACCCTTTGCCTTCTTGATTATTAATTCATTTGTTCTCTCTTCCACCTGCCAGTAAGGTTAAATGATGATTTGATTTGATGGCACATGGATCTCATTCAGTATGCTGTTCTCTAAGTGTTACAGCAGAACTCTGGTCAATTCTCAACAAGTTACAGGTAAGCTCTATTCCTATTGTTCTCCTTGTTGCTTTAATTGGAAATAAAAAGGGCTTTTATGGCTAAAACGCCTCGGATTGCAGTTCGAAGCCAGCCCGGGCAGAAAAAAAAAAAAAAAAAAAAAAAAAACAAAAACCTCCCTCTAAAACTCCATCTCCCAACTAACCAGCAAAGAGCCAGACTGGAAGCTTGGCTCAAGAGAACCAGCGAAATGCTGAAAGCGGCACCGTGGCTCAAGTGGTAGAGTGCTAGCCTCGAGCAGAAGTGCTCAGGGACAGTGCCCAGGCCCTGAGTTCAAACCCGTGAATGCCAATGGGGACAAGCCATCCCAGCAACAATCACCTAGATCCCTGGGACTCAGCCAATTCAGAGAACAAGGATCATGGAGAAGAGTAAGAGGAGAATGATGTCACATCCTAAATGGAGTCACTTTGTCTCGCCCTTTCAAAATTAATCAGAGCTGGGAGAGCAAGAGGAATAGTTGTTTATCCACCTAGAGGAATAGTTGTTTACCCACCTAATGTCCATACCTGTCCATTTTCCATCTGGACAGAAACTTGCATTCTTACCTTTGTTTCTTGATATATCTATATCTATATCTATATATCTATATATCTATATCTATATCTATATATATATATATAGCCTCTGACTGGTTACTCCCAACTAGTCCACTATTCCTAACACTTCCTTCCTGCCTCCAGTCCAGTTATTCCTCCTTCCTTGTAAAGGGCCACAATTGGGTTTATGTTCCAAATGGAAATTTTGTGGTTTATGCCAAAGGTGTGCTTTCCCATGTTGTTCATGTTAACTGGTCCTGTGAACTTGTCAGCCTTTTGTCTGACCTTTTCAAAAGTCTCTTTTAACAGGATAACATCCCTCATCGAGGTCGCCACCTGGGAACTTGCAATTCAAGGCCATCCTCTTACTACACTGCTGTGCCCAGTGCAGATCTGGGCCCTGAAGGCCCCAGCCCCAGGGACTCTTTGATGTGCCCAAGCTGTAGAAGGTAGTCAGAGGAGACCATGACACCCATTGGCCCTGATAACCATTCTTGTGGAAATGATGAGGACTTTTATGAACCAAACTGGACGGTACTAGGCCAAATGACGAATCAGGGACCCCTGACTACTTCGCCCCTTTTCAGCGGGAAGTAGTTCCAGAAGAGACAACCTCCGCCCATACTCCAAGCCTGGTTCCCCTCCTCTATTAATAAAAAACAAAAGGGGGAGATGTGGGACACCAGCCTGCAGCTTTAAGAGGCAGCCCTAGCTGGCCTGCCTCTTTTCCAGCCCTGGGGCTGCATGGCTGTTAGTCCAGCCTGCCTTCTCCGGGTCCAGAACCGGAAAGGCAGCTCTAACCAGCCCTGCCTCCCGCCTTGGACCGCATGTGAGCCAAGATGGCCTCTGGTGGTGAACCCAGAGGCGGTCCTGGGGGCTGTGACATAGATAATAGGCCACCCCTTAGGGAGGTCCCTCGGAGCTCCACCCTGACAGACAGCTCAGGCGTCCAATCACAGCCCCTACGTAGGTGCACGTACCCCTCCCCTTCCGCAGCCATCCGACCCATGTAAAAGAACAGCTCATTGCTACCATTAAACGAGTCTTAGTGCTGACTGGCTCCCAGACTGTCTGTGTGTCCTCCGACGAAAGTGGGGCTGGGTGGCAGTTCGTTGGCCCTTTCCTCTTCTTGGCCTGTCTGGGTGGGGCATGTTTTCCCATCTCTCCTGCAGGACAGGAGCGCCCGGGAGGCTAAAAACCCCCGACAGCAGGGAGGAATGGGAACCCATGCTTTCCTGCAAAGGAAAGATGTTCTTCAATATTCTATTGGTAACTCATAGGTTTACCCTACCACCTCTTTGGAAAACACAGCACAAAACCTGCTGTCCATGAAGGCATTATTAGTCTTAAATATAGTCAGCAATGAGTGCGCTTACTGAATCTTAACAAGGTGCCCTTCTGAATGATCAGCACATCGCCCGAACCTTCTCTGTGCAATTTTTGTACACATAGCACAGAGGAAACCAAATGGATGATCCAAGCATGAAAGAGATGAAGTTATGCAAGAAATGGAGCAGAATATATCATTCCCCTCTTGTAAAACCAGCCCTTTTATTTGTTCATAGCTCAGCTTTCACCTTAATACTTATTAATGATGGATATAATTGTTTATAGTGTTTGGATTATAAACACGAAATACAAAAATTAAACTGAAGGAAATCTAAGTATACCCCTCATTGTGTGTGTGTGTGTGTGTGTGTGTGTGTGTGTGTGTCTTTGGATTCTGTATATTTTCAATACTGAGAATCTCCTTTTTTTCCTTCCTTTAAAAATTATAAAAAAAAGTTCTACAAGCTTTCCTAAAATGTTCTGAAATAAAACCCAGGTCACACGTTCATGCTCTCTCTTCTTAAGGAGGAGTCTGTAGGGAGGACCATTGTGTCCCGCAGGAGCTCTGCCTGCCTGGTTCTGCCAGGCACTCTAGCTTCTTCCATTTTCTTGGTTCTTGGACAGGTAAAGGTGTTTAACTATAAGACAATGATCCTTGAGTTCTGCAGAATAATGCTACAAACAAAAGGGTCAAGGATAAGAAACCTGAGATGCCCAGGCCCTTACCATCTCCAGTTTGTTTACGGGTTTCAGATTTGTCTTGTTCTATTTAAATCCAAATTCCCTTCCAAACTATCTGTCTTACTGTCACTACTCTCCAGTACTGAACACAAAGCCATGAACATTTGACAATGCTGTTTTCTAAATAATATTTGGGCTTTTGGTCTGTCAATGGGATTGATAGGAAGGTGAAGATATTAGTGTCTCTCTGTCTGTCTACCATCTATCTGCCTGTCTGCCTGCCTATCTATCTATTTATCTATTTACCTGTCTGTCTGTCTGTCTATCTATCTGTCATCTCTGCTTATCTCAGTATATATATATATATGCATATACATATATGTGTGTATATATGTACCTATATAGATAAATATGTACAAGTTATTAGTTGCTTTGCTAAAATATGTGGTTAAGTAAAGCTAATTATTCATTTCTTAGACAAATAGAAGAAAGACATATGGCACACCATATTTTTCATTAATGCTCCTCAGGATCCAGAATTATATCACAATTATTTTCTAAATGACAATGACAATACCTACAATAATATTGTCTTTTCCTTGTTAGCAGCAATCAGTAAGGAAAAGAGGAAACATTTAATAGTCAGGGAAAGATAAAAGGCCTAGACAATCCATGGAAGGAATGTGCATACATGAAAATTTCAGGAATAACAACAGCAGGCTAGTGTTCTTTCTTTAAAATAGTAATGTCTTCCCACCACTGAGCGGTGCTCTCAGCCTTAGAACTACAATATTTGCAAAACACTGCAGTTCTAAAAGCTCCCATAAACGCCAGTGTTTTTACTGATTTTTTTTTTTTACTGATTTTTCTCTCAGTACTATTCATAGGGTATTACATTGTAAAAATAATTATAAACTGTAGCATGGCGACAAATAATACTGTAGTCATTAGGAAAATGGTAATGTGATAATGTCATTGTCTTCCCACCCACTGCCTATCACCGCAAAGGGGCAATCATGTTTCATATCTCAAGATATTTATGCAATGTACTTTCACACAATAGGTTATACAGGAGCCTTCCGCAACATTCCTGGGACTGTGGTAACATCTGAGTCTATTGTACCTGAGCACAAATGTGTGAGGTGTATATTCCTAGCCTTTTACTTTCTTCCTGTGCTACATACAACATCCTTATCTTATCAGATTTTTTTAGTTATTTAGTTTAAATGCTGTATTTTTCAGTTTTGGGTGAGTTTATTTGAACTGCTGACTGCTTCCACATAGCATTATTTGATACAGAGGGTATTTTATAACAAAGGGAATAGAAAAAAAAATGTCATGTCCCTGCAATTGAGCATCAGAGCTAATCACTGATTTTAGCACTTAGATATGGTACCTTTGCTTTATTTTGTCTCCTTTGCTCACAAAATATCTACTTCCAGATCAACTGTGTAGATCAAATGAGTTAATTCAGGTGAAATCCTCTCAAGGATACCTGGCATATTGTAAATATCCTACACAATAATGTCTTCTATATTTGCTAAAAAAGGACTATGCATATATATGGATCTAAAAGGCAAGGTTTATAATGAATGAAAGCAAGCAGCAGTGAAGATCTTAGACAATAAAAGTAAGTTCATGTATCTTAAGTAAAGACCACCACAGAGATGCTACTAGAAGAAAAAGAAAACTAGACCAATACATGCACATAACTATTTTATAACCAGCAGCTACTCTCCTTAACTCTCTATGATTATGAAATAAAATTGTAAGCATAATACATTTCCTTCAGTAGTGTCCACAGATTTCTTTAAAAAATCTGTGCAGGGGCCTGAAAATGTGGCTTAGTGGTAGAATGCTTGCCTAGCATGCATGAAGTCCTCGGTTCGATTCCTCAGTACCACATACACAGAAAAGTCCAGAAGTGACGCTGTGGCTCAAGTGTTAGAGTGCTAGCCTTGAGCAAAAGAAACTCAGGGATAGTGCTCAGGACCTGAGTTCAAAGCCACAGGACTGGAAAAAACAAAACAAAACAAAAAACTGTGCAGGACTAATAGAGCTATCCAAGCACTATTTGACAAAATATTACTTTTCAGAAAATTGGGACATCGTGGAATCACTCCAGCTTGCTATCCCTTTAGTAATTGCAGATAAATTGATAAAAATATCTCAGCTACTAGGCAAGTGGAGCAATTGATTGCAATTTACTAGGCTATAAGAAAAAGTGATTTTCTCTAGTTTTAATAACTATTTACTCACTTCATTTTATGACAAATGCAAACTTTTATTTTTCACATCAACCACTCAGCTCTTTTGGAGAAAAAAACCCTCATGATTTTGAATTGTTGAGATTACCTTTCTGAATTTTTTCAAGTACTACCCTGCTTATTTTCCTGCTGAGCAATGTCCTCCAAATCAGGTTTTCTTGAACAGACTGTTTGACTGTGTATCTTATAAATATGTTTCAGAATGACCACCACTTCCTGAGCTTCTTCTTGTTAGAAACCTAAGTGGGGAGGGGTCACAAGTTCCTTTCCACAGTTCTTCACCACTTCTTACCTGCACACACTTACCATACATCTGACAGGATGTGGGGGAAACTAGTTCTTGCCTCTCCTTTTTGTTGACATAAAGTAGCTTGGAAGAAAATGTGATTAGCTCTTTGTTCTGAAGCAGAGTCCTGGTTTGTGTTCACATCAATGGAGGATGTTCTGTGTAGAGACTGTGTTGAATTCCGCCTAGTTGTTGACAATTGCCTTTCTTTCTTGACTTGATTTTCTAAGAAACGTGTGCGTGTGTAGTTCATGTATTGCTGATGCATACAGAGTTGCTTCAACGAACAAAAAAAGGCACTCTTTCTACTGTCATTATAACCAAGATGAACTACAAGATATGGAAACAGGTGGTTTTTCATTGTTGTTGTCATTTTGAATGCACTATGTGAAATTATTTCTTTCTTCTTGCATTTTGCTTCCCTATGATCTAGCCTCTGTTGTCACTGTATTTGATTTTGGTACCCTGGCTATTGCTATAGGTTTATGTGAACTAGGGAAGGGAAGGGGAACATCAACATGGTGAGGCAAAGGAAAAAGGACAAACCAACACAACAGTTACACTTACCAGACAATATGGAGTAAACCAACTGTACAATTTAGGAGGGGAGAAGTTGGGAGAAAAATGAGGGAGGAAGTAACAAGTTTGACAAGAAATGTACTCACTACCTTACATATGTAATTGTAACCCCTCTGTACGTCACCTGGACAATAAAATTAAATTAAAAAAGAAAGTGAGAACACAGGGAACTCAGCTAACACATGGAGACAGTGGGATTCTTGTTCTTACTCTTGGGTGCATGAATAGCGATGGTGTTGGAATAAGGGTAAGGACAGTTAAAAAAATGCTGATATACCAGGCATCATTCACCATGTGTAACACTTAATATATCATTTATTCTGTTCTAAAATTATTCCTCAAGTGTTCTCTCTGAATTTATTGGCATCGGCAATGATTTCCTGGAGAAGTATTCATGATAAGTGAGCATAATGAGGTTTAATAGGGGAAGTAAGGAGCTGCTTCAAGCAAAACAGTTAATTAATAATGTATACGACTTCTAATGTTACTTAAATTCTTACCTAAATTGCATTTTTTCCTACGGTTAGATTTTTCTGGAATATAGACCCCTAGTTAAACTGAGACCCACACCCATAGGATCAGGAGAGGAGGGAAGAGAATATAGTAAGTAACTGATTAGTTCTTACCGTTCTGTCCTAAAACCAATGAAGTTCTAGTCACCTCCATGTAGCCAAGGTAAATCCTGTGTCAATACTTTTCTTCAAATGGAGCACTAAAGTTCCTTCTTACCATTTCTTACAAAATGAGGTAAGCAAGTACACTTGCATGTCTACTGAAGTAACTTGAAGTGAATGCATTTACCTGGTAAACTGAGTGTCACACACTGGCAGTCTTGTGTGCTGTGAGCTTCATACGTGTCAGAGGGAAACAGCTGATGGAGTTAGGTTTTCATGATGGCACATCCAATTCTGCTTTTGTAGGGTTGAAAGTAAAGCACAGGGAAGAGAATCTGGACAAGAGAACACCATCACATTTATGCTTTATAATTTTTTTTTAATAATTCCATCACTCTTCCCTGAGGTCCTGAGTATGCACTAAGAAGTGTAGAAGGGGCGATCAGACAACTGGATCACATAAAAGTTTGGAAATGCAGCACACTGAGGTTTATTATGTCTTTACCAGAATATAGATTAGATTAAGATAACAAATTACGTGAATTTTCTGTATTAGAGAGCAGCTTCTGCAACATGAATCAAGGAAATTAATAGGCTGATCAGCTCAGTTTATTCAATTAGTCCAAATAGGATCCAAGTTTCAAAAGGGTAAAAAGAGGGAGAAAAATACAAGACTGCTTGCAATAGGAGAGATGTACAACATTCTCCCTGGATAAAGATAGTTGTTTGAAAAATACTCTATCAAAAACATTTATGTGCATGCACAAAACACATTAAATCTGAAAATCAAATAATGAGTAGGTACTGCATATTATAAATAACCCAATGAAAAAAAATGAGAGAGAAAAGAAGTTGGGACTGGCCAAAGCATTACCAAAAATTCAGAGAAATAGGCAAATAAAATGGCATAAAGTCCCTCCATGCTTTGACTCAATTTAATTTAATTATTGACTTTCACATCCACAGCTGGAATCATCAATCACCATAGACAATTTTTTTTCTAAGTCACTAAAACTAATTATAGTCAGTAATCTCTATTCGCTGGGACTAATCAGCACACTACATTAAAAATCAATATATTATGGAGTGTTACGAAGATCTGTTGAGCCTAGTGGTTTTTGTTTTTGTTTGTAATGTGCCTCAAAACTTTACACTGATGGTCTGAATACTTTACCTTGATATATTAAAATTGGGTTCCATATTCTCTCTTGTATCTTATGAAAACACCAGCGATTTATATTCCATTCTCTTATGCTTTGAACAACTCTTGCACTGGAAAATGTATTTCGTAGAGATAACCATTCATTCTGCCAGGAAGTTTAGAATGAGAATCTTCACAAGGGAGTATGGAGGAATACAATATGGAAAGCTGGACAGAGGCAGAGCAAGCTCGCAGTGCCCAGCCCTGGACAACACTTTCTCCTTTCCAACACTTTCTCCTGTTCTCCTTCCTAAAATGAGGTCGGTTGTTTTAGATCTTGTGTCTGCTGCAGTCAACAAGGCTTGATGTTTCCCTCAGTGGTGTCTTTCCCCAGGGAATTGTATTCATCTGTTCAAATATGATATTTTGCATTCATAGAATTTTAGGCAAGAAAGGACTTGGGAACTTATGTGATTAACTGTACAAACGAGGGGAGATTGGGAAGGAGGGAAGGTGGGAGGGAAATGAGGGAGGAGGTAGCAAGTTTGACAAGAAAGGTACTCTCCACTTTATGTATGTACCTATAACCCTTCTGTATATCCCTTGACAATAAAATTAAATTTAAAAAAGTGAAATGGAAGAAAATTTCAGCTGAAAGATTACCTAGTCCACAGCGTAGTTAAAGCCCACATTGACTAAAGGCTTCTTAAAATCTTTTCATCATACCATAAATAAACACTGTTTACTTACAGCCAAAATGGTTTGCTGGATTTAAAGAACCATGTAATAAACACCTACTTACTTCCCTTTCTAGCAGATTTACCAATTACCATTTTGTTATATTTGTCTTATCCATTTCTTTCCATTTTCTCATCCTTTATTTTTTCTCTTGAATTTGTTCATTTACATGTCTTTGTCCTTCACTGAATCAATTTAAATTTGAAGCTATTTATTTTTCATCAGTTTTAAGATATTCTGTATGTATAATCTACATATTTTTGTAGTAATATATCTTTTTCAGAATCAGTCCATATGCCTATTATAATACAATCTAACATAGAGTCCAAGTATTTTGAATATTTGAAAATGTGTTTCCATTTGTACATGGGCTTGATAATATTTTACAATTTAAAACCCAGAGCCTTAAATTATGCATATCATTATTGATCTTTTTATCCTCTTCTATTCTTTTAACTTCTTTAAAAATATTTTTCATTAACCATCATAGATAGTCACTCGTGCAATGATGGTTGAATGGAAATGTCTGATAATTTCCTCAATGTTAGAATCACTTTTTCCCTGGAGAATATCATACAACTTGTGTGGGTCTTCATGTGTTTCAGATGGATACTGCTGTTTCAAAAGCTTTTTGAAAGGTGATATGTGCTGGGTCTCTCCATTGTCAAGTTTCTTCCCTTCACACACTCCACGACATTAATAGGCAATCTTTAGAGAGATATTTTGATGTGTAGCTAGCTTATAATTCAGTTCAAGGGATTTAGAACACAATAAAAAATTGACTATTTTACTTTTAGAATTAGTAGTTGCACATTGGCTATAAATATGCACATGTTTATATATATGTATGTACATTGGCTATATATGTATATAAATGTATACATATGTATATGTACATATGTATATATATGATTTCATTTTAAAAGGTAGTTTGTATTTTAATCTTGCCATGAGTCTCATAATAGGGTTAAGCAGAGAAAGGAAGATGGCGCCGCCACAGTAGGGAGGCACCCCAACTCGCTCCAACTGAATAGCAAGCTGGGAACTCCAACACCCAACACCCCATTAAGAACCCAGCAAAACCAGCAGCCAGAAGCAATAGAGAAATGCAGGAAATGAAAAAGAACAAAAAAAGAAGAGCCTAGAACCTGCAGGGAGCCTGAAAATCTCCAGGGTACCCTCCCCCCACCCGCCGACCCTGGCCTGAACAGGGCCAGGCTGGGAAAGGGGACCCGGCGAACAACAAATCGACTGCTGAAAACTCACACCGGGAGCACAGAATCCAGACAGCGGGACTCTACGGAACCCAGGGGAGCGTGGACCGATCAAGACAGATGGCGGCTGCAATGGGAAGTTCGGGCCCGCAGGGCCAGGATCAGAAGTGAGCAGCTGGGGAACCAAGCAGTGCAGAAGGGGAGAGCCAGGGACGCCACCACCAAATGACCGCCCAGCACCCCACCCCCAAAGGGCCAACAGCAGCGTGGGACACACACACAATCCAGGACCAGTGAGTTCCCCATTGCCCCTTTCCCCAACGGGGGACCAGCTATCAGAGTTCCAAACCCTACAAAGAAGCTAGAGCTCCTCCCTCTCCCTCCCCACCCCGAGGGAACAAAGAACCACCAAATCAGGTGGGAAGCTCCCATCAGGCGCTGGGAAGTCACAGGAGTTTAGCAGGGGAAGGGCGGAGCAGCCCCATGGCTGCCCAAGTTCCTGAACTGGCCGAACCAGCCCTGCCCCCTTCCCAACAAGGGCCGGGGGACGGCCGGCAGTGCAAGCCCCACCAAGGCGCCTGGACCTCGCAGACCTTTACAACTAAAATCACAGGCGCTGGTGGGCAATACCAGCACAGCAGGGACACCTGGGCCTGATCACGCGCCCCCCTCGCAGCAGAAGCGCAGTCTGAGGGCGCTAACCCGCACCCGGACAGTCAATCCCACTGGGCCCCACACATATCACCCCCCCCCCCAACGGACTCCCGGGAGGGCGCAAACACAACCCAACAACCCGGGGCTCGCTCTGGTAGGTGTGCCCCGCTCAGGTGGACGGGGACACAGCGGCAGCACTGGTTGTAGTGGGCGCACAGCGCTCAGGTGGTCAGGGCTCACGGAGACATCGTCCACTCTGGTAGGTGCGCCTGCACAGGAGGGCAGAGCTCCCCCCAGCGTCAGTGCCCACTCAGTTTGGAACATTTCACACAAGTGGGTGGGCCACCCTCAACAACACCGGCCCTGGAGCGGTCCACACAGGAGGGTGAACTGCCTGAGAGGTGAGCTCCTCTGACCAAGACACAGAGTGGAAAAAAGAACCAAAGAAGAGATAAGCCTCCACAGCACACTGAATCAGCGACCAGCAAACCCCCAACAGGGGCAAGCTAGGGTCAGCACAGCACAGCGGCAGGACACTGTCCCGCAGAGAAAGACACAGAACCTACCGGCCCCCAAGTGCAGGGAGAGTGACCACCTCAGCAACAACCGAGAAGGTCATGCTCACCCATTGGGAAGCAAGGTCCAACAGCCAAACCCAAACCCAGAGCCAGGACACCAGGGCACAAGGCTCCCACTGACACCAGTGGGAACCAGCACAAAACCAAACCAGGGAAGCCACCTACAGATCTCCAGATGCGCAAATCACAAAGAAATATAACACAGTTCATCAAAGGGCAAGCCAACTTGCCAGCTCCAAAAAGCAGCAGGACTGAAGAGGAGATGGAGAATAAAAAATCAACTGAGGCTATGTTAGCAGAAATGATGGAAAGCCTCAGAAACGAAATCAGAAAACAATTCCAGGAGTTTAGAGTGGAAGTCTCGAAGGACATCCAGGAAGCCAAGAAAGAAATGGAAGCAAAAATGGATACAGTGCAAACCTCCGTTAAAGAAGACCTTAACATCCTGAGAAGTGAAATGCATGAAAAAATAGATTTAAAATATAACTCTTTAAAGGAAGAAATTTCCATGATCCGAGCTGATCTGGCAACCATAAATAGCTCTCTGACATCCATAAACTCCGCAATTGAAAGAATAGACCATATTGAATCCAGAATCTCTCTCTTGGACAATGATGCAGCCGATAAGAACCAGAAAATTACCACACACCAAGAAACGGTAAAGCTCCAGGGCAGACTAATCCAGGAGCTAGTGGACAAAGACAAGAGATATAATCTGAGCATAACTGGAATAGAAGAAGGAGCCGAATACCAGAGCAGAGGGCTTCAACATATTTTCCATAAAGTTATTGCAGAAAACTTCCCCAGTCTCACAAGGGACCCCATCCAGGTAACCGAAGCCTATAGGACACCTGGCAGACCAGACCACAGAAAAGCCACGCCAAGGCACATAATATTCAAGACTTCAGATCTCAAGAATAAAGAGCAAATTTTGAATGTAGCCAAAGCAAAGAAAGAAATTTATTACAATGGGAAGAGGATCCAAATAACAGCAGACCTCTCCACACAAACCTACCACGCGTGAAGAGAATGGAAGAAGACCATCCAAGTTCTACAGGCCAACAATTGCCAACCTAGAATAAAATATCCAGCAAAGCTGGAGTTCATATTTGAGGGGAAAATCCCATAGCAAAGAGGATCTAAAGGAGTATGTGAATAAAAAACCAGCCCTACAGTGAATTCTAAGAGGGGAATCCCACCCAATAGAAATTGTACAGGACACACAGACAGAAACAGAAAGAAACTACAATAGCCAGAGCCCAACAGAAAGAGCAGCTCACTAAAGACAAGAAAAAAAAGAGGAAAAACAGCCCAACAAAAAAATGGAAGGAGAAAAAACACTCTTATCCTTGATCTCCTTGAATATAAACAATATAAACTCTCCGATAAAGAGGAGCAGACTGGCAGAATGGATCCGGAAACAAAAAGTTTCCCTCTGTTGTCTACAAGAGACCCACCTTACAGCAAGGGATAAAAACAGGCTCCGAATGAAAGGATAGAACAAGATCTTCCAAGCAAACGCACCTACCAAAATGGCAGGAGTAGGCATCCTGATCTCAGACAAGCTGGACTTCTCATTAAAATCAACTCAAAAAGACAAAGAAGGTCACTACATTTTAATACAAGGAAAAATCCAGAATCAAGACATCACGGTGATAAATGTATACTCGCCGAACAAAAGAGGCCCTACATATGTCAAGCAAATTCTCACAGAACTACAGAACAAGATAGACCCAAACACAATCATAGTGGGTGACTTTAATACCCCACTCTCTCCAAGAGACAGATCCAACACCCAGAGGATTAGCAAGGGAGCTGAGGACCTAAGTAACACCAGATACCAAATGGATCTGACAGATCTATACAAAATCTTCCACCCTACAGAGACCCAATACACCTTCTTCTCAGCAGCCCATGGATCATACTCCAGAATAGACCATGTCATAGCCCACACAAAGAACCTCAGCAAATACAAAAGTATTGACGTCATCCCATGTATTATATCTGAACACAGTGGATTAAAGGTACCCTCAATAACAAAGGTTACCACAGAGGCTATACACAATCTTGGAGGCTAAACCCCACATTGTTATCCAACACGTGGGCCACAGACCAAATTAAAGATGAAATCAACGAATTCATAAGCCACAATGACAATGAAAACACATCACAAAGAAACCTATGGGACACAGCTAAGGCAGTACTGAGGGGCAAGATCATTGCCCTCAGCACTCACATTAAAAGAATGGAAGCAGAGCAGGTGAATAACCTCACAATGAAACTAAAACAACTGGAGAAACAAGAAATGATCGAACCTAAAATGACTAGGAGGAGAGAGATCACAAAGATTAAAGAAGAGATAAATCTGATTGAAAATAGAAAGCCCATTCAACAAATAAATAAGACTAAAAGCTGGTTCTTTGAGAAAATAAATAAAATTGACAGACCCCTCACAAGACTTCCAAAAAAAAGAAGAGACTCATATACATAAAATCAGGGACTCCACCGGAAAAATTACAACAAGTACAAACGATATTCAAACAATCATAAGGAACTATTTCCAGAACCTGTACTCCCAAAAACAATAAATTTACAGAAATGGATCAATTCTTAGAGAAGTATAAACTGCCCAAACTGAACCAAGAAGAAATAAATCAACTAAATAAACCAATAACTTACAGCGAGATACAGGAGGTAATCAAGAACCTCCCAACAAAGAAAAGCCCAGGCCCAGATGGATTCACCAACGAATTCTACAAAACCTTTAGTGAGGAGCTCATACCAATACTCCTCAAACTCTTCCGTGAAATAGAAACAGAGGGAGAAATCCCAAACTCATTCTATGAAGCTAATATCATACTCATTCCCAAACCAGGCAAACACCCAACAAAAAAAGAGAACTACAGACCAATATCACTAATGAACACAGATGCAAAGCTCCTCAATAAAATATTAGCTAACAGGATCCAGAAACTGATCAAGAAAATTATACAACATGACCAAGTAGGCTTCATCCCACAGAAACAAGGATGGTTCAACATCCGTAAATCAATCAATGTAATTCACCACATAAACAGAACTAAAATCAAGAATCACATTGTTATCTCAGTCGATGCCCAAAAAGCCTTTGACAAAATACAACATCCATACTTATTAAAAGCTCTGGAGAGAACAGGAATAGATGGAACATTCCTCAAAACAATAAAAGCCATATATAGCAGACCAACTGCTAACATCATATTAAATGGAGAGAAACTTAAATAATTCCCCCTAAACTCAGGAACAAGACAAGGATGCCCACTCTCCCCACTTCTTTTCAACACAGTGCTGTAATCCCTAGCCATAGCAATAAGGCAAGAGGAGGACATCAAAGGGATTCAAATAGGCAAGGAAGAAAACAACTATCTCTATTCGCAGACGACATGATCTTATATCTGAAGGACACAAAAAACTCAGTCCCCAAACTCCTACACCTAATAAACCATTTTGGCAAAGTAGCAGGATACAAAATCAACCCACAAAAGTCAGCAGCTTTTCTGTACACCAGCAATGTACAAACAGAAAAGGAAATTATGGAAACAATTCCATTTCCAGTAGCCAAAAAAAGAATAAAGTACCTAGGGATCAACCTAACCAAGGACATGACGGACCTATTTAATGAGAACTATAAAAATCTAATAAGGGAAATCAAAGAAGACATAAGGAGATGGAAAGACCTCCCATGCTCATGGGTAGGCAGAATCAATATAGTGAAAATGGCCATATTGCCCAAATTGTTATACAAATTCAATGCAATCCCTATCAAAAACCCAGTTACAGGCTGGGGATATAGCCTAGTGGCAAGAGTGCCTGCCTCGGATACACGAGGCCCTAGGTTCGATTCCCCAGCACCACATATACAGAAAACGGCCAGAAGCGGCGCTGTGGCTCAAGTGGCAGAGTGCTAGCCTTGAGCGGGAAGAAGCCAGGGACAGTGCTCAGGCCCTGATGCCAAGGCCCAGGACTGGCCAAAAAAAAAAAAAAAAATCCCAGTTACATTCTTCACTGAAATAGAGAAATCAATCCATAAATTCATATGGAACAGCAAAAGACCTTGAATAGCCAAAGCAATTCTAGGCAAAAAAAAGCAGTGCAGGAGGTATCACAATACCAGACTTCAAGCTCTACTATAGGGCCATCATAACAAAAACAGCCTGGTATTGGTATAAAAACAGACTGGAAGACCAATGGATTAGAATTGAAGATCCAGAACTAAAACCGCACTCTTACAGTCAGCTGATATTCGACAAAGGAGCTAAAGACATACAATGGAATAAACATAGCCTCTTCAACTACTGGTGCTGGGAGAACTGGGCAGCCATATGCAGAAAACTCAAAGTAGACCCAAGCCTATTACCATGCACCAAGATCAACTCAAAATGGATCAAGGACCTCAATATCAGAACTGAATCCTTGAAACTACTGAAGGACAGAGTAGGAAAGACGCTAGAACTTATAGGCACAGGAAGAAACATCCTGAATATAGACCCAGGGGCACAACAAATAGGGGAGAGACTTGACAAATGGGACTACTACAAATTAAAAAGTTTCTGCACAGCTAAGGACATAGCCACCAAAATAGAAAGACAGCCAACCATATGGGAAAGTATCTTTACCAGCACAGCAACAGACTAAGGCCTAATATCTGTCCTCTACAGAGAACTCAAAAAACTAAGTCCCTCCAAGCCCAATAAACCAATTAGGAAATGGGCAAAGGAGCTAAAGAGAGACTTCACAAGAGAAGAGATAAAAATGACAAAGAAACATATGAGGAAATGTTCAACATCCCTGGTAGTAAAGGAAATGCAAATAAAAACAACCCTGAGATACCACCTCACTCCAGTTAGAATGGCCTATACTCTGAACTCAGGCAACAACAAATGCTGGAGGGGGTGCAGGGAAAGAGGAACCCTTCTCCATTGTTGGTGGGAGTGCAAATTAGTACAACCACTTTGGAGAACAGTATGGAGGTTTCTCAAAAATCTCAGTATAGACCTACCCTATGACCCAGCTATACCACTCCTAGGCATCTATCCTGAACAGCAGGCCCCAAGATATCAAAAAGGCATTTGTACTTCTATGTTTATCGTGGCACAATTCACAATAGCCAAAATATGGAAACAACCCAGATGCCCCTCCACAGATGAATGGATCCAAAAAATATGGTACTTATACACAATGGAATACTACATAGCGATTAGAAATGGTGAAATATTGTTATTCGCAGGGAAATGGTCAGAACTCCCCGTATGCTTTCCATCTGGAATCACAGACCGATTATCAGAGAAATTAGAAAGAAATGTTGGAATTTGCAAATTTAAACCTTATCCCTTTACTGAGCTGTCCAAGTAGCCTTGGGCAACTTAAGGAGTTTTCCTTTGCCACAGTTTCATCAGCTGCGAAATGCTGACAAGAATAACCTCTCAACGTTGTTGTGGGATTAAATCATTTAGTTCTCATGAAAGGTTTAGGAAGAGCATTGTAGGCAGAGGGAAGCATGGTAGTCTCCAGAACAAGTTCCCCTGCAGTAGTCAGGATGCCCTGGTTGAGATTACTGCTCTATAGCAAAAGAAATGAGTGTGTGTGTGAAGGGTTCAACTTCACTTTATGTATTTGAGAAGAGAGAAGGCAAATATTAGACTGTGGGGACTTCACTGCCCTTTCACGTAATGTCTTTGCAGTCTGTCCTGGATGAGCTGGGACCAGGAGACTTGTTGCCCAAGGGCAGGAGAAAGAAGCTTTTGACCTTTCTGCAATAGAAAGAGTTGACAGCTTGGCTTTAGACCATAAAGAGAATTTCTAAACTCGATTTCCCTCCCAGGAGGCTGAGTGTCTGTGATGTGGCGAGCATACCAAGGTCTGCTCTTCTGGTCCAGGACCACTTATGGCTTTTCCAGTAGAGAAGCGATGAGCAGCAGGGGTGCGGGGCGGGGGGGGGGGGAGAGTCATATCTCTGTGCTTTGTACACATCATGAATGAGTTTGTCTATACAGCCACACAGATTTCTGTGTATTATGCATATATTATATTATGTACTTGTATATTATGCACTTGTGAACACGGTATGTCTATCTGTGAGTAGGAGGACATGCACACAAATATAAATATGTTTTAGTAGGCTTGTCTTCTCAGAGCCCATTGAAATTATATTGATTTGGGAAGTATATGTCTAAGCATCACTTACTGAAACCTTAATGAAAGCCTGAATGCTGAACTACAACTGATTCCAAGAGTTACTCATAAGGCCTTGCAAAGACTCCTGCGTTAGCCCTGCATGGACGAGCCTTGGGTGTTTAGGTACACATAACTATGATGGCTGCACAGATGCTTGTCATTCACACAGTACAAGGATAACATCTTTACGGCTCCCACCTAGTTGAAGTCTACGGCTCAACACACCATTTTGTTATGAAGAGAACTGTGTGGGCTGAAATATAGGAGCTGGCTGCACACGGATGTGTTTGGTTGGTTGCTGCACATGCTGGTTGGCCAGTGTGTCAGAGAGGGTTCTGACAGCAGGGGGAGATGGATTTATACAGATCTTGGTCAAGGGCATAAGAGTGTTGTATCCAGGCTTCGAGCTATAGTGCCATTTGGGCATTGCCAGAACTCAAAGGATTTGCCCAGGGCCATTAATGGTAAATTGTGTATCTAGATGCTAACGAAGCACTTGAAAAGAGTGGCCATAGTGATAGAAATCTCTGGAGAACACTTCTTAAATTTTCCCCAGCCCTTTCTTCCTACCCCTAAGATGACCCAGACTTTTAAGGACACAATGGAGCTTAGTGAGTCCCAAATACAACCTTTTGGGGACATTTGGTGAGGTAGAATAGTTTGCGATTGAAACCCTAGTTTCAAACAACAATTTATTTTAAAAATTGGAGGTTGGAGTACATAATCTGAAGGTATATAATTTATGGGTAAAAACATAACCCCTGTACACATATGCACACACACATGCATAAGAGTCTATGCCATTTGGTTTTATGTTTAACCTATAATAAAATTATCATTTTCTTAAAAGAACCAATAAGTATGTCAAACAGCCCTAAAACATGACAAGTGTATTTTATATCTACAACGTGGTAAAGTGAAAAAGAAATTTATTTTGAAATCATCTGTTCTCTCACAAAACCCTTATATTTTCCCAAAGAATTTAATGTAACTGGGCTGAAAATTTCACTAAAAATACCCCAAACAAGAACCTCAGTATCATTCTATCATTTTCTTAAAATCAGTGAAAAATTGTCTTTTGGTTAGTATAGTTTCATTCCTGTCTCTTGAAGGAGAATAAAATAAAAAGCAATAATATTAATAAGCGATGATAGCTTCAACTATTTTTTGAAAGAGATTCATTTCCAATAGCACAGCCATTATCAGCCCAAGAAAATCTAAGACTGAATTTCAAGAGGCACAGTTTGGGTATCTGAAAAGTACAATTGTAAGAGGGAAGGATTAATGCAAAGAGAGAGATAATAAAATCATCACATTTTCTACTAAGACTTCACTATTAAGAAACTTTGGGGGCTGGGAATGTGGCTTCGCCATGGAGTGTTTGCCTAGCATGCATGAAGCCCTGGGTTCAATTTCTCAGCACCACATACAGAGAAAAAGCTGGAAGTGGTGCTGTGGTTCAAGATGTAGAGTGCTAGCCTTGAGCAAAAAGAAGCTCAGGGACAGTGCTCAGACCCTGAATTTCAGCCCCAGGACTGGCAAAAAAAAAAAACAAAAAAACAAAAAACAAAACCAACAAAACAAAACCCAAAACCTAAAACCAAAAAAACTAAGAAACTGTGGGAAGACGAAAGCACAGTCTGTATAACAATATATTACCGACTTGCAAAAGAAATGGTTATCACTATAGAGATATCAAAAATGATAGAAAAAAACCTATTTATAATTAGCGTTTTGAAAATGAGCAGACAATACACCTTCGTCCAGGCTAGAGAAAGATCTGGCCCCTGCATACACACATAATCCTCTTTCCTCCAACAACCTCTACTGCATCCAAGCAACGCCAGCGTATGGTGAAGCTATCAAGACATTCATTCATTCATTCATAAATTCACACAGACTTATGTCGGGGCCTCTGAGGACCCCTTCTCACTTCTCCGGAGGAGATGCTCAAATGTTGGGGCCTCTAGGACCCCTTTCCCCCCTATCTCCTGGGGGAATGCCTGAACCTCGATTCTATGGAAGAAGCTCCTCCCTATCCCTCATACCGGCAGAAGGAGTAAAATGTGTCCTTACCGGACTGCTCTAAGCTGAAGTGGGATGCCGAAATCCCTTCCTCAGCCCCCCATAATGTGTCAGGAGCTGCAGGACAAAGATATCGGGGAGACAGTTGGATGGTTGAATGGGTCTCTGCAGCCCAGAGGGCGGGGAGAAGGATTTATTACGATGACAAAGGCGGAAGGGGAAGGACTTGGGGTGACTGACTGATTGGCTGTCTGGGATGCCCATCAGGTGATGTCATGAAACTTCCTCTGTGGGCGGGGATCACAATCCCCCAAGGGCTGACACATGCTGGGGCTGGGGCTTCTCTTCCTGTTAAAGGCTAAAGCCAGCTGTGGCCTCTTAAAGGCACAGCTGTCCCCAACAGACTTAGAGGTCCTAGCTGTTTCCTAACCAGATTAAGTGGAATGTGAAGATTAATGATCAAAGAAGCAGATTTTGGTTTCCTTTGCACCTAATCACGTACAACAGAATCCCCTAATGTACAAATAGAATCATTTTTTGACCTTAATGTGTCCCTTCTGAGAAAGATAAGAAATGTATGAGGCGTGCAGAGGGAGCAAGCATAAGCACTGGTGTGCTTTGGCCTTGGACCCTCTACTCAGCAGGTGACTCATTTCCAGCTGTGTCCCAGAGGCAGACAGTGTTCAGATCTGGACTTGGGGCAGCAGCTGTATTTGGAGGCCTCTGTCTGCATCCACAGATGGCCTAATTTGATGTTTTTATTGGAATATGGCAGACATTTCCAGATGTACACATTCTTTAGAGGGTATGTCAATGGGGGTGAGCTCTAGGGGACTCCTCTCTGCCAGAAAGGGAACCATTTTGTCCTACAAACCCTCACTGCCACCACCAGGATTCTCCCTCCCAAACAACAGATCCCACCAACCTGACCAGAACTCAACCTCTGAAACCAAGAGGAAACATCAACCTTTCCTCCTCCAAAGTTGATCTCTCGGGTATCTTTCACAATAACAAAGCAAATCACAGAAGCATTATTCAGAGAAAATAAGCTAGGAGACCCTTCATCACCAATTTTATAACATGGTGTAGCTCAATCTGGGTACCTGAGAAATTATTTTCCAATATACTCCATTTATCCTATTTTAAATGCTATAACTAAAGGATAAAAGCTTATATTTTTAACCTGTAAGAGGCCATTTAAGTTATATTTTTGTTATTAAACCTAATTATCTTTTAAAATTAATAAAAAAAGTAACAGCATTATACAAAACAACTTAGTCATTAAAACATTTACAGGTTAAAAAGCCAGGAATCCAGGCATTCATCATACAGCTATTCATATAAATAATATTTTACTTCTGATTAGCAAAACAGCCAGAACACATGAATATCTATGAAAATAAGTGAGTACTTCAATAAAGTACAATTTACAATAAAATCTACTCCGATTTATATTTATTCAGCAGATATTTTATCTGAGTGGAATTATCATAAAATGTAAACAACTGCCATAAATGATTATAATTATGATTAGTTTTTGTCAGTAAATGGAAGTACCATGGAAAGAGGTAGCATTTATAATCAGATTAGTATAACCTAGAAATATTTATGTCTCATCTTTGGCTTTTCAGTGAGTAAAATTGTCTCTCCACAAGAAGAAAATTGCATGTGAATAGTCACTTGGTTCCATTAGAAATTTATGTTTTTCCCAAAGCATCACAGTTGCATTCCCTAATCAGCCTGGAGAATTTATCATCTGGGAGTGTAATGACATTGGCTTACTATTTTTCCAATGATTCAGTACATTTTTTTTTTTCCCTAGAATAGAACAGATTCGACTGACCACTCATTCAAGTACATGCTCAGTTAAAAAAAAAAAATTTGATTACAAGATCTTTTCAGAAAATTAATGAGCATCTATTAAATATAACAGACTTTTGGTAAAAGGTATAAAGAAATTGAGATTCTGTCAGACATCCAATTGGAAGCCTTGTGGTTTTCACACTCGTTTACAGGAAGGAGCGCAGAAGTTGAGACGAGAGGAAAGTTAGTTCTATTTGGGATGTGGGTTTGTTCAGATGGCCCTGGAGTCTCTGTCACATCAGGCGCATTTCTAGATTGAGTAATTAAGATAGGACTATTTCTGGGGATGCTATTCAGCCTAACACAATTCCTAAAGCAACCACTGAAGTATTATACCTGCCTAATAACCTTCAGTTTTATACTACTGAATAAATAGACTCCACCTATCATCAACAATAAATGTGTCGGCATTTCCCATTACTAAACAATGTGGTTTACGTTTTGAGTGAAGATCTTGGTTCCTTACCTGATGGATAGCACTGTTATTATATGGTGAGCGTTCCTCATAAGTTTGAATAGAGTAAATTCACATCAGGTCATAAAATTCTAAAGTATGTATATAAATACACATACGTATGCACACTGGGACAGGATTCATCATAAAGGACTCTACACACTCACATGCTGAGACCAAAGGAGGATATGTTGACAGAGGCTCAATAGCTATGTGCATGCGATCATATAAAACAATATTTTATGAAATGAGCTTCAAGATAAGGGAACGAAACTTGTTTAGTTGCCATTGTGGATGTTTTTCTTTCTTTTCCTTTTGTCTTGTGTGTTTGTATTTGGGAGGGCAAAGTGGGGAGCCTCAGAAAAGATGGAACGAAGGTGAATAAATACAACAGTGGTACTCACTGGACAAGTGTGGAAGAAGCATGTATCTTATGGGTGGAGATGGGAAAGAAAACTCGGGGAGACTGGGGGAACGGGAGACATGGTTCAAAAAGAATTGTGCTCATTACTTGATTCATGTAACTGTAACCCCTCTGTATTTCAGCTCTAAAATAACAATAAATAAATTAAATAAATACATAATAAAATATTTTGCCTGTTACATATACACTGTATAAGAACAATTCTATGAACAATGATTTCTAGAGTAATTTAGGAAATACATAATCAGAATATCAAAAACTAATATATTCTGCTAAAATAACCATAACAAACTGCTAATAATATACCCTGAAAATTCATAAACTACATCATTAATAATATACTCTAGGCAAGTCATATAAAGTTACAAAACAAACATTATTAAACTTGAGAAAAAGAATAACTAGAAATTTCAACCCTAGTTACAAATTGCTATCATTTGTTATAAGCACTTTGACAGGCTAAATTTATCAATTGTGATTCCACGTATTATCATATGTTTGAATTAAAAAGAAGAAAATGCTGGCTAGTTAACGAATCTGTAATTATAAAATATATGCTGAAAGACATTGTCATAGGAGCTAAGAAAACACATTTATGGTTCCCAAATCTGTCATTGGTAACTCACAAAGTGAGACAAAATAGAATACTTAAGCTGAAGGCTGCTGGCTGAATCTACAGCTCTCTTTTTTGGTACCCTAACTTCTATCTATCTATCTATCTATCTATCTATCTATCTATCTATCTATCTATCTATCTATCTATATGTCTATCTGACTTTGGGCAAATTGATCAACCTTTTTCACTTTGTGTCCTTTAAAATGTAGAAGATAGTATCAAAGTGTGCTTCATAGCACTCTCACCTACGAGCCTGTACAGTATTTACAGTAGTGTGTGCCACCCTGTAAACCACCCAGCTCAGAGCACTTCGTTTCTTTAGACCTGAACTCTTGTCCGGGAGCCCCGTCCATCACGCAAAACAGAGCACTCGGCTTTCTCTCCAAACTCTCCTTTACAAAAATCTACAGTAGCCCCCGAGGCACAGATTTGACCTAGGTTTGATATAGGTCTATTTGATGGTGATTGAAAGCAACAGGAGAAAAATAATGTCGCCTTGACGTGGCCTTTACTCGGTGGACGGACGACAGGCAGCTCCATCACTACAACTTGTTTCCTCCAACAATCAGTTCAGAACAGACACTGTGTGCAGGTCGCACTCACCGCTCTGTGCTGTGCAGGGAAAGGACAGCACTGTCTTTGTGATGGACAGTGGTGAGCCAGGGGGTGGGGATTGCGCAGCTATTTGTCGGCAGATGCTGTCGGGATGGCAAGCCAAGGAGATGGCAAGCTTCACAACTCTTCCCCCAACAGCAGGATAAGCCCTGTGTTCAGAGCCACTCAGGCCATGGAAGACTGGTTAAAGGAAAAGAGAGCCTGTGTGGAGAGGGAAGTGTCCCCAGGAGGCCATGACCACTGAAGGTGAGAGACAGCAGAGATTGGCTGGTCCCAGCTGGCTGTGTTCAAGCCCAGAGGGATGAGGAGTTCTGTGGAATTGGGACATGATTGTACACTTGGATATAGAAGAAAAGGAAAGGGAAGGGGTGAGGATGACTACCATTCCATAATCGATTGGAATGTCAGATGTGAACTTTTCTATTTATTGACTGTAAAATGAAGATGAACTCTTCCTGATTTCTACTTATACCCATCCTCCTCCAGAAATCTTGATCTACAATATCCATTCCTTTTTAGAGAGTATTGTCTTAAGGTCTCAATTTTAACTGGCTTATTTTTCCTTTCACTGCTACTGGCAGGATTAGTGTTGTTATTTATTTTTATTGGACTGGAATCAGGGCTCATGCTCAAGCATTCTATCAGTAGTTCCATGATCTCTGGTATTTGGCCTTTAGATTCTTAGATAAGGCCTCACACTTTGATCTTAGACTGCAATATTCCTATATCTGCCTCAGGAGATAGTATGACAGGCATGCATTACTAAATCGGGCTCAACTTTTATTCACTGAAAAATAGTTCTAGCTGGGTCTTGGTGCTTCATGCCTATAACCCTACCTACTCAGGAGGCTGAGATCTGAGGATCATGGTTCAAAGCCAGCCTAGGCAGAAAAGTCCATCAGTGTCTTATCTCCACTTAACCACCAGAAAACTGGAAGTGGAGCTGTGGCTCAAGTGGTAGAGTGCTAGCCTTGGGTAAAACGGGTTCAGGGATAGTACCCAGGATGGCACAAAAAAATAGTTTTATGAGGTAATACTTTAAAATTCCAATGGATTCCAGCCCATTAATATACAACTTTACAGTTTTGAAGTAATTTTAACATACATTAAACCACTAAAAATATTCCTTTCCTATTAAGACATGATCCCGTTAAGTTTTACAAATAAAATTTAGTGTAAGAAAAGTATAATACACCAAAATGCCTTGAAATCATAATTCTCATTTCCAAATCATACCGTGAAATTGATCACAGGTGCTAGTTGAAACCTTGACAGGGAAGAAAGACAGGGGATGGAGATAAAAAAACAGAGCTCAGCTCTTTGCTAAAAGTATTTTCTCTAAATGAAAATTAAAGTGATACAGTATATAATTTCCTTGTTCTTATTATCTCTTTCTTCAAGTATTATTAGAAGTGAATTTTTATCACCCCTCAGGAAAAGTACAAGGTGACACCACAGTTCAGTATTCCTCTTCAGAACAGAAGTTAAATGACTTAAATAACACAGACGTGGAATAACTGATTATTAAAAATGCTAACATCAGTGCTGAGGGCATGGTTCAAGTGGCAGAGTGCTTGCCTAGCAAGCTTAAGGCTATGAGCTCAAATTCAAGTGTTACACATGAATATCCATACTCACATACACAAGTGATAGAAACAAAATCTTCTCCACTATATAATAATAATGGGCTAGAATTTGTGAATAGTGAACATATACTCAGAACTATGACTTCACTCACAAGATCAGAATGCAATTTGGGAAGTTAATACTGCAACAAGAAATGAGAATATAGAAAGTCCACACTACCCAACATTAGTACTTACTGGGAAAACTATGATAACTGAGCCAGTAAAAAATAAGCTATTTTTTTAGAATTCCAGTTAAGTATTCATAGTGTTCGTACATCTAATGATTTGTAATTTTTAGTTCTGTAATTATAATCTATGTGCCAACTCTATGAGTTAGATATCATGTATATATATATATATAACTGTTATTTAATTTTAAAACATGAGTGCAAAAGCTATGGTTAAGGCTAAAAATAATTATTTCACTTGTTCATAAGGGTGTATCAAGAGATGAGAAATTCAGTTCACTTGTTCACTTGAAAGGAAATGCTAATACGCAGAATAGCTTAAACTTTCTATAATATTATAAATGATTCAGGGAAGAAACTTTCATGTTCAGGTTCCAGTTTAATGCTGATAAATTCTTATGTTTTGCAATGTCTCCTCCTTGGAAAAGTACAATATACATTGTTCTCCATGGGAAATTTTTGGAACAGATATTTTAATTTCTCTTTCACAGTGAATTTAGTGTTAGACTTGCATTTTGTCTACCATACACAGCTCACTCTGGTGCCAAGGAAAGCCTAAACCTAGAGAATCTTCTACCATAATACAGTTACTTCTAATAAGAGAAACTCTCGTGAATTTGATTTTATCTCAGGAACTGGGCAATTTTTAGACTATTTTCCATGCAGGAGTAGAAGAGAGTTTTTGCAAGCAAGATAGCTAGAGAGCTCAGTGGGGAAAATTGCAAAAATACCATTAAAAGGAATAAATAAAGTTAAAAATGTTAGAATGAATTATTAAAATATTCCAATTACTGGTGACATTTCTTTTGAAAGGAAATAAATTTAATTAAGTAATTACAAGTTCATCTGAATAATTCCAGTCTCTTATCATCCATTATAAGATATTTGGGATATTAAATCAGTTGTTTCCTCCACAGTTACTATGTAGATGACTGACCAGTATTAAGATATTCGTAAAAAGAAGTTGAGAAAAGTCCTCCCCATGAAAATTTCCTAATTAAGAAAATTTCCCCTGCCTACTTAGTGCAACAATTTTTAAAATAAGTTCAAGGTAGAAATTTCTCTTTCTCTGTGTGATTCTCCTTCGTAGTTTGCACTTTCGTGCATGAGAAACCCTCAATTTCTGGGAGTTGGCTAAGATCACAGCACTGTCTACTAGCAAGAATAGAACAGACTTCAATGCACATGCTTCCTGCTTGTGATACATGAACAAGTGATGGATTTTCTCGCAACTGGAGAAAGTTCATTTATAGTGGAGCTGGTGGCAGCTGCACCAACAGGCACCGAGACATAAAAGGTCTGAAAGGTCCTGGAACTCAGCCTGACACATTTTAAGAGTTTAAAACCTGGGGCTGGGGATATAGCCTAGTGGCAAGAGTGCCTGCCTCGGATACATGAGGCCCTAGGTTCGATTCCCCAGCACCACATATGCAGAAAACGGCCAGAAGCGGCGCTGTGGCTCAAGTGGCAGAGTGCTAGCCTTGAGCGGGAAGAAGCCAGGGACATTGCTCAGGCCCTGAGTCCAAGGCCCAGGACTGGCCAAAAAAAAAAAAAGAGTTTAAAACCTGCACTGATCTTTGGCTTGACCAAAAACGTAGGAAGAGCAAAAGTAGGCAATGTGGTAGGACTGAGGGGGCCCAGAACTGGGGTGGGCCTTCACCCGCTTGAATCCCTGTCAGCACTTCCTACTCCTCCTTCGTTGAATTCCTCACTCAGGAAATGAATGTAGATGCACCTGCTTAAGAGTCCAGGCCCTCCACCCTCTCCACATAATCAAAACTGAGTCACAGGAGAAAGAACACAAAGTAGAAAGCAGGGTGAGGTTTTGCTACTACTCACATATTTCAACTTTCTCTGAGTTTAGGAAAGTGAATTAAACACATGGAGTCTCCACCTGCAGAAGAAAACCAGAGCGCTATGTGCGTGCTGTAATTTCTATGGAAGATGAACTTGAAGCATGCCAGAGTCTTTGGAAATAAAAAATAAGGTAAAATAGAAATGTTGGTACAGGGGCTTGAGCTCTGGGACTGGAAACCGTTCGGAGCTCTCTTTGCTCAAGGCTACAGTTCTATCACCTCAGCCCCAGAGCCACTGCCAGCTTTGTCTGTGATTAGTTGCAGATAAGAGTCTCACCCATGTTCCTGTCCAGGCTGGCTTTGAACCAGGATGCTCTGATCTCAGGCTCCTGAGTGGTTAGGATTATAGGTGTGAACGACTGGTGTCCTGCTTGAGGTTCCCCACTTTTGTGGCTTCTGCAGTGCGCCTATGAGGTCAGAACACTTTACACCATGCGAAGAGTCCACAGTATAAGATAAGGAGTCACAGAGTAGAATTGAGGGTAAATATCTTCCCACGAGGTTGGGGTGTAAACTCCAGGATGCAGAGAGGTCAAGCCTGAGAGCTGCCATCCTCAAAAGAAGATCGAGAAATAATTTTAACAACTGTAATAAAATTTCTCCTCCACTTCCTCCTCCTCCACTTCCTCCTCCTCCTCCTCCTCCTCCTCCTCCTCCTCCTCCTCCTCCTCCTCCTCCTCCTCATTTTTCCTTCTCCTCCTTCTCCTCCTCTTCCTCCTTCTTTTTGATAGTACTGAGATTTGAAATCGAGTTATCCTACATGCTAGGCCCATGCTCTACAACTCAAGTCATGCTTCCCACCCCTTTTTGCTTCATCTATTTTCTTGTACTCTTGCATTTTTTTTCTTGGGGCTGAAGTCAGACCGTGGTCTTCTTACATAAAGTATTCTCAAAAGCTAAGACTCACAGACACATGCCCACATGTTGGGCTAATTTAAAATGGGATTTTGCCAAGGATGTCCTCACACCACAGTCCTGCTCAAGTAGGTGGGATTGGGAGAGCAAAACATTGCTTCCAGCCGCAAGTTCATTCTTGGAATGTAGAACACACACATGTGCTGAAGCTGAAATTCTGAGAAATTCATAAAATGAGCAAGCACAAGTGAATAATTCAAGTCCCACGTGATGATATACAAGTTTATAATAACTGGAGAAGTTCCTGAACTTTAATAGTCTCTATAAACGAAGGCCTTTGCCCTTCTTCAAGATCTTTGTATTTGTGACAGACCTATCAGGAAGAACACAAAGCTTACACACTGTGTAATTGGATCAAGGAAACCAGCTTTGCTTTTTTGATTATTTTATACGACTTTCTGGAATAAAAGTGAAGGGAAAGGAAGTCCTTAATAAGAAGAACCATCCTCCAAATACCAGCCATCTGCGGCTATGACTGAGAAGAACCTTTGTCTTTCCCCTCACTGCCAGGGTGGAGAGATGTGGCAGGTGGAACTATCATGACCTTCGACCTTTGGGGTTATTGCAATGACTATGTGAGGTTCGTTTAACAGATATTTTACAGTTGTTCTTTGTTAACCAGTGGTTGATCTTCTTTGTTAACCAGTGGTTGATCTTAAGTATGCCTATTATTTGGTTGGCTTTGGTGAAATAATATCGGCATTTTTCTCTGGCTAGAAGAAAAAGTAGACTTTGTACATGTGAGAAAAATTGGTTGTTGGCAATGATGCGATTTTGAACTCTGGACCTTCTGTTTGCTAGTCAAAAGCTCCACTGCTACTTTTGAATTTTAGTTATATTTTAATATGTATTCCCAAACAAGCCTGTACCATGATCCTGTTTACACTTCTGTATTTCCACTTCTTCTTCATAGTGGGATGAGAGACAGACATCCCCATGTCAGCTTTTTACTGGTTGAGATAAGGTCTCACCATGAATGAGGGCTCCACCCAGTTTCTGCCTCCTAATTGGCTAGGATTACAGGTGTCAGTCATTTTACACAACACCTTGTTGTTCATGTTTGGGGGAGAGAGTGTGGGGAAGGAGGGAGGGAGAGAGAGAGATAGAGAGCAAGAGAGAGAGAGAGAGAGAGAGACATGGAAAAGACCTCAGAGTAGCTGCCATGAGCTGAGAATCACCCTTAACAAATAACTAACAAGAGACTATATCCCAAAATTGTTCACAGTTTTTCTGTTAATATATGACATGTCAGAGAGAGATTATATATGTTTAGGAGGATAACTTTTCACAATGTATGCATTTGCTTATGAATAGCAAAATTCTCATGAAGTGATATATCTAAGCGCTTTTGCCTAGCATGAAAAATTATGAGTAGTACAAAGGCTTAAATTTGGTTCTGTTTTTTGTCTGCGTGTTTCGACTTCTGTAAGGAAGTTTCAGATTAAGCAGCAAATAAGGGAAATATAATTGAAAGAAATTAGACTGATGAATTCAAAAGTCTAATACGAACATGTGCTATTAATGGAAATATGAAACAGCTAATTGAATTTTGATGACTGACCCAAGTTTGATGAGCCATAAACCTCAAATTGTTAGATTAATATGACTAAAATGATATAAATTAAGAGTGCATAGAGTATGTTGTGATAATCCCCTAATTATTGCATCCCTAAAGACGAAGGCATTTGCTATGAAGTTGGAAATTATTACCCTAAAATCTGGTTTGGGGCAAAAAACTAAAAGGCATAGTAAAATTCTACTCATGAGATTACTAATGAAATCCTTCAATGAGCTTCTTTAATAAAACAATGATTTTTAGAATGTACTATTTACTAGTTATTACAGTTGTTTATTGATTTAAATCTTGATTTAAAAATACAGATTTCATTGTTTTTACCATTTAATCTATTTATGTAATTATTTAGTAATATTGCTAGTCAATAAAATATTGCGTTATACACAGGAAAGATTTTCAATTATCAAGATCAATCCATTCCTGTTTAGTCTATTAGTCTCAAAATAATAATACTCTTTGTAATAATGGTCAATGAAGAACCTAAAGTAACAAAAATCTCAGGTTAAAGAAAATAATATCTGTGATAAGAAAGAAGTGAGAAGTTACTCTTATTTTAGGGTCCAATTCTCTTGAAATATTTAGTGTCCACAATAAAAGGCATACAAATGTAGGAGATTGTCTAAGGGTTCATATTTTCTGTTTTAAATAGGAATTTTTCTGCAGATGATATAAATCAAACCTAAACCCTGGCAAGAAAAAAATAAATTATTTAGGAACAATCAAACTTAGAACTCAGCTGGGTTAAATAGATCTCTTGGGATTTGCTATGCCTAGCAAACTCTAATATTCACATGCATTAACAAGAAAAACCTTTCTCACATGAAAAAATTGGAAAGGGCTCAAAGGCAAAACTCTCATCCACCACAGACAATGATCTCTTTAAAAAAAATGGCCCCTCTCTCACTTCTTCCCTGTTAGGCCGTGCACAGATTTATAGCTAACGGACGTTCCTGTAGGCTGAAGAAAGAAACGGTGATGAATGGCCCAGGGCCCCTCAGCTCACCAGTTCAGATTTTCTTCAAGCTGTTTCCTATACAGTTTGGAAAAGTCATAAGGAAAGACGGAGACAAGCATGGACAGGGAGCAAACAGGATCTAAATTATTTTGGAAAGCCCTAACACCAACGATGACAGATTCTTGCCAGTTGTCTTTGAAAACAAACCTTGATGATAATGAGTTGGGACTTGTGGTTAATGAAGTTAATATGAACGCCTGGAGAATAACTGAGGAGTCAAGAGGTCATACATTTTACCTTCAATTCCTAATCTGAAAATGGAAAAGGAAATCTATCTGTAAAGTACATGATTCATAGGAATTTAGGAAATGCTACTTTTGACCAATTTTCTACACCTTGAAAACCCCAAGTTAGATTTGCTTATTATAATCCTCTCAGAAAAACAGGAAACATTAGGAGTTATGATTGCCTCTAATTTCTGATATAAACTACAGCTTTGGCATTACACAGTAATTTAGTTAATTTTCTTATTTCGCTTTTCTTTCTCTCATTAATAGAATTATTATTGTATATAATCACTGATTCTATTTTTCTATAAATTATTCAATTTGTGATTACTAATTAACTCTATAGAATATGTGATAATCAGAGGCCTTAATGTTTAAAATCAAGTACAGCTTGTCTTTTCATTGTTTTGATTCTAGAGTCGTTAGTGATCTATTAAAATGTTTAGCATGTATTGTAAGGCATGTTTTCATGAAAATCTGTGTAGAAGGATCTGGGTACATTCTACAGTTTAATTTGAACAAAGTTGGATTAATTTAGGAAGTTCATGATTTGTCACAAAGTAAGTCATAAATAACTACCTTCAGCTTCACAAGAAGTGAATCTGAGAATATTGACATCTCAATCTAAAAGTATGAGTCCTGGAATTGTGATGTAGACTTTAAAAATTTTGGCCATTGGTCTAAGAGTTTAATACTTCTTTCTACTTGTCCTGTAGTCACCATCTGATCAGACTCTCTAGAGCATAAATATTACACTACTCTCCACCCCCCCAAATAAGATGCTTTAGAGGTTCAAAGGACGAAGTGTTCTGCACATGGTTGTAAAAGTTATACTAGGCTTCACCAAGGATGGAGCATAAACATGTCTTGAGGCCTTAAGAAAGAAATAGTGATTCTTCTGGGGGATGCTCATATGTTCTATTATTATGTGTATCACGAAGTAGCTCATTGTGTTAGCCAAAGAATATAGAGCCCTATAAAGGAGAGAACAGTTCATACCCATGTGAATTTCATAATCTGTAGTAAAGAAAGGTATTTCTGAGAGAGGGAACAGCATAATTAAAGCCTCAAGTCATAAAAGAATTTATGTTCCTCAGAGAGGAGAAAATAATGTGAGTATCCGAGAGAAGCTGAAGAAAGAAGCAGAAAGTATCTCAATGTTATTGTCCCACTAAGATACAGAAATTATCATTAAACATCCTAAATTGCAATGGGATTCATTAGTACTGGAGGATTAGATACATTGTACACTGTCCTACCTAAACACCAAACGCATCCAACTTAAATACAGAATATTCTGCTTTAAAATATAGAAGAAGACATCTGATAAAGAATACCTTTGAGTTCCTAAATTACTTCCCTGGTCATTGATGAAATCCCTCAGTGATACATAGGACTTTACCAATGGAATTGGTTGTCTCTTAAGTTTATTGTTTCGATAATTTTTATTGAAGATAATTCATATTATTTATTGGATATTTCCAACATATGGAAATTTACATTAACATGAATACCTACAACAACATTTCCAACATTGTATTGCCAGTGCTATTTTAGAGACAAAAGAAAAATTGTGCCTCAAAATGAATAGCTTTATCCATCCATCCACCAATCCATTCATTCATCTGTCTATCCAGCCAGCCAGTCAGCCTTCTGTCCATGGATCCATCTGTCCATTTACCTACCCACCCACCCATCCATCCATCACAGAAGTTGTAATGCATTTTTAGAAGTAATATTATTTCTCATTGTTTTTCACGAATACTTTTTTTTTTGGCTCAAGGCTAGCACTCTGCCACTTGAGCCACAGTGCCACTTCTGGCCTTTTTTTATATATGTGGTGCTGAGGAATCAAACTCAGGGCTTCATGTATACTAGGAAAGCACTCTTGCCACTAGGCCATATTCCCAGCCCCATCCACGAATACTCTTGATTTAGAATTGAATTTAATCAAGAGTTAACTCACAAGCCAAAGGTTTTCATCTCAAGGTGCTAATTTTCTATAGCAAATAAAAGGACAAAATTGCCTATTGTGAAAAAAAACCAACAGTCTTTGGCTATAGTTCATTGCAATATATACAATACCACATGAGGAATAATGACTGCTTCCTGATACTGAAGGGCTTGATAATCTTGTTTAGGCTCAAACTATGGAACCTTTAGAAAGCACTGTTCTTAAGTTATTATTAGTTAGGATTTCACCTTATGGTTTGTTTTGTTTTTGAGACCAAGCTTTGCTCTGTAGCTTAAGCTGGTCTTGAACTCAAAATCATTCCTCTGTCTTCCAGGTTCTGGGATTTAAGACATGCACCACTATGCCAAGTTTTGCTTTTAATGGAAATTTTATAGCAATCGAAAACTTTAATATGTACAAGACACAATACTAAGATTTAAAAATTTGCTCTCTACCCTCATATTTAAGAATAGATAGATGCATAGATTAAGTCTTTCTGATGGGTAGAAAGTATATCTTTAGGAGCTGGGAATATGGCCTAGTGGTAGAGTGATTGTCTCATATACAGGAAACCCTGGGTTCGATTCAGCACCACATATATAGAAAAAGCCAGAAATGGTGCTGTGGCTCAAGTGGCAGAGTGCTAGCCTTGGGCAAAAATGAAGCCAGGGACAGTGCTCAGGCCTGGAGTTCAAGCCCCAGGACTGGCAAAAAAAAGAAAGAAAGAAAGAAAGAAAGAAAGTATATCTTAGAACACTGGCATTCTGGACATTACAATTCCTCTTTTCAGAGAAATTAGGGGATATGGTAGCCTTTTTTTCTCATTGCATTATATTTAAAACTATTGTATCATATTTTAGTCTCAAAATATAAATTTCATGTTTCATAAATTTTCCTTGTTCTCACTTTTAATTATTCAAGCTATACCAAGACAGTCACTGAAGTAGTTTTGCCAGAGAATGTAATTTTTTTTAAGAAGAGAATATTCTATTTCCCAAATCAAACATTTTAAGAGAAAAATGCATTTTGTGATAAAGGAAATATAATAAAATATTCACTTGATTTTTGTCTTCCTGATTTCTAATTAAGTTTTAAAATTCAAACTGTGTTTGAGTTTCTCAGCGCTTAGGAATAAGACCCTGACATAGAGGCCTAAAGGGAAACTAAGATCTTATATTTATATATTCATCTATTTGCCATATTTAACTCTCCACTGCATTAGTAGAGCTTGTTCTGGAAGCCAGCTTGAGAATTCATGAGAGAATGACAGTTGGAGAAAAATGAGAAGGGCATAACATTGATCATTTTTCTCACTGTTTAAGCCACCGAGCCTATGCAACATCTTAATTACAAGTTAAATTTTACTTCTTTTAGTTTCTTTCTTATGCATTTTAATCCAAAAACTATTAATGATGGATATTCTTACAAAGTTTCTGTATTGTGGGAAATTAAATTTTTGTTGTTCAACTGATTCTTACAAAATCCATAGAAATTCATATGATGTACAATAGACTGTGATTGGACAATTTAGGGAGAAATATCCTTCTTATTAGTAGTGTTTATTAGAAATCTGGATGAAGTTCAGTGAAACACCTGACTACATCCCCAGATATCTAAAAAACCAACTGCAAAATCAGCGTAATTTTTTTCAACAGGACTTTCCCCTCGTAAGAAATGTCTCCTAAGGAAAACTGATACTTCAAGCAACTGTTGGTTCTGCAGAGCCAGCTCTCTATTTCTCATTGATAAGATCTAAAAACCAGTTACTCCTGGGAAGTGTATTTAAATCATTGAAAGCATGCTGCTGTTCTCCTGAACAAACTGCACTAACTTGGAATGATAACTGCTTTCAGAGGATAATTTAAGGGACTGTGTTTAGTTGATTGTGTTGGAAACTATTTGTGTCCATTTCCGTAAGTTTACATCTGGATGGCTGATATCTCTGGTTTTTAAAAACATCCTGCTTAATGTTGCACTTTGTATTATCTGCCATGTAAGAAATCAGTTATCTGTGGCATATCAATGAAGAGTGTAAGCTCTGGAGAACTGTCATGGTGAGTCCTCCACAGAGTTAAGAATTTAGGTTTGAGTGCAGAATACTAAGTCTATTTAAACCACCCATTTCCAGGGTCTGCTGTAAACTGGCATTTTAGGAGGTCTGGGACGGTTTCATTTCTGCACAGAGAAAAACTACACAAAATATTTGAGGAGATTAGCCCGCATTGAGGAAAAGTCACGCGACTTTATTTGGGAATTTTGCAGAGTAGGCTTGCTATTTACCGGAGTATCCCGGGGAGACCAGGGCGGCGGTGTAGGGAGGGAGGCCGGCCAGCGTGCCCGCTGCCCGCCTTGCCCGTTGCCCAAGCCCTACCTCCACTAACTCCTTCAATCCTAAGTACTTCTCGCATGCCCCATCGCCACAGATCACTCTCTAGGAAGTCGGGGAGTAAGTTCCCAACGGATGAAACAGGGAGGTAGAATGCACGGAAGCTACAGCCACTTCCCTCTACTGAGTGTCCAATTCATTTGGGGTAGCAGTAATGGTCCCCAGTGCACCACCAGAGAAATAAAACAGCTGCAAAACGGGGAGCTCAGGGCTCATCCCGGGCCCTCAAAGGAAAGCAGTCACTCTCCTGACTGCGGGGTAGCGCACTGGAATGACCAGGAGGAGGATGCTGTTATCTCTGATATCCCAAACGTCCAATTGGGTGCTAGGCATCCTCTTGTTACATTTATTTGGCTTAGTGCTTGCGTTTTTTTTTTTTTGTTTTGTTTTGTTTTTAACAGAGTAGCAGGTACTGGCCCAAGTGGACTTAGCTAAGAAGATCACTTCTGGGGCCAGTTCCTGGATTTTGCCCAGGTTTGGTTTTCCATCGTTTTGTCCTACACTTCCAAATGTAATGCCCAAAGTTTATCATGAAGTAATCCACACCCAGGGCATCATCTATAGAAGGAGTACAGGGCATTCCTTTGGTAAGGAGCACAGGGGTAAAACCGCATCCCACCCATCCCACGACAGACACATCCAAATAGCCCTGTGAGGGCATTGGGGATGCTTATTGCTTGCCTTGCCAAGTAAACACAACTGCTCTTCACCGTTGCTCCTCAAAGGAAGCCAGAAAGCATGAGCCTGATTGATGACTGTGTGTTCATGTGCAGGGGCCTTCGAGGATGGCATTCTGTACCTGGGATGGTGTGCATTTCCCATAGCTTTTAGCCCTCAGCAGTCTTTCATCACTTGGCAGTTCCACTGGCTTTCTTCACTGGTCAAACCAGAGGAGACGTGGTTTCTTCTAAAAATGAATAGCAGAAGTAGAGATAGTTTCCTGCACAATTCATGTTTGTACTGCTTGTGAAGGTCTTTAACAGGACATGTAGTATCCATCTCTTCCCCAGAGATAGGGCCTGGGGTTTACTGTAATGCATGATGGGGTTCACAGATCTACACACTCATACTACAGGCGTGTTTATTTTAAGGTTATGTATTTCATTTGAAGGTCAATCCCAGTAACACATCTAGCTGAATACGGAATGAGCCAAGTGGCCCCATCTACATGCTAGTAAGTGTATCCCTACTTAGCATCCCCTTAGCTCTTCCAAATGTCCCCAGATCGCTGGACATCCATGGCTTTCTGAAGAGTCAAGCACAGTGAAGATCTGAGCCTCTGTGTCTACTAGTGATGTGCAACTTTAAAGTTCCACCTCCTATCACAATATCCACTCTAACCAGTTCACAAGGGCTCTGTTACCCAGCAGGTGGCAAAGATCTGTCTCTATCTGTGTGCCTGCTCCAGTTTACAGAGGTCTGGGTATGATGGCCTTGATGTGCTTTTCTGGAAGAGGACTTTTTGTGGGAAGTTAAGGGAAACACCAGTGCCTCCTCTCCGTGTGAAAGTATTTGTACCCCTATCACTACGAGTCCACCCCTTCCTGGTAGGGTGGTGAGAGGCTCTTCTCCCATTCTCTAGGAACATGTAAAAAGGTTAGGTCAAGAATTCTGCATGAAATAACAGGCTGCAGTGCTAGATACTAGTCAAATAAAGAAAGGTTTTCACTTGTTGACTTGGCCATCCACAATCATGATGTGGAATATTTTGGGGGTATCGACTGAAACAGAAGAAGTAATGGTAGCTTGAGTATCAGTCTGCCCAGGCTGCACCATTCCTTCCATTAACCCAAGGTTCTTCACTATTCCTGTGAGCCCTACCATCATCCACTAACCCAGAAACTCAATTCAACAGCTTCTCCTTTGAGTTTTGCCTTTCCATATCAGTTGTGAGCTTATGAGTATAGTGCATCTTGATCGATATCAATCTTTCATCATCACACCAACCCTTAAGGTCATTGATACACTTTTCATGGAGAACCACATTTCATGGCTTTGCCTCCAGTGTCCCATCGTCCATGTTCTGGGTAAAGTTGAGCCACATTGAGCATGTGGTTTCCTTAAGTGAATTAGAGAACTTCTGAGTATCTTTGGCCCATAACTCTCAAGTACCTCCTAGGCCTCTCTGACTATCCACCTTCTGAGCTCTCTGTGTCCAGCAACTAAGGGCTAAATCATGAACTTCATTGACCTGTTGCTACATTCTTTCTGATCCTTGCAGCTACCTCACTCACATCTGGAATGGGAGAGTCTACCTCCTAGCTATCAGCCTTCCTGTCCACAGAGCACTCAGCCTCTTGGCCAAGTCTCCAATTGCCTGGCCTCTTCCACTTCCAGGGTTTGGCCCTGCCAAACCATAGCCATTCACTGCATTGACTGATGATGCAACATTGCTTTCCTAATGCTGACCTTTGTGCCACTAAAGATGAAATAGAGGAGTCTAATACATACTGATAAACTCTTCTCTTTTAAAAATGTATTTATTGTTATTGTAAAGGTGCTATATAGAGGGTTAAGGTTACCTAAGTCAGAGGTAAAGAATACATTTCTTTTTTGAACAAGGTCACTCATTCCCTCTCTCCCAGTTTTCCCCTCCTTTTCCCACCCACAAGTTGTACAGTTCATTTTCAACACAGTGTCTCATGAGCACCACTGCTACATTTTGTTCATCCTCTGTTTCTCCATTTCTGTACCTCCTGATAAACAATTCTTTATCACAGCTTCTTTCTTAATTTTTTTGTACTTAGCAGTTTTTCAACAGGAGTAAAGAATAGGAGAAGGGAGATGGTCCTTAGGTAAATCCTTTTGATGCCATTTCTACCCGGAATTGAAAATTATTTGTCAAACTCTGAGTGAACTTTACACAAAAATTTTACAATTATTGGATTTTGTGAACTGACATTTCAGAAGCAAGCTCTCAGTGGTGGTTGCTAAGGCTTTAATAAGAGAAAAGTGACTCAGTTGGAAGTTGTTCAAGTTCAAATAAAAGATGTGCTGAATTTTCAGATAAGGTACTTTATTTTGAAATTGTTGCAGGAGATTTGATCTGAAAATAACTTTAAAATACTTGTTAGCATTACCTATTGACCTGTGTTAGAGATTTAGATTTTATATTTAGTATTGTGTGTTCTGAGATTGCATTTTGTGCAAGCTATAACAAACTATAAAGCTTGAAAGATTAGTGCCATATGTGAAAATGTATAACAAGAAATTAATGACATTATAGGTTGAACATCCAATCATAATTCTGAAAGTGCTTCAAATATTAAATTTTCTGATGGCAAAAAAAAACACAAGTGGAAAATTCCACAGCTGACACATATGCTGGGCTAAAGCCCAAATTCACACATCTTAAAGATACTGCCTGAATTACATTCAGGCTATGTGTATAAGATGTATTTGAAACATAGATGAACTCCATGTTTGGTTTTGGGTTTGATCTCTGATCAACAGAGACCATTGTTTATAGGCAAATATTCTTAGAAATGATTATGAAGTTTTTCGAATCTACTTAGTATCTAGACCGAAGCAGGTAGCATGAAGGATACTCAACCTGAGCTAATTTTCTATTTTTATGCTGAAAGTTAACCTAATTTTTTCTTCTTGTTCAAATTAAACTTTGCTATTCATCCATAGAATTTTTTTAAAGTTTATTGTACTCGTTGGGTTTTTGCTTAAGGCATCATCTACTGCTGTCTTAAGAGAAAGCCATGGTCACATTGTACAGCAGCTGCTTTTACTTCAGCAGTGGAGAACAGGCCTCACAATTTAATTACTGCTTGTGCCACTGTTTGTTTCTTAAATATGCGGTTGAGTGAAATGAACCACGTCAGATTCACTCACTGATTTCATGTATACATCAAAAAAGTTATTCTATGTTACACTCAGTTTTAAATGACTGGCTGTATGTATTTACTGAAAATAAGGAAAAACATAAATAGAGATATTTAAGGCTTTCAGAGGTGCTGAACAAATCACAGTCCTTTGAAACATTGTTCCTTTAGAACAAGTTGCTGAAAGAAACATAGTTATTTAGAAACTCATCATTAGCCTCAGAGTGTACACCATGAATGATAATTTCTATGGGTTATATTATGTTCTTGCATTTAAGGCACCATATTTAGAACAAAAATTAGACACTGTGTTTTCACAAGAATTTTATATTTTTGTTATGTTTCCTGTAATATTCTCCAACATTACAAGTGTTCTACATGGAAAAATAGTATACTGTGTGTTTTCCATGATAACTTTTGTGATAACATAGTCTTGTGCTTGTCATCTCTGTCCTCTAACAGTATCATCTCTTTACATACAGTTACTATAATACTTGTGATGTTTTGGAATAGAAAAATCATACTTTTAAATTCTGGAAAGAAATAGAACCTAATAAACATTCCTGCTTTGCCTACCAGATTCCAGATTTTTGCGTTCCATTTGTTCAAAATATAAATGCGTTTTTTTCATATTAGTATCATACAACTATTGAGCCAAACTTTTGTTTGTGTCTGTCAGTATTTCTTATGTCTTGTGAAGATCTTGTGTTTTTGATTTTAGATAAACCAGGGCTCGTGGAGCAACAAACCATGTGAACGTGGTTAATGGAGACACTAATTTATGTCTGGTTTCATTATACATCTATTCTCACTTGATTTACAGCTCCTCTGGTAACTTCTGCCTCAGGGGGGCAAATACAACACAGGGCAAGAAAAAAAATCACAGATCATATTTTTGAATTTCAGTTTTTCCTTTTTATAGGATGGTAGTGAACAGCTCTTGAGACCTACCATTTTATGTGAAACCTGACTCTTGGAATTTGAAAATATTTGCAGAGACTCAGGCTGCAAAACACCTGCTGTGCCAAGGGATCTTCATCCAGCCACACAATCCAGCTGCACCCTCGGTGACAGGTGGAAAGTTTGCCACCATGCAGAAGGGACAGCTTCATAATCCCCACTGTGCGTGCCAAAAGGATCGAGCTGTGCTTTGTCCTCTACTGGGGTTCCAATCTGTTTTAGAGGAAGATAACACCCTTGAGTGTTGTTCATGCTTTCAACCGTGGCAGTGCCAATATTGAATTAGTGGGGGTAGATTCTTCCCAATGACCTGGGTGAAGTCCCCCATGGCTCTAGGAAATCTCTGTCGTAGCATGGAAAGGAATCTAAACTGAAAGGGAGCTTACCTAGTCTAACTGTCCCAGGCTCAGTGAGTTTCTAGCACCTTCTGACTGGTTTCCTTCCCTGGTGGGAGGGAGAACAAGTTGGTATTGTGCAAGGGTGGAATCCTTTGATGGACTACTGCTCCATTTAATGAGGTAAGTTTGGATTCACAATCGCAGAATCATGGCTTCCGTATTTTCCCTCTTTAAATTATTTCCCATGTGACAATGCCTCCCTTACCTGTAATTTAAAATAATCTATGAGTATAACCTTGAAAAGGAGTGTATGAATTTAAGTCACTGGCTTCATCTTCAAATTTGAAGAATTTAGAAACTTTTCACCAAAAATAGTGCCAGAGATGCAAACAGACACATTTTTATGCTGTATGGTATGCTGCTCAGGAGGAAGAGGAATTTTCTTAATAAAACGTTCTATTTATAGATTTTTGTTATAATATTGCTTAAAATGAATATTATCTGTGTTTACTAGGGAACCTATTAGTGACAAATAGGCTATTTTGGTGTTTTTCTTTAAATCACACTCATAAATCTACCTACTAAAAATTTTATGAAATATAAATGGAAACATTCTCAAATGAAACTAATTTTGATAGTCTCTTTACCAATCGACAAGACACATAAACTTTTATCTGCATTTCTGTGTATTATTTTGAACCAAATGTTAATGTTCACATGAGCAATATCTGAGTTAAGATTTGTTTCAAACTGAATCCGATTTGGGGGGGAACAAAGTGCTTGCAGCTGTAGATTGTATTATCAACAAGGTAAGAGGAGATAATTTGCTAAATGAGATGCACTGTTTGTTTGCATAGATCATATTCCAGTAATTCTCCCCGACTCCCACCTGTGAGAACTGGCCAGAAAGGGTCTTTTACGTGTGTGCGAACATGAAGCCAATCAGCAGGTTTTGCTAGGTGCAATGGGAGGGGCGCCAGTACACTCAGCGCAGCCAAGATCCTACAAGGCGCACTGCAAAGCGCAATGCAAGGTGCACTGAAATGCTCATTGCAAGGCGCCCTGCAATGCACACTGCAAAGCGCACTGCCACGCAACCTGCAAGTCACACTGCAAGGCGCACTGCAACACGCGCTTCCGGCCTCCCTCATATCAGGGCAAGGGTACGTGCACCACGGTCCAGACTCGCAAAGAAAGGCGGGCACCGCGTGCAGCTTCCATGGAAGCCGCCCAGCCCACACCCATTGGGCCGAAGTTGTGCGCGAACGTGCGATTGCCTCTCAACGGTAACCCCGACCTCAGAGAACATCCTGCTCTTTATTTTTATCGTTTTGTCACATTAAAAAAAAAAGTACATATCTGTGGGATAGCATGTGATGTTTGGATAGATGTGTACATAATACCTCGTTAAAATCGGGATAGGTCCCTATCTTCAAAGAGCATTTCAATTTTTCTTTCTTTTTTTTTCTTCTGGCTTTTCCAAGTAGAGTGTATATTATTTCTACTTAGAGTTAACTTACCGTGAAATAGCACACCAAAGTTCTATATTCACATCTAACCTTATCTTTGTATCTTGCAGCCAGTATATGTTCTAAGAGCACATCACTGTGGACCACTGCAAATGAGTGGGTAGTTTTCCATCTGACTTGCCAGTATTACTTATTATTTAGTAGATTGATGACATAAAAGTAGCCTCAAGCTATCTTTTTAATAAATTATAAAAAACTTAAAATGTATGTACTGATTTATAAAAATACAGAATAGCAAAAATTCGGAATGGGTGCATTTATATGTAGCGCATAAAATATCTTAATTTTAACACTCTCATAGAATAATTTCATTAATTTTAATGAGCTGTTTGCTTAACTGTTTTTTGAGTAAAAACAAAGAAGACATTAGAATAGACGTTTCTCCAACCTAAATAAATATGAACCTGTCTCATTGAAAGTTAAATATAATTTGGAATAAATTTATTATTTAGATCATTTTAATTCTTATAATTAAAGTCTTTCAACCCGAAGACACTGCTTGGTGATATTAGACTGGCAAATAATATTGCAAATTATAAACAATGGCATTACCTTTTATATAAGCAAACATTCTGTTTATTGCAATTGCAATAAATTGTGTTGCTGTGGTGTTAACAGATTGTCTATACAACACTGTGCAGACGTGCATTCACAAGACATGTTTGAATCCAATTTCAGAAAGGGGCAGAAAATAAGAGACAATATCAGCTGGTATCAAGTATCCCAAAGAGTGCTATGGCACAAGTCATAGGCAAATGGTTGCAATTTCAAGTTAATAAGCCAGGGTCTCTCCTATTCGACAACATTGAAATAGTTACCTAAACAAAACAAAACAGAACTGCAGGGGAGTAAGACATGTGTCCCTACGTCCAGATAGGGCGAGCAGGCCTCTGCGGAGATCTGAGAGTAGCACTGGCTTTTCTTGCAGGAAGAGACCTCACAGAGTTGCCCAGGACCAGCAGCACTGATAGCCAGGCGTCTATCTGGGTTGTATTTGGTATTGCTCTGGCTGTACCCTTCTTCCTGTTATCACCTCAGCATGGGGAGTGTAAGTGTTTCACAAAGAAGGATGAACCCCTCCTCCCACCTCGCCAGCCCCCACTGACCCGTTTACTAGAGCAGAGCCCTTGATTGTTAATCACTCCTTAAAGGGAACACTTCTCAAGACTCCTGTATTGGGAGGTCAGTACCCAGTGCATGAACTCTGGGGTCACAGCCACAACCCCAGTGTCTCCCAGTCCCCCCATTGTTCTTTTCCATCACTTAATTTTATTCCAGAGATATCCCAGGCAGGCTGGCTATTACGACGTTGATGACCTTTACTGGCTAACTAGTTGTCTACTGCTGTTGTTGTTTTGGTTGATTCTGTCACTATGTCAGAGAGTTCCTTGTAGAACAGACTACAAGCGCTGTGGAGTTAGGGGGTCATTAATGAATTCTCTCAAAGTATTGACTTGCCACTCAGTGTTAGGAAAAAGAGCCACTGGCTTAAAATGCAACTTTGATAATTTTAATTTAATCGAAACATCCAAACTCTGGTGGCCTTTCAGAATTGCCTGAGTTTGAGGCAAACAGCAGACTGTTGTATGATACTCATTCTGGGCCAATCATTGGTTGTCCATCGCTGTGACAGAAGTCCTTTGGCAGGAGACTTCCTTGAATCTGAATCTATTTCCAGATATGTTTATAGTGCAGTTATGACCTATCAATAATGAAATATTCCAGCAAGCAGGAGGTGGTAGATGTTCTTAAGAAATGACCCAGATGGAGTAGCACAGCACCCAGGGACAGAAGAGTGTTGAAGAAGGGACAGGTTGCTTCTACTGTCATTTGTCTCATTACTCAGTCAAACGCAAGCTGCCAATTTTCACCATAGCTGTAGCTCAGGTAAATAGGTTTTACTTCCTAACTATCTCATACTGGCCTGCTATATGTAGATAGATGTATAAAGAGAAATATATAGATCCATCATCAATATTATATTCTATATCCTGGATATAGATATATGATATCTTAATTGGAATAGAGTCCTCTGAGTTTGATTCAATTTCCTGCTGATGCACTCATGAGCTGTGAGATTGGAATCATTTTGATTTGTTTGAATGTGTAACCATTTAAATATCTCTATCCAAGAACATGTCTTAGACAATGTACTTGTTTAGTTATAAGCTATAATTAGTATCCCACTGACTGATGAAACCATTGGAGGCTACAAATGAGGTGTAGTAAGCTGGCCTGGATAAATCAATAATTCTACACATGCTTCACCATAAGCAAAGGCCCTTAACGTGATTTTCACAAATGAGAATTATCTGTGATAACCTAGTAATTACAGAAGTTTCTGTCAGATTACTAGGAAATAAAGCCAAAGTCTATGTTGTACACTGACCTATCAGGATTTATATGATCTATCACATAGGAGGTTCATATGTTGCAGTAAGACAAATATTTGTAAAGAACTGTCTTATTTAAGAAGATATAAAAACTCCACTGTGAGGCCGGGAATGTGGCCTAGTGTAGAGGGCTTGCCTCGTATACATGAAGCCCTGGGTTTGATTCCTCAGCACCACATATATAGAAAAGGCCAGAAGTGGTGCTGTGGCTCAAGAAGCCAGGGACAGTGCTCAGGCCCTGAGTTCAAGCCCCAGGACTGACAAATAATAATAATAATAATAGTTTCATAGTCTTCCTGTTTTTTTTATTTTTTGACTTGAGAGTAGCTTGCCTTTGGCATCACTCTTGTCCTTCTTTGATTTCTTACAAGGCATTGCTGTCTGTGAGACCTGCAGTCTTTCTGTGCCCTAGCACAGAGTCACCTGCACTACAAAGAATATTCTGGCCAATACTGAGGTTTGAGCTCAGGACAGACAACAACTACTCACCTAGTTTGCTGCACTGGCATTTACCCCTTAACCACTCCTCCAATTTGGATTTCTGCTGGTGATTTTAGAGATCAAGTCCCACAGACTTTGCAGCCCTTTCTGGATTTGGAAGTTTGTATTCCACGTATCAACCCCCTAAGTAGGCAGGGTTCTACGTTGCCTTTTCGCCACACAGTGTCTCCCAAACTAGATAAGATCACATATATTTGTTTTTCCAAGAGAGGTATTCTGCATGGAGAGAATTATCAAGGTATCTCTGTAGTTCATATTCCTGAAAGTCAAGAGTATGAACCAATGTTACTTCTTCAGCTTAGTGAATTTCCATCTGTACACACACACACACACACACACACACACACACCTTTGCAAGTACCTCACTCCAATGCCCCAGAGGCGTTTCCATTATGTTCTCTATGACTGAACTTCAGAATTAAATTTTCCTCTCACCAATTCCCCTTCCCAGTGAAAGAACTTCACCTAAAAATCAATGCAAGTGTTTATCTGATATTTCCTTTCCCTTCAAGCTTGTAATCCATTTACAGTGTGCCTTTTTTCCTTCCTGTGAACTCTGTGAATTTCATTCCTCTTCAAAAGACAGTGAACTGACAAAGATTTCTTGTTACTCAGTGGCAGGTATCCCTTAATGGCCCTCTAGCATTTGGGTCATCTATTGGTAAGCCAGCCAGCTCATGGAACATTGATAATCTCATTTATCATGTTCATTTTTGAAGATTTCTGTAGTAAATTACATTGGACAAACAAAAATTAAGAAAAGGTATATTCTCTTACATTTCGGGGTACCAGAAATTCAAAATCACTGCTTTCACAAGGCGAGCTAAAATCAAGAGGGTGATCGGGCCACACATCCTCTTCTACCGTCTTTGGAGGATGATCTTCTCCTTGCCTTCTTAGGCTTGTGGTTGCTGCTAGAACTCTCTGTCTAGCGGGCACACCACACCAACCTCTGCCCCTGTGGAGATACGAGATACGAGCTTCTCCTCTGTGACCCGTGTGTATCTTCTTTCCTCGCTGTCTGCCTGGCTATCTGTCAACCCTCCATCACCTTGTTATGCAATTGCATTTTGTGCCCATTTGAATTATTCAGAATGCCATTCTCATTTCAACATTGTCAAATTAATCACATAATTCATGATGTAGGGTAACATCTATAGGTCCTTGCTTCTAGGACATGAGATCTTTGGGTATTATTTTTTAGCCCACTATAAACATATCTATCTCTCTTTACATGTAAACACACTTACATCTTTCGCATCATAAGTGCTTCTAATATTTTTACTATGTAGGCGGCTCATATACACATGTTGAAATTTAATTGACTAAAGTTAGATTCTTTTTCATTGCTAGCAACATTTGTTCAGCATTGTGTATATTCTTACAACTATGTGCTTCCAAGGAAGCAATGGAAGAGTTTAGAAATAATTACCCAGACCTTGATTTTATATATTTTATGTCTATGAGCTCATTCTCCACATGACCTTGTAAGATAAATATCATTATCTACACAATAAAGAAATTCACAGAGCTTAAGAGATTTTTCCTAAGACTTCTAATGTCTGAGCTAGCTACTAACTTATTTATGTGATTCAGGTTTAAAAGCTCTTTTTTTTAAAAAAAAAAGAAATACAAATATCGGAAGAATAAAAACACTTTGAAAAGTGACCTACAGTGTTTGCATAAATTGCAATAGGAAGTGCCCTTGATCATTAAAATATCACAGGTGATTTAAAATGACAAAGCTAAACTTTCTTCCTTGCACTATTCATGATAAATGTGAACTTTGAGAAGCGTCTATCTGCAAATAAGTGGTTGGAAGCTCTATCATTTGTTCAGCTGATATTATATATAAATGAGTGTTTGGGCAAGAGTTTATTGCTTTGCTATTATATCTTAGCTGTTGCAAAACATTACCCACTGTACAATCTCAGTGCCAATGAATATTGAATAATTTCCTAGTATTGAGATACTAAATAAGACCCATACCAACAAGCAGATGTTGCCAGGCTCTGGCTCGTGGTTGTTGCCTGTTGGAAGTCATTAAAGGATAAGTAGGAAACCGAGTCTGTCTCTTGGTAGCAGAATGTCTACCCTTCGGGGCCACAAGGGGAGGCTTGTTTTCGGACAGCAGCTATAGCTCTCACATTAGATCGTAATCATTATAATCTCCTTGTAAATCAGTCCCAGGCAGGCGAGATGATCTATATATTTACTTTCAGGCCATTTAAGAAAAGTGATGAGGGACAAACCAGAAATGTTCACACTGTCCTACTCTGCACTCAGTTTCATAGCACAAGCTCACAAAACCATATTGGAGTTATTTGTGCACCCCTAAGTCCTGACCACTGTCTGCAAAGCAGCGCTGCCTTCCAGCTGTGCCGCGGGGACATTTGTATTCCAAGGTGGCTGGTGCTTGAGAGGAAAGTCGTGATTGAAGCCAGGTGCAGATCATTATGCGTAAGACACGGCGTGCTCTTAGCATCTTAATGATTCCACAAGCCTCTGTCTCCAGATTGCAAGTGTGCAGTGACCTAAATGAAGGTATTTGCACTTAGTAATGGAAGTCCTTCTTATCAATTTTTTTTTTAGTTAGACTTTACCTATGCATATTTACACAAACATGTCACCTAATGTGACAAGGTCACACTCCTTTGAGCTAACTTATTTACAGCCCAAAAAATGAATACCAGGAAGCTAGAAATCAGGATGTCAGGGAAGGGTTCGTTCTCAAGAGAAATGGGTGGAAAATGAAGAAAGGAAGAGCGGGAGAGTTTAGCTATAATATTCAGTGTATGTATGGTGAAAATGGAAGTAGGAAAATTGCAGGGAAGGGTGGGATTGGGACAGAAGGAGAAGGAGGAGAGGGATGACACCGATCCAGATAGATAGGACTTACAAAATGACATGCACCACTGAAGCCTCTTTGCACAACTACTGTACTTAAAGTTAATTTAAGAATAAAATGATCTTTAAAAAACTGAATTTTGATCATCTCTATAAGAGAATGTGTTTTGGAAACATATTCTAAAAAATAACAAAGAACTATTTATTAAAGGAGTATAGGCCAATGCCTATTTTTTCCTGTGTATCAGCAGCTGGCCACCGACAACAAATAAAAGTTCATTGCCCTTCAGAAAAGATTCAGCAATATATAGGAACTCCATGTATTAGAAATAAGAGGCTATCAAGGATTTCAAAACGTATAATGTCACCAACATGTCATTAATAATTTAAAGCAATACAGATTTGTTCTCACAATTTTCTATTCAGATACAATGAGTTATTCCCTCAACATAGTGAGTGACAAGGCTGTTTTAATATTCTTTGCAATCACTGAAATATTTAAAATATAAGTGTTGGAATCCTAATGTTTCATTTTTATATCCCCTTAATGTTGTCAACTTAATATACAGCCCAAATAACTAACAAAACATACAAATCAAGTTAGTCCTATAAATTATAAATCAGACATAAATAATAGGTTCAACAGAATATATATAGTAGCAATTACAGTATTCCTATGTGCTATAAGTAAGAAACAAGTTTAAGTAGAAGACTGTTTAAACGTCATTGTTGCCCTCTCTAAGTTTCATGGATAAAATAAGGGGGAATGAAGAGTGTTGAAGAATGCTAACACAATGTGCTCTCTATTACAATAGGAATTCCCATCTTATAGTTCAATATTTTTAAGAATTTCAGCGTTCATGTCACAGAAAGCTGCCTGTGGCAATAACTCTATTTGTCTTGTCATGTTTTCTGTAGTACTAATAAATATATACATTTTTCTACACTAGTGGATTTTATTCTGTGAAAATTATGATAGAGATGTAATATCTCACTTCAATGTTGTCTTTGGATGATACAAACAGGAAATATTAGTGGGGGTGGGACCTTTTATTTTGCTACTACCTTTATTGTTTGTTTTTGTCTTTTTGTATATACACTGGGGCTTGAACTCAGGGCACTAGATTCTCATTTGCTTTGGGTACTATATTTTCTCAATGCTGGTTACCTTACTAGTTGATACAAGCTTCTACTTCCAGCTTTGTGTTAGTTATTTGGGGATAAGAGTCTCTTGCATTTGTGGATTTGTCTGACTGGGCTGGCCTTCCCCCATAATCCTTAGATCCTGAAAAGCGAGGATTACAGGTGAGAGCCACCAGCGCCTGGTTCATCCTTTTGATTTTGACAAAGATTCACACAGAGAACATACAGCTGCAAACTGTCTTAACCTCACAATTATTTCTAGAGTTAATCAAGGAGTTGGATGGATATCCCAAGAGGACACAGGTAAGAGGCAGATCTGAGCTATAACGACAGGAAGTGCAGTTTTCAGATGTTTATCTTTTAATCACAATATCTTTATGAAAGTAACCATCGTTTATGTGACTGTATCATTTCATCTCTCTTCTGTAAGTCCAGGGAGACGGGCTTTCTCATACTCATTCCCTTGTACTTTCTCTTCTCCCTGAATGGGAGTGGAATCTGTTACTAGAGTCTAATGAAAGATAACTGCCAGAGTAATGTGATGTCCATAGTGATTATGCTCCTTCCTATAAGAATTGTTGACGTCGTCTCTCCCAAATCTCCCTTTCCCTGCTCCTCCCTCCTCTCCCCTCCCTGTCCTGGTACTCAGTATTCCACTTTCCGTTGCTATTGCTTCTCAGAGCTGTGAGTGGTCCCTGGACATAGGAAGTGCACTCTAGGACATGGTGATCACCAGCTGAAAATGTGCAGCGCCGGCGTGCTATAATCCCAAGCAACTTAACTATGCCTACAACCCCAGTGTGCTTGAAAGGAGATTCTTTTCTTGTCCAACCTCCTAAGGAAAACATAGTCTGACTGATAATAATAGACAGGTAGAAGGGGAGTAACCATACCTCGAAGGAGAGGAGAAATGGGTGCTGCATAGGCATTCGAGAGCCTAACGTTCTGTATGATTGCAAGAGTCCTCCTGATCTGATGCCTTCCGAGACAGCCACGGAAGGGCTCTGCCCATAGCCCTCTGGGCCGTGTTGTTTTATGTTTACACAATGAATCTCCTAGCACCCCATCTTATGGATAATAATCACGGTGCAGTCATGCATCCTGTCCACAGGTAACATTACTAAATTAATTCCAGGCAGCAGATTCCAGTAGCGTTACGTAGTATCAGAAAAGCCACTTAAACATGGAGAGCACAACTCCATAAAGCTGGTAATTAGAGGAACGTGGCACATTCAGAATAATACTGAAGAGAAAAGCAAGCAATTCACATATAACCAAAAATTCTTGGGTAGGCTGTTTTATTCTAAGGCATTTATTATAGTATTAGACATGTAGGGCACTCCAGTGCATGATGCAGGCAAAAATAATACCTGGGGCAAGGTGTTCATGTTCTCTCCTCTCTCTTCTTGTACACACAATAATAGGGGCTTGGACTTCCTCTAAGATGTGATTGAATTCAATAAAATGAAGAAAGATGGAAAGAAAAGAGGTGGCTGAGTATAGTCTATGGCTAACTTTGAAAGCTTGAGATTGGTTTTTATCTAGGTTGTGAAAAAGTTTCTCAGCTGAGAAAAAGAATATAATAAAGGAATGCTAGTTTTACCTATCTGGAATTAAGTTCTCAGTACCAACCGTGAGGAAAGAAATGAATATTTCCTATTTCCCATGGGGATGATAGCTCCTCAATCTATAAATTAACTTATAATTGAATACATTCAGAGCCTCAAAAGTCTATACTAAGTAATCTTTTAGGGTTCTTTATGAACACAGAGCAGAACACTACTGAAAACTGCTGTAACAAGTTGAAGGAAGCTCTACATAGCAAAAGAAAATGAGGCAGTATTACCAGGTAAATATGGTAATCTTTGCATTCTAGAAGGGGGTGTTTGGCAGTGAAAACCAGAAAATTAGGTGAGCATCGAGGATTGTCTGGTTTCTGTTATGGAGGCAGTTGCTGTGGAATGATAGTGGCCATGAAGGACGGAGCTCTGCATATCCAGCTTGAACAAATTCAGACCTTATAGTTTACGGGCTGATGTGAATCAAAACAAACCTTCAAGTTGTGAACAGTGAGAGCCCAGCTCACTCGGCCATTCCATGAAAGGAGCTTGTGAACTTTATGGCATACTCAGGCCATATTTGATCTGTGTCCTGAATATGTTTTCTGCAGTGAAAACATATATCTTACACTGTTTAGAGAGTCCCAAACAACCTCAAAGTACAAAACATCCAATTTAAAATGAACCATAACCTGAATAGACCTTTATGAAACAGGACAACAAAATGACCAACAAATTCATGGCAAAAAAAAAAGAGAGTTCAACATCACTCAGAATCAGGGAATTGCTAATTGAGACAACAATGATGTATTGCCTTACCCCTAATTAATGGTTCCTAAAAAATGAGTAGTGAATGCTTGAGTGGCTATGTAGAAAATTAGAAACCTGTGCATTTTTGGTGTTGATGTAAATTTGTACTACCACAGTGGAAAACATATAAGATTCCTCAATAAAACTAGAAGGAGAACTATGTAGAATTAGGAATTTCACAGTTGGGTATGCCATTAATACATTTAGTTCAGCACTTCGAATTTACCAAGGTAAGTAATCAAACTAAAATTTTAACAAGAAATGAATAAAAATTAAGTATGTATGCACAATATATTATTATACAGTCATGAGTGTAAAATAACATTTGTGGCAACCTGGATGGCCCTGGAAGACATAAAGTGAAATAATCCAAGCACAGAAAACACAACGTTGCATACTCTCATATGCATGTGGAATCTAATAGAAAGTGAATGTACAGAATTAGAAAGTAAAATTAGAAAGGAGGATTCTGGATAAAAAGGCAAGAGGGGAAGGAAACTGAGGATCAGGAAAGGGGATGCAATTGGTATAAAGTATGAGGTATAAGTTCTAGGGGTCTACTGGGCTCTAACTGTATGAGCAATATTTAATTGACAGTTTCCTGATCTTATATGTGTGACTTTTATTATATTACAGTGTAGATCATGTTTTGTTTTTTTTAGCTGAGTCATGATAGTCTGTATTTACATTGATGGATCACTCATACATATGACCTACCTTTTATTGTTTATTTTTATTTTTTTTATAATTTTATTGTGAAAGTGATGTACAGAGGGGTTACAGTTACATAAGTAAGGAAATAGCAACTATGTTCATTGCAGCATTATTTGCCATGGCTAAGATGTGGAATCAGCCTAGATGTCCCTCCGGAGATGAATGAATCAAGAAAATGTGGTATATATACACAATGGAATTCTATGCTTCCATCAGAAAGAATGACATTGCCCCATCCATATGAAAATGGAAAAACTTGGAAAAAGTCATATTAAGTGAAATATGCCAGACCCAAAGAAACATAGGCTCCATGGTTCTCCCCTTAGTAATAATTAGGATGTCTTCAGGATATTTTTCAATAGCTATGTACTTATGACCATATAAAATCATGCCAATTGAACTCCAATATGTAAGCAAGCAGTATGTGGTACATGTACACGTGTGTGTGTGTATTTACTGTTGGCAGTTATTTCTTTTGCCTTTTTTCTTTTGTTTATCCCCTGTGGTCACTTTTTTTAAAATTTCAGTGCCTTCAGTGCCTTATCTGATTTGGGGAATCACAAAAATGGTGAGACAAAGGACAAAGGTCTATCCAATGCAACAGTGATACTCACAGACACTATGTTGGAAATAAACTTTACAATTTAGGGGGTGGGGGAATTGGAGGAGATGGGGAAGCAGGAGAAACGAGGGGGTAATGATGGTTGACAAGAATTGTAGGCATTGATAGTCTTAACATGCCTAGGAAAAAAAGATTTTGAAGGTTCTCACAACAGAGACATAACAAATATTAAAATGATAGGCATGCTCAAGACGTTGAATTGTTACCCAGTGCACACATGTGACAAAATGTCTCTGGATGCCTCATATATGTGCAATTAATATGTGTAGTAAAGACAAAATTAAAAGGAGTCATGCTCTTAGGCTATAATTCAGTAAATACTGCTGGCTTAGCTGCATTTCTTAACTGAGAACAGCACAGAATCTCCAGGAGAAGCATCGTGTGGAACCAGATGGCCTCTTCCCAGGGAAAGGCTGGCGTGGCAGAAGGAGCAGAAGAAATTATATCTAGTGTCTAGCCAGTGGTGAAAGATGCTGAAAGAAAGCTCTGGAAAATTTTCTAGTTTTTACATCTAAAGCTTCTGAGTTCATAAATTAGACACTGCAAAATTTACTATTTGAAATGCCTTAAATGACAAGAATAAGCTAAGCCAAACAAAACCCTAATGGGTTGCATATACTCATTTAAATAAATAAAAGGTGCTGCAGTATTTGTATCACTTTATTTCTACTTCTGGGAACCTAAAGGGTAAGTTATTTTAATAGAGCTACAAATGAATTGCATGGAGCATATAAAATCTTATTATGCACAGGATAAAAAGTTTGTAAGTTAACAAATTTCAGGACTGTTTAGTATCTGCAGAAAATCATTGTCTGTAAAGCAAGACCATGCATTAGTGTATGCAATACCAGCTACCAAAAATAAGGAATACAAGCTGGGGTTCTCCAAGGAGGCCTGTGAACTATGCTCTGGTGTACAGAACCGCTCAGCTTTCAGGTGTGGGCTAAATTCACTTGACTATATCTTCAATAGGGCTAGGAATTTTGCAGACAAATCAGAAACATGGCCATATTTTGTAGTCATGTAAATTTTTAAACACTGCAAAAGATCAAAGACTACTTCAACAGACATGAGAACTACATGGAGTTAAAATTTATATCTACAAATTAAATTCCATCAGAACACAGTCACAGTTGTGTAAGTACTGCCTACCACGATGTTTCATGGCAGGAATAAGTGATTTAAACAGAGACAACATGACCCATAAGGTAGAAAACACTTTATTACCCAACCGCTCTACCTTTTTATGAGAGTCTTAATTACACCAGGTCCTGATGTATTAAGTATTCCTAGATCTATTATTTGTATGCGACTATATTTTCAATGGTTCTTGTGATAAGTGTGTGAACTACCCTGTGCTAAGTCCACAAAAATATACAAGTGTTTTGCATAATTGGAGAAGTTGTAGGGTTTTGGAGTGGGTGGAACAGGCTTTGGTCTCCCTTATTGGGAATAATTAGTACAGGTTTAGGCAAGTCATAGCAGAGCATCACAAGGCCCAATAGCTATACCCTTATGAACACCTAAGACGATGCTAAGTGAAATGAACTCCATGTTATGGAGACAATTGTTATATCACAGTTGTAACTACTTTCAACGTCCCATGTGTATCTGTAGCTTCTACTATTGATGATGTTGTTGTATCACCTTCCTGTGGTTGTACCTACACTATCTCTGTAATCTTATCTGAGTATATTGGAAACCGTGTATACCGGTATTGGAACTAGGAAATTGAAAGGGAATACCAAAATGGAGAGACACGGTAAAAAAAAAGACAAACAACTACAATAGCAATACTTGCAAAACTGTTTGGTGTAAGTGAACTGAACACCTCAGGGGGGGAAAGGGTAAGGGGGAGGAGGGAGGGGGTATGAGGGACAAGATAACAAACAGTACAAGAAATGTATCCAATGCCTAACATATGAAACTGTAACCTCTCTGTACATCAGTTTGATAATAAAAATTTGAAAAAAAAATTAGAGGCCGGTGTGATATGATAAAGAAGAAGAAAGGGGAATGTAACTTGGTATATTATGGACCTTTGCATTATTGTATGGGAGCATTTACGATCATCCATTTAACCCTGGAAGAGGTTGGCTGGAGGCGGTGTTTCATGGCCGAGTTTCTGTCTGTGGGTGTAGTCTTGTGAAGAGAGAGATGATATTCAGTCTCATCAATGCAAAGCACTGCGCTGTGATCAGAGCCGGGCGCCCTCTGGGAGAGGAGAGCAATGTCAGGGGTCTTCTCAAGGCTCTGAATCTCCAGAACGAGCTGACACGCTGGAGAGATGGATCCGGCTTTCTAAACCCTGGCTGGATCAGAATTTGGGGGAGAAACTCAGCATGAATTTCTAAAGGAGGATGCCATAGCTAGAGAAGAGTAGGCAATTATGAGAAACACGTGAGATTAGGGAAAAGGGCCTGGCAGGCAAAACCTGTTGGGGATTTGTAAGTCAGAGTAAAACGTTTTAGAATTTATTTTGAGGCAGTAGAAAGGCTTTGGAGGGTTTTGATATTAGAATTTCAAGAGTGAGATAGAACATTAAGTCCTATTTCTTAAGCAAAATAAGAGACAGAAATAGTCCATCAGTTCTTTCTGTAAGCCGATTTATCTCCAAAATCCTTTTATTTGTCATTCGGAGCTGACATAAAAAAAATATACCATAGACACTTATGGTTTTCCATGAACCAAGATCTTCCTTGTTAAATAAACACAGACGTCCAGTTATTTGTCTAAAAGTGTCAACATTTTCCCCATTTCCAAATATTCAGTTCTGGAAGTCATTTCATATTCTTGGACATCTTCCATTTCAGGTCACTTGAGAGTCCATGTGGTTGTTTAATTTCACTGCAATCACACACAGAAATGAGCTGTGCAATTTCAGTCTGACATGTGGGGATGGGAAAAATAAATGTTTTATTTTCCTAATGAACTTTGATTCATTTCTACATTCCTTCGCTAAGCTCATAAACCCATAAAAATAAGTATTAATCAATTTTTTAATCGCACAAAATTGACTTTTATGCTCAGTGATAAAGTTGATGTTTCAGTATAGGAAGTTATGGTGCATAGTAGTCTGTTATAAGCCATAAAAACAATGCTCAATCTATTTTGATAGTTACTGTCCTACTATAAAGGACAGATAATTGTTGGTTTCAATTTGTTTAACATAATCATAACATTTAATGTACATTTGCAATTTTAATCCTACAGATTAGAGAAATTGCACATTCGGTACGATGTTTAACAGAGCACCTCTTATTTCTCTGCCATATCATTCTCTGAGGGGGTTTCTGGGCTGTTCTAGAGAGGTAGCCTGCTGCACGCTAACCTGCAGTATCTGTCAGAAAAGACGAGATCACTTGTGATAGCACATAGGCTGACAGATATCCTTCCTCAGACAACTTGCAGACTTTGTGCACCCCTATTTACTGATGACTGAGAAGCTTTGCTGGCCAAATTAAAGGCAATAAACTCAAATCTCACGTGCTAATATCTACATAGACATTACCACACCTCCATGCAAGTCTTCTTTGTCATAATCTTTATAACCATCTATTTCCCAGTATTTCTGGAAAGCAAGCATTAATATTTATATGTTGCTCCATTAAGGTGCCTCCAGTGCCCTTGTTGTCACTTAGAAATAGAATATTCTCTGACTAGGAGAAATTAATTCCTCATAGACATCATTGAATAAAAACAAAAAAAAACCTCACAAAAATAAATCTTTCATGTGTGCGTCTCCAGTTTTCTGATTTTGTTTTGAATAACCTAGAATAGCTTGACAGTAGATATGTGACTCGAAAGAGCTGTTTTTTTGGAGGGGGGGTGGTGTCCTATGGGTATGTAAGATTTGACCCTTCTTCCTGAACAACTATTGCAAAGAACAAGAGGAGCATTGGAAAGAGTGTGTATGATCAAGCTGGGGTTTAAAAACGCATGGGAATTTACTTGTATAATATAAAAAATAGACGTAAGGAAATTCAGATCTATATTTGCTAAGCAATGGGAGTTAACCCTTAGTTTAGTACTAATTGGGTTATCCTTTTGTTTCTGTGATAATCTGATGGCATGTGTGGAAAAAATACTACCAGTTGCTCCAGGAAGAGCTGGGCACAAAGGATATTTCCTGTGTATTGATACATACCTTGTGTATCATCACTGCCAATTGATGTATAGTTCTATTATAAAAATGGTAGAGAAGTTACTATTTCATCTTCTTACATTCTGTATTTCACGTGTATCCTGCTTAAAACACGGCCCTCCATCGTGGCGGCATAAGGAAGTGGGCACGTTATCATAGGTGGTGACTTTGTGGGTAAGAAATTCAGGCCAAGATTGGACGAGCCACCCTCGTTGGTGTTACCTGATGCGGCGGGGCGCTGGGTCCGGGGGCACAGGTAGCAGTGTGGCTTCCCGTGAGAGCGACTGGCTGAGCTCTGGCTCACCATCTCCTGCTGTCTCCCGTCTCAGAGTGCTCAGTCCTGTGCATGACGGCTCAAGCCAGCCAGAGCGAGCGTTCCCAGGGAGAGAGTGGGCTGTGTCCACCAGCTGGTCACCGGGGCCACTGCACTTGTGCGGTTGTCAAGCCAGTTGGCATAAACGAGCATCCATCTTTCCCTGGGAGAAAGACCATGGAGTGTGAGGCTAGCTCTGCTGGGTCACTGAGATGTGGATGAGAACAACTGATTTCATTCGCAGAGGCTCTGCAGTTGTGTAATGCTGACCTGGGAGTTATGAAATTGATCTTGGGCTGTAATGTGTGAGAAAAATCTCCATTTTTCCACTTCCAGGTCAATGACTGGAGGGTGCTTGCCTGCTCTCTACCTTCCTTATTGTGAAACTTGTGACCACCTCAGGCCTTCATTTTCATGGTAATTCTTATCCTTAGCCTAATCCTTGCTAAGTAGAAGTAGAAGGGAGCTTCAGCATTTAATAAAATTTATTCAACTATTGATGTACTTTGGATTTACCAGATTTTAAAACCACATGCAAAATGCAAGGGTGATTAGGTAGCAGTATTAGTGTGTCTGTGTGTGTGTGTGTTTGTGTGTGTGTGTGTTTATTGCGTGTTACTTCCTACCTCAACCTAAGGCAGGGAATCCATCATGTTCTGACTTGTGGCTTTTATATTACTTTGAAAAATATTAAGAAATATTATTCAGGTAAACAGTGTACAGGAGAAGAATTAAAATGTCTGGCAGAGCTGCTTTGTGTGCGTTCCCTGCCTTTTCTCATGGCTCCTAACTTCACGAGCTATCAAGACCGTGCATACATATCAAGCCCAATTTTATCACCGGTCTCGGTGTGGCCTCAGGCAGCTTTGAACTCTCCTACACTATGCGGGGACCCACAGCAAATCCAATTTTGAAAATAATCATTAATCCCTAAGTAATTTTTAGAAAAGTTTAACTGCTTAGATAAGACTCCAGTGAATCCATGAAGGCATTTCAGAGAAGCAGGAGCTGACAGTACATCAAGGGGCTAATTTAGAAACAAGTAATCAGACAGAGAGGTTGGCTGCCTGTGTTGATTGCTTTCGGAGCCTGCCATCCTGAGCACCGGGCATATCCACATTCCTAGTCACCGCGAGGATGGATTGACAGCCTTAATTTTATACAAATCACCCGTGCAACAGAGGAAAGAAAACGTGCCAGCTTATCTCAAATAGCACGTCACGTTCTCAGTCTACTTACAAACTCATGTATAAACGACATGATGAATCTCCTGGGAAGGTACTATGTAAACCAAGGAGACATGCCTCTCTCTCCTTGGGATGAGGAGTCAAAAGTTTATCGCTTCATTTGTTCAGGTAATGCCATGTGCTAAGGAATACACTATTCTTTGGGATGATAGAGGTATGTAAATCACAGGATTGGGCCTCTTCTCAATATGACTGGATACTAGCAGAGTCCTCTGAGAAAGACCTGGTCCTGACTAACTTTCAACACTTAGGATCAAATGTGAATCGCTCAACTACCCTGGAGGATGGTGGGTATCACCAGTGAGACAGTCAGAAAAAAGCATGGCTGCCCTTTTTTAGAAGGTAAAATTGCCTTGATGGAAGTATGGAGAATTTAAGTAGCTTTGTCTTATTCTATTATTATTATTATTATTGTCAGTCTTGATTCTTGAACCGAGAGCCTGGCCACTGTCCTTGGGCTTTACTTTTTCAAGGCTAGTGCTCAGCTACTTGAGTGCAAACTCCACTTCCAATGTTTTTTGTGTTTTTTTTTCCTGATTTAAGTGGAGATAAATATCATGGAATTTTCTGCCAGGACTGACTTCACACTGTAATCCTCAGATGGCCATTATTTTATTTTTAAAGCAAGAAGACAAAGTTTAATAATGAACCTATTATTATATTTTTATGATATGTATGACAAATAAATGGGGACATGAACACTTTATATGAAGATTATAGGCATTTTGATGCAAGAGGTTGCAATTTCTCCTATAATTATTATATAATCTTATCAATAATATTACCTTCCATGTGCACTTCTTATGCACTGTACTTTTTTCATTTTAAAATTTGTTAGGAAAAATTGATTTATTGTTTAAATGGTCTAGTCTGTGGCTATGAAAACATTGGAGTCATGCATTGGAGAGAACATTTCTGTGTATTTTGAAAAAGAGACACTGGGCTGACTTAGGTCGGGATTTAATTTACAACAGCAACCTTCAGGAATGCTACTCATAGTTTTCCATTCATCCCTAAACTCCATGTTAGCACCAGACATGAACTGTCCCAAAGACTCCCGGAAATAACCGGGTTCTTCCCAGAACACAGCTTGCCTCATGATTAGGAAATTATTAATTAAGGAAACAAGTGTGGCTACACAGCGAGACAATGTTAGAAACTCTTTCATCTCCCCAAGGATGGATTTCCTATCTGCACTTGTTCTAGTGTGCCCGGGGAGCTCATATGCTAGTGTGTGCTTTCCTTCTGAGCCAGACAAGGTAGACCAGTGTCCTTTGCGAAGGGCCCTGCCCCTGCTCACTCCTTGTGAGTGTAGAAGATGGTATTTATGTTAGTTGTGACACACATGGAAGCCAAGCAGTAAGACTTTGCTTCCTGAGAAGCTTGTCAACCGCCCTCCCCAACCCCCCCACATTTTTTTATTCTACTGCATGCTTTTTGTGAGAATAAACTATTTGAGTCATTGAACAGAAAGCACTGTGAGTTTAGCTGGCTTCAGAATGTACATTAGCAATTCTCATTCCAGTATTGCTAAGGTTCATACATCTAGCAATGGCAAGTTTGTTTTCAATAAGCAATCTACAGCTATAAGGCAGATACTACTACATTTATTCTTAGAATTAAATTTAGTACATGGCAATCCCAAACAGCCTGTAGGTTTATTCTAGCTAGGTGAGTGTCAACAATACAGTTGAAAAGACATTCTGTCAAGGTTAAACTCCCCAGCCAGGAGAGATGGAGGGTGGAGCAAATCAACTCTTTCTTTCATTGCCAACACCTAAGATTAGGGGAGGAAAAGGAAAGCAAGGAAAAAAAAACTTTTGTAAATTGCAGTTTAGTAAATCTATCTTTTTAGATTCCTATTTTGTTCTAGAAATTCCCGGGCAGTTTGATTATTCATGCATAAAACATTTCTTTCCTGTAAAATTATGCTGTTTCTTTTCCAAAGTCTGAGTAAATACACAATTTGCCAGTAAGGGGTAGTATTTTTATCACTTGATGACAGACTATGTTCACACTGCACAAGTATCTGTTTCCTATTGTGTATAGAAAATAGCCAGAACTTGGTGACTAAAATGACATCTATTCATTATCTCAATTTCTCTGTATGTCAGAGATCTTGGTATATTTAGATTTTCTGACCAACATCTCAGTACCTTGCTATAAAGGTGTTGGTGGCGGTTTTACTTGCATCTGGATCTTATGCAGGTTCCCCCTCTGGGACAGAATTACTTCCATGAAAGTAGAGGAATTCATGCCAGTTTGTTTCTGTAGAATTATCTAGAAACTGCTCATCTCTGCCTCTTGTGTCTGTCAACTTCAGATCCTTTTTTAAAGGCTTCCAGTAATTAGGTTAATCCTATTGAGCAAAATCTTCATTTTGTTAACTTAGAGTCAACTAATTAAGGATATTAATTCTATCTGTGAAGTCCTTCCCTTGTTGGCCACATTAAATTGGCAGTTGTAAGTCCCCAGTGCACTCTGAGAGGACACAAAGATATCAAAGTGAGGATGTCCAGCTCACCATGACATCTGAAAAATGTGCTCACTATAGCGTGCTACAGCTTGGGAAGTAAGACTTTAATATCATTATTTAAATATCTTAATATCCATAGTAAAATGTGAAATAAACACTGTAACTGTTTTTTTTGGGGGGAGGGGGGTCATGTTTTAGTGGATGGCTTTAATGTGTTTGTGTCCTTCATACTCATGAAGAGAAAAAGCCTAGTGGTAGAGGGCTTGCCTGGTATACATGAAGCCCTGGGTTCCATTCCCCAGCACCACATATACAGGAAATGGCCAGAAGTAGCACTGTGGCTCCAAGTGGCAGAGTGCTAGCCTTGAGCAAAAAGATGCCAGGGACAGTGCTCAGGCCCTGAGTTCAAGCCCCAGGACTGGCAAAAAAAAAAAAAGTTACTTTGGGGAATAAACAGCTCTCAATGCATTTTTGAAATTTCCTTTTCTGTACACAGAGTTAAATGGCTAATTAATATGCTGGTAGTTATATGTTTTAGGTAGCTTTTCAACTCATAAAATTTTTTCTCCTAAGAAAGGAACAAAATCTTTATTTTTGTTTGAGTTCCAGAAACATTCTTCATATTTCAGCTCCATGTACAGACATAAAATATTATTCAACATCCCATTTTTGTATAAATTAACATCTGTGGATTCATTCTTAGAATTTTATTAAGTAAAATGAATTATATAGTTATATATAAAACACATACACTGAAAGAGTCTTGTTTCTTAGTGCTCACAATGTTTTAAAATATAGCCTTAGATAAATTTAAATTGAACTTAGGAGAGGTTAAAGAGAAGTTCCTTACAGAACTGTGTGTGATTGCAAGACTCAGAAGAACCAAGAAAAAGAAATTCCAATGCAAAGACTGAGAAATCATGGCAGCAGGTATTCCTTAGAAATAAGAACACACTAAAACGCATAGGGAGAAAACTGCAAAAAGGAAGAAGCAACGAAATGCTTGGGATGTGGAAAGGACATAAAAGATGTGAAATATGCAGAAATTATCACACTTTTCCTAAATTCTTGCAATGTGGGTAGAAAAGTTGGGTAATAAATTAAAAAGGGCACGAACAGTGACAATGAAACAAAGAGTTAAACCTCTATTCAATGATATTAGCTTAAAGGACACACTTGGACAGTTTCAAATTCAAGTTCACTATATGTATGAAACCACTGATTAAATCAAAGGAATTGTTATTTCATATATCAATAAAAAAAGAAAATAAAATCCTGTCAAATATACTAGCATAAAATGTGTCAGGTAAGGTGAAATAGTGAATATATTGCTAAATATTACTGCCACTTTGGTATCTAGGCAAAGAGGAAAATAGAAGAGAAATGAGAACAAATGACAACAGCATGAAAATTTCTGCTGACCAATCAGTAGTTGTAAGATTATTGATTACAAGAGCCATTACCGTGCTGACAGGTAGTAAGGTGGGAAAATCTTAGCACCTCTCTCTCTCTATCTGTGTGTGTGTATACTGTATACTCTCTCTGTATATAAACATATATACATATATATATATATATATCCATGCTTGCTAGTGTGTGTATGTTTATGTAGGAAGGACATTATCATAAAGAAGTTCAAGGTGGATATTAATAAGAAACATTTTCTTTTAAAATAACTAACATATATTTATTGACTTCCTTTATCATTCATAATAATCAGTATTTAATATTAAAGTGCGTTTAATTTCTCTGCTGTAAGCAATGGAAAAGCTGAAAAGGACAGCCTAGGGTTTAATACCTTTTTGGATGCATGAAGTACACTTTGAAATAAGGAGTAGCTTTATAAGTAATTCTCTGAAATGCAGTGACATATTTCAAGGACTTTTGGAATTTCTATCATCTCGGATGAGAGATTAATGAAAGCTTTCATATTAGCCTTTTTTTTTGTAAAATTCAGATTGCAGCTGGAAAACCTGCTGTGATGAATTGATGCTCTTTAATAAGTGCTTTAAGTTTATCCTTTCGCATTAGAAAGGAATACCCATTAGTGTTACAAACCTATTGTCCCAAGTCATTTCTCATCCCACAAAGCTGGTGTTATAAAAGGGGGTACTGGGAAAATATTCAAATTTTGTTTCCTTTGTATGATTCACTAAAAATTTAGCAGTCAGTTTGACTCCTGCTAATGAATTCAATAATTACACCAATCAGGAAGTGAAAATGACTTTTGTAAAGTTTTCTTTCTCAACTAAAGATATACAATCATAGTGCAGACTTTCCAATATGGTGATGGCCTCTTTCTGCAGGAGGTAGGCCAGAGTCCTACTCAGCAAAGACTAGATACTCTGCCACATACGTGGGTAATTAAAATAGACAAAATGCAAGCAGGTAATTTAAAACCCTGTGTATAATTGGAAAGGGCAGTTCTGATGGATGTGTTGGCCCAGATTTTGTGCCTCATTGCCACAAACAAATATAAGAAGATCCCCAGTGACTTGTAGAGCTGTTTGGGTACCATAGTTTTCAAATTCTCTTGATGTCATTAAGCCAAAGCATCACTAAAAATGCTGCCATGTTTAAACTAGAGCTCTGGGAGGGCCCATGGTCATTAATTGTCCTTCTGTATGTCATACAGTTCTTCTCAATGATGAAAGGATACTGGTATAGGTTAGAGGTTTCACTTTGATTTTAGAAGCTTCTAGATTCTGCTGAAATGGACACAGTCTTTAAGAGAAAATTACTGGATGATTTATTATTCTGGTACATTTATTTATCACTTATCTGTGCATCATCTACCTACCTATCTATCTTAGGTAAACATAGCAAGTTGCAACCACACTTCTGCTTATAGATTTCTGTTTTACTATATAACTCTTGTAAATTACTATGCATCATTCTGTGATTAACTGTACATTATAGGAATGGAACTAAGATACTTAGTTAAGCAAAAGGTGAATTCTTCCATTTAAGCTGAAAAGAAAGCATTTTGGAGAAATTTTTAACTCTTGTATGGAGAAACTTTTTTTCTTATTTTAAGCACCTTAATAAACCTATTTTGTTAAAATAAATGCCACCTACAGCATTATGAATTACAGTCATTGAAACAGTTCATTGGTGGACAAATCAGTTGCTAGTTAACGTTTTCTTAATGTCTAACACAGACGGTTTTAATTTGTGCATAAAAGAAAAGCCATTTCCTTTGGACTCACCATTTCTATTTGGATACTTCAATTTGTCATATTTACAAATACTGTTTTCCTTATTTTATAGGCAAAGAAATGGATAACCAGCAAGTAAACACACACACGTGCAAAGATACATGCAGTAATCATCCACACGTTTACAAAGACACAGGAGGCAATCTTTCGTAATTAGCTTGCCTCCTATTCTAGTAAAGTATAATGTTTAAAAATAAACTAATGGATAAAATATGCTTAAAAGAAGGAAGCATGTGTTCTTTTGTCTTAACCTATATTTAATTATGAACTGTAGCATCCTTAAAGGTATATTTGTATAGTACTTTATGAGACAATTCTTCATACTTACTCTACATTTAATACAATTAACCTGAGAGCATTTATTTTGATTACTTTGTAGATAAATTAAACAAGACCCAGTGATATGAATCAAATTGATTGTTAATGCCCAAATCAAGAGTAATGTCCTATTGGGCGGGAGACATAGTTCAAGAGGTAGAATGTTTGTTAAAGAAGCAAGAAGCTCTGAGTTCAAGCCACACTGCAATAAAAAGAAATAAATTACTATCGATATCCTATCCTAAAATACTATCCTAGGTTATATGTGTGTTGGGAGCTCATGACCATAAGTCTAGCTACTTGGGAGACAGAGGTAGGAAGATTGTCCAAAGCTGACTGAGAAAAAGAACAAGATCCTACCTGAAATAGAAAAATTTCTTAAATGGACAGAGATTCTATGTCAAATAGTGGAGCATTTGCCTAGCCAAAACATATCCTTGAGTTTAATTGCTACTACTATAAATAAATGAATGAATGAATAAATAAATAATTTGATCCATGGGTTTAATGCCCAACCCTTTCTATTATATTTAGAATAATATATGAACATTACCAAGAGACCATAGATGTCCTGTTATTTTTACTGACATAAATACGGTGGTTATTCACTGGTTTCTAAAAAGCCTTTCATCTCCAAAGTTCATTAATTTGGGCAAAGATAAAAACAGAGTGAAGTGATATAATTATGTTGAATCATCAAGAAGCCTTGATCCCAATATTAGGTACATTTGATAGCATTGGTCTAGGTTAATTGGCTCAGAGTTTTATGCTTATGCATTTTAAGTTAAAGAAAAGTATATTTGGAGGGAAGAGCACATTCCAGTCACAGTGTCCAGGCTTTATTTCTTCCAGTGGTTAATCAAATGCACTGCTGAGAATTCAGGTGTACCATCGTCAATGACATTGCAACCACATCTTCAGGTTTTGCTTTTACATTTTTCATACCTAATTTACTAAACAACAATCTATGTCAGTGATTCTATGGTAAAATATGGCCACATAGGAAATGTATATATTCTACCACAATGCTCTCTTAGTATCCCTTCTTCAGAGTTGGGTGTTACAACCTAAATTTTACAAGCTCTCAATGTTCTAACAATCCCTTTGGAGACTATCAGTGCAAACTCCATTAATGAGAACTACTTTTTAGGATATAGGCTGAATGTCTTGTGCAAAGAGCTTTCCAAATGCAGTGGCTCAAACATAAAACTCAAATAAGAGTCCAAATGGAAGAGGGCCGCCCACATTCACCGAGAGTGGTATAAAGAGCTGACGGTGTTACAGGGTCCCACTCACTCTGCTATACCTAGGATTTTGGATGCTTGCTCCATTTGCATGTGTTTCAGCCTCAGGAAGAAGACAAGACACAGAACTGTCAATGCTCACAATTCAGGAGAGAAGCTTTCAGATCTCTGTGGATTTACACTGTGAACCATTTATCATTTTCCCAGCAAGTGGTGAGCAGGTGTCTCTATCTAATAGATAAATCCCACCTGAGATTCAGTCCCCTTCTTTGTGATTTTGCTGCTGTGGATATGTCAGTTCAGGCTTGTCATTTTTATCTTCCCTTGGGGAGACAGAACTTGGGGAACAACTTGAGGACCATTGACAAGCACTTGAAGTGGCACAAGTGGCTTCTACTCCTGTCCCATTCTAACAAGAGAGCCACTGCCTAGAATGGGAGCTGAGGAACTGTTGCTTTCTGTGTACTTGGAAGCATAAGAAATGGATTCCTTGTGCATCTGTGAAGTTTCCCACAAATAGAGCACAACTTCTATGAAGGTGTGACCAAAGACATTGAGTGCCACTTCTGGGAAGTGTGTTTCTTCCTACTTGGAACCATGAATCAGCTACGTCTTCTAGAAAATTCTAATTCCTCTCAAGTTCTCTGGATTCAGCTCTTCCTGTTCACAGAACCATCATTCTTTCAGACTGTATGCTTTTCTTACACATCATCTATGTGATTTTTCTCAAAATTTAACTTTATTCGCAAAAAGAATACTGTAAAATAGGTTTAGAAAGAAGTTGGAATTCTTATCAGCCTCCAACATCTATACATGACTACATGTTCATCTTTAGAGTTCTAGGACTTTTCACTTTTGTTCTTTCTCTACTGAATTACAAGTGAGTTTCCTGTTGCTAAGATCTTTGAATATCTTCACTTGACTTCTCTTTTTGGACACATTTAATCTGATGGATGATTTTTCCCTTTGTCAAATGAGGTACTTTGGAAAGGTCTTCATAGTCATATGAAGGTCTTCATATTCATATCTTTCTTCTTTCTGGATAAGTTTGTGTACCCTGGTTTGTATTCACTCCTGGAATGGAATACTTGAGGCAGGTGCACTTGTAAAGAAAAGAGAATAGACTCATAGTTTTAGAGGTTGGAGGTCGAATAGCTTGGTGCAGGGTCGTGATGCAGGGTTGGCGGGGGAGGCACCTTGGCCGGGAACCTCAAGGCTGCTCGGCACATGTACATGTGGCTTCCTGGTTTCCCTCTTCTTATGGCTTCAGTGTTGAATCTGAAAGATTCTACTGCAAGGATCCAATGCAATATAGGAAGCCCCCAAAATACCCATCTCTAAACCCCATAATTGTATGAATTCTATTCTTACCATACTTTTAACATAGGACTTTGGGAATGAAATTCACATGTGAGTGTTGGTGGCGAAAACAGATTCAAACCACAGCACTGAGCTTTCTGCAGAAGATCTACACGTATTTGAAAGGATGTCCTTCTCCCCCCTGGATCCTATGGGAATTGAGAAAGACAAATGACTTAGACATCTGGAACAAAGTTAGTACTTAGGAACAGTAAGTTTTGATTTTTGTTTTTGTTGCCAGTCCTGGGTCATGGACTCAGGGCCTGAGCACTGTCCTTGGCTTCTTTTTGCTCAAGGCTAGCACTCTACCTCTTGAGCCACAGCACCACTTCTGGCTTTTTTCTACATATGTGGTGCTGAGGAATCGAACCCAGGGCTTCATGTATATGAGGCGAGCACTTTACCACTAGGCCATATTCCCAGCAGTACTTAGGAACAGTGAAGCAAGCACTTAAGATTATAGCCCACATGTGTGGGAAAGTGAACATTAGAATCAGTTAGCCAAGTATTGCATAAAACTGTATTGATGCTGATCTTATGTGTCTCTCAAAGGCCCTATGGCAAAGGTTTTTTCTGAAGGCTGTGGCCCTATTGGGAATGTGTACTGCTTTTACGAGGTGGGAGCCAACTGAAGGAAGTAGGCTTATTGCTTCGTGAAGGTGAGGCTGGGACCGTAGTCCCTCCTCTCTGTCTTTGCTTCTTAGTCGACACAAGGTGAGAAGTTTTCTCTGCCCTATCCTTCTACTGTGATGTATCGTCTCAGCACAGGTATGAAAGTAACAAGGACTAAGCAACTATGGAGTAAGATCACTCAAAATAGGAGCCCAAATGAATTTTCCTTCCTACACATTGATTATCTGGGTATTTGTCATAGTTAATAAATCCTGACTAGCATAAGGTATTCTTCAACAGACATCTAGTCTTTATCTCATGGTGAGAATAGCAGGCAGTATAGCTGTCCCCTTGAGATGGCTCCCATAGAAAGGAATTGATGAAAAATGAACAACAAACAGACAAACACACCAGACGTAGAGTGGTGGCTCAAAGTGGTAGAGTGCTAGCCTTTAGCAAAAAGCCCTGAGAGACAGTGCCCAGGCCCTGAGTTTAAGTCCCATGACCATCAAAAACAAAACAACACCCCTCTCCCCCATAAAAACTCAGAGAAGCATTGATGACAGGGAAGACTGAATAGTGAGCCAGTGTTATTTCATCTGCGATTGTGGGAAGAGTATGAGGGAAGTTTCCAGAGAAATACAACTTGAGGTGCATGGTAGAGACTATAATAGCATTAAATAGAATGGATAAAAGAAACAGCATAAACCAAAGTAAATATTAAAAACTGACATAAAATGAACTGAACAGTTCATGGGGGGAAGAGGGAATGGGGGAGGGGGAGGGAGGAATGAGGGAGGAGGTAACAAACAGTACAAGAAATGTATCCAATGCCTAATGTATGAAACTGTAACCTCTCTGTAATTCAGTTTGATAATAAAAACTTAAAATAAAAAAACTAACATATTTGAATCTATGGAATGTCTTGGGTAGACATTCTTTGAATATCCTTTATTAACAGTAATGTTATTTTTTAAATAAATTCATCATATCTGGAAGACACAAAATTATGCATTTTTTCTCAAATTGTTTTCTCCTTGAAATCATGGCAAGCACTGACTTCAGTTTTAGCTTCCTGAACATCTGGAGTCTAAGGAAGACTACACAATGTGTATACACGGTTTGTACACACAGCTGTGTATACACATATGTGTATGTTCATAGATCCCAATACACAGAAATATTTTATAATTTGATGTGCTATTACCTAAAAGTATGAACCATAGCTTGAAATTATGAGTTTTTTGTTTTAATTTAACCCTCTCAAAAATTATGTGACTAAAATTTCTGAGAACTATCATTTGGGCAAAGCACATTTTCCTGCTCAGTTCCATGGTTTGTATATTATCTTTGACTAATGCCAACACTTTTTGTCAGTATCACAAACCTTTCTTTCCAATTTAACATTTTTACTTTTCAGAGGCATTTCATGTGGAAACGTGAACAATCTCTCACTATTAATTTCCCTTAATTCTGTTAATGGCACTATGGATTAAAATGGTTTGAAAAAACAAAATGTAAATTATTCTGCTTTTTAGCTCCAAAGTAGCTCACTGAAATATTCATGTGAGATTGAAAAATACTATTTTTCTTTGTCGGCAAGGACAAACATTCAAGAGTATGGAATAATCAGGAATAGATTAGAAGAGATTCTTGCTGCTTCCCTCCAGGACTTTTAATAATTTTCTGATTTTCCTCTTGATAATGCTGCACAAAATTGCTTGTGTTAAGCACCTAGCTGGAATCAGAAGAACCTGGTATGAATGAGATTCTTTCTCAGATATACAGATTGTGTCTGATTTTTCACTTTGCACTCTCCATATTGATTGAACCCGTGAATAGTAGCTGTATGATTGAATAGCTCAGCTTATGAATGAAAATTGTAATTGTTTTGAATTACTTCATACCTTTCCAAGCATTCAACTGAAATTTCAGCTGTGAACTTATCAGTCACTGCTTTTTATCTTTTACATTGAACTTACTAAGACCCAGAAAGGTCAATTTCATTACTATTCTGTATGAAAGATTATTTTAGTCACACTCACAGAACAGAATGCATCATATTTCAGTTAAGGATCATTTTTTAAATTCACACATTTGTAGCACTCTGAAGATTTTGTCTGTAGTAGAGAACTTGCAAAGTCTGACTTAGAGGCCGCTAGGCCAGCCATATTTTATGACTCCCTTCATTGAGAACTTGGGCAAGAAAAATGGATATTATATATGTTGTATAACTCTGATCTTAAAAAAAATCTGTACCTATGCAGCTTTCCACTGGTTCTAAGACTTGCATGATAATTTAGAAAATATTGTATGCAAGAATTTTCTGTAATAAACAGTGCATAATTATTTTTCATGACACAACTACTAACCATTATTTTCTTTTGAAAATGAACATATCCTGCAAATTTTCTTTTCATGTAAGCATTGTATTTATAAACTCTTTTGTTAAATGGCAATGCCTTTGTACAATTACTTGAAGACTAAGTCAAAGCCCAACAAAATAAGTAACAGAAAATGGGTATTTGCAAGAGGGGTGGATGGGGCCAAAAAGAATGGGGTAGAGAATGGACGGAGAAGAGGGAGGATGCAGTCAAGATTTCTTTGTATATACCAGTTTTAGGGAAAGGGGTGGGCAGCAGGGAGGGGAAGATGTTGAAGTGTTGGCACAGATCAAGAGGCAATGTACACACAAACGACTTCGTTATTGCTAAAATCTAAATGCGTAACCTAAGATTAAGATAAAAGAGGGGAGGAGTGAGGTGGGATGGGTGGATGAGAATGAGGAAAGGCAAGACACTGATCAAGATGCACTGTATTCATAAACTGCTTTGGTGACTGTCAACTCCCTTGTACACTACATAAAGGTAATCAAATATTTCAAAAAATTAAAAATAGAACAGAAATAAACGAAGATAATATGATATATTTTAAAAAGAATTTAATACACCTAGAGATAAAAGCCAATGTACATTCAGAAGTGACAATGATATTCTTGGTCAGATATTGATCTACAAGGCAAATAAGGCAGTTTGTCAACATGTACTACTGATGAAACAATTAACGTGTTCTGAGGTCTCAGTTACTATATTAAGATAATTATGTCATGAATTGGCTTGGCTTTGCTGAGACCTGATGGGTTAGTGCCTCGATTGAAAATTGAGGACTTGGAGCTGACTTTGACTGTGGATCTGTGGTGGATCTGTTGTCTAGGAAATCCAGGTCCTGGGTTCCTGCTAAAATACTGGTGGCATAACTTTTGTTCGTGAAACTCCAGAATTATTGCTACCTCTTTAGGATATATAAGATGTGAGAAAAGAATGTAGATGTGGAGCAAAAGAGCACAAGTTGAGGAAACAACAACACGGGTGTACCTTTCATCTTCCTCTCCAGGTTTTCGTGTAACTCATAATGAGTTTTATTATTTTATTCTAGATATAATATTTGTTTGTATAATTGTCTTCTTTAGAAGTAGAAGCTAATATTAGGCAAGCACACAGATAAAGTAACCAGTTATTTGTAAGTAAATTACATAAATATTGAACACCTAAATATACACAACCTTAGAAATAGGAAAGAGGTCCCATTCAGATCTAAAGTAAACCTAATTTTGTTATCACACTATTATTATTTCGTATCAATAAATTCGAATTTGGATGGATTATTCCTGGGCAAACTCACATCCTCTGACCAGAGACCTCTATAATTTACCAGGCAGACACACAACATTTTCTTCACAAAATACAAGGCTTTTTTTTTTTTTTTTTTTATAATTTCACTGATGAGCATCACCAAGTATTTACGAAAAGAATTACAGAAGTACTAGAAGTCTCTCCACTTGTACAGAGGAAAGGGCTCCGCCATGGAAATGAAAATTAAACCAGAATCATGTCTTTGCCTCAGCACCCTTTCCTGGCAGGCAGTGACCCCTGAAGGACTGTCTTCACTGAGGCAGGAGAAAGGTGCAGGCCGCCGCATGGAGAGGAGACAAAGTCTGCTTCTCCTCCAGGAGCTTCTGGAGCTGGAAAGCCCAGCCTCCCCCAAGGAGATTGTGTTTATTTATTTGTTTTTTTTGTAGTTGTTAGTCTTTTTGTTTTTAAATTAATGTACCTCTAGTTAAAGGGATTTATAAATGTGCTGGCTACTGAAAATGGTCCAGACTGCCAACACGTGCAAAGTGTAATTTTCTGTGGCTAAGAAGCTATAATCCTAGGCCGAGTGGATGGAAATAATTAAAAGAAGGGAGGATTTTTACACTCATGCACATAATTACTTGACAGATCTTTCCCTCTGTCTCTCCAATGACACTTAGTCGACCTGCTAGAAATCCCCACCCCTGGCAGTGTGGAGAAAGCCCTTTTGAGATTCCCACAGACACAAGCAGTGCTGCAGTTTGGTGGCGACCTGCTTTCCACCGGGCCTTTGCACCCTGCCTGAGAAAGTTCCAGAGACCTGGAGACTCACCCTGCTTATTTCTCTCCCGACAATTTCTATTTCCCCCATGCAGCCCTGTAATTACTTTTCAGAAGCAAGAACAGCAGAGGCTGCTTCCGTTACTTTTCCTTCTTCTATTGAGTTAGTGTTCATTCTGGCAGTGGCTCTAATTGCATATTGCTGAATTCAGGAACATGGGCCAGAGGAGGAAAATGGGAGCTTGTGCGGTCCTCGCTCCACTCTGAGTTCTGCAAATGATTCCACACGCACGCCGTTCAGCTCTCCATTGGTTTCCAAAACACCAGCTAAAACATTTTTGTTTAACTCAAGGAAAAAGAAGTGTGTGGTGGGGGGGAGCAGCAAACTAAAAAGGCACTGAGCAGTCTGTAATTCGATTTTCCCTCAAATATTGCATATGTTTCTCACAGGTTTTACTGGGAATATTTAACGTTATTGATATATACTATTCTTAACTCTTAACTGAGGCTGAAGTCTTTGGGGATATACTCATGAAGAAGTGGCAAATAAAAAGCTTTATAATATAGAATAGGATCATTTTCTATGATTAGAACATTTAAATATTGGGGCAAACATTTGCAAACATCAGAGAAATTAGAACTGTTTAGAGAATTTAGTACTTCACACAGGTAACACAGGAGAAACCAAGATGTACTCTAAAGTATTTATTGTGCTGCTATTTTGTATTGTGTCCATACAAAGAATTCAAACATACAAACTGAATATTGCTTATGATACCACAAAGTCATAAGCTCCATTTATTCATTCTCTCCTTTTTTTTTTGTTACTGGGATCAAAATTTACAGGTACCTCACTTGGTATTCCTTGGTATTCTTTTGTGGCTATTTTATCACTGTAAAAATCGCTCAATGATGATTTGCAATTCTGTCTACGTACTTAGTCGACTTCAACTGTTTTCGAAGAAATTATTGGATGAAATCTTCTGTGATATGTGGGGTTGGATAATCTTACTAGTTACCTTGATTGAGGTGGGACATGACCAAGGAGAGTAAATGCCTTTCTTGGGGTGTCTAGGGGTTTCTGAGAAGTCTGACATGGGGGGAGAAATTCAAGGGGACCAACCGGACCTGAGTATGGACAGCCTGCATCCAACAGGCTGGGGGCTTCGGCAGAGCACAAAGAAAGTGGGAAGTCGGCCACGGTGTGCTGGCTTCATCCTTCCTGCACATCTGTGTTTGCTCTAATGTCTTCACCTTCTAGGGGCGACTTGTCCCAGCACCTCTGGGTTCTCTTGATTTGTTCTACTTATTCTGCGTCCTCTAGCTGCGTTGAATGAGCAGCGACTCGTTTCTCTAGCCTGTAATCATTCGTGGTTGAACTCTTGAGGCCCCAGTTGTGTAAGCCAACCTAAGAAACCCCTTTTAGATGGATACAGGTACATAGATTAATAGCGTGAAATGGTTCTGTTCTGCCAGGGAACTCTGAATGAGCCAGAGATCTAAATGTTGTATACTATTTGAATTCATGAGGGAAAAAATAGATGAAGGAAAAACTTTGGATTCTTAATTTCGACATCATGTGTGACTTTTATAATTACCTGGCCTGCTGGATTTATGTTTTAATTGATAGGTTTTCTGATGAGCAGATAGCCTCCTGATAAAGGAAAAGAATCACAAAAAGACATGTTGTTTTATACTTGAGGACGTTTAACGAGTATGGGGAAATCGGCTAATTAGTTATAGTAAACCCCAAGCTTACTAAGTTCTCCCCAGTGGGGACAGCTGGTCACACAGCAATACCAAACCAAGAAGCTGATGTGGATGCGATTCTGCTACTTGGACTGCAGATCTGGTCCGGATTTCACATATACGTGTGTGCTTGAGCTTGTAACCAATATGTATTACTTAACTTGATTGTTTATAACTGCCACTAGTAACATACAGAAAATTATTCCAGCCAATGAGTGATGTGTGTTTGTAATCCCAGAATCCAGAGGCTAAGCCTGCAGGGTGTGGAAAGGTTGAGGTTTATGGCTCAGGATTGGGACCACCAGGGCGGCGTGGGAAGGCCTCCTCAGGTCCTCTGAGGGGTGATAAATGTTTTCCAGCCCCGCAGGGTAGCTCGGTCTACAACAAAGTTCTGCTTGGTAAGAGAAGTCAGAAATGCAGTGAATGACATGTACTTCATTTTCTCCAATGCTCATCTCACATAAAAAAAGGAGTCATGGGTACAACAAATTTCCACCCTGGACTTAATCCTGAGAACTGCAGTCTTCTCCTTCCCATTGGGTCTCGGATCTATTGTCACTAGAGCAGCCTAAACACCCAGGGCCCTGTTCCCCTTGGGGGCTGGGGTAGACCTACAGACAATGTCTTTGTGTCAACTCTTTGTCTTTCTCTGCTCTCCATCTCTTTGTTTCCTAAAGGTCTTCCTCACTTTTATCCCCACCAAAAGTAGCCTTTCCTTTGTTATCACAACTCCTCTTCATAGAGTTGCCTGGGACAAGCTTCTTTACAGTCCTGGAGTGGTTTCTTTCATTGTTTTAATATACTGCTAGATTACTACTACTTTAACTGAACTAGCTTATTTCAATGGAAAAATGCATTCATCAGAACTGGCATATCTTCATCAGCTAGAAGCTAAATTGTACACTTCCTCAATGCTATCTGGCACAATAATAGTTTTAATAAGTGCATAATTTTTTTACCACAGTTTATGATCTTAATTCGGTCTAATTACCACAACAAACTGCAAAAGGTGGCTAGTATACAGTTTGTTTTTTTGTGGTTTTCAAATCTCAGAGTCCAAGATCAAGAACAGATTTCTTTTTTTGACCTGTGAATAGTGTCTGCCTTTTTTAAAAAAACAAACAAGGTCCTGACTGTGTCATTCTCTCCATACCCGTGTCCTCAGCCTTCTTCTATGACACACTTTCTTTAACCCTTAAGAAGGAGTCTCACTCATGTGTCCTAATTTTAAATTGATTACTTACTGAAGAACTCATTTTAAAAATACAATAGTTCTGATGTTTCCTCATCATTATATTCATGTCAGATGGTGTTTTGAGTTTTAAATAAGATTGCTAGACCCTCTGTAATGCTAAATTGACAAAATTAGCATAGCAGTTCATAATGTGGTAAAAGTGATAACCAGTATTCTTTCATCTTAAATACTACACAGCTGATGTTGAAATTAGAAACTATGAACATAGATAATCATGACTGTTGACCTCTTATTTTATTTATTTGATGAACTGCTTATTTTCAACTGAAAATCAATGTCTAGCAATATAGAAAATATACATTTAATATGTGTTTTAATAACATGAATTACTGACTTTCTATAAGATTTTACAGGGCAATGTTATTTTTCTTTCTGTTTTGCAGAAACCTTTGGTCAGACTTACTGACATTTTTTTCCCCACATACTTCTTCAGGGGAGATAGATTGACTAGACAATTTTTATGTTGCTATGGTTATTTTTAATTTACTCAAAGCAGAAGTGAATAATTTCAACTATAATTCAAGAATATTTTTTATATTTTCTCAAAGCAATGTTGTTACAATGCAGAAATGGCAAGTTCAGCGTGCATTTTATTATGAAAGATATTTATTTTGTTATCGTTGGGGAGTTGTGCAAACAAGTTGCTATTTTAAAAAAGTTATAGACACAATGTGTCTTGATCAATGTCATGCCTTTCAGCATTCTCACTTACCCTGCCCAACCCACTGCTGCCCTCATTTTTCTTAATTGTGGAGGATATATATTGAATTCTTGACGGCATTCTCCACCCTTTTCCTTTCCATTCCTCTACCACCCTCCCGGTGTCCCATCCCACCGCATTCACGTACCCATTGCTGGTGTTTATTTTGTTGAACTTTGAGTTGTCCCTTGAATCTGCCATATTTCAGTCAATATATGTGAACAACCCAGTACACTTACTTATAAATGAATTATAACTTCCACATATAATGGAAATCATGCAAGCTTTCTCTCTCTAGGCCTGACTAACTTCATTTAACATATTTTTCTCTGGGTTCTTACATTTCTTTGCAAATGATACAATGGATGTATCATCTAATGGATGAGTAAACTTCCATTGTGTATATATATCATGTATTAACAATCTATATGTTCATTGAAGTGCATCTGTGGTACAAAAGGAGTTTAGATATATTAAATTTAAGATAAAACTTATCTACATAAGTAGAAGATCAGCTTTCGCTTTTTACCCAATTTAATAAATTTTAGAGAATACTTACTGAATAAAGAGTTATAGTTCATTACTAAATAAAAAATAGAGCAACAGATGTTTTCCCATAAGAATCTCCAGTAAGTTAAAGAAATACTGAGTTCCACATGCACTTTTCTCAAATTAAGTTTAAAAACCCTAATTCAAACATCTGAAATCTGAAATCTTTCAAAGTCTAAAACCTTTTGTGCTCCCAAATGATGCCAAATGGATATTTGCATCTGGTTTCATGCTCTGAATTAAAAAGACTGTTGACTTTGAGTTATGCATACTAGGCATAATAAGTATAAAGTGAACATCCACTTGCTCTTAGCATACGTCTCTGAGACACTGAACTACGTCTATGCAAATTTCTCAAAAAAATTCCTCTCCTCCAAAAAGGAAATCTCAATGCCAAAACTCTTCCACTTCCAGACATTTCAGTTAAATAATAGACTGCCTCTACTATGTTGGTGGAAAATTTATGTTGCTATCTATTTTATATTAGAGATAAATCATCAGATAGCAGAAATAGGACCCATTTCTAAATTAAAAGTTTAAATCTACCACTAACAATGATGATATAAATTAAAGGGAGGACAACATAATAGATATTGTGTTAAAAATAATCGATTTTTTTCCCAACCTTAATAATGTCACGATTTCCTTTTTTCTTGGTGAGTTCCTTGACAAATAGTAATTAAAACAAACAGCATCAGAGGTTTATAATGATGCTGGCATAGAGATTACAAACCTGTATAATGTTAAACTGTTGCCAGAGTGATCCACGAGGTGAGCCATTTGGTGCTGAGTATTAGGTCATTATCACTGCCACACAAGGGAGGCCAATAAATACAGATACTGCTGCCTATGTGACAGAACATATAATTACAGCGTAGAAAAAGAATGAAATGCCTGTAATTTAAGCATCCGTTTGAAACCTTGGGCTTCATAATGGAATTTTTAAATAACTTGAATAATTTCTGTAACTTACATGATCCGAATTCATTTCTGTATTTGACATCAGATAAAAGATATATAGCTAGCCCGCAAGCTAGGAAAGAGCCATCTAGGCCATGGGACTGGAGACAAATTTTGAACTCACAGAAACCCTGGGGAGGAAAATTATTTGACTGTGCTAGAGAGGAGGAGATTACCATCTGTCTGTAATATATCTTGGTTATGAAAATGAAAAGGAGAAAAGCAAAAGTAAGGAACTGTTCAACAATTATTGGGTACCAATTATATGTTCCAGTGGGTTACTACAAATAAACGTGTGATATTTTCCTAGATAATGTATGCTTTTCTCTAAGGAAATCATCACTGAAAATGTAGTGACAAAAGAATAAATCAATCAATTTCCAAGAAAAAAAAACTGAAGAAATAACTATAATAACTCTAGCACATGCCAGGGAATGTTAAAATTTGGTACTCTAAGAAAACTTGATACATGGTTGGAATTTTGACAAATTGGAAGGGGAATATTGAAAGGGGCCCCGGAAGCAAGGGGTAGCATTGTTACCCCTCTGCTCCGGAAGAACATCTCCTCTGACAGATAACATTCAGACGATCTGTCACTCATCCCAGGCTGAGGGAGGGGGTAAGTGTGAAGTACTCAGCCTTTAACGTTATGTTGGTATGGTGTTCACTGTGTGTAACTGTCACATGCATGCATTATGCTTATCTTGTACTGGCTACTGCAGAAACTTCTCAAATAGCAAGCACCAACACTGATATTTTCGAGGGGTCATTTTCATGATTTTCCCATGCACAACCTGTCGACTCCTTTTCTGTTTTTCTAGCTCAGCAGTACCTTTGGTTTCATTTCTTTTTGCATCACCTCTAAGCCCAATAGACTTAATGACACAGTTATATAACCATTTATAAAACTCTTTTTAGGTATTTTTTTTTCAATTCACAAAATTATTTATCTACTCGGATTGGTGACACCAAAATGTATATTTCCTCCTATAGCCCTACTGTCTTTATAATAGTTCAGTGAAACATAAATCTATACTTTCCAGAATTATACATGGTATTGCTTCTAGCTTACCACACATTGATGATGTAGAGATTAAATATAACTTAATCTACATCATTCACGGATATTAGAAATTAACCCACTACCTACCTACTTACTGTCTAGGGTTGTGTTCATTTTGTTTCCATTGGAAAATTATTTTCATAATCACAGGGCTAAATTTAATTTTCCCCAAGTAGAAATGATATACAACCCCTAAGAGTAAATTTCAGGGGTACAGATTCTCAGGATGTTTACTTTACAAGCCAGCAGCTCAGCTGATATCCTCAAGTACCTCGATACATAATACAATCTGCAAAGATGTACTAAAATTCTGCCTGCCGAGCTCATATATCTAAAGCTTCTCTTTGTGCTCCATCAATTGCAGGTTGGGAAAACTTCCATTTCTGTGTCTTGTCCCTAAGGTTCCCAGCAGAATGTCTCTTTTCCTCTATTTCCTTTTAGGTGTTTAGCTTGCAATCTTGTGGGGGGAAGGGGAAGCATCTGGAGGGGTTTACAGACACTCAAGTCTACTTCCTCAGTTTGTAAAGATGCCATTCCTAATTTGCTCTCTCCCCAAATCTCTGCCTTTTAATTCTGGATGGCATCAATGTCCACAGAGATAACAATGTCACTCCAATTCTCCCAATAACTTGGTCTTTTTCTCATCGTACCCTAGCTATTCCCTCCCATGCATGTGCTTTATACACAATGTTGTACCTTCTGTGTAATTTCTCTTCTAAGAACGCACCCTTCCACTACTGTTTTCCTTTCTTTCCCTGTCTCCTTTTCTCATACCTCAACAATACTTATTCTTCACATCATGATTTGTAGTTTCCCCTTGTCAACATGTGCTTGTCATTCGTTTTTCTCTTGACTTTGCTCTGGTTCTTGCATTCATCAGTTCAACAAATCTTTGCACACACAAGGCGGCAATTTAGCTCCTCTAAGAAGCAGAAGTCAAAAAGCAATTAAATGTGTGACAGCTTTATTAAGTGAAATTTCTTCTGAATGCTGGAGGGAAAAAAACAAGTTTACAAAGAGGGATCTCATATTTTGGTGGAGGTTTGACACCTAGAAGAGGAGAAAGGGAAGTATATATTGTATGAGATGAATTGCTGATGATTTCTCTTAGCTAGGAGATTTTGTCAAATTCAATAGGGAATCTCCAAGCAATGATTTTTCCATAGAGGAATCCACTGCCAGCCAGAAAAAGAATGTAACTATAACCTTAGTAACATATATTCATTGTGCAAAAGGTTTTATTGTGATATTTGTGTCCACAAAGATAATAGACTACGATCAAATTGACTCTTTCTATTACTCTTTCTTAGACCTTTCCCTCCTTTAGAACAATTTTTAGTAAGTTTCATTATATTGTTTTCAAAAATATAGCCAAGGTACCTTCATCATATTCTTCCTTTACAAATCTTACTGTCTTGGCTTTATTTTTTAAATTATTACCTTTCAGTAGTTGCACAAGGGAGGTGTCATTCAACAAAGCAGCTTATGAATACAACGTATCTTGATCGGTGTCCCCCCTTTGACAATGTCATCCCCCTTTGCCCTACTCCTTCCCTTACATTTCTCAATTTTGGTGTATACACAATGAATTCTTGACTGCATTCTCCCCCATCCCCTTCATTGTCTCCCCCTCTCCCCTTGGGGCCAGTAGCCATTTCTTGGTGTTTATTTTGTTAGGCTTTGACTTAGTCTTTCTTTTTAAAAAATGTTCTATTTAAGCTCTCCAGAGCACCTATTATAATTCAGTTAATTCATTTGGAACTGCTTGCATACCACCCAGTGTGTTTACCCTTAGATTTATTGATATGTCCTATCTACCACCAATGAATTGTTTCCCTGGGTCTGGTTTACTTCACTTAATCCTTTCCAAGGCTTGCAATTTCCTTAAGAATGGCACAATATCATTGTTTCCAATGTATTAGTAAAATTCCATTAAATGCACACTCTCACACACACACACACACACAATTTTCTTGATGTCTTTGTCCATTGAAGAGCATCTGTGCATCTGGGATTTTTTTGTTGTTGTTTATTTTCTTGAAAATGGTCATTCTAACTGGGGGGGAGATGGAATCTCAGTGTTGTTTTCATTTGCTTTTCCTTTATAAGCAGAGATGTTGAGCATTTCTTCAAGTCTCTCTTGGCCATTTTTTGTTCTGAGAAGTCTCTCTTTAAGTCAGTATCCCATTTATTATTTGGATTATTGTTTCTTTGAGGGCTTCATTTTTTGAGCTCTAAGAATAGTTTGGATACTAGACCCTTGACTGATGCATAGCTGGTAACGATCTTCTTCCAGTCTGATACCTTTCTTTTCAGCCTGTCAGCAATGCCATTTGCCAAGCTGAAACGTTTGAGTTTGATGCAATCCCACTTACCAAGTCTTTCTTTGCTTTGCTGTGTTTCTGGATCATCTCCCTTAATTAGCCCAAATGATGATAGGTTAACTGATTCCTGGAATTTTTCTTTAAAGCCTTTATTTTAGTTTTACAGCAGAACTGGGGGAAAGAACCAGGTTTGAGGGGTAGCCCTCATGTCTACACCCGGGTATCAGCACCCGCACCCAAGTGGAACATTCGTCACAGTCAATATGCCCATAGTAAGACATCTTTGGAATTCTTTAGACATCATCTGTTGCAAAAAGAAATATTGATTTATGATGATTTACTCAAAGCACTAGCCAAAACATTGCTAATGAGCATTTTCTTTAATGGGGTGCTTCCTGTTATTGTAAAATGAGGCTCATTATTCCTTAGTAAATGCACCTTAACATATACTTTTGTGAGTTCATTAGGAACAGTAATGAGTTAAGCATATGCAATTGCACAGAGTTAAAAATTTTAAAGGAAACTGAGCCTCCTCAGAGAAACCTACCACACATCGCTTCATCTTCCCTTTCAATAAACATTCAGTGGATGTGTATAATTAATCATGCAAAACCATTTTTTAGTTACAATATAGAAAAACACTGTTTGACATTGCCAGTGGTGAATATTTAAAGGTATATTTTATGTTTTCTTCAAAGATCAGCTGTAAATCTTACCATCCTCAAGGTAACATAGTAAATAACAAATGTTACCTAGTGGATTTTAGGAATTTGGTGTATTATTGCTAGTATCATAATTTTTATTCTGAAGGAAACTTTCTATAAATATTTAAAATATGCAAGAGAGAGAAGGTTCATTTAAGATAAAGAGTAATGTATTGCAAATGAATTTTGAATAAATAAACTACTAAAGGCTTAACTCCACAGCTAGAGTTCCTGCCAAAGAAGCAGAAGCAGAGTTCAATGTCCAATACCAGAAAAATAAAAAAAAAATAGGCAATAATAATGCATATGTCAACTTCTGTTCAAAGAAAACCTAGGCAAAAAACCCCACAAACCTCCATCTCCAAAACAATGACCAAAGACCTGGTTTTAAATGGTAAAGCCCCAGCTGAGTAAGTCAATTGAGGAGCCTGCAACCCTGATACCAGCAAAAAATAAAATTAAATTAAAAATAGTTAATAAGCAACAGCACTTCACTAATTACCAAAAAGAAGCAAAGCTGAAGATGTTAAGGGATAGATAAAAGAAATTCAAGATTAACAGATGGCAGAAGGAGTCAGATTTGGGTGGAACAAATATTTGCTGCTTTTTTATTTTAAATAAGATTATATAAAGAATCATGTTAAAGTTGTCCAACAGCATAACCAGATGAAGAATATGTGGTAATATAAAAAGGAAGAAATTACTTTGATGTTTTAAATCTTCTAGACTTCCTAGAGGAAGACAGAAGTTATACAAAACAACAGCATAGATGTCAGTACGGTGATAAATTCTGTGTAATTAATCCACCAGGACTGTAGAGACTTGGTACGCTCCGGAGAACACAGCTGTTAGAGTTATTAATTGTCATCATTTTTCATTCCACGTGTGAGAGATATCAGAAAATGATTATTTTGACAGGAGCATTCTTTATTATTTTCCTTATTTTGAAGTGCTGAAGATCAACTTCTGAAAACTTTTAAGGAAAAATTAAAATGACATTTTGGTATTATACAATGTTAATTCTGGTTGCAAACACTGGAGAATTTGGATCTGAGAGAGTAGCATAAGAACATATATATACTCAGAATACGAGAACATGCTTGGGCTTGCAGTTCCGTAGGGCCTATAAGCTTGTGTGTGACTTTGTCGTCGGACATGCAGAATGGCATTCAGCGTTTCTACGATGGTGCTTACAAGAACTACTGTGCGGGTTCTGAGTTCCAGGAGGAAAGTGGACAAAAGATGGAATGCTTGTGAGTCCTGAACATGGGTCCAACAAGTGACTTCAATCACCACATTTTACGGTCACAGCTACCCACACAGAATGCTATAAAAGATCCCATAACCACCCTCTCCAGGCATTAAACCAAAAATTTAAGTGGGAGAAAAAAAATCAAACATCTGCTTTCATTATGTGATGCTGTGAATTCATGCAGCAGTAATGCATGCTTAAACTAGGATGCTATCTATAATCTCTTATCTGTTCCAGTGAGAACATTCACTTGGAAATACTAATATGAGTAATATTCACTTGCATAAATCTTACTAGATTTGATATAATATAGGGCATGATTTCCATGTTACATTGTTTTCATTAGATTATACAGCATACCTAGTCATAGACATGGGATAGAGCGCTAGTGACACTATTCCTGTATCCATCCATAGTACATTTAGACAGAACAAGTTGTAGGTAAACCTATCATTATTTCTGATTTTAAACTATACAGATTTCACATGCAGGTTGTTCAAGCTTGTAATCCTAGTTACCTAGTGTTGGGATCCATCTTTCCCCTTGATGGAAGGGGCTTGATGCCCCTCCCCCAGCCCTGGAGAATGCAGCCCTGCTACCCTCTCTGGATCGGAATCCAGAGAAACCGGTTGGGCAAACAGCCCCCAACCCATCCTGGCCAGCCCAGCGCCTACCAACCCCGCTCTGGCTCAGCGTGCTGGAGTGACGTTAGCCCTTGGGGGTCAGGTGATACCTTTCAGCCTATGGACATCCTGGCCAAACCCCTCCCCTTGGAATCATGTCCCTTGTCCTTGTCTCAATAAAGTTAGTTCGCTCTAAGAAGCTAGCCCCGTTGCATGTGTACGTCAGACTTCTAGCGGTAAGGAGGCGGGCACACATCTGTGGCCAGGCCACGTGCACGCCAGGTCGGCCCTGACTCCCCCATTCCACTCTAGCTTATCTGCTGGTCGGATGACTAGGGGAGAGGGTGAGAAAGGGAGGGTGGAAAGAAAGAAGTAGGTACCTGAGCCGGGAGAGGCTAATAAGCCCAACAACCTAGGAAGAAAGATCACACCAAGCAGAAATGGCCAAGGGATTCCATCTAAAATTATCCAGCAAAAAGCCAAAATGGAGGTATGGTTCCAGTTGTAGAGCTCTAGGCAAGCATGTGTAAGGCCCTGCGTTCCGACCTCAGTACAAGCATAAATAGATCTTACGAAGACAATAGCTAATTGTCATTGATGCTAAGAGCAGCAATGTCAGCCAGGAGCCGTTTGCACTTTTGTGAGATGAAAAAGGCTTTCTGTGAGGTTGATTTCTTAGATTGCTCTTAGCAAAGTCAATTTCTACTTCTCATTTTTCCCCCTAATTTTCATATCCTCAAACTGTTTAAGTAATTCATTTCTGGAATAACTGTCACTTAGTATCCTAAATTCCTCACATTCCACTAGATGATTTCTACTGGCATAAAAGAAAAGAAATAGCTCTCCCCAAACGCAAATCAAAAAGTCTGGCTAAAACTATCTGAAGCCAGCCTCACAGAAATCCATTTCCCCTTTCCTTCAGAGTAAACACTGTAGAAGGTATGTATGTATGATCAATACTGACTTTTCTTTCAATTTTTATTATAAAGGCGATATGCAGAATGGGCTGCAGTTACATAAGTCAGGAACTGAGTACAAGATGAACTTCTGTTGTTCGGGCTGACTGTCATTCAATCCTCTGCAGCTGTGCTCCTGTCTCTTGAACGCAACATAGAGGCCGTGCTAAATGTTTTTTACTTTCAGCATTTCAGAGTTTGTTTCTTGAAATACACAACCTCACTCTTGAAGAAAGAATTTGTTATTCCATCAATATACCCTCTATTATAACCATTTTTTTTCTTCTCAGTTTAAATGCATTCTGAACTTTTCATCTTGGGCTCCACTGTGTGTGTGTGTGTGTGTGTGTGTGTGTGTGTACACACACACATATATATGTATATACACCATATATATACATATATATATACATACACCGTGATTTTACTTATGATCTATTCCAACATTGTAAACAATAAATTACGTGTGTGATTAGCATACCTAGAGCTGGGTTCAATGCTCACATCTGTGATCCTGGCTCTTTGGGAAGTGGAGAAGGAAGAACGGCAATCTGAAGCTGGACTCAGATTAAAACCCAAGACCCTATCTGAAAAGTTACCTAAAGCCAAAGGGCTGAGGATTCTTGCCTTAAGTGTTCTTGTTCTGCATGGTTACCTGTTTATCTACACTTTCTCTCCATTCTGCTATTTAGGGTCTGTCTGAAGAGACAATTCCATTTCTTGTGTATTTTTCTAAACTGCACTAACTGGCACGAAGCAGGTGCTCAGTAAATATGTCTTACTAGATGAAAGGATTGTTGCTACATTTGTATTGCCTTCCAGAAGGTTCTCAGGTAATTGTTATTCTTGGTTAATATAGAAAAGAGATAAAATATTTAATACTGCATAATATGATAATTACTTATGCATCTACCCACTTTCTCTGGAGTATTTACAATTTATTCACCTGAATTCATTATACTGATTAATGTACTTGTAGTGAAATAGGCCTCCATGGATGAATACATTTCATACCAGTTATCATAATTAGGAGCTATAATTGGGTCATAAAATTATTATTTATGCAGAATGATGTATTTGGACAACCCACCCTTAAACCAAAGCAATAAACAAATGAATTAAACTTGCTATTTCATAAAACATGTATTATTTGTATAGAACAAAACTATGTGATTGGAGCAACTGAACATGCAAGAGAGTAATGTTGGTTATAATTAAAGAATGAACCACTTACATTCAAGCTATTAAATAATCAATGACATAGGAGAATCTTAAAAAATAAAATTACTTGAAAAAATCATTTTTCATTAAAGCCAGGTAGTATTCTGTTTATAATATTTCCATAAAGAAACAATTGGTCTTTTTAATTAATTAATTTTTTGTAATCTATCACTTTTCATTTCATTATTGTATTACTGTTTTTCTTCTTTTTTTAAATTTTTATTGTCAAACTAATGTACAGAGAGGTTACAGTTTCATGAGTTAGGCATTGGATACATTTCTTGTACTGTTTGTTACCCTGTCCCTCATTCCCCCCTCCCCCCTCCCCTTTCCCTTTCCCCCCTTGAGTTGTTCAGTTAATTTTCACCAAACAGTTTTGCAAGTATTGCTTTTGTAGTCATTTGTCTTTTTACCCTGTGTCTCTCGATTTTGGTATTCACTTTCAGTTTCCTGGTTCCAATACCAATATACACGGTTTCCAATGTACTCAGATAAGATACAGAGATAGTGCAATAACCACAGGAAGGGGATACAAGAAGATTATCAGTAATAGAAGCTACAGTTACACATAGCACGTTGAAAGTAGTTACAACAGTGATATAACAATTGTTTCCATAACATGGAGTTCATTTCACTTAGCATCATCTTATGCATTCATAAGGGCATAGCTATTGGGCTCTTGTGACTCTCTGCTGTGACTAGGCTAAACCTGTGTTAATTATTCCCTATGAGGGAGACCATAGGGTCCATGTTTCTTTGGGTCTGGCTCACTTCATTTAGTATAAGTTTTTCCAAGTCCTTCCATTTCCTTACGAATGGGGCAATGTCATTCTTTCTGATAGAGGCATAAAATTCCATTGTGCATATATGTACCACATTTTCCTGATCCATTCGTCTACTGAGGGGCATCTTTTTTCTATTTTTTTTTCTAATTTATTTCTTGTTGTTATAGAGGTGACATACAGTGGAGTAACCTTGACATCATCCAGTACTAAGTACATTTCCTTTCACACAGTTCCAGCAGTTCTCTCATTCTCTCCCACTCCCTACTTCCCATCTCCACACAATGTTTACACAGTCTACTTCCATCAGTACAACCGATGCACCCCCACTGCGGTACTTTTGTTCTGTACCCTGCCTCTCCCCTCCCACAGATGTGCATGTGATTATACCATATATCAGGTGAAGAATACAGTCATAAAAAATAGGAAATTAAAGACAAAAGCCCTTTGTGTCCATATCTTTAGTGTTCATTTCTGTATGGATGATATTTTGCATACATATGAAGAGGTGCTTGGGATTTTACAAATTATAAGTCTTATTTTCAAAAATTTTACTGAGCGGTTAAATTATTCTTAAAGGCAAATTATCTAACAAATCACAGTTAAACATTGACCTCAAACCCACTGTGTGATTCCTCCCCCCCGACCATACCTTCTCACACACGGCTGGAACATTCTAGTTAGCCATATTTCACCCATTTTTAAATACCCCATCTAGAGTTACAGATACTATTTTCTTATTACTTCAGATTTAACAAGAATTTATGAATATCTTCTTCATCTTAATCCTGATCTCTTTTAGAATGTAATTCCCAAGGACTTTTCATATTTTCCTATTTCCTTTACAAAACCCTGTCCTTACTTCTGACCTTTAAAATATGTTTTACAAGCAATTCACTAAGATGGGAGCATAGACTGTAGCAAAATCAGAATATTCCATATTTGCATAGGAGGCTATCATTCTGTTTCATCCATGATTCATTCAGGGTTTTGACTTTCTAGCCACGGAGAGTTTCAAAGGAATAATAGTTTACAATTTAATGTGGACTTGGACACCGAATTCTGGAGTAGATGAATGGTTATCATGCACCAGGTATTTGCTGGGTGACTATTTCTGTTAGTTGAGCCATTACATACCATCATTCCACACAGGAATTGTGGTTACCTTGCACGAAATATATGCAGAGGCCAGCCATTCAGTGGTGTTCCACAAATAAGTTGATTTTCTACACTTCTGATTCATTCAGACTGAATATTATTTCCCAGTGAAATATTGATAAACACAAAGCTGTTAATATTCTCTTTTGTTCTAGGACACAAACGATTTGAAAAACTAGAGGCGTAGGCTGTTTAAGCATTGGGTTCTCCTACATTTACTCATTTTAAATGTTCTGGGTCCTATGGCTATCTACCTATATTTCCTCATTAAAAAAAAAAAACTATTTTCTGAACCTTAGTACACATATTGAAAATTCAGGAATTGTGAATGCACATTCTCATAAATTTTTGGAAAATCACCAATTGTTATCAACACCTTCAAGTGGAGAGACTCATTCTTCTAAGAACTCATGCTTCTTCAACCTAGGATTGTCTCCTTGCTTTCAGAAGTAAACATTCATCTGACTCTTCCCACTACTGAGTATCAAACTCAAAGCCTCACAGATAATTGGCTTACCATGGAGCCACAATCTTGGCCCAAATGTTGAGAATTTTTTAAAAAATGTATCTTAATTGTGCAGATTTATGTGGCACAATGTGATAACCACTATAAGCGGCAGGTTGTAATGGAGATAATGATTAAGCCAAGGTGGTTAACATTTCCATCTTCCTCAGTACCCTTAAGGTCTTGATTAACATGAAAAAATGTGCATATTTAGCAGATATAGTGTCGTGTTTCAGCATGTGCATTAATTAGTTTTAATCAAATCAAGTTAATTAGCAGTTCCATTTCCTTATCATTGGTTTCTGTTGGAAGACATAGAGCAACTCCCACCAATTATTCACAAATACATAGGGTGTTCTTGTGAACCGCAGTTTCCTCCCTGCCCCACAGAAATCCAGACCTTTATACTTCTGAGTTTATTCCTGCTTTTCACCCTCCATCTGTGCCTCTCTCTCCATCCTTCAAGTCTACAAATACTAATGGTTTATGTTCTTTCCTTAACATTCACATATGAAAGAGAATATGTGGCTTTTGCCTTCACTCACTTTACATTTTCTTGTTTTGAAATGTATCTACATTGCATAATAAAATATGCATTCTTTTGTTGCTCCAACTTACATTTTAGAAATTTGTTCTTATGCTTGCACCTAGCTGTAGTATTTTTCTTTAGTATGATAATTTATTGATTTATTTCCAGTAGTGCTGAGAGACACATGCGTCTATTCTGTTTGCAGATATTAAAATTAGATGTAAGAAATATTCATCTGTACAATTTTTTTGTGGTGTATATGAACATTTGAATTGGTCATCATCTCATGAAAGATGAATTAAAACATATAAATATCTTTAAATGTATTCAATAATTTCATCATTACAACAGTGGCTGAAAAAATCCATATTCTCACCAGAAATGTTCATTCATGCAGTACTGGTCAGTATTGGTCAGCAATTCACAACTTTGGTCAGTGATATGCAAATGTGGTCCTATGATTATAATGGAGCTGAAGAATTCGTACTGGCTAATGACCTTATCCCTCCCCAGTGTCAATCATCTGACACATGGGCATTCAACAAATCTACTGTGCCTCTGGACTGAAAAACCTTGACCATGTAATTATATAGAATAAATAACGCTTGATGGTCAAGGTGACTATGCTGTAGGCTTGGGTATACTCTATCTTATACTATTTTTTTAATATTGTTTTAGAATGTAAAGAATTAACATTCTACTGGAAGACAAAGCTTACTATAAAACACTGTATTACACTATATACCAGCAGCACATTTATATCCCAGGTTTCTGAGTCTCTTGACTAGGTCTAGCACGTATTTCATGTGATAGATCTGAGTCTCTTGATGGGAGCTGTCAGTTATGCCATGTGACAGGTCTGTGCTATGTAGGTGTGAGTAACTGCTGTGCAGTACCGACACAGCCTAGGTTTACCTGAGCAGGCTCTGTGATGAATCCATACTATCTAGGCCTGTGTGAGCACTGTGTAAAGGGAAGTAATTTGAGAATTGCCTAGGAAGTTTTAATCACTACCACAGAAAGTGTTACCCATGACTAACTTTTATAAAATATTTTAGAATAAAATGATATTCAAGAGACATTCTTTCTTGCCATACATTCCTACTAACTTATTGATTAACTTCCCTATCTGTCAAACAGCCAGGTGAAAAATGAAGACCAAAGCTAGTTAGGGCTATAACTGTGGCTGGAATGAACTATGCCAATTTCTGTGAATTTCATTTACTACTAGGACATTGTAAGATAAATATTTAGGATAAGGTTTGTGTGTTTGTATATCTCACAAGAGTCTCTCTTCTTGAGAAGCTACAAATGTTCAAAATATTTAGAATGCTCATAGAAGACCAAGAATACTCATGAAATGTATTTGGCTTTTAATTTTTGTTAAGACTGATACAAACAAAACAACATTATTTTCACAGTGTAGTTTGATTCTTTTAGTTAGGTTCATTCTATAAATTCAGTTGCTATCTTTTCAAAAGTATACTTCCTTCCAAAAATACCGATAGCATTTTGAAACTAATTTTCTAGAAAATGAGACGAAGGAATGACAAATGAGAATACACCAAATTCAACAAAAGAAAAATTACCAGAACCAAGAAGCAACCCATGGGAAGAGAAAAACCTTCATCAGCTATTCAACAGATAAGGAATTCATATTGAGGACATGCAAAGATCTCAAAAAATTAGTCAGCAAAGGAAATAATAATCCAATTACTAAATTAACAAGCTATTCAGAAGAAACTATACAAGAGAAATTAAAAATCACTCTAGATTGACAAAAACCTATTAGATTAATAAAAATCTTAACCATTTCTAGATAACATATTTTATCTCCTTATTTCACAGTGATCCAAAATAATAAAAACAACCTAATAATAGCAGCCATAATATAACTTACATTTGAGGCAAACGATGTTGGAGGTGATACAGATTGATAGGTGATGGGTAGATAGGTAGATACAGATGGACAAACATGCAATCAGTAAAAATCTCATCAGGTAATTGCTATGAGTTTTCTGTTTTACAGATCAGCACACAGACTGAAAAAACAGGGTAACTTGACTAAAGTCATGCCAATAGTAAGAGTCAAGATTATGAACCAGGAAAATTATCTCTAGATTTTATTCCATTTAACCATTAAATAAATTGTCTTTCACGGGAATCTGACACATTTTGTTCAGGAGAAATAAAAATTGGAGTTAAAAGCAAAATGAATGTATCCAAATAAGGTTTCATTTTGAATCTTACATTTAGAATACTTACAGGCAGTTGTGCGTCCCTTCCTAAAAAGTCAAAATGATACTTTCTATGTATCTCTGTGATCCATAATCCTGACATATATCTAAACAAGGAGGAAGGAAAACAGACCTGAGTCAAGGTTACTACCGCTGTTATTGCCCTAGGCAGGTGAGCGGGTTTCACAGACCAAATATGAAAAGAAATGAAGAGATATGTCAAATCTACAGCACAGAGGGGAAGATTTGCAACTGTTCTATGTGATCCATTATTTTATCTGTGCAGATACGTGAACTCATAAGAAAAATTAGACAGTATTACTATTTATCCTGCATATATAGGAATAAGATGGAAGCAAGTTCCAATATTGGCAAAACAAAAAGTAATCTGACAAGTCAGAATGTCATCTTAAAGTAGTTAAATACAAAAGACTTAAAAACAATGGAATGTGTTTATTTAACTATAGGCTAGGCATACCTAAGACAGATTTTCAGGAAACACTTGAGAAACAATTTTTGGATGATCTGAAGACTGATGAGGGCTTGTTCCAAGTGCACAAATCAGAGTTCCCCTGGGCTGACAGACACAATGGAAATTTTCCTTCCACTGGGAACCTTCCCTTCAGTCTCCAAGAAAGAGCAATGCCTAGCACAAAGCCAGCTGTAAAATAACTTCCAACTGATTTTTATTTTTTAAAAAAATGATATTTAGATCTTCAAATACTCTGCTTTCCAATATTTTAAGTTATACCTTAACCAGTCTTTTCATTTAAAAAAATGTTACATTATCATGATGACAAAGACCTAAACAAGCTGTTCATTGACTTCATACCTTACAGTGGTATATAATTTTGTCTATCAACCAATTCAACACTTACTCTCTATTGGGCTCTGAGGATACAACAATAAAAACTGTTTTAGCATTCGAAAGGTTACTTTTCAGTATTGGTTTGCCGGTAGTGTTACCAGTGATTTGTGGCCTAAGTTACTCAGTGTTAGATTTTCTATGTGTTAATCCATTGTAGAATATGTCCAAACAACTATGTATGCATGTGACATGTAATTATTTGATCTAAAGATTATACAAATAGCTAACAGTAGAGGGTGTTAAATATGGCAAATGGAATTCAGGTGCTTATCTTCAGGCCTAACTTTGCAGAGAAATGGAAGAGAAAATATTCAGGAAATCCTACAGAAGCAATGAGAAACAGAAAGAATGCCAGAGTGGATTAATGAGGAGAATATGAATGATAAGCACTTGATGAATATTTATTGGAATCAGTAAACAGATCAACAGAAAGCATGTTTACCCATATTGTAGCACATTAGAAAAGGCAGAAATGCTGGAAATAAGGAATGAGAAAGAAAACTATCTGTTGTTAACAGGTGTGTTTACAGCATGTTTGTAGTAGACACCTCCATTCCTCAGTACTGACACTCCAGCATGAAGACAGAAGGGAAGTTCTAAGAAAAACAAACAAACCAATCCCAAGAGTTCCAGGATATCACCACATTTAGAACAAGCCCTTGGTGCTATATTGAAAACAGGAAAGAAAAAAAGTCTACCTGCAGAGTGGCAAGAGATGCAATAAGTTAAATATCATTTTCTAAGAGGTGGCTATGTTAGAGAGAAATAAAGGCATCGATGACGATTGGTGTCTTTCAGAAAGAATTTAAGACCTAAGGTTAAGGTTTTCATATAAAGATTTTCCCTATGAAATTTGCCATGTACATATAGGCTTGATTAACTGTTCATAATCTGTGTTCATAGGGCCAGAAAAGCATGCTTCATATCACACTTGGTACACAATTCGTGCAAATCAGTCAGCAGTGAAACAGGAGGTTATGAAATTCTGCAGATTAGGAACTAGAGGTGCCATCTTAATCTCTGTATTTCAGTATTCTAACTAGCAGTTGCTATGGAATTGACCATGGGCATACCTTTTAGTTTAATGCTAAATGTATCACATTTCTCTATCTAATAAGAACATGTTGTCACGGGGGGGGGGGGCAGTGTAGCTCAGTGGCAGAGAGCTTGCATTGCAAGAATATGTTGTCCACTTGCAGTGATAAACATCTATAAGTCCACTTATTACTCCATAGAATTTTTATCAATGGCTGCTCAATGCTTAATCTCATAGATGGTGAAAGAAAATTTCCCTATTAAACTTTTATCATGTGTCTTGACACATTTTAGGCACATTTACAAGCACATGGCTATTTATAACTGTGCGTCAGATTCTGACATCCATCAGCTTTTATTAGGTAACAGATGAAAGAAAAGAGAGTGTAATCAGAATGGTTTTTAGAAAAGGCAAAAACGTCATTCTTCTTTGATTAAATTTCTAATCAGTATTCATTTCTAGTTTCTCCTACGTTATGTGGGAACATAGCAAATATAAAACCAGCTCTGGCAATATTTAAAATATGAATGTCATTTTCCAAATTCATTATTTTCTTTCCTTACGGCATTTGGCAGCTTAGCTTTCATGGCAAGAAAAATAGTTCCTTTGTGGTCATTGCTCTATGTTACAAGATTTTAAATTTTGTGAGACATTATTCCACTTTGATCTAATAGATGCTAAAGGCAAACACCACTGTGTACCCTGTACACTTGCTCCCACTCCAAGTGTTTTCTTTCACTGTATTATTCCAGCACCTGTCAGAGTGAACCTGCTGGTAAGAAGGTTTCCCAGGCTTAAGTCTAGTTTCTTCCATTTATTTCCCGTGTGAACAGTGTAGAAACGACAGCAGTGTCTTTCCCTGAAGGAAGGTGAACTTAGAAATACACACACACACACACACACACACACACACACACATCAGCTAGCCACGAGTTCCTGGAAAATGAACTCAAACAGTGCTTAATGCCTGTAATGCAGTGAAAGAGAGAATATTGCTGCAGTTTTCTCCATTTATGCTAATCTTTAAAATTATTTTGGTGGTATTGGGCTTTGAACTTGAAGTCTATTGCTTGCTTGTTGGGCAGGAATTTTAACACTCAAGGCAGGTTTCCATATCTTTTGGCTTTTTAAAAATTATTGTTGTTATTTGGTCTATTCATTCATTTATATATTGGTGCTGGTCCTGGGGTTTGAATTTAGATTCCGAGTGCGGTTTCTGAATATTTTTGTCAAAGGTTAGGGCTCTACCACTTGGCGACAGCCCCATCCACTTCCAGCCCTTGGGTGATTCATTGGAAATAAGTCTCATACTTTACTTCTCTGGCTGGCTTTGAACTGAAACCTTCAGACCTCATCCTCCTAAGTAGCTAGGATTGCAGGAGTGAGCCACCAACACTCGGCTGCTTCAGTTATTTTTTGGAAAAGGTTTCTCGTCTTTGCTTTGTCCTGGCAATTTTGCCTCCCTTGTAGTTGTGATTATGTAGTATGCCACTATGCCTGGATTACTTATTGAGGTGTCATCTTGATAACTTTCTGTCTGAGATGGCCTTGAATTTTGATTTGTCCAATCTCTGCCTCCTGAGTAGACCAGATCACAAGCATGAGCAGACATGCTTAGTATTAGAAAATTATGTTCTTAATATTAAAGTGTCCATCAAACCAGTTGCCGAAGGCTCGCATGTGTAATCATCTCTACTTAAGACACTGAGATCTGAGAGAATGTAGTGTCCCTGCTTTTTAATTTTAAATAAAATAGTGTTTAGATTTCACAAGTGTCTATGTAGGCATGTGTGCTTTCCTGTGTAAATAGGTAGAACTCAATTGTTTCAACCTGAAAATGCCTAAAAGGTAACTAATATCTAAAAGAAAGATGTCTAAAATGTACCTAAAAGATTCCTAAAATTAGACTATATTTGTTATGCACAGGTTTTAGTCGTGGGAAATCCAATGTGATTCCCATGCCTATATCACTCACTCACCCCTCTCTCCATTTCTTGTAAAAATTTCAACAGGTGTTATAGTTCTATTTTTATACATGTGTGTACAATACTTTGACAATCTTGATCTTTGTATGTTTTTCCTTTCCCTCTTCCTCTCTGGTTGGTATTCATCCCCAAACAGGACTTCTTTACATTCATCTCCTTTATATTTTTCATTTTCTCCCTCCATTCACTGTGAGTGGATGAGCGATTTAGTCCCTCAACATGAATATCCTTTTCAATACTGTCATGAATTTCTTCTGTATTCAAAAGGTTTATCATTAGCTCGAGGAATGGATACTTAAGACAATATAAGTCTATCTTTTTCTGCATATAATATCCAAAACAGATCTTTTATCAGCTAGCTTAACTGAATCTTGGAATCTTAAAAATAGGACACAATGTGTTTATTAAATTATTTAATGCAGTCATAACCAGGGACTGAATAAGAGTTATGTTGAATCATTTGGAGTTTTTCATTATGATTTTTCTATGGTGAATTAGGATTATTTAAATATACAATGTTTAGAGGTAAAACATAATTGAAGTGTTAAGTTTCAAACTGGAAATTTTAAGACCTTCCTAGATATAACTTAATATGAAATAGTAATTTCAATATGCATTTAAAAAATCACTCAAATTGTATCTATACTTTCTGTTCTCAGGAAGGCATTTCAATTACTTGTAGTTCTGTGACGGATGAAAGGAGCCATGTGAAAATAAGGTGAAAATTCTACAAATTCTCTAAAAGTCTTCATCAGTTATGAGGAATATTAATCCTCTAAGAACTCCAAAATTTCTCTATCTTCACTCAGAACTGCATTTTCTGTAATGAATACCATGCAATCATTAGAAGGATACAGATCATTGAGATTTGATTCAATAAAAATCTATGAAACACACATTATTATTATTATTTTTCTTAGATGTGTCATATGGTGATTTCAGGTTGTTTCAAGAGACGTAACCCAGAAAAAAATATAAATAAATCGAAAGAACTTATGTTTTTGTGCATTTAATTCTTTTCTGCTTTTGAATTTCCAAGCTCTTCAAGTTGATGCTAAGCACTACATGTGGTATAATAGCCTCACCATGAACTCTTAATGTAAATTGCAGTTTATTTTCATTCGAATATAGTACCCATCCTGAGAGCAATAACCTGGTACTGTAGTCCAATTATCCTGTTTCATTCCATATGAGCTTGACCTGTTGTGTGACTAACTATGTATTCATACTGGTAATGTTTTTAGGATTAATTTCTGTCATCAAAGTAGCTTCGTTGCTCACAACTCCTTTCAGTAATCAACATATATGCAATCCATAACGAAAATCTTAAGGCATATGCTTTGGTTCCATGAAGTTAAATTGTACCACATTTATTTCACAGTGTCACAATTGAGTACTGTATAATAGTATTTACTTTCAAAAGTTAAGAAAAATCTTTATTTAAACTTTCCTGTCTTTATTTTCTAATGTGAGGCAAAATTAGAATATCTTTTATTTTCTGGGTGCAGTGGATCACAGCTGTGTTCCTAGCTACTCCGGAGGCAGAGGCTGAGAGGAGTGAACAGGACAGCCTAAGCAAAATGCTTGTGTACTCCATGCAACCCATATAAAAGCACAGCCTTCTTGTACTCGCTTATCAGCCCGCATATATGAGGGCATAAATAGGATGATTGTAGTCCAAGTGGGACCAAATATAATCATGAGACCCTATTTGCAAAATATCAAAGACACAAAGGATTTGAGCTATGACTTCAGTGGCAGAGCACCTATCAAGCTAGAGCAAGTCGTTGAGTTTAAATATCTTTCACAAGTGAGGGAATTTGCTTTATAGAGGCGCTTGCAAATGGGGAGATTAAATTACTTAATTCACCTAATTGAATTACTTAAATTTTCATTATATAATAAGAGAGAGGGATGTTATATGTTCCTAAAACATTCAGAAGCTATAATTTCATCCGCTTTTTCTCCTAATGTCTTGCTAAATAATTGTATGGACCACCACATGGCTTAAGTGGGAGAGGGCTTGCCTAGCAAGAAATAGACCATGACTTCAGCCCTCAGTACCACATGCATTTAGATTAAGTAAATTAAAAAACCTTGCTTGGTTGTGGCAAAATAAAATACATCTGTTCCATGTGAGCTCAGGAGACTCATGCCTGCAATACTAGCGACAGAGCAGGTTGAGATCTTGAGGATCATGGTTTGAAGGGAGACTGAACAGGATGTCCTTGAGCGCTTTATCTCCAATGAATCAGCAGCAGCAACAGAAGCAGTCAAGTACGAGAGCTCGAAAAGCCACGCTGAGACCCCAAAGGACTGGGAGTTTGGAAGGCCTTCTCCCAACACACTCTCAGAACACTGGCATTTTTCTGGAAAGGTCAATCGGTCTTGGCTTAAGGGGAATTCAGATTTCTATCCTGGGTGTGGGCTAATTCCATTCTACACTGCATGGGGGCGTGGGGTTGAATAAGGATTGTGCAAATTGCAACGAATTTTTTTACAGTTTAGCTCTAGTTCTCAAGATGAGGCAGTTATCTACCACTTGTATACAAAATATTGTGCCATGTTGCAGTTTATACCTTCCTCTCTACATATTCTTCCCTATGTGAAACCGATAAAAAAAAAAAACCTTAGTTAATGCAGCCTTGGGATCTAAAGCTGGCAGAAGGCTATGGGTCCCCTGGCACCCTAAACCTCAGTTCCAAGGTCCGGTCTGCCTGACTGCCTTGCTCCCTGTTGGCGGGTTAAGGGGCCCACGGCGGGCAGCGGGGTCAACCATCCAGCACCAGCCTCTTACAGATAAAGCTAAAGCACAGCACAGAGGATTTCAGTTCACGTCCCAGCACTGACTGGCAGACAAAAGCATGAACTAAAGCTTTGTAAAGTGTTAACTCTTTCCAGCTGGATATTACCCTAGCTTTTACACTCTCTGTAGTTCTCCTTTAGTGCACATTTCAGATACAGTGCTGAGATTTTGTATCTTAGACCACTCGATGAAAGCACACAACCTTAATCATGTATTCAACAAATAATGTGTTTCCCACATGCTGTACTGTACAGGATGCCAAAACAATGAAGAAACCGAAAAACAAAACATGTAACTTGTTGCATATGAACCTGCTGAGGTGTTTTGTTGTGTTCACAAACAGAGTATCATTGATTTCATATAGTTCAATCTAGTGTTTGCCTTCTTATTAGGAAGTCAGGAGACTTCGAACATAAATATGCATTTAAAGTAGGACATATAAAGCTAGCAGTTTCCAATAGATTTCTCATAGTATCTGAGGGTAGCATTAAGTTTCTATCAAAGAAAAATTTACCCTTATTCCACTCTAAAAATGACTCATTCAGTATTATAGAAGAGGCAACGGATGAGATCAAATACAAATATAAAGACAAATTGCAATTTTTTGTAGTAAATTTCCTGAGTAAATGAATGCCAGAATATGTAAAGTGGAATTTAACACAGAAAACTCCATTACTGTAGCAGACGAAGGAATGGGATAGATGTACATAAAAGGGCACATAATGGGGTTGAGTTTTTCTTTTAGAAGTGTGTAATATTCTAAACCTGTATTACCTGCTTCATGTCATATAAAAAGCAGATAATGATATAGAGGTATAAAAGTAGATGATAATATTATGATAATAAAAGATAAAGGATGTCTGGCTCCACTTGATGCTTACACCATCAGAAATATCCAATTTGACCAATCAATATAAAAGGGAAATTTGAAAATTTTCCATTTACTGTGATCCAGGAACAATATAAATACAATATCTTTACACTGATTCATATGAGAATAATTTCTTCTAAAGCTAAACAAATTGAATCTTTCTACACAAAGGTAATGTGGTCTTGCCTGATATTCCTTCATGTGATTTAGAACAACTACTAGTTGTGCAAAACCTCTCATGTGTTCCTTAACATTTTGCTAGGAATAGCTTTCTAATAACTAATATTTTCAGTTTCAGATAAAAGAAAGTTTGCTGAGAGTCAATTGACCTGAAGAATCCACTAAGAAGGAAGAATTTTATTAATGAACCATTGATTCATGACTTGAAATAGGACATGGGTTTGATTTGGTCAGTGAACCATATGAAAATCTACCTTTGACATGCAGAAAAGCTCATGACAGTTATTGTCAGAAGATTTCAAGCATTAAATTTAAGGGGTATAATTAAGGTATATGTAATATCTTCTAAGAGTAAGACTGTCAAAATAATCTAAGGATGTCTGACTCCATTTCAAGTCTACCACAGATCTACTCACTATGGAGAGGGGAGAATTAAAGCAAACATCCTATCACTCGGTTTTGGAATGTTTCATTATTCTGTCTTGGGCACATGAAAAGACAATTCACCAATAAATTATCTTATTATAAAATCAATGTTTTCTGCCTTTTGCATGTAATTTTATTCTTCTCTAAATTAAACTTAATAATGAGTATGTCCAATAAGTATTGTTAGCAAAAAGTACAAAATCAGTTTAGTTGCTTTCATACCTACTGTTTTATTTTTTAGGATTTTTAAAGAACAAGGTATACTTTAGGGCTTAAATATGAAAGGAAACCTATGGAATGTGTTGATAAATGGGTAAATGGCTATCAATTATAACAGATAGTTTGCACAATAAATAGTAGGATAGTTTGTAATGTTTTATGGCTAATGACAACACTGAAGAAATATATTTAAGTTTTAGAAATTTTATTTCATATGAATTTCATGTAATTAAGCTAACTTAAAAAAATTTTGTTTTCTAGATTCCTTGCTGTTGGATTGTAAAACAAAGTTTTGTTTCAAATGCATCTTATAATTATTTTAATCACAAATACAGATCTTTGTTGAGAAATTATGTTGTTTCTATGGTTGTATGTATATTGCAAACTGTATATACCCAATACATGTAACCTATTATTGAGGAAGCATAATTCTGTGTGTTTCTTCTCATTGGTATAAACTGATCTTAATCTATTCCTTGTAAATAACACAACATACCCAAGGTCTTTCTTTTAGAGTTTTTTTTATTTTCCTAAAAAAACCAACCAAGGTGTTTCAGTCTCTATTACATAATAATAACCAGTCAGAAACTATAGTCTTTCTTTGAGCATGTGGCAAATTTTGTACAGTCTTCAAATTTGATTATCAGAAGAAATCATGTAATAATCATTCTGGGAGAAGTATTTGGCTCGTTATCTTTGCTGACTTTCCAATGACCTTACTTAGTGATATCTCGAGCTTTTCATTAGATCTACCCAGTTCCTCTTCTGAGCTATACCCCCACACATCTAATGTCCAATAGTTTATGAATAACATAAGCCTTAAAATAGCCCCAATTCAAACTAATTTTAAAATAACAATAGATAAGCACTCTCTAGATATGATATATCTCTCTTAAGTATGATTGTGAAATTCATTCTTACAAACATGCAAAGACTTCCATGCCAGGCCTAAAAGAACAGATTCGTCACCAACCCTTCATCTTTATGTGGTATCTGATTTATTTCAGAATTCAATACTTTCTTACTCTTTTGTTTGGTGCAGGTATGAAAATAAAACACATTAGAATGACACAACTCTGTCTTCTCTTGGTAAAAAAAAATGATATCTGACTATGAATTGAGTAAACACCCTATAGAAAAGATAAATACATGAAAATAACTCATGTTCCAGGAGCAAGTGTGCCAGGAAATGCTACTGGCAGGTCGCTTTGTCCTTGATAAACTTTATACAAACTCTCAAATGTTTGTCCAAGCTGGATGCCAGTCTGTGACTCATACCTGGAATCCTAGCAACACAGGAGCCCGAGGTCTGGTGGACTGCTGCTAAAACCCATGCACAGGTATCTATGACACTTCCTCTCTAAAAGTCACCAACTACATCCTGCACTCAGGCGTGTCACAAGTGTTGGAGCACTAGCTGAGCAAGAAAAAGGTTATCCAACATTGCCAATATTGGACACAGATTATAGATGAATTTAAAATATGAGAAATAAGATTTTGGGGTGTCATAAACCTTTAATTTTTATGTTATGCTACTGAGGTGGGGGTACTGGTACTAACTGGCACCATCTTGGACACGTGTTGGACAGAAAATTGAGCTTAACTGATGCCACTTTGTCTTCATGTTGGAGGAAGGGGAAGTCCCACCTCCCAGGTGATGGGATTCAAAGAGACAGGGGCAGGACCTTGGATGATAGGTCACAGCATCTGCCAATCTGGGGTCATGAACTCTCAAGCTCCCTGAGACCTTTGCCCCCTGCTCAGATCATCTCAAGTGCCCATACATCCTGCCCCATGTCTCCTATCTCCTGTCTCCTCCAGTCCCCATGGTGTCCCTCTTCAGCTCTCCACTGGGGTTGATCTAGTCTGCTGGTGTTGTTTTTCTGTTCTTTCTTGCCTCTCCTGCCGTCATGGCTCAGTTTTCTGATGGTATTGTATGTAGTCCAGGGGCTGAGGTCTTTGTGACAGGAGTCCTTCTGCAGTCACTGTCTCTACAATAAGCGCTCCCGATTCGACCTCTCACAATGTGGCTTCTCTGTTTCTCACCATGGAGCGACCTTACAACACTACTATTCACCGATGAGATCTATTTTTATAAAACCCTCAAGTCACATTGAGTTTGAATCTCTCATCTAAGCCTCTGACAGAACTCAGGGATAAATGAACTTCCACCAACACCCATATGAAGCATGATTGATCATCATCTCATTTTCTTTTCTCTGTTGTCTTGGATACAAATTATGCATTAATTTCCTATCTGTTCTTGTCATATACTTCACATTTCTTTGTGGATGGTGACATGAAATGAGCTATGAGGTATTTTATATGATTTTTTGTTAAAATATAGGAATATTAAACTGATTTTGTTCAGTGTTAGCAAAGATTTTACTTTAGTTTAACATGGCTTAAGTATGGAGAAATAGAAGAAGAGAAAATAATTGCCCTGGTAGGTAATTAGGAGGACTCTGAATTCTGCCTTTTGAAAGCAAACTATTTAAAATATTTTCCCTGCATCTCACATTCCTGCATGGCATACATATATTTGCAACTGTTTGTTATAAAGATGAACCAAGTGGAACATCATAAGTACTAATTCTATTTCAAAGGTTTATTTAAGAATTCTTTCAAAATTCTGACATTAGGAATGTAAATCATCTACAAAATTTACTTATTAAGAATATAATGCTAGGGATGGGAATATGGCCTAGTGGTAGAGCACTTGCCTTGTATAAATGAAGCCCTGGGTTTGATTCCTCAGCACCACATATATAGAAAACGGCCAGAAGTGGTGCTGTGGCTCAAGTGGCAGAGTGCTAACCTTGAGCAAAAAGAAGCCAGGGACAGTGCTCAGGCCCAGAGTTCAAGGCCCAGGACTGGAAAGAAAAGAAAAGAATATAATGCTAGCTCAGGATGTCAGTTCTAAGTAACAGAATTGATAACTGTGCGAGGAAACATAATTTGGATTATAAAATTTTTGCTTTAATAAAATTCCTTAAGCAGTGGAAAAAAAAGATATAATGCTATTATACACCTTATCTCGGAAAATATAATTAAAATGATATTAGTTATTAGTATGTTATTAGCTGGTTTATCAGCACAGTTCCTCTTAATATGCTATTTACATGTATGACTCTGCCTGATAATTTCAAACTATGGCAACACTCATATTTAGACTAGGAAATTTTCAAGATGGGTCTGTCTGTTGCAAAGAATAATTATTCAATAATGAAGTAATAGTTCAAATTGAACGATTGTTACTCTTGCCTGTGGTACAAAGCAGACCTCACTCTACATCACAAACTAGTATTAGAAAACTTTTCATGATGGCTTCCAGTGACTGTCAGTTCTCAGTCCCTCTGTACTACTGAATGGGAGATGGTGAGAAGGATGTCCAGTTCACCACCCCATCCTAATAAATAGGGGGGAAAGCTGACCAGCAAATGTTAAATTAGTCACCCATATCTAGGGAAATCTTACTCCATGGATACCTGGAAGCTGTACATTAGGACATATGACTTAATTGTATCTTTATTTTTCCTCCTTCATTTTGTTTAATTGTTCCTAAGAATTTGGATCAAATGTACATGCCAGAATCAAAGGAAATTTTGTTTTTTTAATTTTTTATGTTTTTAAGGCTTTTTATTTGCACATATTAGTTGTACAAGGTGCTTCATTTTCACACTTGTATATAGATGTACAATGTATTCCACCAGCCAGCCTTACCCCCTCTCTCACTTCCTTATTTCCCCCCTTCAGCTTCTTAAAACAATCTTAACAGGTTCACTTTTCTGCTTTTAGACACATATATAAAGTCTTTTGAGTATAATCACCTCCTTTCCAGCTCTCAGTTCATCCTCATTGTCCTCTGGTATAATACCCCTCAACAGAATCTGCTTTAGGTTCCTGTTGTTCATTTACTTGTGCATAATAATTATAGTTTATTTTGTCATATTTCACTCAAGTACATATCACATTTTAATCAGATTACTTTGCTCTCTTCCTTTCTTTCCCCATCCTTCCTAAACCTTATTGGGTTTTGCCATCTTTATACCTAGATACATTGTATTTTGTTATTTATCACTTTTAGCCATCTTCTGCAAATGACATTATTTCCCTTTTCCTTATGACTCTGAAATAATCTGTTATATATAATATTTACTTATTAAATAATTTATTTATTAAGGAATACTTTTTATATGGGTAAATAAAACGAGAATGCTAGATATTGGAAAAAAGTATACGTATATATCTTTTTAAATTTAATTTTATTGTCAAGGTGATGTACAGAGGAGTTACAATTTCTTACATAAGGTATTCAATACATTTCTTGTCAAACTTGTTACCCCCTCCCTCATTTTTCTCCCACTTTCCTTTCCTCCACCCCACCCCAAGTTGTATAGTTAATTTCCAACGTATTGCCTTGTGAGTGACACTGTTGCATTGGTTCACCCTTCGTACTTTGTCTCACCAGTTTGATGTTCCCCTTCCTTTCCCTAATTCAGATAAACATATATACAATATCCAGGGCACCAAAAAAAAAAATTTTTTTTTTTTGGCCAGTCCTGGGGCTTGGACTCAGGGCCTGAGCACTGTCCCTGGCTTCTTGCTCAAGGCTAGCACTCTGCCACTTGAGACACAGCGCCCCCTCTGGCCATTTTCTGTATATGTGGTGCTGGGGAATTGAACCCAGGGCCTCATGTATAGGAGGCAAGCACTCTTGCCACTAGGCCATATCCCCAGCCCACCCAAAATTTTAATGAGTTGTTTTGGGTTATGGGGGAATTGTTTTGTTTTGTGCTGATACTAAGACTTGAACTCAGAAACTGAACACTATTCCTTAGGTATTTTTGCTCAAAGATAGTGCTCTACCATTTGAACCACAGCTCTACTTTATTTTTTTTAAGCAGTTGAATGATACAAGTGAATTCAACTCATTTTAGCATCACAACCTTACTTTTGAAGCATTTTATTGTCACAGGTTAAAACAAACCCAAGTTTTCTTCAATACACAGAGAATCCTGAACCCTGTCATAGGTGGGGAACAGACAAAGAGCTTCCAGACTGGTGGCAGGATTATACACTTTCTCATATTCTTAATGATGTCACTAAGGAAGACCTAAGGAAGCTGAGACTTGGGAAAGATCCTCAAGACATTTATTTTTTTTACTGTGAATATCCTTTCAAATGATGTATAAGATACAGCGCTGATACCTGCTCCTGGCTCCCCAAAATTAATTCAGTTTCCTCTGTTTTGTAACATCCTACTCATTCTCCCTGAAATTCTGAAAGCTCCACGTTAAGAATAGGCCAAGTTGAGAGGCACGAGGTTCCGGGACACTAGGTGGAGACGCTTCTTACAGGGCAGCCTCTGCTCATTTGCACATTGCCAGTTCTACACCGAGCCACTAATATTCCTACATGGCATGTCGGACCACTGCGGAGCGGCTCACGTGTGTGTCACCTGCACGTATGAAGAAAACTTAAGATTCTTTTGGAGATACTGTTGTTGGAATTCAGGGCCTTACAATTGCTAGGAAAGTGCTCTACTGCCTGAGCCAGATCCCTCCCCTCCCCACCAAAAGAGACTTTTTTGATTTTTGAGGGTCTAAAAGAATCAGAGACAAGCTCCTGACAGCGACTCCCCTGCCTGTAGTCTTCTACCTAGGTGGGATTATAGGTGTGCACAACTATGCCAGTAAAAGTCAATAGTATTTTATTAAATAAAAAGTTGTATCTTCTAAAATCTAACTCAATTGTAAGTGAGCTCTATCTTGGTAGAAAAAATAATCAGGAATCCGAATATTCAACAGATATCTCTATGTAGTGATAATTAGAAACACCCGTTCTGATACACACACGTGAATCTATCATGTAATGTCCTGCTTATGTACCATGTAGGCCTTTTTGGAAGGAGATTGGATTTACTATTTCAAGAATTTAATTAAAAATACTGCTTCAATAATTTGACTAAGATATCACATAACTACCAAAAAGCAGGGTTTTGTTTTAGAACTAACATGTAGAAATATAAGAAGTCTATGACTAGCAATGAGATTTTTATTATTGGAGAATAAACATCATTTAGAAACCTTTGACCAAGGTAAGAGAATAATTCTACATCCTGTCTTGGTTTTTTTGTTTGTTTGTTTTCCAAATTTGGTTAGGTTGATCCATGATTTATCCCTCAGTGGTCAATGCTCTGATTTATTCTTTTTATTCTTTATTCATAATTCTTGTAATCCCTTACATTATAAATACAGTTCAATATGACTCATTTTCTGGCTAGTTCTCCATTATTTCCTTGATCTGCTGAAGCAAAACTGTGTTATTTGAAGATGTTTTATCGTTGTATTTTAGAATTACTTTTAGGATGCTGAGTTGTAAATTGCTCCTCAGTCCTTCATTTTATTGAACACATACCCTCTGACCCACACACTCCTTCTCCTTGCGTAACTATCACAGGAGTGCTGTGGTCTGTGCTTCCAAATGCTCTTCTGTTGATTCTGCTGTGGTCTTCTCAGCAGTTAACACATTGTATGCATAGAGATCAGATCACCAAACATAAACATGCTCCACTATATCCACCTTAGCTGGAAACAAAAGGGGATCCTCTCAGAAATATGTGGTATGTTACAGGTTGGGTAAGCCTTCCTTTGGGAGTACCCCCATTGGATTCACTGCCTCTGTATGTAAACACCTACATCCCCCGCTTCCTGGAACAGCAAAGCACAGCTTCCTAAAGCTGACCTACTTCCATATGTGATTTTCTATTTTACATGCTTTGCATGCGTTGAGCCTCATGCGTGGCATAGTCTCCGTTTGCAAAATACTCATCCTTCTTGCATGGTATTTTTAAACAAGGTAGATGACACATAGAAACTATCAGAAGCATTTACAACTGTAGGAAACCATGTGATTTCCTAATTTTCATTTTCTGCTGGGGTTAGTTCTATATCTTTATACAAATGTATAAAACAGCATGTACACCACATCATTTCTTAATTTGAATTTTCTCCTGGTTTTAGTTCTATATCTTTTGCAACCAAACTCTGAGTAATTGAGGAGAGAAGTTATTATAAATATAAACATATATGCGTATGCATATGTACATGTGATGCTAGAGATTGAACTGAACTCAGGGCCGTGTGCTTGCTAGGCATTCTTCCACTTAAGCCATAACTCCAGCCCTTCTTTCTCTCAATTATTCTTATGAAGCAGACTCCTTCATATTTTCTGAGAAAATGTATCTTTCCATCTTTGAACATTCTATTCTATCAGTGAATGTATCCATTGGAATAGCAGGATTAATATTCATACAGCCACGTGGCTTTGATTGGAGTATTGGTTGAGTGTACCCTTCAGAGAATTGTGTGAGCCTGGGTCGCTGCATAGACTTATGAAGACTGGTAGAAACTAAAAGATACTAAAGAGACATCATTCGATTGTTGGGATCACCGTAGGTAGAAGAGATGAGAGCTGATTTAAGAGAATATGTGAGTCCCCAAGAGCTGATTGTTACAATTGCCTGCCCTTGAACCCTGAATTGCATGAGTTCCCATTTCTCCACCTCATCTCTTCTTGTTACACACACCCAGAATGTAAAGCTCTGTCATGTTCTGGAGCCCTGAGGCCCTCATCAACTACTAGCAGACTATAGGATCCTACATCTCCAGATCTGTGAGCTAATAAACTTCTTTACTTTAGAGAATCTCCAGCCTCCGTTGTGTCGTTATCTCAACAGAAAACTGACTCACATACACACATAGAATACTTGGGTTCAAATGGAGATGTCTACTGTTTGCCCTCTGCTATTTCTGTAACGTTCACTGCAATCTGGTTACCTGGAAGCCATGATTTCTATAGGAAACTCCTCTTCAAATGGTTGTCCCTGGCAGGTTATTTTAATATCCCAGATTCAACTGCAACTAAAGAGTCATTTTTAAGTCCTTTTTTGTTTTTTAGCAACACTTGTTTCCTAATTTATTAATTTTGGAATGCTGTGACCTATAATTTTCCCTGTGAACATGTTAAGTCATTAATTTCTAAACATATATATTAAAGCACTTCTTTCTGAAAGAAAACGAGGTGGCAAGTTTCTTACCTGTCCTAAAAATAATAATCAAAATGTGATAACAGAATGTTGATTTCTAATTTGGGTAATTACATCATTCTTCAAAAACTTGTACAAGAAAAAGAAAGACAATCCTCTTTAATTGGATCTGTTTACTGCTGAAATGCATTTCAAGGAACAAAAGGAAAAACATACTGCCAATGAGCAAGTTGAACTCTTGGTAATCGCACATATAATTAGTTTTCCATAATTCTGAAAATTATAGTGGAGGTGTGACTATTAATCAAAATGGTACGGGAATGTTCACGTGCTGTCTGTGTATAACCTCCACCTGCTGAGCATCTCTGTACAAGAGACCTTTTCTCCCCCTGGCGTGGGGCTGAGGTGACTCCATCATGGATTTTCCAAGTCCTCAGTATCCTGGGCTATGGGCTGTCCAGCTATGGGCTCTCTTCAATGCTGGGGCCATACTCTCACACTTGCTGACCTGCTGCTCTCACATGGTCCCACTTTGAGAATTTATAAATGGTAGTACAAATCTTATGGCAACCTAAACGATGCAGTTGGTCAATAGTTCAGTTCTTTTTATTGTTCTTTCATAAAGTAAATGTAGCATTTCTCTTGATATTTATTGTTAATACATCAGGGATGATTTTAACTAATTTGTCCACAACAGAAATTTATCTCTCTCTCTCTCCACATTGTCCAGTTTCTCTGGAAAGTGTTCATATACTACTTTCCTTTCTATCTGTTCACTGTTGAGTTCCTAATTACTTGGGGGAATTACCTGACAGGTCCAGTGGTGGTTATTATGGGCCAAAATTGTTGCAAAGCTCAATTCTTACTGCCAGCTTTGTTTAGCCCTGGGGATAATCCCAGTCCAACCCCCATTAAGAAAGTAAACAAACAGAGAAGTCACTAGCCTACCTGACAACTAGAGAGGTTTAACAGCAGCACACCTGCACCTACCACCTCTTCTGCGGCCTTCTTAAAATCTCAACCATAGGCAGACCCAGAACAGAAACCAAAGAGAACAGAAACCAAAGAGAACACAAGAATCCAGGTACTTCTGGCTCAAACCTACAATCCTAGCTACCCAAGAGACTGAGATCTGAGGATCCTGGTTCAAAGCCAGACTGCACAGAAAAGTCCAAAAGACTCTCTTCTCCAATTACCAGCAAAAATCCAGGGGTAGAAATGTGGCTCAAAAACGTTAGAGAGCCATCCTTGAGCAAAAAGCCCAAATGATGTTGGAAGGCTCAGTAACAGTGGAAGAAAAGAAAATTCATGAGAGAATGTTTGATAAGCTATTACCAAGAACTGAAAACTGAACTAAGATTATGATACTCTATAATTTCAGTAACTCTACCTCATTGACACATATTTTAAAATATTTTCCCTTAGTTGCTGGTTAAAAGTTACTGATCATGTACTTTGTGCTAGATCCTATTCCGTATACGTATTAGGAATAGTGAGCCAAAGTGATCAAGCATTTTGCTCCAAGAAGCTTACACAGCTGAGAAAGATAAAGATGACAGAAAGATTATATATAGACAAATTAACAACTCAGATTATATAACACTTTGCAGAGGTTAATTATTCTTAAAAATAAGAAGTGAAAACAGAGTATAATCATTCTTTTGTGTTATCTTCTGTGAGGGAAGAAGAGTCGGAGTTTACAATATACTTAGGAGCAAGGATAACTTTGAATTAAGAGTGAAAGACAGCAAGGGAGGTCAGCATGACTACTCCTAACTGAAAAGTATTTCAATCAAAAGGAAGAGTAAGGGAACAGGCCAGGAATGCTCTTGGATTAATGCATGTAGTAGAGTTAAAACATAATAAGCAAGATAGGTATGATTGACAAAGAAAACAGATGTGCTGATGTTTTCTTTGGTATGGAAGTGTAGCCCTTGTGCAAATAAAATCAAAGGTACCCCATGAAAGACAATTGTAGATTACAAAAATCCACCCAAAGTATGTTCCAAGTGTGTCTGTGAACTGTGGTGCTCTCACAGAATGCCACAAAATCAGTTGAGTGGCTTGAAGAAACAAATGCACTCTCCCTGGGTTCAATCCCTAGGGCTGAAAATATGTAAATTCTGCTTTAAAAATAGCACAGTATGTTACTCCCAAGTAAGTTCTTTTGGTCCAAAATGTTCCTCAGGCCTGGGATATGGCCTAGTGGCAAGAGTGCCTGCCTCATATACATGAGGCCCTGGGTTCGATTCCCCAGCACCACATATACAGAAAATGGCCAGAAGTGGCGCTGTGGCTCAAGTGGTATAGTGCTAGCCTTGAGCAAAAAGAAGCCAGGGACAGTGCTCAGGCCCTGAGTCCAAGCCCAGGACTGGCAAAAAAAAAAAAAAAAAAAAATGTTCCTCAGTATTTTCTTTCCCATATGACGTTTTATCTGAAATTTTTAATTGATGAAGGCTACCTCGAATTCTCCTTACCAACCTATGAAGATTAATTATATTTTACAAATTTTCCATTCCTAGCAAGATATAATGTGCTTTTTATTTCTTTAATTACATAGTGGGTCAAATTATTTTGACATTTCTGCAGTTTGTGTGTTACTGAGTTATAGTCACACATTCTGTGGGGAAAGATTTGGGTAGCTTCCGTTGGGATCTCAGTGAGCGCCAGAGGTTTCTTGACATCAGTTATTTTTGAAGTATCTGTCATTTGATTTATACATGGGTACATGCCAACATATTTATAAGTGGTGATTTAAATGAATGAAAGTTCCTTGATTGACCAGAATATCGCACCACCTAGCATAGGGAAAATAGTGTGATATGGCTAGCTGTTTACTGAAGGTTTTGTAAGAAAATTGTTTAGACAGTAGATGGCACTATTTGTTTTATTAATAACCACAGACCACTCCCTTTACTTTTCTAACATGTATTGATACTTGATTTTGAACTATGTAGCAAAGGTATACAATTGATTATTTCTATTTCACCAAGTGAAACATTAGGGTTTTCTGGTATGATTTGATTTAATTTCTTATTGCAATTTTATATGAGTCTGGATTTTTTTTTAAATTAGTGCTAAATAAGGCTATTACAACATATATGAGAGATACCTGGTAATACAATTCTGGATTGTATGCCGTGTATCATCATTCCCTCCTCTTTAATTACAAAAAGAAAATTATTCTTAATTTAATGCCATTCTGTTTACTTTCTCTTCTGAATACCATAGAGACATAAGAGATTTTTAGATATATCAGTGTTTTATTGAGGCAATTTAATGTAGTTGTATTCATAATACTACTAATAAAATAGCATGAATATTATAACAAGATAATTATATTTGTTGGGGTCCATCTTTCTCCCCTGGATGGAAGGGGCTTGAGGCACCTCCCCCAGCTGGGGAATGCGGCCCTTCCATCCTCTCTACATTGGAATCCGGAGAAACCGGTTGGGCAAATAGACCCCCCGACTTAGCTGGCAGCCAGCCTGGCGCCTACCAGCCCCGCCCTGGTTCGGTGCGCCCCTTGGAGGTCAAGTGACCAGCCCCTTGGAGGTCAAGTGACAGCCTTTTGGCCTATCGGAATCCTGGCCAACTTCCTTCCCTCTGAATCATCTCCCCTTGTCCTTCTCTCAATAAAGTTAGTTTGCTCTCAGAAGCCGACTCCATGGTCTATGTACGCTAGCTCCCAGAGAAGGATAGCGGCCACATTACCACGCGGGTCGCGCGCACGCCAGGCCGGAGTCACCCCTACGTCCCACCCTGACAGACCTGCAGGCCGAGGGTTAGGGGAGAGGATGATACGAGGGTAATAAGAGAGAAAGGAATAAGCATCTGAGCCGGGTCAGAGAAAGCAGCCCCAACAATATTCAATTAGACATTTGTAATTTCTATCTTCATAATTTATATTTTCTGTTTAGTATTTTTTCTTCCCTCCATCTTACTACATTTCATTTTCCTTGAAGATTTTTTTCAAAAATTGAATGATATGCACTGAAAATATACAGAAGTTCAGGATCCTTAGTGGTTGAGTTGAAAATTAGATATTTCTCCATTTCCCTTCCTTCTCCATATTAGGGAACAGGTACTGAACATTACATTTGAAGATGTGATTGAAGAAAAATCCAGGCACTTCCCAATCTTATGATAAGTATGGTCACTCCAATTCAAAGCTCACATAACCTAGCAATTGTCAAAAGATAAAAAAAAATAGAAGGCCTCAATTCTCCTTTGAAATCTCTGAAATACGTTGGTAAATTAAGATTCAAATTCACATTCTCTCTTCAGATGGCCAAGACACATGAAAAAGTGTTCTGCCTCACTGGCCATAAAAGAAATGCAAATCTAAACTACTCTGAGATTCCACCTCACCCCAGGAAGAATGTTCATTATCAGGAAAACTAATAACAGATGCTGGTGAGAATGTGGCCAAAAGAGAACCCTACTACATTGTTGATGGGAATGTAAACTTGTTCAACATCTCTGGAAAGCTGTATGGAGATTCCTCAGAAGGCTAAACATAGAGCTCCGCTACGACCCAGCAGCCCCACTTTTGGGCATCTACCCAAAAAATTATAATCAAGACCATATTAAAGCCACCAGCACAATTATGTTCATCGCAGCACAATTTGTCAGTGTTAAAATATGGAACCAGCCCAGATGCCCCTCAGTAGACGAATGGATCAGAAAATGTGGTACACATACACAATGGAATTCTATGCCTCTGTCAGAAAAAATGACACCGCCCCATTCATAAGGAAATGGAAGGACTTGGGGGGAAAAATCATGCTAAGTGAAATGAGCCAGACCCAAAGAAACATGGATTCCATGGTTCCCCTCATAGGGAATAATTAGTACACATCTAGGATAGTGCTAGAAGAAGATAACAACAGCTTAAGAGCTATGCCAGTATGAACACATAAGATGATCCTAAGCGAAATGAACTTCAAGTTATAAAAACAAGTGTATATCACTGGTATAGTTATTTTCAAAATGCCAGGTGAAACCATGCCCTTCTTTTTTTTTTTTTTCTTCTTTTTCAATATTCCCTTCATGTGTTTTTACCCCTGATAGCACTGTAACTGAGTTTAATACCCTGGATATTGTATATACCTTTATTGGAAATAAGAAAAGGAAAGAGAACACCAAAATTTAGAGACAAAGGATAAAAAGACAAACCAATGCAACAACAATACTTACAAATCCTTATGGTGTTAACCAACTGTACAACTCATGGTAAGGGAGGGAAATAAGGAGGAAGGGGGGGGAATGAGGGAGGAGGTAACAAGTTGAATAAGAAATGTACTCACTGTATTACAGATGAAACTGTAACTGTACATCACTTTGAAAATAAAATAAAAAATATTTAAAAAGAATCAAATTGTGACCATGGCAACGACAATGCAGATATGGATCTATTGAGGGAATATTAATAAATAAAGAGGATCTATTGATCCGTCAAGGACCATGTGACCACCATATAATAAGAATTGTTTTTACCAGACAGAACTTTCACTATTCTGTTGTGCATAAATTCCTGTATTTCTTCGTCAATTTCATCTATTATAATAAAACACAGATATGTAGTAAAATATAAAGTATCATAATGAATTATTGTAAGTTGTAGATGAAGATCCTAGCAAGTTCAGTTTCTACTGAGATCTAATTTCTGGTTGAAATAATTATACAACTTATCCAAATTTTATAGATATTAATCAAAAGAAGCAACATTTTCTGCACCCAGGCAAAATAATGCTGCATTCTATGTCCAACTAATACAACGTCCTTTCTCACAGATTTAAGTCGAATGCTCTTCATGGTCCCTATATGTTGTTTGTTCACAGATATTCTGTTAGCTTCAACAGTCTAGTTATCTATTCTTACACTATACGTACACATACACACACAAACATACACATACAACTTGATGAGGCTAACCACCCTGCTATCCACTGGCTTGTTCTTCAAAGAGCCTGAGAATCGTATCTAGACCCTTTAACATCTTCCTCATTCCTTCCACCTTCATGTGTCCCCTTCATTTCCTCTCTTCTGGTCATAAACTTTTATGAACAGAAAATCACTCTTACTCCAGGATGTATCCGTGCCTCCATGCCTGTCATTCTTTCACTTCCCAAGCTTCATTTGCTTTGTCTGGTGGACCGAGGAAGAACTTAACTTATTTCAAAATGAGCCACTCACCAGCACATCACCAGTTTCAGGCTTTCCTCTCTTTCCATCCTAACAAGAAAGAAACAATTCATCGCTTGTGGGCCTACCTTCTATGCATAATTACTGCAATTATTAATTTACATAGTACTTTCCCACAATGAGTGTTTGCAGGAGGGCAAGATCATACCTCACTGAATACTTGGTAAGAACTGAATAGGTATTGGGTAAGTAAATTAACCTAAAAGAAAAATCATAAGTAAAGCTGATTGACAAAATAATGCCATAAACGTTTTAAACAAACAGAGTGTCCTTTTCAAACTCACAGGAACTGTGACTACTTAAGCACACCCAAAGGACTGATAATAAGGAATCAGTGACTTCAATGACAACTCATGCAACAGTGTGCTTAATGAACGGGAGAAAGAAAGTTAGCCAAGGGAAGCCAGGGACCTGTTTTTGTTCTTTCTAAGAAACAGAAGAACTGAGATGTGACATACTCATTTGGGACACTCTTGGTGTTAAATCGATGTTCATATATATATAGTGAGGATTTTGGTAACTTGTAACATTTTCTTTTCATTTTCCTGAAGGTCCCAGTCAACCAAATGTATTGTTTTGTTTTTTCCCAGATTACTAAGGGGACATCATCATGACCTACTTTTATCATGGCATTTCCGGAGATACTGGACACGTACGTCCCTTGCAGGCACATGACACTTGTGTCTAAATTCTCAGTGGCAGGAATTGCAGTTAGGGGCGCAATGCTCCTTGGGCTCCAGCACTTAGGGCGTTGTGCAAGGCGTTAGTTCCAGCCTGGCGTTGAAAGATGCTCCTAACCTGGAAGTCAGGCAGAGTGAGGCGCTGGGAGCCACTCAGGTGTGTGAGGAACAAGCGAGGACTAAAAAGATTTTTTTTTTCATAGTTTAAGAATCTTTTAAAATGGAAGTTGCATATGCGATTATTTCATCCCTGCGTCTTCCCCGTGTTTGTGCTTCCTCATGTTTGTGCTTTTCCTTTCCTACTTGGCAGGATTTGCCTTTCCGTCCAGCGTCAGCCTGGGGGTGAATGTCCACGCGGAGAGTGGCCTTTCCCCGCCATGCCCGTTCAGTGCAGGTGGCATGCTTCTTCCTGTAACCTGGACCGCATTGCCGAGCTGCCAGCCTGTGTAGTGCCCTCCCACGACCATCCTTGAGGATGGGCATAGACGCACAGTGCCCTTTTGTCTCAGCTCTTCGGGAGGAGGCGAAGACAGAATCTTCCTGCCACTGTGGGAAGGTGCGTTGAAATGCCTTTTCCCGTTCTGGCTTCTGGCAGAAGTGACAAAGGCACTGAACTGCATTTCTGCCACTCCTGCTTCAGCGATGGCCGAAAAGGGGAAGAGGTGAAAAGATTTATTTCTTTTCAAACGCAAGTCTTAGTTTGTGTTTTTGTTCCCTTTTCTGGGGTATCTGCTTTTGCTTCCTTTTGCCTACAGGATTTACTCTGTTCTTGTCCTTGAGCTTCCAACATTGAGGCTGGGCATTTGCTTCATGGCTGAAATCCTCCTTTGCTTGCTCTTGCTTCTACACGTTCATGCAGTTTCGCAAGGCCCATGCCACAGTTTATAGTTCTGGGTTATCAATTAACACGTGGTATAGTAAATTCTATTTTCATACTTCCTTAAAACAACAGGAACAGACTGGGATGCCCGAAAGCTAGAAAAGTTGCTGTCGATCAACTGTTCATTTTTTAATTAGTTAACTCATCCACGAATTACCGAGTGCATGGGAAGTAGAGGGTTTAAAGCTCTCAATGCTATTCTACTCCTGGTTAGCATTAGAGCTAAGATAAGTTTGTAGTAAGCACAGGTGCAACGGCGTTGAACTGGGTAGAGAAGAGGACACAAGCGCAGCAAAGGCACCGTTCAAACGTCCTTAGGAGAGACTACGTGGAATGGGTGAGGGGCAGGGGGCAGGAGGTGAAGTGGTCGTACAGGGCAAAGGCAGATGCTTTTCTGTTTGTCTCCCCATTCTACCCATGGATCCCGAGGACTAGAAATGGTCAGATGTCAAGACAGGCACGCAGCATGGCCCGGCAGCAGAAAGCCAAGCAGATGACTGGCACTGAGGGCCTGCATCTCTCTGAAGCGGGACAGGTCCTCTGCCAGGAGGCTTCCCGTGGAGAGGAGCGCATGACAGGTGCATTAATGGGAGCTCAATACCAGGGACTGACACAGTTCACATGCCAGGGCTTTCCAAAGCCACGCTGGGGACCGCCCTGCAAGTGGCCAGCATCCGCAGGCCCTGCGATGGGGAGGGGGAAAGCCAGGGTGAGTCTGGACGCGGGAACGCAGGGCGCACAGTGGTCTCTCCCTTCCCGGCCCAGCAAAGGCAGACAGCGACGTCGTGAGGTTCTGATCACACTGTTCAGAAAGGTGCCACCACTGTAAGTTCTTAATTGTTCATTTCTGGAAGTTTCCAGGTTACTATTTTGGGGTACAAGAAAGAAGGGAAATTACAAGGGTGTGTTCTGGGCCGCATGGAGTTGTACTCTGTAGCCTACTTTACTGAAGTCATTCATATTAAATAAAATCCAGACAAAAAAACAAAACAAAACAAAAAAAAAACGCCCAACAACCCACTTTATAAAATAAGGGCTATGAATTGAAAAGAAATGGAAATAGAGGATGACAGACTAGAACCCTGAGTCTCTGGGCCTCTGTAGTTGAGAAGAAACACATCGTGTTTATTGCTACAAAACGTCATTCTATAGTCAATCTTAAATGAACTACTTAGGTGTTAACATAGTTTGCCCTATAGGCCAAGTACTGGAAAAACTCTCTTTTTCTGAAACAACAACCAACAACACTCTCAGTTTTCCTTAAAATAAAACAACGGTCATTGCTGCTGAGCAACTGAGAGCCAGAGCAGTCAGTGACTCAGAGTAGATCCTAGGGACTTTGGCCCTAGAGCTCACGGTGTTCACTACTATGTAACACTGCTCTCTGTTATAAGATATGCCAAGCAAAATCCAGGTCAGTCCATGGGTCCATGTCTATAAGGTTACTGATTGCACTTTAGTAGTAGAAAATGCCTTACTGAAGAGAGGTAGGAAAACTACATGTAAAGATTGCAAATTGAAAAAGAAAATTAAAAAGCTGTTGGGTTCAGGTTTAAAAATGATAGAAATAGATATATTATTAGTAGGAGTTCTTTTTTAAACAATATTCAGAATTTGAAACATTCAAAGTACAATCTCCTAGTGTCTTCAGAACAAAAAGGACAAGTGAAAAATTTAAAAAATATTTTCTAATGAAAGTCAGGGAAACAACTCAAGTGCAACACAGAGAGAAAATACAAAAAAATGGGAAAATAACCAACATTTTACATGGAGTGAAATAGCAATGATTTTTAGAACTGTAAACGCAGCCCAGTGTGCAGACCTCTCTCCTTGCGTGGAGATTTACCTCTTAATCTCAGCACCTCTTTGCAGCTTTACATCATCTGTCCGTTGAGGATTAAGCACCAAAATGGTGCTGCTATTTTCTTATTACAAGGGCTGAGAGTTTAATAATTGTGTTTTTGCCAGTGGAATAAAATTGACATAGCAAGAGAAGCAGAAACAACTCTTGTTCCATTAGCAATGGGACCTACTAGACTCCTGGCAAATGGCAGTCATATACTATTTTTTTCTTGCCAAACTTCTAAGACATCTGTGAATTTTCTCCCTCCAGGCTGTAACAGCTGAGACTGTTGGTGAAAGTTGCTTGTAATTTTTATCCCTCCAGAGTTCTAGAGCAATAGTTGCCCTTCCAGCATTTTTGTATGCCTCAAATTCTCTTTTAAGTCCTTTCCATTCAATCATGAGGGAATATTGATCTTCCACTATATTATGGTAAAATATTGTTAAGTATGTGGGTCTATTTGCCTGGTGTAAAAATATGTATTAATGGCAGGGATATTTGTGGTAGGCTATTGTTTCTGTAATAAAAAATATTGTGGAAATGAATTCAAGAACATATGGGTGGCTGATATTTCTTATCAGGGAAGAGAATCTGCAAGGAAAGTAAGCTTGTATTTCCAGGTTTTAATGCAAAATATGACTAGAAAACAACGGAAAGACTATAAACACTTGGAAACCTTGTCATCCTTTTGTCCAGCATATACATGTAATCCAGCTCTGCATTTTTACTTTCAGAATTTGTGTAAAACCTTAGTGTTTGTTGACAGACTTGGGAACCAGACTGCACACAACGCTATGGATGGAGCTGAATTGTTACTGAGCTGGGCTTTTGTTCTTCTATTTACAATTTCACGAGTTCTCCTGAACTGATCTCCTTTCACTCACCATTTTCAGCTACACAAATCGTACATCATCTCAGAGCTTTGATATGTCTATATTATAATGCCTCAGTATAAACCACTCGGGACATCATGGCGTCATCACCCCTGTTATCTTATGCTGATGTGTCATATTGATCAGCAGTTCTGATTGGATCTTCTTGATTGGCAATAGTAACCATGAACTGAAATTTCAATAGCCATTTTGAAATACACACACACACACACACACACACACACACACACGTATACCCCGCTAATGGAAGTTGAAATACCTTATTATTGGTAAGCACTTTAGGGATTCAGATGTCCCTGACATAATACAACACTGTAGCAAAATGAGAAATTGATGTTCCCTTTCATTCAGGAAAACGAAAGTGAATGTTGTAGCTGAATGCTTTGGGTTTGGGGCTAGCAGACAATGGAGTAGAATGGCCTACCATGATAGAACAATATGGTCCCTACAAATATAATCACATTCTAACCCTGACCAAGTGCCTTTGCAGATGTAAGTACAGAGGGGATTATCTTGAACTTTTATCATTGGCGTATTGTGCACAATGTAATCATAAAGGTCATTTAAAAGTCTGGATATACTAGGCACCTGTGGCTCACACCTTTAATCCTAGCTACTTAGGTGCCTGACATCTATGGAGAAGTTAGAAGCCAATCAGGGAAGTCTTTGTGACTCCTGATAGCCAATTAACCAGAAAACTGGAAGTAGTGCTGTGGCTCAAAGTGTTAAAGCAGTAGCATTGAGCACAAAGAGTTCAAGGACAGTGCCCAGGCCCCAGAGTTCAAGCCCCACAGCTGAAAGAAAAAATAAAAAATGGAGGGACATGAATGGGGTACAACTCTGCTAGTACCTTGATTTTTTTGTTTCTGATTCTAAGTCATACAACAAAATCTATTGTGTTGCTTTAATCCACTAAATTTGAGATCATTTATGATACCAAAGAGAAAATGGAATAGGTAAAATTTTAGTTAATTTGTTAAACTGTAAATTTTTGTACAATGTCTGAAGCTATAAAAATGAATAGTTGGAATAGGAATATGATTGGTTATGGAAATTCATTTGTAGTTTTATTCTACTCTAATCTGGTAAAATTCAAGAAACTATTTCAATTACCTGTGTTTGTTAAGTCTTCTTTATAGCTTAAAATGTTAATCTAGTTTGTGGAACTCCCATGAGCTGTTGAAAAGAATCTGTATTCTGTAACTTTTGAATAGAATATTTATAGATATCTGTTGAGTTTACTAATTCTATGGTGCAGGTTAACTCTGAAATTTAGTTATTTTTTGCCAGTTAAGACTTGAGTGATCTTTGTATTCAAGTGGGATGAAGATAATTACTATTATTTTGTCCGGACATATTTGTCCCTCAATAACCAGCGTACTCATTTTTATGAGTTTAGATGCACAAACACTTGTTACTTTTGTATTCCTTTTGCTAGGAATGTCCTCTTCCATCTTTTCACTTTTCCTCCATGTTTGACTTGTCACCTGGACCTCATTTTAAGAAAAAAATACATTTACTCCATCTTCATGTTTTCATTATACATTTATACTCTTTTTAATTTAGGATTATTGGTAACAGGCATGTAACTTCTCCTTTCTTTGTTGTAGAAGTTCATTGGTTTATTGAGTTAATAATTCACCCATCTTTTTTATTTCTTACTTGTTTGCTTATTTTTCTTATGAGAGATCCTTTTCCAAAACTTTTATTGATCATGCGTTAATTTCTTCCTCTTATTTGTATAATATTCCTTGAAGTACCATTTGCAATTTTGATTTCGTGGTCATCCACAGCTGTCATTTATGCTTATTCTGAAAAGTCTTTATTTCTTTATTGGTTTTATGAGTTTCAGTTTTCTGTGCTTTCGTCTTGGGGATTAAGATACATCCACCATTCTCTCCTGGCCTTCAGGGTTTCTGCTGAGGCATCTACTGTTATTCTGAAAGGCTTCACTTTGTCGGAAGAGAAACTTGAAGCCCCACTCTTGCCATCCTCTGTCTTCCGTTTGTGTTCTGTGCTATTTCCTTGGGGACAATAATAAGCATTGGAAAGGAACTTTTTCTTGGTCCTGTGTATTGTGTGGGTCCTGGAACAGAACTCCGTACCAACTGATTACAAAGACTAAGTTAATGATATCCAGAACACATTTTGATTTAAAAATATTTTCAGATAACTTAGCTTCATTATAACCCAGCTCTTAGAGGCAGATCTCTCCTTCAAGCTGAAAAACAATAAATGAAACTAGAAACACACAATGTGTTATGATATACTTTAGCTATAAGCAGAGTTTTCTCTGAAATAACATTGTTTAAACATTTTATGTTTATTTTAAATAGAAAAAAGTTAATATAACTAAATATACATAATTAAAAGTATAATTATGGGGTGATAAAAGATACAATGTTATTGATAGTAGTTGTTATTATTTGTAATAAATTTCCTGTATCTATTGTCAGTGGTTGTGTTTGTTCTTTAACTGCTTAGAATTTAAACTTTTTCTAATTGAAAACTTGTCATATTTTAGAAAAAAAGCAATGGTTTCATCATACAAAATTCAACAACAAAACAATGCTTCTTTTTAATTCCTGAGATACTGGAAGACTCAGAGAAAAATCAATTATCTAATTCTGTTATCAGATTGAGACCAGTGATTGGTATTATTCCTGAGATATATTTGTGTCTGTTTGATCAACAAATAGAGAATTTTACAATAAGGATTCAGGGGTAAGTTGCTTTAGGTTATCCTAAATGTGATGAAGGGGAGATGAAAACTAGGTCATCATCATGGCAGTAACATTCCTGGCCAGACCTGGGAAGTCCTATCAGTAGGCTGCTGTGTGGCGGGTTGGGTGTGGCCTCTGTCGGGTGGGTTGGCTCTGCCTACCATGATTTTGAGCACAGGCACTGAGCACTGTGCACGCTGCCTCGACACGCTCGCTTGCCATCGAGATTGTACATACTCAGGGAATGTAAACTAATTTTAAAGTGCACCGAAGCAAAATATTACCGGGGAAGGTGAACTGCTAAAATGCGTAGCATATAAATTGTTTGCAAGCACGTGTGACTTCAATGATTATCAGGTGCTGCGAATGTTCCACTTGATTGCTCCTCCCACAAGCATAGATAACAGAGAGAGGAGCATGATGTCAGTCGCGAAAACAGGGTAAAGCCACTCTTTCCACACCTTGCTCGTCCTGTGTTCACTTGGAGATACTTGGAAGGAAAACCAAGTTTGATGACGACCCTTCCCTCTCTATTTCATTGACTGCTTGTGGAGTAGGGATGTTCGCCTTTGACGCCCTTACAGAATGGGGGCTATGAATCCACCTGGTCCTGGGCTCTTCTTGTTAAGAAATGGGAAAAAAACTTGGAAAGAGGTATGTTAAGTAAAGTGAGTCAGGCCCAGAGAGACAAAATCTGCATCTTTTCTATAAACGTGAGAGCTCGATTGAGTTTGTGAACTCACCCGTAAATATGTTGGGTAGTATGCAAGTGTATACAAATGTATTCAGGGAAATATGGCAGATGCAAGGCAGATCTCAACTAGTACAATGCCTTAGAAAGGCAAAAATCAATGTTCAGCAAAAGAAAACATCAAGAAGCTGGTGAATCCTAAGGAGTAGGGTGGGGTCCAGGGGAAGGGAACCGATGAATGAAGGGAAGAGGGGGAAAGACAGATGAGAATGCAATGCATGTCCGACAGAACTAAGAAGAGTGAGGGAAGGAGTACGTGGATCACTGTATATGGTATTGATAAATTGCTTGGTGGAATGGTAGCCTCTTTGCACAACGATGTAAAGATAATAGAAAAAGAAAATACCGCAATCAACTTGGAAACATATCAAAGGGCAGCTCTGAACTCTTTCTATTACTACAGAAATCCCCGTGAACTCCACCATGATTATGTTTCAAACCATGGAAGAAGGGCCCCACAGCCCCCACCCCCCCCCCCCCCCCCAAGTTCTCTGACGGGCTCTGGAGGACTTGCCTGCTTTGTTTACTCCAATGCCCAGGGCAGAGGGCATTGTGCACTGGGCAGAGGAACTCCTAATGAATGCTTGTGGGCCAAGTAGCACAGGGTGAGCTGAACGACTTAGGTCTCAACTTTCCTACATGAGCGGGTGTACATGAGGATCCATTTACATTGATTCCTTACAAGTGGTGACTATAGGGGAAAGGTTCATTCCATTCCCTTCCACCCTCAGTGGGTGAAAAAGGATAGGTGACCAAGAACTTCTGTCTCTTGCTTCCTTTAAATAATGAACTGATTTCAAGATTAAGCTTATCTGCTCAGAAATCGAGAAGATTATTTTAAGGTCAAATTATTCCATATTCTCATTATCCAATTTTCCATATTTACATAGTCAAATTACCTAGAATTTGCTTTGCTCTCTCGCATGAACAAAAAACAAAAATTGGTTTAGCCCTTGTAAGTCCTCTCCCCCACATTGGAGAAGTCGGATCCGTGAGATTTCTTCCACTGACTTTAATTCTGAAACGCTTATCATATTTGAAACTCTTGGAATTGTTTTTGGTTGTCTTATTGGTAATATTTGTGCTGTCGTTATTTTTCTCTGTTTTGCTTCATTGCGTTCTCTTACATTAGATTTTGGGTTTGCATTATTACTTTTAGTGATGCTGTACTTTCGGAGAGGATTTTATTTCTCTCCTGAAACAGCTTCTTGTGAAAACTCGAAATTGACAGTCACTTTAACCACACAAGGATATCAAGTGATTAGAAACTGGGTGCATTACTTACTGGATCTCTTTATTCTTTTTTTCTTCTTTATTCCTAGGATGAAGTCCATTGGATTTACATCACATATCATGTTTTCACCAACCTCTGCCAATTCTGGAAACTCCAATATTTAGAAGGCTTTGAACCTAATTCCTCTTCTCTGGAGCTGGGGCACCAAAAGAAGCACAGTTCATTCCCCACCTCCTCTCAGTGGTAAAATGGTCATCACTCTTGTACCCACACCTTAGGCCTACATCAGGGTGCCCTTTCCCAATGGAAATGTCCTTTCTGTTTCTGCTGCCCTCAGTTATGATATTTTAAAAAAATATTCATCTCGTTTTTCTTATTTTCCTCAACAGACAGATAGTGATGAGCTTCTTACTCTATCATTATTGGAGGTTGCCCTAAATAAACAGTTTATACTCATGTTTTAGCAATGGGCTGGAGATGGTAACTAATTTATTTTTACTGCATTATAGTTTTAATTTAAAATCATTTTAGTTAATTAAATTTAAAATAATTTACTTACATTGCAGTGAAAGTATTTCAGAGTTTATGCATATTTGAATAAATATGTTAACTTCCATTCCTGCCTGACATATTACTTCTAAGCACCTTAGTGTACTAACCTTCAATTCACAGTTATGCAGATTAGTAAGTTATATTTAAATCTCAGAAAATACATCATTATTGTACCAAAAAAGGAAATGCTATTTTTAAAATTTTTTGTTATACTATTACATATAAATTTTGCAGGGTAGGTAAATTCCACAGGAATAACAATTAGGCTAGACTTGGAAAAGGTGTTGTTAACACAGTTAACCTTCAGGTGAGCAGGATGAGAACAACTCTTTCTGTAACAAAATTATTCTCAGGAGTTTACAATATAAGATTCATGTTTTTGAAATTTGTTTGCATGGAGTTAAAACAATCACATTTATACAAACATAAACTAGACTAATAACTATAGAATATATGTCACTGATAGTTTATAGTTTATTTGAATACCATTTATCCAGTGCATTTATGTGTACCCAGTTTCTTTTTAACACTGACAAAGTATTTGGTCTATAACTTGTTTATATACAGTTAAGATATGTCCCATGAATAATCTCACATAAAACCATTTAAAATCATATTTTGCCCATTTTGTATGAGCAGTATTTTATGTAAGGGAGTTATTTAATATTTGCCATAGAATTAGCACTTATTTATAAGAAAAATACCAAGAATATCACACTTAATGCAGTTATCAGACATAATTTTCAGGCATCTAATCCCATTTTTTGCAAGATTTTTAAAGTTTTTCTTTTTAAATTCAATAGCATTAAATTAATAGCTCTTTTCTGACATTATACTCATTTTTCTTATAAATTCTTTAACATGTTTTTAATAGTTATTTTCTAGTCTTTGTTGCGTAGATCTATTTTATATGACATGGGCCTATCTCTATTTTTGTTTTTCACTTGAATATATTATATTTTCCTATTTTCCATATCATAACTTATACCCAATATACTGCATGTGAAAAGACAATGGAAGGAGAATACAAGTTCTTCTGCTTCATGCACTGTTTTCAGCGACTGTGAACTCTGTCCTCTCCATCACTTTCAAACCCCTTCACGACTCTAGTTGCACTGAGATTTAGCAAAGCAGTATTTAAATTTTGTTCACCTTTGTTTAACCTCAGTCTTACACAAAGGTGATGGAGGTTCACACATTTTAGAAGAGATTTTTTATAGCTCTCTCTGACAGCAGCAGTATTTAATTATATGGATGTTCTCTGTGATTATATCTTTATCTTTCTAAAGTATATTTTCTTAGTATGGACACCAAAATAGGTATGTCAGTCTTGATTTTATTCTGAAGGACACTATTTTTTTATTACTTACTTGATATGTTTTTAAAATGCACTTCTCTCTTGCATATATATACATGCATACATATATATGAGATAGAAATAGAGATAGTGATAGATTTGCATTATAAATTTCCAGATAATTTTTTTTACTTGTTTTATGTAGAAATTTATGTCAGATAACATAGGCATTGAACTAATGAAGGTATTGGCAACTTTAAATTTTAGTTTATGTTCACACTTCTTAATCAAACATACTATTCAATTACTTGATTGACAATAGGGTGTGCTTCTCCTGTTTGAAAGGAAAGTATTGTAAACTTGTATGAAATTTCTGGAATCCTTAAACTTTAGGAATTAAAAGTAATTGAATTGTAAAAAAACACCGCATCAAATAAATAAACTTCTGTAATAAGTGAATGGAGAGGAGGAGGGAAGGTGACTACTGTCAAAATCTTTGTTGTGTGCATGAGTATGTATGTGTGCACGAAAGAGTGGGTGTATATGAGTTGGGATGTGTGAGTGGAGGTGTGTGAATGTTAGTGTGTGTGAGTGTGTGTAGGTGTGAGTGCAAGTGTAAAAGGAACAGCCAGGCAGGTGAGTTTGGGAATGGGGAGGTTTGGGTGGATTTGGTGATCGTAATCATGATGTACTGCATACATAAATGGACATGTTATAACGAACCCCTTTTGTGCAACTAACTGATGCTAATTAAAAATTAATCTGAGGACATAAAAAAATCCTTGTGCAACGCAGAGGAAAGAATTACTAGAATAAAAAAGAAACTTACAAATGGGGAGAAAAATCTATGTCAATTAATTATCAGATAAAGAATTAATGTCCAGAATACATAATGGGTTCCCAAATCGAACACTGAAAGAACAACCCAATTATTTAATGGGAAATGAAGCCCATAGACTTAAAAATATTTATGTTTCCTTTAAAAAGTTTTGTCAATATGAACTGCACCATCACCATTGCTGTTTTTATTAGAATACAAAGCATAAGAAAATGCTTTATGTGTATATTCTTCTTGCTTTTGGTAAGATAGTAGAGTAGGGTACACATGATGGTTTCATGTCAAAACACCATACCCTGAGAAAGTCAAGTAGTTTTTCCTTTAAATACACCACATGCCTTAATAAATTGGATTGCTTGGTTCTGAGTCTGCCATGCCAACTTTTTGGGATAAAAGTAACTTTAAACTCTGAAATAGGTCAACTGGATCAGGAAAAAACATTTTAAAGATGTTGTATGGTAGAGATTATAGTTGGAGAATTTTGCTCTCTTCTGTCAGCTAGTTTTAATTTTCTAATTCTAGAAACCTTCCCTGCAGAGTAACTGCCATATATTTCCTATCATATTCACATGTAGGATTAAAATATTTTTTGGTCTTGGAAACTTTCACAGTTTTTTGGGGAACAGAATTGAGCTTGTCTACTTGACCTTCAAATGAGTCCACCCCTCAGAGGTTGGTGAGGCGAACATGAGCCGGTGATACTGTATCCCTTGTCAACTTCTCCACGTTGGTGGCAGTGAAACGCACATTTTGATCTAAATACATCAAGATCATTCGTTAATAGATCACTAGTTAATAGAAGACCAGTAATTTCTAACCTCTAAGTGACGTCGATACGCTATCTGGTAAAGAATCGGTATCAAATCTTGGTGGTTCATCATCCTTTGTCATTAGGATATGTTCCTCAGTGCCCCTTTCACTGCGTTCAGTTCTCGTTGTCATTGGATGCAAGATTTCCTCTCACCAGCCATTACCTCAGCTCAAGGGAATTGATTCAAGGACCCTGTGCATTGAGTGAGTTCAGAGAGCCTTTGCATCTTCTACCATTGTGGCAGAAAGAACAATATGACTTGCTTTTTTTTTTTTAATCTCCTGTAAGTTCTCCTAAACATTTTCATAAATCCAAGTGCCATGGACTCGCCACTCTGTGCAGCCCCGCTGGTATTCCCCGTGAATTGGTCAATCGTGGGCTCCCGCCTGCAGTCCAGGCTTCTGGCATCCACCGCGCTGATCATACACAGAGGCGAGGCTGACGGATCAAGAATGCAGTGCTGAAGACGAGCCCCACCCTCCCTGCATGTGGACAGATCTTTGTAACTAGGCTTTATTCTCAAGGGTTAATTATCTAGGGAACATATAAATGCTTTGGGCTTCTAAACAGCAACATTGCTCACAGTTCGGGATTTAGGATCCCTGGCAAGGCAGTCCACCGTCACGGGCGGGAAGGCGTTCCTGGGCCTGGTACCTGGCAGCTCGTGGGAAAGGCTGTGACAGGTTCTGATGCTTCTCTTCTGCATCCTTCCAGATAAGGCGAAGCTCAGGAGCCGGCTCCTGCCTCTTCCACTCCACTTGGTGATTTTATGCTCTTATGAGGGTCTCTTCTGACTCCAGTATCTCCCTGACATCAGAAAAGAAACCATATCTTATAGCCTTTGACAACAACTATAATTTCTACCAATTGATGTGGTAGCCTCTTGCAACTTTCCAACCTCCCCCCCCCACCCCCTCATGTTTTCACTGAGACTCATTCCATGTCTCTGTCCTATGCTCTACTTTTTGAACATTGGGAAAAGTCTCATCACAACAGCTAGCCAAAACCCTCATAAAAGAGCTGCTATTATCTGTGCAAGTGAGTGCCTCATCTGGATGGTGTTACCAGCTTCTGCTTTGGGGGGACTAACTGATCACTTGTGGAGAGTTACTAAAAACCACCAGCACCCATCGCTCTGGCTGACCAGCCAGACTGTCAAATTTAAATCATGTAACTACTGTAAATCCAAATGAGGACAAGGAGCCCCCTTCCTTCCCTTCTGGATTCAGAATTGCTTTCGTATTACAAAAATAAAATAAAATCAGAGCAGGCAGTTCTACCATTCAAATTTAATATGGCCAATTACAACTGAATGAACGGTGGTGGCCGCCGTGTCTCACTGAGGACGCACGCAGGAACGTTGCACGCAGCCTGTGATTGCCCTGCACAGTTTGAGCCAGCACATCTCAACCTAAGCGTCTCACTGTTGTTACTACTGCTTTATTTGTTTGATGGAATTCTGTTGCTTTAATTAAAAGAGGATAATACAGGTCTCTTTGGGTTTTTTTTCTTCAAATATTTGTCATTTTAAAAGAGGATCGTTATAATTGGATTTGTTTTCCTCCAGATTAGAACAGATAAAACAAGCTTTGCCACAATACTTTAATATCGGGGAAGGGAATGGAATGGTTCCTCCACCCTCAATGCATCTCTAGCCCTTCAAGATAATCATCCGTTTCTCTCCCTTATTTTATTCAGAAATCAGCTGAAACTGAACTGAACATATTCTGCAGAGATGTTAATCCTTCCTTTTCATCCTTTGATCCCTCCATTCTTTCTCTTCCCTTTCCCTTTTTCCAGGTATATCACATCTTCTCAGCCCCTAAGAGCATGTTATGGAGAACAACAATCCTTCTTCTCAAGGCCGATGGATGCGTGAGCCTCAGTCACTCCCTGCAGTTGCTTAGCTGTGCTTACCTCAGTGAGTCTACCCACCTAAGTGTGCAGCTGCAAAGTCATTGACCAGCTACCCAAATAAGCTCTCTCCTTTGGAAGCTTCTGTAAACTCTAGCAACATGCTGGCCTAATGTGCAGTTCTATTATCCACCCTAACCTGCTATGGTTAGTATTTCTCTGTCAAGGGTTCCAAATCTATGATGCAGTATCCTTGGGATCAGTAAACATCTTCGTGTCTAATTGACTGTTTAGTTTTATTTGCTTTCTTAAGTCCTGCAGTTACCTTGAGAATTCACATGGTTGAGAGCATGCTTCTATAGCCGCACAAGCAGGACAGTGCTCTGCAGCAATGGGAATCCTGACGGATCTTCACTCAGCCTCCTCTACTTGTGTAACTTAACAGCTTTGGTTGGGTTGATCGCGTCATAGTCAGATCATCTCACTGTTTCCTCCTTCCTGTCACTATTGATCTACCACATAGCCAGTTTTCTAGACCATGCTACACTTCATATTTTCATGTTTTATTGAGCAAATTTAGGTTCCATATTTTTCCTTTAATTTTCATGTACTCAGACAGAAGGCAGTAGCGAGCTATCCTGACATCCAGCCCACATCTTTCATCACCTTCTCCCTGACATATAAAGCATGTAGTTATTATGATGTTGGGGTCCAAAAGACAAACCTACTCACAGAGCAAATAAAGGATTAATTTATGAAATCAGCCTCACACAAATCAGCAGCATCTCGATAGCAGGCTCCATTTATACAAACCATTAAGAGTTACAGACAAAGCAGAAGTTCCCTTTACAATAGATTTGACCAAAACAGCCAATAAGTCTAGCTCTTATGCAATTATCTTCTAACACTTGTTCATTTTTTTTCAACTATGCACTGAACTTTTGCAGGAGTTGACCAATATTAGAGCAAAACATTTCACCAAATTTTAAAGAAGCTACATTTCATACATGGTGAGGTTAAGTTAAAAAGTTAAATATAAAAGAAAACAAAAGTAAACCTAACGCTCATTTATAACTTCATACTTATATAAATGACTTATCATTGGCTTATGTAATTCACTCACAGTTTGTAAATCACTCTCTATTTCCCTTTTGAGACATATATGCCACATTTATATATGAGTATAGAAAATTTATGTAAACATATCAAAAGTATATGAGCATATATAGCTATGTTTGTGAATTTACAATAAATTTTATATAAATTTTAGATTTTTACAAGGAAATTACACATATATTCACATATATATGACTTTCAGAAAACTTCTTGGAACATTTTGCTGTGAAAACTAACTTTTCTCTTTTGTATAGTGAAATAGTAGCTTGGGGAGGTATGTTTCATTCCATATACATATGAAGACATATTTTCATACTTTTGTGCTTAAAATTAATTACAAAATAATGATGCACATGGAGTTATTTTATTTATTAGAGTATAATGTTGCTCACATTTCAGAGAAAGTTAGCTTCTTTATGAAAAATGCATGAGTACAAAAATATATACTGTTTATGTAATTGTGCGATATATGATTGTACTTCAACCACTTGCATTCTCAGATTATTCATGAAATACATAAGGTTTTCTGCACTGTATTTTCTCCTCATATTTTCTCCATGGGGGTAAAATGACTATAAATTTACCATCTGCTCTAAGACTTTCTAGCCATAAAGACTGCAGTTAAAACTATGTTAATAGCTCAATTCAGACAAGACTGATTCGTTAATTTTCATTTCTTATAGGGTAAGTTAATTAAATCCATTAAAGCCATTTTATCACTCCATAAGGCCATGGAGGTTCTGGTTTACTCCCATTTAAAAGTCCAGCTTTCATTGTATGTATCCATTATCACCATGATTTCAATCCTGCAAAACCTGCTTTTCATAGTATCCCAGCTTGCCTATTTTACAGTTAAAGAAAGTTTGAAATAGGTTGTTTTAGGTAGTATGTTGCCACTAGGCTTAATATTTTGTTGCTATTGAATACAAATACAACTGTTGAGGAAAATAAATCAGCTGGGACTATTTTCATGCCTGGCACTATGCCCGAACTAGGTACACAATGAAATGTAAAATAGCGGATGTCGAGGATGGAAAACACGATTGTGGAGCTGCTTGGTCTACGTTGGGATAAATTTCATAAATATATAATGTAGAAAATGCTCTATAGGACACAGATATAGCCATTTGCCATGTAAAAATTGTCAGGGCTCTGTCTTCAGCCTCTTGCTTAGTGGTGGGTATCGAGCAAGGTGTTCAAGAATTCTTTTTTTTTTTTTTAATGTATTACTTTGGGGAAATAGAGGCAAAATATGCTTGGGAAATTTGGGAAAGGCATTTTGGAGGAGTCTTTAATGATTAATAAAATTGTCAGGTTGAGAGGGATAGGTTTGCAGATATGTCAAAGGAAACAGCAGGCAACTCATGTAGTGATTCCCTAAACTCACTCACCAGTGCCTCAAAATGTAGTGAATAATTCTGTAGGATAAGCTCTCATTTCAAACCAAAGGCTCATTCATGTGTTCATTTGACAAGAACTTTTATTGATTGTGGACTGTGTGCCCTGGAGGGGCATAGAGTGATTTTTATGACATACTTGTTTTATCTAATAATGATTAAGAATTAAAGCAGGGACAGGGCAACCTCAGAGGAGGACCAGGAGGTAAGGGCTGTGCGGAAGTTCACGAAAGGAGCCTCCATTCCTCTCCTAATTCTTAGCAAAGTATCTCAATGAGCAGACACTTAGCCCTACTACAAGTTTAATAGATGTGTTCTATCTTCTTGCCCAAAACATTGTGTTTATTTCCTTTGAAATCTGAGAATTATCAATTCAAAGTAAACACTACAAAACCAATCCAAGTGATTCTTTTCTCAAAATAACTAGCAAAAAAGCCAGAAATGTAAGCTCTAGTTCTTGTGCAAGAGGAAAAACAAATAGACAGGACAACACAATGACAACAATAAGAAAACACTTACGCTAGACTGAGGATGCATCAAGGAACAGAACTAGGTGAACTTTCCTCCCCTTCACATTTAAAAGTAGTACAAGAGAAAGAGAATTTATCTAAACACAAAAATACATTTATGTACATTATAGGTAATGCTATGGAAGACTACATAATAAATTTATGAGTGTTTATAGGAAATATGATTTCTGAAGACCGGGTATTTTGTAAAAATGGTGGTTGTTTTGAATTAAATACTTGTTAATTATTAATATATTATTCTTAATATATTATTCTTACTATTTCCTTTAAACCTGCACTACTGGAATTTTAACTCAAGGCCTTTCTCTTGCTTGGCCTACTTGCAAAGCGGAGCTCTACCATTATACCATGCTTCCTACCCTGCTTTCTTCTGGTGACTATGGAGATGGAATCTCTTGGCCTTTCTGTTGGGCTGGTTTTGATCCAAGACTCTCCAGTCCTAGCCTCCCGAGTAGCTAAGATTTCAGGGTTGAACTAGCTTAATAATACCTCTTTGGTGGCAAGGAGATTCCAAGCAAACAGCATCATCTAACTGGAATTTCTAAATAAGGATGCAGTGTGCTACATTCAAGGACCTGGGGAAGTTATACTGCATGTGTCTTCTGAGGTGAAGCAAGACCTGCTAATGAGGAACATGAAGCAAGGGTAAGGTGCTCAGTGATTCCAAGTTATGTAAAATATTAGTATTGCTATAGTAATGGCCTTCTAAAAGAATGCAGTTTTAAAGAATTAAAAACAGGTAATTTTTATTTAAAAAAAAAACAAGTCTAGTCATTCTTATTCGTTGTATAAATTTTTCCATGACCTTATTAAAATTAATAAGAATTAAAAATATCATAAAAAGGTAATAAAAGTTAATAGTAGCATATTCATATTTCTGTAATTTAGGGGAAAAGATGAAAACACAATATTTGAGAAAAGATAATTTTTCCCAATATATATTTCAGTAGCATTTTAAAATGAATAATCCCACAATAAGAAAGTTTTGTAAAAAGTGTTATAAATTTTTGCTACAGATTAAATTCTGCTACTTTTATTCATACTCTCCAAACTGACTCTCTCACCAGCCTTATGGAGACGTGTAGCCAAACTGAAGGAGCTGAGTAGGTTGGAAGGTCTTTATTTCAGTGTCACTAAGCCATCTGCAGTCCCATTTGCTGCTTCTACAATTTCACTTCCAAGATGTAGGAAAAAAGTGAAATGCATTGATGGAATGTGAATTTACTTAATTTTTCAAATCGCACCCAGAAGGAGTAATGGCGGCCACACACTTTCTCCCTAAATAGTTGTAAATAATTATATAAACTCATCTTTAAATAATCATTTTAAACTTGCTGACCTTTTGGCCTATTGTACTGGTTAAGATAAATAGTTAATTCCAATACAGATCAAGCACTGACCAAAGGACTCAGCCTCTGGCTAGGAGGAGTGGCCCCATTACACACTCTACTAGCAAAGGAGATGAAATGCGGGCACAAGTGGGTGACTCACCTGCTGTAATCCTTGCTACTCAGGAGGCTGAGATCTGAGAATCAAGTCTGTGAGACTCTTTACTCCAATTAACCAACAAAAATGCCAGAAATGGAGCTGTGGCTTAAGTGGTAGAGTGCTGGCCTTGAGCAATAAAGTTCAAAGAAAGCACCAAGCAAGCCATAGGAGAGAAACTTGCACACACACACACACACACACACACACACAGAGGCACACACACGCACACGCACATACATACACACACGAGTAACATGCATTTTATGGAAGAGTGTGAGAGATAAGGGCAGTTCTAGACTGTGAGCAGTGCTTCTTGATATGGATTATTATTCAGGATTTTATGAATAAGAAGTTATTATAAACATCATATTTAAATTACATCCACTTCGGTGTATTCATTTCATTTTTCAGTGAGAATCTAAACCTTTAAAAATAGAGCATATCGATAATAGAAGATAAAATTATATAAAAATATCCAAATGTATCAACAACCTAATATAATCTCTACATTATTTGTAGTTCATATGGTAGCATATATTTTCTTCCAGATGTGTACATATATATTTATTTACACATATATGTATATATGTATGCATTGATAGACAGATACATAGACAAGGATTATTTGAAATTATAAACCTTGGAAAAGATAAAATTTTGAAGCATTTTATAACAATAAAAATGTTTTAATAGATCTATATCATATAAGAAAACACTTTCCAAAAACAAAATATTAGAGAAAATGGTGAATATAAATTTTTGCTAATGTTTAACTCATCACAAAGGCAAAATATGCCAAGATATTGTGAACATAAAATAAAAGACACAAATATAAGGAACCAAAGTATCCTTGACACAAAAGTAAAACGGAATTTTAGCAATATGATATGAGATTTCTGTGCAAATCTCTCAATCACCAATAAGTGAGCAAAAGCACAGATTAAAAATAAGAAAGTCAATTTTCTCTGGGGAAAACATGAAGAGACACCTTTCTACCTGCCTATTTCCTTCCCCTGAAGCGTTTGCTTGAGGATAAATGTGTCTGTAAAGGTCTTACTTTTTGAAATGTGTGAAACTCTTTTTCAAATGCTGAATAATCCTCTTGTCAGATTTAAGAGACAGGATTTTGTCTCTCAGAAGCTGGGAATTAAGTGGGGAATGTAACCATTCAGGCAGGGAGCAGGCTTACCTCCCAGTTCCGGGGAACAAGTCCACCTCACTTCAGCACCAGACTTCAAAACTTCCTCTAATCTGAAAGAGCGTGAGGCTGTGTTTCCTTTGGATAAAGCCAACCCTCCACAGTAGAGGATCACTTCAATTGGAAGCTAAGTCTTGGGTAAACTTCGCAAAACAAAGGTGGCTCTCAAGTCCTTTCTCTTGAAGATGACTTTCCTGTTTAGCTGGTGGATCTGCAGGTGACTGGCAATGATCACAAGGCTGGATGAGGTCCTGTCACTCATGTGAAGTTGTAGGAGTCACGAAGCAGCTTCCTTCATCCCTGCATCCCAGAGCCTTTGAGCGAGTGCGGCTTACAGGCTGGGCTTTCTCCCTCAGAAGCTCATCATTCCAAGTTGTAGGAAACTGAGGCGTTGGCTGTAAAAGCCAGACATTGACAGCACAAGGTGCTCAAGTCACAAGCATGTTCCTGTGGGTGACAACCGCCTAACACCCATGGAGTTGTGTGACAGCACCCACACAGCTGTAACTTGCGTCGCTGCACCTGTGGCCACACTCAGAAATACTTCCAGTAACGGGGTTGCCGCTCTGGCATGCATTACTGTCCACAGCCTTATGTAACCTCAGTGTACCGCCACCTTATGCAGTCTCAGTGTCCCACCATTTCTGCTCCTGGCTGCTCCTTAGAACGCTCCTTATCATGGGTGCTGGCAGGACTCAGGCTGAAAGACTTAAGGCTGTCTTCTGTAAACAACTCAGCCCCCTGTACCAGGCTAAAGATGACAAGTAGGAAACAGACTCAGGAGAGTATTTAATGATGCCTTGGGGTTGGGGGTGGGGCAGGTTGCAGGTAGTAGACAATTACATTTGACACTTCATATGAAGAAATTTGGAAAGTATGTAGAGTGACAGAAACAATCACTGCTCGTGGAATTCAAGCTAAAGTGGTTCTTTTGCCAAATAATATGTAGTTAAAATTAAGAAAGTATCAAAAATCACAAAGAAATAATTTGTCCCATAAGTACATTACTGAATGATCGCCGAGCCTATATTTAGCCACAACATGCCTTCTTTGCTTTGTTTTGGTACCAGTACTTAATCAGAGGCTGAGTGTTATCCCTTAGCTTTTTCTCTCAAGGCTGGTTCTTTACCACTTGAGCCAAAGATCTACTTTTGCTTGTCAATGGGAGAGAGAAGTCTCATGGCTTGGCCTACTCAGGCTGGCTTTGAACTCTGATTCTCATATCTCAGCCTCCTGAGTAGCAAGGATTACAAGCATGAGCCACCATTTTCTGGCAATTTTTCAAGACAATTTATATGCAGCAGCTCATAGGCAAAAAATGACTTAATTATATAGTATCCACACAATAGAATATTTTGTAAGAAAATGGGGTGGCACTGCCATTATAAGTGACAGCATGAGACACATTAGAGGCACCTAACACAGGTGAGAAAATGTATGCAGTAAACGTTGTGGTAGTCGGAGCATCCCTTCAATATTTAACTACATGAGTGCTCAATCAAAATACAAGGCTGATCACAGTATGGCTGTACAGACCTGTTGTGTCTCTGAGGTGCTATGGGAAGAAAGAGAGGGAAAGAAGACATGAGAAAGCCAATCATAACTCTTCCATACCTAACCTGCGAATACATTTATGTAGTTTTGTTTGATTATGTGTTCAAAATTAGCTACTTTCTTTTTATCTGTAAACAATTTACCATTGACTACCAAGATTAATTCCTCTGTCCTCATCCATCTCCAAGTCTCATTTGATATTTGTACTGAGTTGTCAGTATGTACTTGGTATTTGTTAGGAGGGGACTCTACCACTTGAGCCATGTCTCCAGCCCTCTTAGCCCAGGGTTTTTTTGTTTTTTTTTGACATAATGTTTTGCTTTTCACCTGGACCAGACTGGACCATGAGCCTTCTCTTTATGCTTCCTGCGACAGCCGAGATGATAGACAAACACCACTGTACTCTGCAATGCAGCTGGAAAGTTTCACGACGTTTTTGCACCCACTGGTCTCTCCCAATGTCAGCTGCCCATGAAGCCAGTGTCACCCGCCAGAGCCACTGGGACTCAGCTATATCTTTTGTTTTTCCCAGCAAGTCTTTCCTACAGTTGCAATTTTCTCCCTTCTATTCTATTATTGTTTAAATTTATGTTTATGTTTAAATATTTTATGTCAGAATCCTCCCCCCCACAACTTCATCAATAAACTTATTGTTACAATGTTTTCTAAGTTTTAAATTTCCCATGTATGCACTAAGTGCTAGTTCCTCAAACCATCTAAACAATTGTTCCTATTTTCCATCCTTATTCCAACTGACAAAGACAGTACTGTTTCGAACCCGAGATTGTTATAAATGATTCATTCGCTCCTTTAATCTGTTTCTTGAAATGCATGTAAGAACTCAGATAATGCATTCAGATAATGCAAAGATATAAAGCTTGAAAGAAAATAAAATGCTCAAGAAACAAAACAAAATCCAAATGCAGTCTCTTTGATGTGCTCAGATCTTTAACTCCATACTTTGTATACTAACTGCCTTGAAAAAAAGTTTTAGAAGGTCTTATCTATACAACTTTATCTTCTGTGATAGATCATAAATAACTCTGGGTAAAGAATTTATCTATTTCTTTTGCTCCTCTCAAATCAACTCTACATAGAGCTTATCTCCAGAGCTTTGCACTCAGGGAAGCTAATTTATTTTAGGGGAAACTTGGAGTGCTCTTATCCTAACAACTCATCTCGATCTGGGTTATTTCAATAACTCAAACTGACTAAAATGTAGATATACCTAAAAATATAAGCTGATAAATATCTATCCTGTTGGTCTTATTAACATAGCATGCTTTGCTGCATTTCTATGTGTCCCCCAAATGTAAGAAATAATAGAAAATAATTAGAAATGTTTAGGCTTTTGTTTTAAATGGGATGTATGACTTTCTTTGATGCAATTGCTTTGTTTCATTTTTAGTTTTTAAATGGCGGGGCGAAGAGGTTGCAATTCAATATGTCAGCTATGAGTGCAGTGCATCTCCGTCAATGTTACCCCTTCCCATCCCAAGGTAGGAAATTCCTTGCCTAAAGAAGCAGTTGCCTATTGATTTTTGTAGAATCATGAGAAATTTTTATTTGACATTAAGCACATCATAAGGAAGAGGAGGTGTGGCTCTGGTGGTAGAGCGGTTTTGAGCACAAAAGCGATGCAAGACCATAAGGCCTCAAGTTCAAGCCTCTATACCGGCACAAAGTAAAAGCAAAAACAAAAAGCCCAAATACTGAATGATTCCATTAGATGTTGTTCTATCTACATTTTCTATCTGAGAATGTAGTTTCTGAAACTGGAAACGGACTCTAAAAAGCTGGGACAGTAGAGAGACTCTGCTTTCACCTTACTGACTGAGAAACTGGTAGAAGAATACTTTTTAGAACTCTGTGTGTAAAAAAAGACATTTTCAATTAGATTTCATTTCAGTATCCTGGTAGATTTGTAGATCACTAGGAGCTAAGAAGATGGCTATTTACCAATAATATCGCTTTTCACAAAATCATTCTCCCTAGGTATTTGGTGACATTTTGTTTGTTTTGAATGAGCATTTTTCCTTGTTTACAAACTAATGTATAAAAATTATAATAATGCATCATAAATAACACGAAAATTCTATATCTGCCATAGTACAAAAACCAAATTCTTATACAGCAATATGGATTGGTTTCAAATTATTTCCTCTTCTACTTTTCACAACATTGAAAGGACTTAATATTGTGACTTTTATCTTACCACAAAATTATATTTGGCTGTTTATATTAATTCAATTCTTAGGCTAATGGGATATATTATCTTAACATTTGAGTAAATTCCCTGATTAGCTAATTGGGGGAGGGCTGATTGACCAATGAAGAGAGGAAGTAGGGAGAAAGAACGAGAATGCAGTGATAAAATCCCGTGCATATCCTGCAAGAGTATGAGAACTGAGGTGCGGGTTGGGTAGGGAGGGATGGGGTGACGAAAGGGGACACATTGATCAAGATGCAGCCATTTGGGCTGGGGATATGGCCTAGTGGCAAGAGTGCCTGCCTCATATACATGAGGCCCTGGGTTCGATTCCCCAGCACCACATATACAGAAAATGGCCAGAAGTGGCACTGTGGCTCAAGTGGCAGAGTGCTAGCCTTGAGCAAAAAAGAAGCCAGGGACAGTGCTCAGGCCCTGAGTCCAAGCTCCAGGACTGGCCAAAAAAAAAAAAAAAAGATGCAGCCAGTTCATATAATACTTTGTTGCATGGCAACACCTTTGTTCAATTACTTACAGATAAAAATAACATTTTTTAAAGTGGTAAGAATAAGCACTTGAGGAGATTTGTTTCATTGGATTGATATTTTTAAAAATAATAATGCTCTTTCATTGGTTTTATACGTACCAAATTAAATGAAGCCAGCTACCTGACTACTGAGGCCAGGAGCAGTTTATCTACGTGAAAGAAAACCGACAGCCAGTGTGTGTTACTAGCAGGAAGGAGAGTAGCTTGTGTCTCATTTAAAGATGTGTTTTGCCCTCAGCAGTGTTGTAAAGCAAGCATTTTTATCCCCCAGTCAGAGGTGAGAGAAGAACAGCTTAGGAGATTGAAATTTCCCAAATTCCACTCCCGGAGAGGAGCAGCAATTGGAAGCCCTCCAAATCCTCCCGGTCCCCTCCTGCCCAGCGCACCCCATCTCCGTGACGGATGCCAAACACGCACGTTGCCTCTCCTGCAAGTGTTCCCAACAGATCAATAGAGGAAATTCTGTAAACCCATAAATCTGCACAAGCGCTCCCCGTGTCCTTGCCTGTCTGCTTTTAAAAAACTTTTTTCAGCTCTAAGTTATCTGGATCTGCCACTGGGAAGGTCAGAAGCTGCGATTCAAGTGAGAAATACTGCAACCAAAGGTCACTCGGTGCCCACTGCGCTCCCCCTCTTGGCACGTACCACACGCACGCGTGCGCGCATGCACACCATCTGACTGCACTTATTTCTTACAGCTAAAATGTCGTGTTCTATTTTAACTTGGAGTACATATAACGTGGTTTATTTCATAAAGCTAATCTTACCGGAAACTAATAGGTTAGTACATATTTATGCCAGTCTCTGGGCTAAAGAGCTCTTATAATATCCTCACTCAATTCATACACTCATCTCTGAAATGACTCATGTTAAATACTTAGTAAAGCACGAAGAAAATCAAGGCATTGACGTGCAACCGTTACCTTAACAAAATCCAGAATCTTGACGGACTTAAAGTTTTATCATCTTAGGTTTCTGTGGCTAGAAGTAGATCAGGTGACAGCAGGTTTGGTTGCTTGAGGCCTCTCCTAGACACAATGTTCACTGTCTGTCCACATGGTTGTCTCTCTGCGTGGGAGAGCTGGTGTCTCTCTATTTGTGTCCCAATCTCAACTCTCAGGGACAGCTATCCCATTGCTGCTCATTGCAGCAATATATTTTAAGCTAATCATTCTTTGAAAGGGCAAATCCCCAATGCATTCATATTTTTAATTTACAGACATCAAAAGTGTCACCCTGACTTTTAAGGCTATGACACAGTTCAGCCCATACAGAGAAACTACAGAATTTCACGTGACTTGGTTGAAGTCTCAGGACAAAGGTCAGAATTGGGGTTTGGGCTTGAATGGGTCTTACATTCTCTGAAGCTCATGATCTTAAATTAACCATGAGGTTCTTCAATCCTATTGAGTGGAAATTAAAAACAAGCCATAAAATTGCCAGTATGTGTGGAAAGTTGCAGGCAGTAAATAATAGTGAAGAAATTTTATCACCAGGGGAAATTCAGTGTTTTCAAAGAAGTGCACTTCATCCCGGGGTTCCAGACGGGGTGGCTGCTGGGTGTGCATTCCAGAACACGACTGCCAGGTGCTTCTGGCTTAGTCTTTGGCCTATTAGGGAACTGAGCAGAGAATCTGAATTACTGTAGCTCAAAAGCACCGTGTGTGTGTGTGTGTGTGTGTGTGTGTGTGTGTGTACTCGCACGTGCATGGTCCTGGTGCATGAATTCAGGACCTGGGTGCTGTCCCTGAGCTTTTGTGCTCAAGGCCATGCTCTACCACTTGAGCTACAGCTCCATTTTCAGAGTTTTGGTGGTTAGGAAGTAATAAGGGCCTCACGAAGGCACCTGGGCTGGCTTTAGACCGTGAGCCTCAGATCTCAGTCTCCTGAGCAGTGAGGATTATAGGTGTGAGATACTAGGACCCAACGTCCCGCATACTTTTAAAGTGATACAAAGCAAATTGCCTGGAAAGACAGCAAGCTATCTAGCTCTTCATTTCTCTCCACATACCATTTGTACTGATTAATACTTGAAATAGCCAGATGTCTTTGAACCAATGGTATCAATTGGTTAGAAAATTCATTTAGTAAATAAAGGATATGACGGTAAATGTAAAACAAAATGAGATACTTTACAAACATGAGAATTGAGAAAGAAAAGAATATAGTTAAATATATTGTAGATAGTTCTAGAATAAAGAAGCCCTAAGGATTCCAAACTTGGCATTCTCAGAAGCCAGACAAGTGTGAGGTAACCACCGAGGAAATCCTCACAGGAGGACGGTGGCTCCAACACAAAGAGCAGAGGTAACGATGGAAACAGAGCTAATGGTGCATCTTACAAGAGCAGATTCCGAGCATCCGTGACTAGCAATGCAAACTGTGCCTTGGTGACTGCAACCTGGTCACCTGGGAATCTGTGACCAATCAGCCGCTCACATTAGGGATCTGGAGCTCCTTCACAATGTCTCTTCACCCCTGGCCAATCAGCAGCTAACGTTAGGGTACTGCTAGGAAGACAATAATACTGACTTGAAGGTAACCTTAGGGCCCTCGTTTAACCGCAATGACTGTGGAGTTTAGGAACTGGGGCATTGCACATCTTCCCCTCTCTCCCGCGTTGCAGCCATTCACCTGCATACGTGGATACTTGGAGTAAATCTAAGCATCCTGTTACTATGAGATTAAGAAAATGTTCCAAGGATATCCACAGAGAATAATTTGCATATATTCATAACTGGAAAGACCTTGGTGTTTGTGAAGAGAGAGTCACTTTTAAAGAAGATACAAGACATCTTTATGAAGAAGAAAGAACTCGGAATAGAGATCTCATTGGAAACATGATTTTTTCCATACTATCTATTCTTCAGTCTCAATAGACCACAAGTTTTATAAAAATAACAGCTGAAATAAATTTTACAAAGTAAAGTTTTGAGCTACTATGACAGCCATAATCAAAACATGGGAAATAACAGGTGTTATTCAAGACATAGAGAAAGGAGAACACTTTGCACGTGGATAATGGGAAAATAAAATGCTTACAACTGTAGAAAGCAGTTTGGAGTTCTTCAAAAGGTTAAATATAGAGAATTGTCTCTTGAACTAGCAATTTACTCCTAGCTCTGTAACATAAAACCGATATTCAAATAAACGTCTATACAAGAATGCTCCTGGAAGCACTATTCGCATTAGCTCAAGGTATAAAAAGAAATCTAAACATTCCTTTACACACCAGTAAATTGAGTAGATAAACTCAGGAATGTAAATACTATGGCTCCTTTTTGTTTTTCTCTTTTGGTAGCTAGAGACTGAGCACAGAGATTTGTCCATGCAAAGGCCTCTGTTTATGGGATGGCATATTATACATTCATGAAAAGAATGGACTACAAATATATTCCACAGCTTGGATGAACCTTGGAAATTTTGTGCTAAATGAACTGAGGTGCAGAATGTCACAAATTATATATAGGTCAAATTCTATGAAGCATTTAGAATAATCGATAGAGATAGAAATGGATTGGTGGCAGCAGGTACTAGAAGGAGAGGTGAATCAAGAGCTTCATAGTAGGTAGAAGTATTGATTGTAAGAGAATGAAACATTTTTTGATCTATTTAGATGTGTTAGTAGCACAGCATCATTTGCTTTAAAACAGTTAATTTCATGCTGTGGGAATCTCAGTACAGACAGGAAGAATTGTTGAAATGAACGTAAGATGAATTCAGGCAAGAATAATTCATGCTCTAGAGAATGGACAGAAGAGTAGTTAGATGTCAAGGAAAATGAGTAATAGAGTATATTGCAGAGGTAAAGAAACCAAGGCAAACTCATGCATGCTGAGAATTCCCGAAGAATAATCCAGAAAGATTCCAACAGAAAAAGTTCAGTTCCATAATAAAACTATACTCTGTAAATCTTATGAAAAATTTAAATGTTCACATACAAATACTTCACTCAACAGCAAATAATAAATTAAATGTCCTTCAGAAAGACAAACCTTTTGAACAATCCTCCAAATAATTTACATGTAACAATGAATTCTATTCTGCTCACACATAGTGGATGTGTAGATGTATATGTAGATTGATATGTATATGTGCATACATGTACATATAATACTTTTTTATTGATATCTGCATATCAATCTCTTCTATCATTTTTCATAAATTGTGTTTTATAATTTGAAGAGAAAGTAGTACAATTGAACTATAAGAACTAAGAATATATACATGTATATATATATATCTGTGTATGTATAATTAATGTCTGCTTGCATTTTTAACATGGTAAAAACATAAATTAGAAGACATAGAGAAGAAAGCAGAAGTCAGTACCACAAGACAAATATGTGAAAGGAGATTTCAAAGTTTAAGGAAATAAAAAGAGATGATCTTGTGTATATCTAAAAATAATTACAGCATAAAAATAAAGAAAATACACATTTCTTCAGGATAGAGTGCATTTCCTAATGCAGTGACCAACTTTTAATTTTAGAATAAGAGGAAAGAATCTGCATAAAATTAACAGAAACTGATAAAATTTCAAAATAAAAAAGAAATAAATTGGTAAGTAATTGTACTGTTAGGCACTTAAATACTAAATTGCTAAATAGTAGATCAAAAATGAAACTAAAATAGAAATGAATAAAAACCAATTCTAGGGTATTATAAGGAGGAAAAATGGACAAAGCAAAATGCATTAGATAAGACAGGAGAATATTATTTTGCAAATATATTCTCCCATTCTGTACGTTGCCTTTTTATGGTGTCATTTTCTTATATGGTAGGAAGTGTTTTAGTTTGATGTAATTACTTGCCTGATTTTTATTTTCTTGCTTGTGATTTTTTATTTCAAATCTAAGAATTCTTTTCTCATAAGACTGACAGACTGTCCTACAACTCAATAAAAAAAATCAAAACAAAACATAAAGGTAGAAATAACTCAGTTTGAACATGAGCATAGGGCTTGGAGAGCCATTTCTCTAAAGAAAACCTCCTAAGAACTGAGGGTTTTGCCGAAGCTTGCTCAGCTTCGCTCCCCTGCAGGGAGATGCGGATCAAAACTGCACAGAGACATCGACTCACACAGGTTCAGCTATTTGGTTTCAAAACACCGCTGACAAAATGCACCAGGTTTGGGCGAGGTGTGGAGAAACTGAGGCTTGTGCTCCATCTTAATGGAATATAGAAAGGTATAGCTATGGTTCAGGGCGTGGAGATTTCCTAATATTGTAACTGTATGGCATGACCATTCCACGTGGCCCACTATTGTTATGTGGCCAGCAGAACTGCAACCAGGATCTCAAAAAGACATCTGCACTTCCGCTATTACTGCTGTATTATGTGATCGGTTCCCCGGCTCGCTCTCTGTTTATCTGTGTATTTATTATCCATTTTCTATATCCACCCATCATCTGTCTGCCTGTCTGTCTACTGACAGTTGGGATGTTTCTCTGCCTTGAAAATGAAAGATAAAATCTGTATTTTTAGTGGAAATATGGATGAACCTAGAGTAACGTGTTGCCAAGAGAAGCTGAGCCATTGATGTGAAGAATCTAAAAGTCTATGTGTCCTATAATTCTAGTATACTATTCAGAATATATATGGTGTACACACACACAGAGAAACAGACACACACACACTTACATCAGTGGAGTTCATAGGAAAATGCATGGAACTGGAAATTATTGTACTATTTGGAATAAGCAAAGCTGAGAAAGTCGACAATTGCAATACACAGAGTCCAGCCCTAAACAAATGAAGAGTGGTAATAAATACAGGCTGACTGTGTGTAGGTAACAGCAGGAGAGAGGAGGTCAAAGGGACAGTGTACAGGAGGGTGAATATGGTTCATAATGCATACGTATCCAAAGAAAACAATGAAAGCTGCGGGAATTGGTCCAAAAAGGATGGTAGAATCGCAAGGGGAGTGATGGGTTTGATGGAGACATCGCAATCATATATGGAGCTTTCACAGTAAAACGCCCATGTGCATCTAATGCATGCAGTTAAATGAGTGAAAGAAATATCAAACAAAAATATATGAGCTGAAATAAAACTTTTGAAATTACATATGTGTCTCAGGATCTTTATTTTATTTACACTGTCATTTCAGCACATCAAGTTACTATGTCTTTTTTTTTCTCAAATTTTTATTATCAAACTAAGTTACTATGTCTTAAATGCTAACTTAACAACAAGATAGCCACAGAAATAAACCTCTTCATCTTAGGCACATTACATCAAGGAGGAAGTGAAGACACAGTGTGTCATAGTTTGAAGTTCCCTTACAGACATTTTGGTTACCTAGAGTCAATCACAAATTTTAGTGAAATACTTTTTAGTGCCATAAAACTTGTCAGTGTTAATATCTATGCACTGAGTATAATAAGTGTCTTAAAAATAACAAAATTCTGGGTTAATATCTGTCTGAAGACAACAATATTAGACTAATTTATTTGCTTCAGTCAATCCTTTGAACCGTGCTTTGTTGTTCTATGCAGGATGACTTAATGAAGACACTCTCAAATGTTACATATAAAAGTGTCTTTAAATTAAAGCTAATTTCCAGCTCTTCTAGATATCAATAAAGTACAAACGATTAAGCTGTTCACTCTGACAGAACAGTTGGCTGACAAGGGGGAATCAGCAAGCAGTCAAGAATGGGATTAATCTCTTCTTGGAACAGAGGTAAATGAATTAGCCTACTTCTGCGTAATGGCTTAACATCTTGTTGGTAGAAATACTTTTGTCTGACCTTCCTAATTACAAAGTTTGAAGAAGGACATTCCAACCTTTTATTATACAAATATATTCTTCATCTTCTATCACCCATTATTTTAAAATGATAATTTCAAAATTTGCATAAAATGATGCATGTTTATATAAAAAAATAATACCATCTCTTGAGAGAAACATGAAAATCATAAAGTACTACTTTAAATTTCACCATCACATATGGGAACCACCATTTTGATGTAAAAACATTTTTTAGATACTTTGGAATAAGGTAGGAAGACATTTATAGCAGAAAGCATTTAGGTGTCTTAGAATTATAAAAACAGGTTTTAAGAGACCTAAGGGTGCCTCTTCATTGCTATTTTTACTATTACAAATGATACTTAGGTCCCATCATATACATTATCTTTAATTCATGTATATTCTTAAATGAACACATACATTTTTTATAAATTATAATTTTAATGAAAAAATTAGGTTCCTCTAATTCATTATTAATATCTAACTTTTTATATATGAATAAATTATATTTCTCTTTGAAGTAAAGCTTATTTACATATTTTTCTATTAAAATTATATTATCTGTACATATGTATTTTTGTTATTCTAAGCCAAGTGTTAATATAATGATGATTACAAAATTAGTTTTATTCAATTCACTGATAGAATTTTAAACCAGTTTCAAGATGAAAAGTGATTTAGAACGGGGAGTCTGTGGCTCACACCTGTTAAATCCCAGTTACTTGGGAGCTAAGATTAGGAGCTACTTGGGCCTGAGGTCTAAGAATCTTAGTTGGAATCCAGCCTATGCGTGAAAGTGTGTGAAACCCTCATCTCCAATTAACCAGAGAATAAACAAACAAACAAAGTCCTAAACCAAAAGTGAGGTGTGGCTCAAGTGTTAAAGTGCTAGCTTTGAGTATAAAAGCTCAGTGACAGCACACAGGTGCCAAGTTCAAGCCCCAGGACCAACACACACATACAAAAATGTTAAATTTGTAGTTAGCTACATAGTTTTGGGAAGAACATCAGAGCCTTTTCTGGTTAGTGCTTGTGAAAAGTTAATCCCTAAAGTAAGAGTAAAATTTAGGGGTCATGATTCTAACCTTTAATCATTATTTAATATCCTGCAATTTATAGCAATGAAAAGCATTAATGATACAATTATTATTTAAGTTCTAAAGTTTAATTTTATCTTAATCATCAAGGTGTGAAATGTATTACTTGTAAATTTTTCATAATTTTTCAGGAAAAAAATTAAGTTGAAGTGAAATAAATTTAAATAGAAGTTAATTTTTGTGAACCCAGATTTTTAACTGGTTAAGATATGAGAGAATCAGAACAGTTCCGATTAGGTGACCTTGCTTCATCCAGAAGAAAGGAAACAAGGATTCTCAGGAGATAGAACAGATTTATATGCAACTACAGACTTGCCTCTAAGCCAGGCGAGAGGGAATTCCATTGACACTGTTAGGAAGAAGTATGTGGACGTAATTAAATACAGACAGAAGCCAATGCCAATGAATCACATGGTTTCTGCACTGCAGTTTATGGCTTAACTTTAACTGCTAGATTTTAACAATCAAATAGCCTAGATAAAAAGCTAGATATGTATCTTAATTTTCTAGAACTTTACTATACATTGGTGATGATCAACTGAATCTCAAAATGTGGAAAATCCTATTTTTAATATAAATGTAATTTAACCAAAGTTTTTACTTTGATAAGAGTTTTATGATATATATATATACAGTTATCAAAAAATTATAGGGGGGCTGGGGATATGGCCTAGTGGCAAGGGTGCTTGCCCCATATACATGAGGCCCTGGGTTCAATTCCCCAGCACCACATATATAGGAAATGGCCAGAAGTGGCGCTGTGACTCAAGTGGCAGAGTGGTAGCCTTGAGCAAAAAGAAACCAGGGACAGTGCTCAGGCCCTGAGTCCAAGCCCCAGGACTGGCCAAAAAAAAAATGATAGTGGGAAAAGAGGTGAAAAAAATGTGTGATAAACTGGAATCTGTGTAGATGATAATATTTGTGGAGTACTTGTGTTTGAACTCAGGGCCTTGTGTTTCCTAAGCACGCGTTCTACTACTTGAGCCAGTCCACCAGTCAGATTTTAATGGGCTATTCTTAAGAATGATTTTACAGTGTCAGGAATTTGAGCAAAAAGTACAGAAAAAGGTTGGCATCCCATATTAGCAGGTTACTTACATCTGTCACAACTAATCAACAATATTGGTATGCTATTATTAACTGTAGGGCATTTTTATCAGACATCCATAGATTTTGCCTTGTGTTCTTCTATATATTCTGGATTTCTGCAAGGGCACTGGGTAACAGTAAGTTGTCTTGTTCTTTAATTCCTCTTGGCAATGACACTGTCACAGACTTTACTTTTGATAAATTTGACAGTTTTGAGGGGTGTTGGCCAGGCATAATGTTGGTTGAGGCTCTATTGGAACTTGTGCTATGCTTTTTGCATGACTGGGTAGGTTATGAACTGTGAAGATGGAGATCACAGAGGTAAAGTGTTTTTTTATTTCATTACACCTTATGAAGGGGAGATTCAATCATCATGATTTATAACTCTTGAGGTTGGCCTTGGTCAAATGGATGCTCACTCTTCATTTTTCTTGCCTTTCCCTGCCATATTCTTTATATTTTACACTTTATGTGGCCCACAATTAATGCAAGGTGATCAATGGTCACTGCATGTCTGTCTTTCTATATGTGTCTCTAAGTTTCTAGGTGATTTAGATTGACCCATTCTGGGTTGACTTGTTTTTCCACCACTTATTAACGTATTAAATAATTTTCTTACTTCACTATGCACTCATGAATACTTTGTATTTTATACTTTGCAGTATACCTGGTGTTATTTATGTCATTACTCAAATAGTTTTGCTTCTGCCTTTGGTAGCAACCCTGACCCTTTGACATAGTCCAATAAATGGAGGTGTTTTTTCCTTTAGTATTTGTTTACTCTCCAACACTCCAAGATATTACCACTTGTGTATCCAATGCCATAGTCTTCTGCCCCAGTCCTAGAATTCGATGTGTTTTGAGGGTACCTGACTCACTTCAATATTAGAAAACAAGGGATGAATTTTAGATAGATAAGCTATTTTTCCGGCTGTGGTGTTATTTCAAGGTGTTGTTTGGTGTATGCGCATCTGATTCTGCACACATACAGCAATGTGTCTGTATACAAACATCTGTATCTATTTTAAGTTACTGTTTTTGTTACAGATAGTTACTGTTTTCTTCAACTCTAATCAGTCTCTCTTTGGGGAATTATGGATTCCTCCTCTTTCTGACATTTGCATTTCTACTCCCACAGTGAAGAGCCACATTCCAATTGTCTGTAACTATTCAATCCAGTCTACATGCACAGTGGTTTCATAATTGACAACCCAGCCCCGGGCTGTTATTAAAATCACCTCTACAATGCTACTCGCAACAAGGGTTCTTTTATCACAACTTAGAATCTTTCCTAGGATTGCCCAACGTCATCCTTGACCTTTCCTTTGAAAAGCTGCACACAGGCAGGTCTATTCTACTTTCCATTATCTCTATGTTCTCATTTAAACAGCATCAGTCACACATTGTTGTGAAATGTCCGTATGTGAATATAGAGCACCTTGATCACACTCACCCGTCCATCACCTGCCCCCAACGTCATCTCTTCCCAAACCCATCTCAATCCCGACAGGCCTTTCTCCCATTTCCCACACACAGATAGACACCGGATTTGGACCGTGTTTACTCTCCTTCACCCTCTGTGTTCAGCCTCTCCCCTTCTCACTGGAACTCAGGGAGTGAAGAGCACAGGCCCGGGTTACAGTCCTGTCTTTCATTTTCTCATTTAAGTCGTGTCAGGTGCTTAGAGAGATGGATTTCCACGTGACAGTTCACACCTTCACCAACTGAGCTTTGATTGTATTGACTCTCTTGCTGACTCTCATTATTTTTTAAATTGTGATTTTTTTTACAGGATACAACCACTAAAATTTTGGTTCCAGAGGACATTCTGTCATTCTGTTATATTGGTTTGTCCGCTTTACGGAGCCCTGGCTCCATCACCTCTTCCTTCTCCCAGGATGCACCAGGGAGAGCTTCACTAAATCTTTGACAGGTCTTGGGCCATGCAGCACTGCTCATTCTTTTAAAAGAACCATTTCCAACTCGTTTCTGAAAGGAGGATTTCTATTGACTTCGTAGCTCCCGAGACAAATTCTTATCACATCTGTTCCCAGGAGGTCTTGACTACACTTAAGCCTTAGACTTAGCACTGCTCCTGTGATTGCATACGGGGAAGGGGGACCAGAGAGGGCCATGCCTCTCCCTTAGCAGTAGCTACTTCTCTCTGTCCCAGGAGGCTTCTAGAAGCTATCTGGGATGCCCCCTGTCCTCAGTGCTCACGTGAGCCCCTTTGAGGTCTGTGAAGAAGAAACTGTGGAGCCAGACCTCCTCAGAGCTGCGCGAGCTGCTTCTTACTTTGGTCTGTGTGTGTGGGCTTTGAAAGCCCATAGAAGGGTGTCTGAAATCCTCCTGCCTTTTTAGGGAGCCTTTTCTCTATTCTCGTCTCTCTCTGTCCTTTAAATTGTTCGCCTTTTCCTAGATGCCAAACTAACTGATTGCACTGTGACTTTAAGTCTCTCATGGTTACCCCAGAAGAAAAACTTTTATAAAAAATAAGAAAAACTTTAGACAAATATCAGGTTGTTTTTTTTCTTCTTTCAGAAATGATGCAATAGTCTAGCAATATCCACATTCAGAAGGGCTGGAGCACTCCATCTACCTGTGTCATCAGCAGGAATTTATAGGCCAAGAACAGAAGGTGGGTAGGTCATCCCTTATTCCCTTATTCAGGAATAACAATGTTGCCGTATTTTGCCATATTTGGTCATTGGCTGGTGATGATTAATGGAGATTGCCATTCAGGGGTTGGTGAAACTTGGCTGTTTGCTACCAAAGAAACATGAGCAAGCTACTAAGTTGAAGATCAGTTTGTTTACAGTACTTACTAGGCTGTGTGTGTGTGTGTGTGTGTGTGTGTGTGTGTGTGTGTTAAACTAGGAACTTAAAGTAGGGAAATAGTCTTAGTTCAAAGGCATCGTCCTTACAATTTGTTATTGTGTTATGTGATTTTTCTCTTGATGAGAAGTTTGAGTGGCTTTCCCCCCCTATCTTTCGGGAAACATAGAAATAAACTATCTAGATAGTCTTGAAACCAACATGTTGTTTTCCACGTGTAAAATGAGGAAATTTTACACAATGAAATAGAGTTAATGTATTTGCAGCTGTTAATCAAGGGGAAAAAAAGCCTCAAAAATGTCCAAATCAAGCTGTGTGGATAAAAACCAGTGTAGTTCCTTTCATTGGAGCCTTCGGCACAGATCTAGGCTTACTCACTTCTGTTCTCCATTAGCTTTGCACAGCTCCTAGAAAGGGTATGGCATTATATTTTGGCATTTTGAAAGTGCAAACAGCTTTCATGTATTCGGTGGTACTGGAGATTGAACCCCAGGCTGCATGTTGCTAAGCAGGTACTGGTGGAAATCTTCATTGTGCTCATCACCCAAGGCTGCTTCCAGGGCCCTCTGACCCCCACACCCCCGGCCAGTCCTCAGAAAGGACAACAACTACAAAAACCCTCACCCCTGGCCCTTTCTAAAGGTGCCCATTGGCCCTGACCAGAGCATTGGCAGTAGCTGCTGGACTTCTTCACTCTAGCTTCCTTGTTTTGCTCTCCTTAGACCCCAGAGCCCCTCCCTCTGTCACCCTTGCATCTCTGATTCTGCTTGGTGGTACTTGGAGCCCCTCCTCAGGGGAGAGGAACATCTGATCAGATCCATTGAAGGCTCTTTCTCCTGTCTTTCCTTTCATCAGCACCATCTTTCCTCGGAGGTATAGTACTTCTTAAGCCACACCTCCAGCTGCTTTTTGCCTTGGCTATTTTTTGAAACAGGGTCTTGTTTTATGCCCAGACTTGCAAGGATGGTGGCCCTTCTACCTGTGCTCTATGGGATTGTGGGGGTGTCAGGCCGGCCCCAGAACCCAGACTTGGCTTCAGATGGTGTCTCTCAAACTTTTATCCTCATGTTTGCCTTGCACTCTGCCTCTTACACAGCTAGGATTATAGATTGAGCCACTGCCCCTAATAAGAACTGGAGAGATGAACACTTCATTATTCAGATATATGCTATCCATTTTCTTCTTCTTCTTCTTTTTAACAGTCACATTCTATAACACAATGTGTAGTTCACTGCCATTTGCCAGATTTTGTGTCTTAGGCACAGGCTTGTGCTTATGGACTTTGACAAGTGCAGGAAGTGAAGCATTCTGCATTTCTAGTTGTTAATTCTCGTTACTCTTGATGGAAGAGGAAATATGCAAGTGCCAGCTTCAGACATGAGGGTGGCAGGCTGTGCAGTTCGCTGGGGCCTCCGTGGAGCTGCCGTTTTGCAGCCATCCCTCAGAGCCCTCTGCTTTTCCATCGGCAGTTCCCAGTACTGTCTGATAAACTCCTAGGGTTCTGCAGGGACGAGAAGCCATGGAGCAGCGATGGGAGAGCATATGCAGGAGGGAAGCGTCCAACTCCCATCCCCTTCCACCATTCCACGGCTACCCTGCCTCTCCCTCCAAAGGCCACTTTATGTAAACTCCCATTAACCTAATTTGGCTCCCTCTGATTAAGGCATTCCTCATTCTAACATGCTTTGTTTGAAGGAAGACTGTGAGATCCAAGAGAGAATAATAAGCGGAATATTTCTAGTGTTACAAGTAAGGGTTGTTCACGGCGCTTTCATCCTTGGTCACCAGGACGATGGGCTGGGAAAGGTGTGCACTCGGCTCCCAAGTGCTAATGGCCACCATTCTCTCTGCAACAAATTTGAACTTTCCATGAAAAAAAAAAAAAAGAATTACCCTGGGAAAGGAAGATTTATTCTGAATGAGGAAAATGAACTCCCGCTTTAACGATATATTTGATTTTATACATTAATGATCTGTCATTTGGTCAGGATGTCAGACTCCTGCCAATTTGGATAATGTCAGCCATTTTCACTGAGACCAGGAATATCCCCACAGAGGAAAATATAACAAACAGAGTGTAGAAACTGGCAACATTACCTAAACCCACAACTCGGTACGAGGATCCTGTGAGTGCCACAGCCTCGGCCCTCATCTGTCAAGCATCCTCTCCACCTCATTGACCTGAGTCATTAAAATAAGGCAGTCTTGTCTGTCCTTGTCCATTTTTATTTGCTCACATTTCTTCTACTTTTAGCACAGTACAACAGAAAAAAATAGAAACTTACTAGCTCAGCTTTCACCAGGATATAAATTTCATTTGTAATGTAAGTATTGGACTTTGAGAATATATGTTTTCTTCCTCAGTACTAACCCACACTTTAGGAGAGATTTATAGTATTTTTGTATTTGAACAAGTGCTGGTGTTTCTAGATATTTCTAAACTTTCAAGAAAGCACATTTAGCCTCAGGAACACAGGATGCCTTTAGCAATTTCTAGCTTGCTAGAACTTTTTATTGAAAATATGATTTGAAGTGCTAACAGTGGAAGTATTGCTTCTTACAGCAGAATAGGTAAGTAAACCATAATTTTAACATTTATTGATTCAAAAACTACCAAGAAGAAAGTATAAAAGAAGAATAAATACCAGCCTAGTTTATAAGATGGGATTTCTTACAGAGTAAAATTTTAGCTGTTTTGCAACTATATACAAAAGATAATTATGAGAATAATGTTTTTCTGTCCAATCAGATGTGCTTTATAAAGAATAATGGAAGCCACAAACCTAAATATCCCTGAGATAAGCATTGAAACCAATTTTTAAGTAATGCTTCTCACAAAATAATACAATTCTGAAAAGACTGGCAGAACCACGGAACAAATGGCAGCTGAACTTTTTGGGATAAAAATAATAATGTATCCAATGCCTAACGTATGAAACTGTAACCTCTCTGTACATCAGTTTTATAATAAAAACAAAAAAATAATAAAACATCCTGATCTTTATTTTTTTTAATGATTCTATAGTGCCATGCTTTTAAATTGAGTTTGACATAGAGGAATTTGTCACTGCAGTATTCAGAAAGGAAGCTAGTTCTTTTCATAAATGTTTATTGAAATAGAGTTGGAACTTTTCTTCCTTTATTTCCAGTTAAACTTTTACCCTTTCCCTCCTTTTTAAGAGACTTTTGAAGTGATCTCAATTTAAAAAGTCACCAACTAGATGGTTTTCATTACTGTTAAGATCTTTACTGATCTCACTGGATTGGAGACAGAAACACAAGACCATAAACAATATATAAATGCCCCTAACCCTAACGATTTTCAGGATATTTCTCTTTTTATATATTTATCCCTTCCCAGATTAGTTGGCTACAAGTTGTCTCAGACCTGCCTGCCTTAGCCTTCTGATTGCTGGGATTACAAGCATGCAAATTATGATCAGTAACCCCATTTTATTTTTCAGGTATACTTTATCAATAAGTTCAAATATATGATACAAACTTTGAAATGACATGTGAATACTCATGTACATAAAGGTACATAGCCAACATTGGGCATGCCCTTTGAGCAGGTAGTTCTCTAAAGAGAACATAAGATTGCAAGAAACATGTCTAAAACCTGGAAAATACAAAATACATACAAACACACATACACACATATAGATACATAGATAGGTATGTAGATATAGACATATATTTCTACATCATCTTGAATGACAGGTATGGCTATTCATACCTTAAGTCATGGATTTAGATGCTATTGATTCTTCAACTGACTTTAATTCTATTACTTACACCTCAATAAGGAAGACAGATTCTTCTTTTCTGGTTGAAGGATGGGATTAACCTTGCATACAAAATATGACACTTTCAGTAGGAATCAGCGACATCTGAATGTGAAAGAGCCCTGGCTCTTCAAACAACTGCTGGATCAGAATCATCGCAATCTGTAATGTAGTACCCTGGATCCTTCCATGTTCAAAAGAGAACATGAATGATTGCATTTGCAAGTCAATGGAGAGCCACATGTGGGGAGCTTTGTTATTAATGTTCTGCTGGGTCATTTACTTTAAAGGAACACATTTTTTGAAAATTGAAACTGTAAGATTACAACTCAGAAGGATGACTGTTTCATCAGAAAATGGTGCAGAAATTTATTAGAAGAGTCCCAGTCAATGTTAATACAGGAGGGGGAACCCTGGATAGAGAGACAACTCAAATAGTCTAAGGCATGCATAAAATGCTATTTCTCCTCAGGTATTAAAGAACCTTTATGCTTTACTTCAGTGTCTTTGAGAGCTCTAATATTGAGCTTAGTTTCTCACATTTAACAAGTATAACTAAACATGAGCTGGTCATAAGCATTTCCCTGCTCCTTTGCCGAGCATGGGGGTGGAGACATTCCAGAATCTTTGTTGAGAAGAACTAGAGCAGTGAAAATACCTTATACTTGGGAGAAAGGCAAAGAGAAAAGATAAATGCTACTATCTTCCTTAAACACCCCTAAAGCATTATATATGATCTCTACAGGAATAGATTTGTACCCTAGATATTGGTTCCTAAAATAAATTTTAGCAGATTAAAATCCTGCAAGATTGTAAAATCTTTCAAGCCTTGAACATTTTATAACTTTTGAGTAAAACTTTCTTGGAGACTTGTGAAGAGATTGATGTTTAATGCAAATATTTTTTGGTATATTTCAGTACCAATATAAGCTCCCTGTAAATGCATTTTTTTCTTTACCTCCACAGTCAATATTCAAAAAGTTTCTGTTTTCAAGCATGGATGATTAGAAGGGTTGCATGACCAGCTTCCATTTCAACAGTGTCAAATGTGTACATCCATTTTTTTCTTGCAAAGCTGCTTGCTTGAACTAATTTGGCACGAGGCAAGCTGAGCATGGAAAGAATATATACTGTCTCGAATTGTATAGGAAAATATTTTTAACTAAATTTCAAATGTTAAACATAACATGCAAAGCATTAATGAGACGATAGCAAATGACAGAATTTTTGAAAAATATTTTAATGTAGCATAGAATAGACAACCAGTAGGAAAGTAGTGACTATAAGAAGTCACTGGCAGTGTTTAAATCACGGGCATGGTTAAACCAACAATAGAATGAAGGTTGCAAATCGGTTAGAAGACAACAAAGATTTAAGAGGCAAGAAAAAGAAATACATGTCCATGAATTATAAAAGAGAATAAATACTAACATGGTTGTGAGACAAGATATTTAGATGTCTCCATTGAAATATATGTGGGCTCTGTAGTGTTTCTATGGGTCAGAACGATTCCATCTTTTTTCTGGCATCATGTACAGCCTCCTGGGGGCACAGTCCCGACTTGTCTGCTGGCAGGTGTGATGCTCTGTTTTCTGTAAATCCTCAGTACAGGTATCTAGTGTGTCCAGGAGCAGAGACTACAGGATTGATAGGTCTTGACTTTCCCATTAGATTGGAACAGTGTGTATGAGGAACAGAAAGATGGCGGACTTGAGTTCCCAGATGCAAGCTGCAGACAGGGCCCAGTGTTTCCACGCAGAAGCTGGTGGGAAGGGAAATCCTTTCAAAACTGGAATACAAATGTGCTTCAACCAGAGCTGGATTCCAAGGTGGCTTTCATAAATAAATATGGCAATATTATTTCTGAAAAAAATGTTTTAAATTTACTCTTATTTCCATATGTTAATTGCCATATATTAATTGTGGCATTTTTAGTCGGTTTTATTATGCAATTTTCATGCATAGATATAATGAATTTTGGTATTGTCTAGCTCCCTCCCAATCATACTCTCCTTTCCTTCACTCTTATGTTGAAAGCTTTTTCTGCATCATTAGTGTGATCATGGGGATTTAAAAAAAATTATTCATTTCTTTATTGTCAAAGTGATGTACAGAGTGGTTACAGTTTCATACCTATGGCAGTGGGTACATTTGTTAATGCAACTTGTTATCTCCTCCCTCATTCCCCCCCTCCCGCCATGCACCCTCCCCACTTTCCTCCCTCCCCACAGGAGTTGTATAGGTGTTTACTTGATGTTATAAGCTTGGTTTGCAAGCATTTGCTCTTCCAATTTTTATTCTCTTGAGTCTTCTTCCTATTGATTAGTTCTCTATGAGTTCCTAAACTTTATATTTCAAAGAACCAACTATTTTATTTTATCTTCATACTTTTTTCTCCATTTCTTTGACTTCAAACTTAATCTTTATTATCTTTTTCTGCATAGCATTCTGGATTTTGCTTTTGCTCTAAGACCTTGATGTATATATTTAGGTTGCTTATTTCAAATTTCTCTGATTATTTAACATATATGCTCATCACTCTCACTTCTTATCACTGCCGTTCCCATGTTGCATGGTTTCTAGGAAGTCATATTGCTGTTTTTGTTTTGAGTGTAGTTTCTTCAGTTACCCATGGATCATTCAGATTATGTTCATCAATCTCCAGGTGTTTGATTAGTTTCTTCTGTATTGTCTTCTAATTTTATTCCATCATTGTCAACCAAGATATAGGGACTTATCTTGATTATTTTGTGTTTAAGACTATCCTTTGGCATGGAACATTCATTCATGTGTACTTAAAATCATTATGTATTTTGATGAGTTGTTTGCGTTTTTTTAACATGTAGTGATCTTCTTCCTTTTGTCAAGCAGCGATGTACAGCTAGTCATTTCTTAACTTCTGCCTTTGGTTTATCTTTTACCATGTTCCCACTTTCCATCTCTGCACCTCTTTACCTGTAAGGTATGTTTGTGGTAGACAATATTGCCTTGTCCGGTGCTGGTGTTTGAACTCAGGGCATTTCACTTGCATGGCAGGCATTCTCCTACTTGCCTCTTTTTGCACCACTTACTTCTAAAGTACGGCCTTGATCTGAGGATGCCTAGGCCAGCCTGCTTTTCAATTGCCCTCCTTTTCCTTCCTGGAAAAGAGAGATGTGCACTCCTGCACCTGCCCATTGTGCTTCCCTAGCAGCTGGGACAGAAGGCAGGGCTCACTGTGTGCAGCTGTGGGTTGGGATCCAGTCTCAACTTCTTATACCTAAGCTTCCCTAGAGTTGGAATCCACACTGTTTTCTAACACATAGCCAGACTCAAGCAGTAGCCAGACTCATTCTTAATGTGAAAATCTAAAGAAACAAGAAATAAACAATACCCATGCGTGTTGTTTTCCCGTAGAGTTCTTTTCAAGGACTGCACATCAGAATTCTGCTTCTGGTCTCACAAAATCAGTGATGACAGAATACTTTCCCTTTCCAGTTTGCGCTGATAGAGGGGAAGGGTAGAAAGTCAGAAGACATTCTGGGCATCCTGAGGACGTGGCACCGAGGAAGCAAGCAGCACACGTAACTCAGGTAGTAAGGCCACCACGACCGTAGAGTGTCTGCAGAGCAGGGGTTTGGGAGTTGAAACAAAATTTTCCACAAAAAGCATCTTACTTATTTTCCTTTTCCTCCCCTCTTTTATCTGTTATCATGCATTGATTTTATCTTGCCAGAGTAAACAAAAATGGTATGCCAATTAGTACATTCATAGCCTATCTTCTTTGTTTCTAAGTGTAGTGGATGTTTCGTTTTTCTTCTTAGCATCTGAATTACAATCACATAGATGGTCATTAATTTTCCCTGGTGGAATGATGTTTGCATGCCTTGTAACATTCATATTGCTAGGGGACTAAATATTATGAATAGCTGAGCTACTCCTAACAATACCCTAGCTATTTATATTCATCACTGTAGGTTAATGAGTTGTGGAGGGGGAGGGGTCAGGATGGCAAAACAGAGTCGTGAAATCCTGCTTTTAAGACAAGAACTGATATGGGTGAAGATTTTCCCCCCTCAGGAAGAATTTTGAAAACACATTATTGATTCAATTTTGTGAGTTTGAGCTTTTAATTAGATTTTTTCACATTAGCTTTCTAACTTCATTACCTTCTCTTTATCTCAATCAGCCTTCTCTTCGGTTATCTCAGTCCTCTTCCATTTCAGCTGTGCAAGTTGTCTTATATATCAGCTTATTTTGCAGAGCTCATTACAAACACAGATGGGGGAGGAGAACACAATCCAAGGATATAATAAAACTGTTCTCTGGTAACTCTCTTAATACTTTACCATTCACATCCTTTCCATTATATCCTAAGTAAGGCATGTCCATTATAGCATCTTTCCAACTGCTTTCACCAGTTTTGATATTTTGTTGTTGTTGTTGTTGTTGTTGTTGTTGTTGTTGTTCTTCTTCTTCTTCTTCTTCTTCTTCTTCTTCTTCTTCTTCTTCTTCTTCTTCTTCTTCCTCTTCCTCCTCCTCCTCCTCCTCCTCCTCCTCCTCCTCCTCCTCCTCCTCCTCCTCCCCTATTCCTCCTTCTTTCCTTCCTCCTCCTCCTTCCCTCCTCCTCTTCCTCCTTCCCTTCCTCCTTCTCCTTTTTCAGTAGAGTTCTGAGTTTAAACCATTTGTTGTATTCTGCTCGTCACTGCATGACAGCTTTCAAATCGACTTCAGGTTAAAGCCACTATGAGAAGCCAAGCAATGTAAGTCCAGAGGAGGAGGGAGGGACAAAATACAATCAATAGAAGAGGTCGAAGGTGAGCTCTGCAGTGGGAACAGGACTGCACGAAGGCCAAGGAGGCAGGGGGAGGCTGTGAATCTTTGAACAGAGGTTCTGGTATGTAAGAGTTGAGGGTGGGAACAGAGAGGTGAAACCAAACCTTGTGAGGATAGTGGCTGCTTGGAAATTATAGGAAATATACTAGAGTACTGACCTTTTAATACATATATACATCCATGTATATATAATTAACTCTATTTAAAATAAAGGGAATAAAGTTTCTAACTTTCTGAAAAGAAAGTTTGAAATTTGGAAATGGAGAAAACTAGCATTTTACAGTGATAACCTTCAATGGAAATATACATACTTACATATTTTCATACTTTTGCATACCTTTGCCTTTAAAAAGGCAATCAATGGTTGACCTTGAAATCACAGTATGAAAACCACCACCCCATTCTGTCCTTGGTAGTTTCTTCACACTCTGAGATTTGCCAGAAAAAAAGAGACTTGGAGGGAGAGTAAGTCAGCTGCAGAGATGTTGAAGAGTTAAAACACTTGCCTTGTTTTGGTTAAGTCCAAGATGCAAGTGATGTGATAGAGAGAGAGACAAAGGAAGAGAGAGAGAGAGAGAGAGAGAGAGAGAGAGAGAGAGAGAGAGAGAGACCGAGAGATACCGAGAGAGAGACAGACAGACAGAGGCAGAGACAGAGAGAGACAGACAGAGAGAGACAGAGGCAGAGACAGAGAGAGACAGACAGACAGAGAGAGACAGAGACAGAGACAGAGACAGAGATATGGCCAGGAAGCTGAACCGAGGACCCCGGTACCGGGCCTTGCAGAGGACTTTGTAAGTTGCATGAAATAAGAGCCATAGGCTTTGAATCATAATTACCATGCTACTTGAATTATATTTTAAAGCATAATTTCTATTGTCATTTAGACATTCCACTTCCAAAAAGACATGAGGAAGTTGCACTTCAAAAGTGAGGCAGGGACCAGCACAACAATGTTCATCGCAGCACAATTTGTCATAGCGAGAAGCTGGAACCAACCCAGATGCCCCTCCATAGATGAATGGATCAAGAAAATGTGGTACATTTACACAATGGAATTTTATGCCTCTATCAGAAAGAATGACATTGTTCCATTTGTAAGGAAATGGAAGGACTTGGAAAAAGTTATACTAAGTGAAGTGAGCCAGACCCAAAGAAACATGGACTCTATGGCCTCCCTTATTGGGAATAATTAGTACAGGTTTAGGCAAGCCATAGCAGAGCATCACAAGGCCCAATAGCTATACCCTTAGAAACACATAAGATGATGCTAATTGAAATGAACTCCATGTTATGGAAACAAGTGATATATCACAGTTGTAACTACTTTCAACGTCCTATGTGTATGTGTAGTTTCTATTATTGATAATGTTTTGTATCACCTTCCTATGTTTGTACCTACACTATCTCTGTAATCTTATCTGAGTATATTGGAAACCGTGTTTACTGGTATTGGAAGTAGGAAATTCAAAGGGAATACCAAATTCGAGAGACACAGGGTAAAAAAAGAGAAATAACTACAAAAGCAATACTTGCAAAACTCTTTGGTGTAAGTGAACTGAACAACTGGGGGGGGGAGGGAAAGGGGGGGAGGGAGGGGGGCATGAGGGACAAGGCAACAAACAGTACAAGAAATGTATCCAATGCCCAACGTATGATACTGTAACCTCTCTGTACGTCAGTTTGATAATAAAAATTTGAGAAAAAAAAAAAAAGTGAGGCAGGGGTTGGGTTGGCCTGGGATAGTTGTAAACCCGAGTTCTGCCAGTCAGTTTTGGCTGACTGGTTGCAGAGTCTATGACAAACTTCCAGTTATGAGCACCGTCCTCCACAAGACTTTCTTCACATAGGACCTCGACCGAAAGTGTACAGGTTCTCAGACGTGCCTCTAGTTCAGACCAGACAGCTACAAAACTTGCCTGTCTCAAGAACCTCCTAAGTTTAAGGACGTTCCAGAATGTCTCACCAAACATAGGGAAGTACTATATATTTATATTCCTCACTCATATAGCAAAAGCATAGCAATCAGAACCACATGAAGGAAAACACACATGTGAAAGGGTCCTTGAGATGACTCTAAACTGGGAGTTTCTGCTGCCCTCAGAGCCTTTCTGACCTAGAAGTGCAGTGGCCAGGGAAGCTCAGGCCCAAGGCAGAGCCAAATGAGTCCCTACAGCTGCACTCAGATGGGGTTGATCAAGATATCCAGTCGCTAGTTGTAATGACATGCTTGTTATCTAGGTCTTGTGGGGATGGCCATCTCTGATCCTGAGTTATTCATTGATGAACACTGTGCAGAGACCCACCCCAATTCACTTAGCAGAAGCTAGTAGTGAGTTTTGGAAGCTTCCCTAATGATTTCAAAGCCTGCCTTACCTGGAAGTCCTCAATTACCCAGGATACATGTTCTGAATGACAGCTGTGACTGTTTTCAGTCAAGAAACAGAAAACAAGCACTAAAGACACTGCTGTCCCCGAGGAAATCACTAACTCAGGTAGAACAGTTGCCTCACAAGAGACCAACACCAGACATCATTCTTTTCGAAAAAGTTATCTCCTCATCCCGTATCTAACTACACAGCTTCCAAGCCCCAATATCCAGCCCAGAGTTTGACACATATTATCTTGCTAGTAAATATTTAAAAATAAGATTATGTAAAAATTATTTAATTGAAGATTATTCACTGCTTGGAAAACACACATTGATCAAGTTTTGAGGGCTTATTTCCCCCCCCCCCCAGGAATTCAAACATTAATTTGGAGAAAAGGGAACAGATAATTCATTTTATGTCTCCCATCTTGTGTCTGCTTACAGCTTCTGCTATAATTTAAAACTAGGAAGTATATTTTCTTGAGCTTACTGATGCTTACAAGGCTGCAAAGTGTTGAAAGCAATAGAAAATTGATTCAAATAGTTTGTACTTGATGTTTACATATATCAGAGGGATGTTGACTTAAATGAATTAATTTCGTGAATTCAATAAATTGGTCCACTGAATAAAATAATGGAATAAGCATTTCTTTTCTCTGAGCTAGTAGATTGCTGGGCAGAACTGATAACTAGTCTTTTAAAAATAATAAATAATATTTCTCTTTCTTTAGTGAATGTCTATAAGGGAAAAGATAACACAGTTTCCATTTTCTCAAATCTTCACAAATTCCTACCCTAGTATGAAATAGAATCACTAAACATATTTCTAAATTTGTAATTATGTGATGTGATGTTTGTGATACATACTTCTTATACAGTACTGTTGGGTGTTTTGCTCTCTTTTGGTGTTCTATTTTGTTATTTACATCATTTTAAGGTCAAAATGAAGCTGCCAAAATGTCTACCACCATTACTTTAAATTTAAAATACATAAATGTCAAAATGTACAACTATGATCTTGAATGTGAAAGTACGTACAAACATAACAATGTGCATGCCTATATATAAGTATAAACTACCTGAAATGATTATGATGATTAATGAACATAAACAGACTGAACCCTTTGCCATTTAGGATGGAATATATACGTCATTGTTGCACCAACATCAAAACAAACAACATCCATTTCCATCACACATTGGGATGGTCGACCATGAGTATAGAATACCACATACACACATTTACTGGTGTGAAATTGCACAGCTCACAAACCACATCAATGTTACTCGCTGTCTTCCCAGAATAGAATAAATACTCCCACCTGGCCGAGGCCCTCTGAGCCTGCCCTGCTCCCGGGTGCCCTTTCCACGGGTGGGAAGCCCCATGCCCAGCCCCCACTGACAGGGCTCCCTTCCATGGTCGTACGTCATCCTGTGGGAAGTGAGCTTCCTACCGTTAGTGCTCCACATTTAGTGTATTCCAAGAGTGATAAACGGGCTTGCTTTGAATCGTATTAGCATGATAGACTGGTTTCCTCAGATTCAACCATTAGCTCACAGATGCAGTTTGCCTTCAACTGTCGCATCTGGACACACACATACACTTGAGCTCTGTCTCTGTCTCTGAAGGTCACTCAGAGCTCTCCCAGCTGCTAATCCACAGCTCTCCATGTCACACATGTGGTTGCTTTCAGTAAATAACCAGGAAGCAGACAATGGAATTGTGGGTCTTTTGATGTTTTTAAGGGTAGGCCCTGCAAAGGTGAACAGAGATTTTTTGGATGGGGAAAGTTGACAACAATAATCTCTTGTACAGGCTAGGCAGAAAAATATTAGACAGAGAGCTAACAACACCCATCCACAATACATTATTCAAAATGAAAAGGAATGTACACACTATTTAGTAAAACCATTTCCTAATAAATAAATCTTTAAGAGATACAGACAATCACACGTAGCTTTGTGACTAATAAACGTAAATGAAATTTATTACCTTCTCAGTCAAGTGATTGATTACCTAAGATAAAGCAAATGATTGACTATTCCAAATTGGACAAACTTGGTTTCACATCTGTCCAATGTTTTAGTTCTGTATAAAATGTGAGGAAATCATTTTACAATGACTACTCTAAAGTAATCGAAGAAAGATGTTACCAACTTCAAAGTTTATTTTATTTAAAAAAATCTCCAGGATTATTTATAGTTCCTCAGTTGAAACTTTTGAGATTTTCTTGATTGTGTTTATCCCAGTGAATAAATCAATAAGTTATTTTAATTTTTAAATGTTTACCAATGAAGGAAAAACATATATACAGTGTATTGAAATATGAATATGTTGGAGACTGACTAAATTAAACTGACACATTTGCTGTCTTGCCTATGTATAAAGTCTTCAAAATAAGAACACTTGAAACTTATATTCATAGCAATTTTATATGTCAATTATTACTAACTTTGCCACAAATTTCAAAAACTAAATTTCTCTTGTACAAATTCCTACCCACTCCATTGTGATCCGTTCTCTCCCTTTCTTTAATCTATAGTAATCTGATTATTCACAACAATATTAAATACATAATGCTTCAAGTTTTCATAAAATTTAAATAGTTGCATCGGATTGATTATACTAGACATATTCTGCAAAGTTCATGGCTCAGTGAGTGAAGCCATCTTCAAAGTTTATTAGTATAAGAAGATACACAGTTATTGTTTTTACATATTTATAGAGATTTGTGAAACTTTTGAATGAATATAGACTAAAACAGCAAAATCTAAAGTTGTTTTACTTCTGATAAAAATAGATGTACTCACAATTACATTTGCAATTCTAATTGTATAGATTACATTCTAGATATTTTGACTATGAAATTATTATTTTGCCAACTTCTTTCATAGCTGTTTAGCACATATCATCAATATTTTTCAATAGTCACATGAGTAACAACACAGTCACAGAACATTACAAATTTTGTTAAAGACTTTCATTTCACCAAACAAAGAGTTTTTGGATTTTTACCAGATATACCAATGGGCAAAATAAACATTACTTCCCTTAAGGGTAATGAGTATTCTGATGCTTATAAGAATGAGACTTTTCCCAGAATCATCTAAGGAAAAGGGTATATATTGCGGAGAACATAAAAAGGTTCTAGCTACACAATATTAGAGAAGAGAAGGAACATTTTAAAATCTATTTGTTTCTAGGAAAACATAATGACTCATAAAGTTAAAAGAACATTTTTCTAGAAATATAACCATCAGGCATCCTGTGTTTTTCTCTACTCTGTCACAAATGAAAAGTGCTAAATTGTAGAGCCATTAACCACTTTGTGTCAGTTTTCTCTTTTCTACAGTGATGAAACAATATAAGCTTTGAGGTGCAGGAATGTGGCCTCTGCTATGAGCAATCACAGAGAATGCCTTTCAAAGACTATTGTTCAAAGAAGACCTGCTCTCGTTCCCATTCTTTTGATGATTCTATGAAGGTCCGATTATTCCATGTTAATCAGAATATGAAAGTGTCCTTCAAAGGGTCATAATTAAAACGCATAATTTCACTGAACTCACAAGATTTGAGCATTTCTTTCCCATTTGCTAATTTCATTTTTCTTGAGGGCTAGGCTGTCCTGGCCAAAGGGAAAACTATTAGGTTTTCAAGGAATAGAGAGGGTTGTTCTGAGCAAAATACAATATCTGTTCAGTTGAGATACGATGCTGAAAGCCCTTGGTACAGTTAAAGTATTATGAAAAGATGTAAGAAGGAAAATTAAAACAGGCTCTGCATTTGCATTTGTGTGGTGGTGGTGGGCAGACTGGGGTTACAAAGGGGTAGATGAGGATGAAGATGGCCAAAGAGGCCTGTGTGTATGAGACCAAATCAACACACCTGTTGAAAGTGTTGGAAGCAGGGCAGAGGTAATAGAGAGTGTTACAGGATATGAGGTCAATCCTGTACACAGTACACAGGTGTGGAATTGTGACAACGATCCCACTTTCCTAACACTGATGCATGCCAGCAAATGAGTGAATTTATAATTCGGAGTTCAATAAAAGCTTTAATAAATTACACAATTTTGGATGGTTTATTTTTCTAGGTTGTGCTCTGTGTACAGAAAAAAACAACAGGCATTTCGTCTTAAGGTCCTTTGCAGGCAATGTTCTCCAGCCTTCTTCAGAGAGAGTAAATGTTCTCTCATCTTTGAAAATTCATCTCAAGTGCCACTCCATCAACGAGACACACCAGTGGTGGAGCAGGTCAATGTAGCTTTCTACTGGGACTCTCATCTTTCAGTGTTCTAAAACCTGGCATATTGCAGACTTCCTTTATACCATTAACCTGCTATGTATTTACTTGTGTATTTAGTTAGTCAAAACTTGTTGACCATATATGATCTATTTACTAGAATTTATTCAAAACCTCACTCAGATCTGACATGCAATAATTTCTTACTGTTTTCAGGTATTTTTTAAAGGGTAGGTCATCAGTGGTCTCATGGCTGTTGTATGGTTATATTACTAATTTACTTTAGTCATTAATTGTATCACAGAATGTTTTATACTTTTCTAGTATTTTTGTCTGTAAATAATGAACTATGCAGGTAATTATGTGCAAATGCAGTTCCTGGTATTGAAGATAAAGCTGTTGTCATTGTCCAAGCACACACTGCAGTCAGCAGACATCAGTTTCCTCCCCTCTTTCATCACTGCATTCTGGTATGTGCATGAGGGAAAGATGACTCTCAGCCTGAAGTCCTCTGCTGTTTTCTCAATAAGTTTTCACCATAAATTACTTTCTGCCATGCAATTTAATACTTCTACAATAGCTGGGGCAGAGCTTGATCATGTGATATTGTAGAAATCAAAATATGTCATGATGATCTAGCTTATGGGCTTTCTCCTGCTTAGTTTTCATGGTGCATGAAAACATTCCGTGAAATAATAATTTGCTCAGGCTTTTCCTAGCTATGTGATTGGATCTATGACCCAATGAGTTCATTCACTCTGTTATTTTGTAAGAGGAATAGAATATTCCATAGTTGCATAGGTGATGCTAATTCAAGGCCCTTACATATGTTGACCAGTGTTCTTGACTGTAAACAGATTTGTGCACAATAGGATTCAGAATTCCTTCCATCCAACAGATAGGTTGTAGGAACAGAGGGTCTGCATCCGCTTTTGTTTCATTGTCTGTTCATTTGGCAGCATTGGGGTTTGAACTCGGGGCCTTGCACTTGCCATTTAAGCATTCTCCCATTTGACCAAGGTCTGTAGCTCTTTTTCTTCTGTAGATATTTTTAAGGTAGTTGTTTTTGTCTGAACCGTAGGCCATCATCCTCAGGCACAATGCAATCCACATTCCGGGGTGACAGGAGTGCACCCCGGATACCTGGCTTGTAGCTAACATTCCCCCGAGTGACCTCTAACCACCATACTGTCACCCTCAGTGCCTTGTGTGGTTCCCATTACATTCTTAAAAAAATCATCTTCAAGTAGTTGTACAAAGGAGGCGCTGTGTAACAAAGCAGTTTATGAGTACCATGTATCTTGCTCAGGGTCTCCCCTTCAACATTCTCATCCCACCTTGACACCCTTGCCTTTCTTAATTCTGTGGTATATACAATGAATTCAATGACTGCATTCTCCCTCCCTTCTCCGCTTCATTCCTTGGCCCCTTTCCTCTTGGTCCCATTCCTCCCTCTTGCATGTACCTGTTTCCTGGTATTGATTTTGTTGGGCTTTGACATAGTCTTTCAAAGTGTTTATTTTATTTGAGCTCCGGACAGTGTCTATCATACTTCAGTTAATTATTTGTAGCTACATGTACACCACCCAATGTATTTACTTGTAGAGTTGTAGGCTATCACCAATGAAGGAAATAATGAAACTTTTGTTTCTCTGGGTCTGGTTTACTTCACTGATATCATTTTTCCCCCAAATGCTTTTCCATTTCCTTACAAATGGTACAACACCAATCTTTCTAATACATGAGTAGAAGTCTATTGTGTACATATACCACATTTTCTTGGACCACTTGTCCATCGAAGAGCATATGAGCTGATTTCTTATCTTGGCTATGGTAAATAACTGTAATGAACATCATTCCAGTGGCTTTTTGTGTGGCTTCATTTGTGTTCTATTGGATAAATGCCAAGGAGTGGGATTGCTGGGTCATAGACTAGTTCTATGTTTAGTTGTTTGAGGAACTGCTTTCCAGAGGTTTGAGCAAGCTTACATTCCCACCAACAGTGTAACAGAGTTCTCTTCTGCCCACATACACACCACCATTTGTTGTTTGTTTTCTTGATAATGGACATTCTAACTGGGCTGAGGTAGATCCTCAGATTTGTTTTGACTTGCATTTCCTGTATGGCCAGAGACGTTGAGCATTTCTTCATGTACTCTTTGTCCATTTTTATTTCTTCTTGTGAGAAGTCTTTCTTTAAGTCATTAGTCCATTTATTGATTAGATTGTTTCTTTGAGGATTTACTTATATTCTTGTAAAAAAATATACAAAAAATTAAAGAATGACTATTTTAAGTGCAGCTGTCCAAATAAATAGGCAGTTAACTTAGTATTGGAAATATATAAAATAAAAAGTTCATACCTCTAGTATCAACAAGTCTAAGAATAATTTCCAATATAATAATTACTTTTTATGCTGCATACAGTACTTTGCCTTTATAGAAACTAAAACAATGCTATAAGCATTGTTAAACAATGTAAACAATTATACAATAATGCTATAAGCTTGAGTGAGGGCAACATGACCCAATTACCATAACGTTTCTATGACCTGTTATTATGATTATTACTTAGAAACAGAAATGGAATGATGGCTTCATATATCCTTAAATGTCAAACTATAAGGAACTAGTCTCACAGGTGTGGGTAAAGTTCTTTAAGATGGAATCACAAAAACAAAATGGAGTTACAGAAGCTAAGAGGAAACTCTAAGATGGTGAAGTTTGCCCTATTACACCCTCAATTAACCATCATTGTCCATTTAAACCTGTAACTAAAATTATATTAGTTTCCTTGTCTTTTTTTTTCCTTTCAGGTAAATTTGTTTCTTATTTCAGATCAACTTTTGTCTTGAGATAAATCTTCTTTCTTTTTATATCTTTCAGTTACTATAATTCCTGTCACAAAATAATATCATTATAGTGCCACAAATTCCATCCACAGAGCCAAACAAAGCCCAGTTTTTGAGAAAGGTTTTAAATTTTCTATTCTCTTTCTCAACCATCCTGAAATTAATATAAAGAAGTAAAAAGTAAATGCAAAATGTAACAAGAAGCAGTGGATCTCAAAGGAAAAGTAAAGAATCATCAAGTTTAATTTTATTTACTTTCCGTGGTGCTGGGGAAAATATTTTATTTTTCATTAAAGTAAACCTTTCAGTTTTGAAATGCCGTTTGTTCCTCTGCTCTGTTTTTATCTTTTTAATCAGAATTCTCATGTAAATATGGGAGGTGCAGTTTAATTTGGAGCTCAATAAAGTATAAATGTTTCATAAGACTTATTTACATAGATTCTAAAATATTTGCTTATTTGATATTCAAATTTTTCTGAGAGGCTAATATTTTATTTAGTAGTGTGACAGCCCTGGTAACTATGATAAGTGGAAAGTTACTGAAATAAGTAATGTTAAGAGGAAAAAAACTATTTTCTGAAAAATCCACCTGCTTTCTTCTTCTTTAAAAAAAAATCATCCCTAAGTAGTTGTATAAAAGACTTGCTGTTTAACAAAACAGCTTAGGAATACAATGTATCTTGATCCTTGTAATCCCTTTCACCTTTATCAGCTTTTAATTTATATCCCATAGACTAGAATTGTTGCAAGTTTTGCAGATGAATGACTCATCGGGAAATAACCTCAGAGTGGAGAAATCCCTTGAGGCCCGTCAAGGTGACAAAGGAGTCTTATGAGCCAGCCAGCCTCTGCCCTGTCCTGGTGTTTCAGAACTAAGAGCAGCGGGGCCTCCAGTGGGGCAGGGTATATAAAGGCAAAAACCACACACAGGTGGTGGTTTCGCAAGCCAGCAAGCAAGCTGATTCAAAGGAGCTAATTTTGAATTAGCCATGTCAAGGTAAGCAAATTCATGAAGCCTCATCCTGGAGGGACATGAAAGATCATTAGGAGCCCAGGTTCTCTACAGCTGCTGGACATGGAGCGGGGTAAGACAACAGTTGTGAGCAGGACTGGGTGGACAGCATTGTGCTGATGGAACTGGAGGCTAGAGACACTTGCAGTTTCAGGGCTGGGGCTGGAGGTTAACAAGAAATGGCTTTCTTTGAAGCTAGATCTAAAACTGGGTTCTCACATTTTCTGTGTTGGCCTATTAGATCCATCTAAAAGATTTTTTTGTCCTTTTGATTGTTTCATACAAATTCTTCCTTCCTAGTTCCACCCCCTATACTGTTTAATTCAAATCCAATGTAATTTAGATACATTTCTCCTGTGAAAAGTCTGATTGAAGCTTAGTATAGAAACACAAAACTTGTGAGAAACTGGAGCAGTCAAGGACAATGTATTGACGAAATAGTGGCCCCTAGTTAAATATTAGTTTCTTTTATAACACATCCAGTGTGAAATGATAACCAGAGTGCCTCCTGACCCTCTCATTTCCTGAATCACACCTCTAGTTATTACAGCTGTTCATCACCCAGCATAATTTCACTCTGCTTCTCACTCTAATAACTCTCTTCCTGACACATTCTAATTCATCAATGCCTTCTGTTCATCTGATTTGTGAAATTACCACACTCCATGTTCCGAAAATTGTACACGTGTGAAGGCTACTGGAAAGCTGTTAGAATAGGTACCCATTATATGAATGAATTGATTAATGTTGTTTTGAAAGTGAGATAAGCCTTCTGCATATATACTTCTCACCAGGTTGTTGTCTTCACACTGGTTGATTTCATTTTCTTTAATGTGTCAATTGTATCTGTAAGAGTACTTAATATTCCTTTTACCAATAGTTGAATTTATTCATTTGCATCCTACTTTTCTCTTTGTTAAATTTCTTAAGTAATGGATTTAACAAAACCAAACCAAAAACAAATAACAATACAAAAGAAATCCTGTAGGAAAGATTATTTAGAATAGTGACTTACAAACCTATCCACATTTCAATCCCAAAGCTTATGAGTATGGAACCTTACATTGCAAAGAAACGTTGTGGAAGTAATTAAGAACTGAGGTGTAGAATGTCATGAATTATTCTGTAAAGGACAACATAAATACATACACCTGAAATTATTTGATCATTAAAATTGAAGAACTCGGGCTGGGGATATGGCCTAGTGGCAAGAGTGCCTGCCTCATATACATGAGGCCCTGGGTTCGATTCCCCAGCACCACATATACAGAAAAAGGCCAGAAGCGGTGCTGTGGCTCAAGTGGCAGAGTGCTAGCCTTGAACGGGAAGAAGCCAGGGACAGTGCTCAGGCCCTGAGTCCAAGGCCCAGGACTGGCCAAAAAAAAAAAAAAAAAATTTGAAGAACTCCTTCTAGCTAATCAGATGCCAGAAGAATGGCTAGAGGAATGGAGATGGACTCTGGGCATCAGTATAGGATTGTGGACTGTTTCTAGACTAAGAAATGCCTAGACAGAGATTTCTTTTTCTTGAACTTCAACAAAAGACACTTCAATTTTAGCCCAAACAGACACATAGTGGACTTCTCATAAGCATAACCATAAGTAAATGAACTGTACATTTTGAACCTACTGAGTTGGAAAGAAATCCAATTCCATTGCCTCATAATACTAATTAAGTTACCTTTTTTATGATTGATCTATATCATTTAGATCCCCTGGTTAAAAGTGCTTAAATATATGCATTTGTCTGACTTAAATTAGTTTGAAAACATAGTAATGGGTTTTAACAATGGAATACGGGCTTGATTTCACTTATGTTATCAAAACTACATCACCAAAGTTATCTGGCTGAGGTAATAACAATTTTTTAGTCTTTCCCTGGTGATTCTTGGGTATTGAAAAAGTTACTATGTTTGAAATGAAAATGGCATAAACAAAAGCTAGTAAAATAAAATGGCTTTGGAAGATGTCATTATAAAAATAAAATAGGGGGCTGGGGATATGGCCTAGTGGTAAGAATGCCTGCTTCATATACATGAGGCCCTGGGTTCAATTCCCCAGCACCACATATACAGAAAATGGCCAGAAGCGGTGCTGTGGCTCAAGTGGCAGAGTGCTAGCCTTGAGTAAAAAGAAGCCAGGACGGTGCTCAGGCCCTGAGTCCAAGCCCCAGGACTGGCCAAAAAATAAATAAATAAAATAAAATAAAATAGGCCATGAACAACACAATGTTATGAAATGGAAGAAAAAAGTTGTCTGAAAGTTTTTTTCTAAATACAATTCATTTTATATATTTTAAAGCAATGGTTATTAAAAAAGGGCCAGTGGTTAGAAACTGTATTAATTCTTTATGGCCTAGAGATTAGATTAACTAGTGCTCTAAGAAATTCATGTCACATTCACCAATTTGGATGTGTTTCTAAGAGATTATTTGAACTGTATATATGAGTGTTGTATTCCTTTCTTATGTTGGGGCAAAGTACACAACTTAAAGCGCTTTAATCTTAAGTGACCTTCATAAACCCCATGCTATACTTACATTACAAAAAGACTTTTATGATTATATGGTTAAAACAAGGTAATGAGAAAACTCAGAAGAAGCTTCTATATTGGGCAGCAAGGCTAGCATTCTGTGCCATTCAACTTGACAGTAAGCAGTAGCGCAAGTTTGCAGCATCAGCTCAGTCAAGAGGAGGCCACAGGTTAGCGACCCACTGAAAGGGCCCTGTCGGGGCTCTTGGCCCAGGCGCTTCTCCTTACCCATGGGAGAGACATGAAGGCGTGCCCCTGCAGGGTAGAAACCGAGAAAATGCACAAGCCGTGAAAAACGCCAACCCCAGCCTCCTTCCGCTCAAATCAGGACTCAGGACACACAGGCGGACTCGGGAGCCATCAAGCCAACATCTGAAGGCGTTAATTTCAGGGTGGGGTTTATATAGCAGTGATGACCAGCAGGAAGGGGAGGGATTTGGAGTGGCTAGCTAGACATGGCGATAGGCTGACCAGGCTGTCCTTCACAGGTGACGTCACGGGACTTCCTCTAACACGTCCCCTAGGACCACCTCTGGGTTCATCCCCCGCAGCCATCTTGGCGAGCATGGGGTCCCAGGCGGGAGGCAGGGCTGGTTAGAGCCGCCTTTCTAGTTCTGGACCCGGAGGTTGCAGGCAGAGCTAACAGCCATGTGGCCAGGGCTGGAGAAGAGGCGGGCCTGCTAGGACCACCCCCTAAAGCAGCAGCCTGTGCCCCACAGGGATCCATGTGTTCACACAGAGGAAAAATATTTTATTTATTCACAGAAAATTAACAGAGAATTAAAAAGTGCTATGTGAATCAGTAAAAAAAAACCTGCACAATAAACCAACCCAGATGCCCCTCAGTAGACGAATGGATCAGGAAAATGTGGTACATATACACAATGGAATTTTATGCCTCTATCAGAAAGAATGACATTGCCCCATTCGTAAGGAAATGGAAGGACTTGGAAAAAATTATACTAAGTGAAGTGAGCCAGACCCAAAGAAACATGGACTCTATGGTCTCCCTCATAGGGAATAATTAGCACAGGTTTAGGCTAGTCACAGCAGAGAGTCACAAGAGCCCAATAGCTATGCCCTTATGAATGCATAAGATGATGCTAAGTGAAATGAACTCCATGTTATGGAAACGACTGTCATATCACTGTTGTAATCACTTTCAACATGCCATGTGAAACCGTAACTTCTATTGTTGATCACCTTCCTGTTATTGTACCTGCACTATCACTGTATCTTCTCTGAGAACAGTGGAAACTGTATATACTGGTATTAGAACTAGGAAAGTGAAAGCAAATATCAAAATTGAGAGACAAAGGATAAAAAGACAAATGACTCCAAAAGCAATACTTGCAAAACCATTCGGTGTAAACCAACTGAACAACTCATGGGAGGGAAAGAGAAAGGTGAGGGGGAGGGGGGAATGAGGGAGGAGGTAACAAACAGTATAAGAAATGTATCCAATGCCTAACATATGAAACTGTAACCTCTCTGTACATCACTTTGACAATAAATAGAAAAAAAATAGGGAAAAAAAGAAAGATGATATCCAAGCATTCTATCTAACCATCTTGGAAAGTTACACAATTCTGGAATTTAAATGAAAAGAAATCATATTAAAAATTAAAAAAATGTCAAGAAAGAAAGTTTGTGACTGAGCCATTTAATTCATTTCTGTATTTATCATCTCCTACACTGCGGTCAAAAAATACACAGAGTTAGTTTTCTTATAAATTCCAGATTCTAAACAGAAATTTCTAATGAGAATATTTTCTGCTTTAAAACTACCACACTTGGATTGGCTTAAAATAACACCAATGTATTGCCTTAAAATGCTGAGGTCAATTCTCCAGGACTCAATGGGTCCAAAGTCCACAGGACTCTTCACCTCTATTTCAGGGCTTCTGGGGACAGAGGAGGGGCGCTTCTTGCCTTTTCAAGCTGTTGAGCCTCTTGGGCCCACTACTCAAGGTCCCCACCCCACATATTCAGTAGACATTACAGAAGTCTTCAATTTGTCCAACTGTTAGGTTTTCATTCACGCTAATTTGGAAATTGTTTCTTTATTGAACCCCTAAATTCTGTTTACGAATCCAGTGTAATACAGAGCCTTCCTAATAGAAATTTCAGAATAATATTATTCTAATCATATACATCTAACAATAAATGTTGCAAATGCTACAAAGCATGCATTACATTTGCATGGCACAGAAGTAAATTTAAGATGAAAAAGAAATTCACCTACTTGCTAAGAAGATTGCATATGCAAGCAAAGTTTTGGCATTTATTAACATTTAATAAAATTGAGTAACTAATCCATATATTCTCATATGCATATGCACAGAGCATATAGTAATACAAATATGTTTATTTGACATAAATCTCATTATTGAAATGATAGTGTGTAGCTAGTAAAATAGAAATACACGCTAACATTTAAAACCAAAAGATAAAAACAGCTAAGATAAATATTCCAAGCAGAAGCACAAATTTATTATCTATGTAGTTACAAAGCAGAGTTTTTCATTTTATTAACCTTTAGAAAAATACTAAATAAAGTCACCATGAAAACTGATTAACTATATTTTCATCCAAGAAAGAAATATTCTGGTACTCAAGAAGTTTTCTTTTCTTTGATTTTTTTTTTCTGTCCAATATCAGCCTTTTTTCTGTAGTGAGAGCATAGGAGAACAATGCATTGAGGTTATCTTCCTCACCCTGGTAGCTTCCAGTCAAGAAAGTTAACTGCTGAGCTCAGCAGTACTCAAAGAATTCATGCAGTGAGCATCTGCCTTCTTTGGGAAAACATGTGTTTAAAAATACCTTCTGCACCAGGTAATTTTGCCTTTACAGTCCAGTAAGTTTATACTGTTTTCAAGGACAAAACTCAGGAAATCAAGATGTTATAATAGAAACTGCTTCAAGCAGTTTGGTTGCCAAAAATAGTCTTTATTTGTGGCTTCCTAAAGCTAGTAGATCAATAATTTTGATTATACATTTATTTCTGTCAAATAATGATTTAGACAACCTACCATGTGTATGGTTAAGGATTGATTTAATTAACCAATTACATGGACACAATTGGAGAGATCCTTTTTTTTTAGTTTCTTATGTTCTAAAGTTTGAATTGACTACTGTCAATCATTATGTTAATCATTATTTTAAAAGTATAGAGTTGAAGATGATTCTAGAATACAGAGAGTACTGTAACTGGTTATATTATCCCTCTGTTCCTCTATGGTTATGGCTTTTGTTGGCACAAATGAAATAATAATCACAAATTGATACAAAAGAGTTGGTGGCAAAATGAAGTTAATCTTTATTCCTTCTTTTAGCTTTTATGTTTTGGGGAATGTAACACTATATTTTTAAGTAATATTTTATAATGCATATGAAATTAAATTTATCTGTATAAATATGATACCATGTATACTGGTATAATATTCCCAGGACCAATGGCTCACATCTGTAATCCTAGCTACTCAGGCAGATGAAACCTGAGGACTGTGGTTTAAAGCCAGCCCAGCAGGAAAGTTCCTGAGACTCATATATAACCACCAGAAAACCAGAACTGGAACTGTGGCTCAAAGTTATAGAGCACTGGCCTTGAGCAAAAGAGCTCAAGGACAGCACCCAAGCCTTGAGTTCAATCCCCATGATGGAAGAAAGAAAAAGAAAGAAAGGAAGAATGAGAGAGAGAGAGAGAGAGAGAGAGCTGAAAGAAAAGAAAAAAATAGTTTGATGTGTTTAGATTGTCAGAGCCAGAGGTTTTTTTTTTTGTTTTTTTTTTGTCCTTTTTTTTGGTTACTTCAAAAGAAAAAAAAATAGGGCTGGGAATATGGCCTAGTGGTAAAGTGCTCGCCTCATATACATGAAGCCCTGGGTTCGAGGCCCTGTGGCTCAAGTGGTAGAGTTCTAGCATTGAGCAAAAAGAAGCCAGGGACAGTGCTCAGGCCCTGAGTTCAAGCCCCAGGACGAGCAAAAAAAAGAAAAAAAAAAGAAAAAAATAACTAAACATATTTTGCTACAAAGAAAAAGATAAACTAATTATATGTTGTTCCTAAGATATCGAAGAGCCTAATATTTTCAAACAGCCTCATAATTGGCATAATTCTCTGGTTTCATGCACCTATCTATGGGGATATGGAGTTTTATCTGTTCCCTCTGTTAGCACCAGATTCGCTTCAATCAATGCAGTATTAATTTTAACGATTCCACACCACAGCTGTAATATTGCAATTAACTCAACAAAGTTAGTACAAATGACATGGCAGCAAAGTCAGTCCCAATGAATGATGTGCGCTTTTGAGCACATAGCTTACCTTCTCTCTCTCTCTCTCTTCCTTCCTTCCTTCCTTCCTTCCTTCCTTCCTTCCTTCCTTCCTTCCTTCCTCCCTACCTCTCTCCCCCCTCCCTTCCTCCCCCCCTCTCTCCTTCATTTTTTTCTGATAATTTGTGGTACTTTGTAGCCAGACTAGGAGATGTATGTCATTTTTCATGTGTTCAAACTTTGAAGACATGATTTCAGAATGCAAAGCAATCTAGCAACGCTTTTGGTTTTTGCTTCCATCTTATTATCTATCATAGCTGAATCTCATCTCAAAATTCAGAACTTCCACTGAACATGCATATTAATATAAATGTCTTCAGTTGACCAGATAGGAAGGGTGCTTCATAATTTAGTTTAAAAAATATTAATGCACAAGTCAATGTAACCCATTGTAATTACATAAACAATTCTACTTAGAGAAAATTTGAGCACTGACTTGTGTTTCGTTGTGTTAAAATAAATTCATTTCATCCAAACCACATTTCAAATAATTTGATATGCACTCTAGGAACTAATTCTTTGCTGGATGCTCATTAAGTTCAATTGTTTGTCTTGCCCTGGTCTTACCCATGTCACCTTGAACACAAACATTAGTCATGTATTAGTAAAAAGTACTGCTCCATTCTTGGTAGCCTGTCACCAACAACAGTACACTATGTTATTATTCCCTCTCCACAACCATTGTTGGGCCCTGGGGTTTCTGATCCACTCTCCTCCCTCCCATTCTGGAATGCACCCTGATAGGCGGCTGCCACCACGGCCTTGGTGAGTTCACTTGCAAAGGGGACACGTCTCAGAAGGGTCTCACAAGGCAGTGCATACACACGTTTGAAAAAACCCACACATTTCACTTTTCTTCTATTGCCTAAAAGTCACCATATGCTTCTAACAAATTACCAGAGATGCAAAAATGTAACCTTTCTGAGGTCCTGGAGGAAAAGCACTTGGAAATAGGTTACTAACAACACTAGCGATGGCCATTCATGCTAAGTAATGAACTATCAAGTCCGATCCACCTGTGCTCACAATACACTTACCTCCAGAGCCTCGGCTTCACTTAGCAAATGAGAGCAATAGGATCATCCTTCGGACTCTTCCTGTAATGACAGCGAATGTACTGAAGCGACACAGAATTCATCAGTTCTTAAGTACACAACAGTTATTAAAATCCTCATGCAACTATATAAAATCCCCATGATGTTGTACATTTTCCATTTCTGAAGTAATCAATATGCTGTCACTTTTCTTTTTTTGTGACATAAGTCACTATAAGACCATCTAAAAGAAACTTCTTTTTTATATGATAAAGTGAAACGATTTCAAACATAAGTTGCTTTCTTTAATACAATTAATGGAAATATTAATTTCCATGGAGAAATTCCTTAGATGATGGTGTCGTTTATTTGCTGTGGGGTTCTGAGTTCATTTGTACCAGAGACACTTCTCACGATTTATTTTTCACGCAGCAGGAATGGTTTGGTGCCGCATACCTGAACATGAGAAGCTGAGTACCTTAACCTGAAATACCTCATATCTTCACATGAATTACCACATACCTTAACCTGAAATGCTGCCATGACTGACTGTTCTACCCACCACATCTTCCACTGTCACTATGTCAAGTGCAATCCAAAAGATGTTTGCCAACAAAGCACTGGAGAAACAAAGTCTAGGTTCAGGTAGATATCTACCTATACAGTAGTTTTATATATTTTCATTTTTTAACTTAATTATATTGCCAAGGTGATGTAGAGGGATTACAGTTACAAACACAGGGTAAGGAGCACATCTCTGAATTGAAGCTCACATTTGTTCTTTTCTTTCCTGACATTATTAGCATTTGAATTGAAGGCTTGTACTTCCCCAGCTTAGTTTCTTGGCCACTACTGATTTAACACCTGAGTCAGTTCCCCAGAACATAATTATTGCTATTTTGTAGGTGGAGTCTCCTGGACTTTTCAGCCTGGGCTGTCTTTGAACTGAGATCCTTTACTACAGCCTCCTAAGTCCTGGGATTACAGGTATGAGCCTCTGATACCCAGCTCATGTTCTTAATTTTTAAGGACACCAGTCCAATTTAACCGTATGGCACAGTTAATACATTTTAATGTTGGAAAATGAATCCTTCAGTTGTAAAATCAGAAGTTCAACTTGATATTCATTTTTCAATGTCAATATTATCTTAATTTAATCCCCAAATTAATTTGATCTGTCCACATCATAATAGTAAAGACATTAGGCTCTTAACATTAGATGCCATTTAGAGATGAACCTCCTAATCTTATACAAGGGAAACAAATTGCTTTTGTCATGTGGTAAGTAGCAGTGTGCTCTACTGAAACTGTATGAACTGTTTTCATTCCTTTGTAAGTCGTGGGAGCTAGAAAGAGTGTGAAGGGAGGGAGGCTGTTCTATCGATGGGCAGCTCGACTAGAGGATGGTAGAATAGCATGCCCACTCACAGGCCTGGAAATGCAAGCTATTTAAGTAGCACCGAAGACCAATGGACCAGAACCACTGTACTTATAGTATTTACGTAATTAAATTATTTAAAAGGGTACTGGAAATAGCCATATGCGGTATTATTGAAGAGTAAAACACATCTCTGTGTGCAGGAGGTACTTAATGTTCCTTTTAATATGAAAATGTATTTATTTTCAAAAGACAAGGGGAAAAAATAGATGTTGCCCCTAAAAGTTCAGGGGATGATAGGCCAAAATTCATGGGTTCTATAAGTGACATCACCAAATATCATTTGTAGATATTCATTAAAACTTCAAGAATTAAGATATTTCACCAGTTGTTGGTGGCTCACACTGTTATCCTCGTTACTCAGGAGGCTGAGATCTGAAGATCACCGTTCAAAGCCAACCCTGGAAGAAAAGTCCCTGTGAGACTCTTATCTCCAATTAACCACTCAAAAACCTGAAGTGGTGCTGTGGCTCAAGTGTTAGAGCACCAGCCTTGAGCACAAAGAGACTTAAAGACAGCGACCAGGCCCTGAGTTCAAGCCCTACAACTAAAAAAAAAAAAAAAAGAAAAGAGAAAAGAGAAAAAAAATTATTTCCTGTAGAATAATAGGAAAATAATCTTACGTATTTGATTTAATTATTTTTATTTTGTATATATTTTATTCTTTCCTAGGATGATCCATAAAAACATTGTGAAATTGCTGTTAGTTTTCTTTTTTTTTAAATAACTGCATGGTATCAGCCTTCTAACATAGTTTTTTTTAAAGCAATTATTATCATGTAGCAGAAGAGTTGTATTTGTAGCAGCCATGTATGTCATGTGAAATTGAAGAAATCCATGAGGAAGAGAGAAAACATCTACAAAGTAATAGAGGGTTAACCTAATGAGATCCTTTATAAGCATAATTTGTGTAGACCTTCCGTTACTCTGAGAAGATGATACTCTTCTCTTTCCATATGCATTTGCAATTTCTACTTGTAAGTTTTTGGTGAAATGTCCTTCCTCACTCATCCTACCTTATCCACACACCCTACCTTCTTTTTTAAAATTCATTTTTATTGAAAAGGTGATGAACAGGGGGATTATAGTTCCATAAGTAAGGTAATGAGTATATTTGTTTTTCATCATTGCTGCCCCCACATTCGACCTTCTCGCTACATTCCACCTCATCCCACATCATCTTATCTATCCTTAACCTCTACTTTATCCTGTCTTATAGCACCGTGCAGAATCTATCTCCTCGATATTCCATCCATCTGGATCAAAGACATTGACTCTAGAGTCTGACTATGTGAGTTTACAAACAAATTCCATAAAATACTTTAGAACTGGCAAAATAGGTTGGCCACAGTGCATGCATGCCTATTACCTAGTTACTGGGGAGCCTGTGAAGGCAAATCTTCACTTTCAGGCCAGACCAACAATAGGAGTGAGTCCCTGCACTAAAAACAACAGAGAAATAAAAGAGGCCCTGGGGCAAAGTTTAAGCGTTAAAGCATTTGCCACACACCTGCCAAGACTCGTGCTCCGTCCCCAGTAATGCAATTTTATTATATTTTTTTAATAGTGAAGTGTGTAATTTTGCTTTTTGCTTCAAGTTCCTCTATTTTAATCTTAATTTTTATGTACCAGGGAGTGATGTGAGGGTCTCACGCTTGTTAGACAAGTACTCTACCAACAAAGCCACATCACCAGGCCCCTTCATTCATTTGGCCTTGCTTGTTACTGAGGCTGTGTTTTCTACTTGTGCTTTTCCCATGTCATGGGGATGCTGGCATGACAGGTGTGGGTGATGGTACCCAGATGTGTGCTTACACCATAGCTGGAGGCCAAGCACGGGGTACCATGCCCAACGATTGATTAAGATGGTGTCTTGAGGACTTTTGTGCCCTGGCAAGCCTTTGGCTATGCTGCCCAATTCTTGGCCTCCCAACTAGGTTCAATTACAAGCTTATGCCATCGCTTCTAGCATTTTCCTCGTCTTTAAGGAAAGATACACTGCTCATGTTGATTAAATAGCATCATTTATAACCATCTGGTTTTAAAAACAATGCAATTCTTCTTTGTAAGTCATTTTTCACTATCAGTTGCTTAAATCTTTGTGCTTACATTCAATTTCTGTGTGAAATAGCCTGTACTTGACTATTCAGAACCGGACTGCTCCAGGTAATTTTGCAGATGAATTCTTAAATTAACACAGTAATTAGATTTCATTTCTCATAAATTTTTAAGTCATATTACTGGGTTCTAATTATTATCACTATTTTAAGGCAAATTAAACTATAGTGGTAACCACTTCATAGTCTTACCTGGAACCTAATCAGATTTAGTAAGATGCATTTTCAAAAGAAAATGGATAACAATCAAGCAATAGAGTTATGTCAGAAACAGTGTTTTTCAGTTAGTAGTACTGACCTGAATTATGCATATCAGCTCTTCATACAAGAATAGAAGGTCGAAACCTCAGAACAAAGGGAAGAGCTTCAAAGCGAAGTAGCTGGTATTCCTTTCCAACCTGGAGCTAGAACAATCTCTGCTCTTTGCCACCACTTACAGTTTGAAGTCGAGCTTCTTGAATATGTAAAGTTGCCAACAAGGAGAAGAGTTGAAGGTATTTCAAACTCAGAGGGACTGGGGCAAAACTGAGGAATGAGACAGACTCAGGCTTAAATCCATCATAGCTCCAGAGGTCTGTGGGCAAACATCCCAGAGGAAGATGCTTGGAGAAGAATCTGTTCCAGTGGTTGGAGGTGCTAAGTGAGCTCTCCCTGCCCCAAGTGGAAAACTGAATCTCATTAGCAAAAATCAATGGTCTGCAGAGCCTAGAAACTGAACAAGAGAATCCAGTGACTCATCTGGCTCTTCCCCGTAGCTTCCTGTTGTCTCTATTGAATCTGCTTCTCCTCATATATCCGTATTTTGTGCATTGATCACCCAGTCTCAAAGTATTAGCTCGTATGTATCAGTGCTTCCTACACTGACATTTTAAACTCGAACTTTCTTGGCACCATGTTATAACATCCAATTGCTATTAGACTAACAGATAGGTAACAGTTATTTTGATCAGACACAGGCATAATTCCTTCCTTGTGTCATATGTCATCATCAGTTATTGGCTGTGTCATGTTGTGCTACATGTGTGTAGATATTTTCGAATCTTCCATTTTCAATCAATCATCAACAAGCCAGCCCATCCATCAATCAGCAATCTCATCTTCAGGTCTCAATACTTACTGCCTTGCCATAATCTAGCCAGCTCAGTTGATCTTACTTGAATAATTATAATTGATCCATGCTTAGCCCTCCTCATCTTCTAGGTTGCAAAATAAATTCATTCAAGGACACTTGGGTTTTAGATACTAAAAACCTTTTCATGGTTTTATTTTGTATTCCATGCAATAAGATCAAGTGTATTGGTTTACATCATACCTCACTCCGAATTAGTTTCTGTTCATTTTGGCTTATAGAAACAGCAGGATACATCTTGCTCATATAGGATTGTACAAAATCTAACATAACATCTGCCTGTTAAGAGACAAAAATACATTTGTATTTTAGCTTATCAATACAACGTCGCTTAACCATGAGTATTTGGAGGTATCACATTATTTTGGACCAAACTAGGCAGTATCCGAATTGAAAAGGGAAAATCCTATTTAAAATATTCTTTTCAGTTGTAAGGGAGAGAGAGGATAAGAGCTCAACCAGGGAAAATAAGAAGAAATTCATTGTTCACCTTATTTAGATAAGTTTACAGTGGGTTATAAAAAATGTCTGAGAGACATACCCATGAAAATTCTAAAGATATTCAAAAGCTGATGTGGAAGTTAAGTGCAAATCCCCTGTGCCTGTTTCCTGTAGAGGCATCCACAGCTGGAAAGAAGTACCTGTATGCTTTCACAGAGACCCTGTATGCACAACATAAATTTCATCTCATTTCTCACTGATAGGATTTACCAACCTAACCATTCTAAAATTTATCATTGTTAAAGGAGATTTCTTGGTATAGGAAGTTATACTTCTTATATACCAAATCCTGGATTTTAAAATTAAATGATGTTCTACTTGACCATGTGGGAATGTCTAGAAAATAAATTCCAATTAGTCAGGAAAAGATGGGGAATGGATGTGAGGAATAAAGCCAAGCATTCTCATCAAACTCATGGATTTGGGAGGCTTATACATTGTCACAGCTGCCCGTGTCTTTTGGGGGTCTGCCCTCTTCCCTATCTATTGTCTAGAAATTAGAGTCACAGACACTCTATATCCAATCATACCAGCTTTCCTTCCATTTTCCCTGTAAAATAATATGAGATTTTAAGATCTTAGCTTCCTTTGAGGTTAGAGGGTTATTTGATGGGAAAGCTACCTGGCATATGAAAAAGAAACAGTCACTTGCTTTAGGCTCTCTTGGACTTTGACACATTTTATTTTGTAATTCAACTTTTGTAGACTATCAGCTCTGTTTTGCCAGTGAATTGCCAGGTCAGCTACCCAGTGTTTATAGCTGTTTCTGTTGATAAATAGATGGATAGAGTTTTGAAGCCCAGAACTTTAAATCACAGTGGATTTTAAAATAAGGACATTTTAATGATGGTGATTGTGCTCATTTTTATGTTTTCAAGATACATTTTTATTTTCTCCTTGAAGATAATGTTATTAAAATAAAGTTATAGTATGTAGCAATAAAGTGATGTGTGAAAATGTGATTCCTTAGCTAAGTATAGGTAACCCTGGCATTTGCAACCTAAATGCAGCTGTAGGAATTAGCCCCCAACTTCATTTCCATATTGCTTTGCTCTAGACCATAGAGTTATTTCTTCTGTCTGCAAATTGGTGGGAAATTCCATTATAAACAAAATTAGGTTTATTACCAGGAACTATTGGTTAGTCAAACTGTTATTTTTAAATTATCTGAAGATTAATTATTACATTATTTTGGTGAGGACCAAATTTAGTGGATAATGGAGATTATTTAGCTTTCTTAAGATATTTTATATTTAAATGAACTGTATTTCTATATAATGCAATTTCAGCATATTATGCTTTCTATAAAATAAATGAAACCTAAATTACTGCACTTTGCAGAATCAGTACTTTTAAAATGATATCTAGGGAATTTCATTTCTACAAACCAAGCAAAATATAATATTAGTGATATTGTGACTTACCAGTGCTTGAGTCTTTTGGATTGGATATAAACAGGTTTGTGTAAAAAATGTGAAATAAGGTACTAAAGTAATGTAGTTAGGTATGGAAAGTAAGGTAGTTGCTGCATTGGAAGTAGGAGGGCAGGCGTGGGTGACTGAGCACCGCTGCGCCCCTCCCCTGCCCCCCATCCCCCCACCCTCACCCCCCACCTCCTCCACCCCGGTCCAGGGCTGTGGAGAAGGCCTCAGAGGAGAAGATGCAATGTCTTCATGTCAGATGTCATGTCTACAACCAGCTCCTCAGACAGATGCAGGTTACCATGACAATCCCAAGACCATCCCATGGTGTGGGAAACACTAATTCTTCTAAAATCATAGTGGGAGAAGACAGGAAGACTTCTGTATGACACTAGGAGTCAGAAATAAATGAAAGGTGTGTGTGTGATGAAAGGCAGAGCAGCACAGAGCAGGACGAGGACACAGAAGGGCTCACCAAGGGCTTCCTTGGGGCTCAGCACACGATCATGCCCACGTCACAAGGTTAGTTTACTGGCTAATCCACATACATGTGTGTAACACACTCCCATGTATACCACACACACACACACACACACACACACACACACACACACACACTTCTGTTTCTGAGATTGAGTTTTCTTTCTTTCTTTTTTTTTTTTTGCCAGTCCTGGGCCTTGAACTCAGGGCCTGAGCACTGTCCCTGGCTTCTTTTTGCTCAAGGCTAGCACTCTGCCACTTGAGCCACAGCGCCACTTCTGGCCATTTTCTGTATATGTGGTGCTGGGGAATCAAACCCAGGCCTTCATGTATAGGAGGCAAGCACTCTTGCCACTAGGCCATATTCCCAGCCTGAGCTTGAGTTTTCATGAAACAGAATCTTCATCTAAATTGTTTGCGGTGGCTCCATGAACTCGAATTACAACTTTAGATCTTGCAGGAACAGAACACCATGAACGGTTTATCCAGAGCGTCATATTCATATTCACTGGGTAATTCCAAGGTGGATTGCAATCTGGATCTTGATTAAGTCCACCATGTGCAAAGACCCTTGGCATCACCACAGGGGTGTTGGGACAATGGTGCTGGGGGCAGTGAAGGCATAATCATGTAGACAGGAATTTGGAACGTAAGATAAGAAATACTTATTAGAGGGAGGCTCAGGTTGCTCACAAGTTCACACAAGGCTGGAGTTGCTGCCTGAGAGTCACTCACCAGCTGTGGAAACACCTGATGGGTGCTGCCAGAGAGCTCAACATGGCCGGTGGGATGGTAGCAGCAGGCCTAGGATTTCAAGGACGCATATTGTTCAAGGTGAAAGCAGTTTGCTAGAACATGGGAGGACTACACCACAGGCCCATACCACACCCCCACAGGGGAGCCACGAAGAAGGGGAAACAAGACAAGAAGACCAGGAGAAGTCCTCCTGGTGCTGCCCAGCGATATCAATCCAGTATCCACTCCTGAGAGAGCTTCTATCCCGCAACCCAGCAAGACAAGACCTGTTTACCACAGAGCACAGAGCAGGGCCCCAAACAATAGAAACAGTGATGGATTGGAGCTGAAAGATACCAAACGAGTCTTTGTTTCTGTGCCTCTTAGGGGGCTTAATGTATTTTGCTATTTAATTATTGGCCTTGTACTTGGGTTGTGAAAATGGCTATGATAGTTATGAGAACCCTCCCCTTCGATGTTGTCAGGTATTTAATGTGGTCTTTTCAAGATGCCTCAGATACCTTGAGGATCATCCTGTTCCTCAACAATCTTCTGTTCACCCGACCCGTCTTGGTTCTGACTCTGATTATGCTGGTCATTTACCCAGAGGCTGCCAGGTAAACAAAAGTCAACCACACGAAATAGTCCTGTCACCTACCTTGCGGGAAGATGTTGCGCAAGGAAGGCAAGCAGAGGGAAGAGAAGTAAAAAACTAAACTGTTTTGTGTCTCACTCACATGGATGGCTCATAAAATATGTGTTTAAGGAAGGAATGGAGATCCCTTGCAAATTAATGTGTCAGCTTTCTCATTCCTTGCCACCTTTAATCTTAGTAATCACGTCCATTCTCCAAGTCTCTCAAGCATCAGTGCTTTGTTAAGAGTAAAACACCAAAGCACGGCTGTGTTGATTTTAGATTTACTTAAGGTGAGACAATTAGTGCCCAGATTAAATCTACAGAACAGTTACTTAAGGGTAACACTGTGAATTTTGATGATAAACTGTGAAAGCAATAAGATCCTCACTGGGGAAGTAGTCGTTATTCTTGGTAAGAACAGACATGATGGGTTTTGATGTCTTTACTTCTCATCTGTGGGTAAAAGAATAGACAAACATTAGGAGAACAAGTGGCCATGACATTACTATGAGGAATAACAATAGAAATGACAAACTTTAGGAGAACAAGTGGCCATAACATTACTACAAGGAATAACAATAGAAATGACAAACTTTGTGGACTGAGTGAACATATTCCAAGAAACAAATAAATGATAAATTTAGAGGAGTGGATTTTGGGATGTCACAGTTTCTGAAAAGCTATCCTAGAGTTGATGTCTACATGATAACATTTGGGGCACGGTGAGAAATTTAATTTCAGATCAATCTGTTCTCATAAGTGGTTCAATTTTTCATGGATTCGTCTCCTACTTAATCACTTTATATGCATTTAATGATATTCACACACATAGTAGGGGATTTGAAGGCATGCACAAGTTGTATAGGAATCTCTTTGGTGGGTGGTAAGGCTGACTTCTAAGAGAAAATAACTGAGCCGTTGACTTACACGGATGTCATGTGCTGATAGCTACGTGACATGAGTGGAGGAGCCCCTGAATTTAAACAGGATACCAAACCAGACAGACTGCCATCCTCGTGATGCAGTTGTTGCCACCTTGCTACTATTCCCTGCAAGCAAAGCGCTCCTAGCGTCCTGAGAGAAAATACTTCCTCCAGCGGAGACATTCATGGTCACGTGGAACTAGGAGCTGCTATTGCTCTGGTCACCTGGTTCTCCCAGTGGAGTTGGGGAGATGGCCAGGGGAGAAGGGATTGTAGACTGCCCGTAGTCATTGTACTCTGCAGATCAGTTGCCGACTCTAGTCATGAGACGCAACTCCCACAAGCCACGGCCAGCACTGAACGAAGTGCCCTGAGCATAAACATATTCCCACACTGTTCCACTTTATCCTATTATTTAAAAAAAATGAATATGGCTGTAACTGTTTGCTCTTGATCTTCAGACATCCTTTGAACTTTTTGAAAGCAAAATGTTCTAAAATATATTTGTCATTATCCCCATTATTATTATTATTCAAAAATGAGGTGAGTGACAGAGCTATTTCCCAAGTTGCTTTTCAATCACACATTCTCATTTGACCCACAGGCAATAATATTATGCAAAGCCAGACATTTGAAAAAGAAAGAGCACATCTTTGTGAATATAATAACCCTCCCACTGAGCTATCTCATAATGAGGAGACCTTTCACTTCTGAGAAATGCCGCAAAGGTGCCTCTGAGTTAATGCATTTAATTGAAGGAACTCAGTAAGTAGAGGCACTATTTCCTTGACTTTCCAATGGGACATTGTATATAAGTGGCACATGACCATATTATTTATATTCAGGACAATATGGCCCACTAAGAGAATATTATTTTAACAATGTTCAAATAATGTGGTTGAATTTCTTTCTTTCTTTTTTTTGCCAGTCCTGGGGCTTGAACTCAGGGCCTGATCCCTGGCTTCTTTTTGCTCAAGGCTAGTACTCTACCACTTGATCCACAGCACCAGTTCTGGCTTTTTCTATATAGGTGGTCCTGAGGAATTGAACCTGGGTCTTCATGCATGTGAGGCAAACACTCTGCCACTAGGCCATTTTCCCAGCCTGAATTTTGTTTTGATAAAGCTGAATTTTATGTAACCAAATTCTGAAACAGAAAGTGGAAGTGTGGGTTAAGTGGCACAATCTCAGCCTTGAGAGTGGAAAACAGCCAAGCTAGAACATAGAACCTAAGTCTAAACCCTAGTACCACACCAAATAAAGCAAAGCAAAACCAAACCTCCTGGAATAATACAATAATAGAACCTTAATGTCAGAGATTGTTTTCTAAGGAAAGCTATTCTCGCTCCCTACTTATTGAGTACTTTAGCCTCTGCTTTTGTTTTTTCTGCGACATTTCAATCCTTCATGTGGAAACACAAACTTTTAGAAACTGTTAGCGGGGCTATACCTCTCAGGGAGGAGGGGGAGAAAATTACTTCAGAATTACTAATATAAATAGTATAAAAATGTCATTTTCAACCAAACTAGAGGAAACAACCTAACAATCTGAAATGTAGATTCTTTTTTTTTTTGCCAGTCCTGGGCCTTGGACTCAGGGCCTGAGCACTGTCCCTGGCTTCTTTTTTGCTCAAGGCTAGCACTCTACCACTTGAGCCACAGCGCCCCTTCTGGCCATTTTCTACATATGTGGTGCTGGGGAATCAAACCCAGGGCTTCATGTATGAGGCAAGGCGAGCACTCTACCACTAGGCCATATTCCCAGCCCTGAAATGTAGATTCTTTTTAAAGAAAAAAAAAAGTTCAGTCATTCTCAAGGTACTCAGTAATTGAACTTAATATAAAAACTCAACCAAGTAGAAATCCTGCCAAACTCTATTTAATAAATAAATAATGTTCATTTTAATTATAATGTGTAAGTGAAGGGTGGCATGCAATTTGATGGAAAAGAGATTATTTCCCTAAGAGGAAAATTTTCTCTTTCATAACTTGCTTACATTAATTTACTTGCCAGTTCTTTTTCAAAAAAAAATAAACAATGTTCTGATTAGATCACACCCAGTGTTTTTATGAATCAACTTATAATGGGTTTAAGTGTTCTATAGCATAGAGCTTTATTATCATTTTTAAGGATTATGACTGCATTTTAAGGCTGTACTGTTAATTAAATTTGTTTCTTTGCTTGGCTTGAGCTACTTTTTTTCTCTACCTATGAAAGGACTAATTCTTGGTATCAGGAATAAAAATGAAAGAAATCTACGAAGGTTTTGTTTCATCCAAACAAAAATTCAAGGACAGAAGTACATATGGGAAAGTGTAGAGGGAATGTACAGACCTGAAGCCAAAGTTCTTAGCCCCCAGGCTCAAATCCCAGGAGTTCCTCATGTCCCAGGTGTATGCAGGCATTATGGACCAAATACAGAACGTGAGGAGCAAAGGGACTCACTACATGACACTGCATGCCCTGGAAGACAGCGTTTGGGCTCATCTGTAGTGTACAAATGATTTAAGGACACAAAACTGGGCTAGAAGGAGAAATGCATGCAGAGTCACTCAACAATCCTCGCCAAGGTGTGGAGTACTACAGCACATAATCTCTAGCGTTTGACTTTTGACTTGACCTATTGTTATGAAACCTACCCAGTTGTGTGTGACAGGTACTCACATTATGTCTCATTTTCTGGCTGTGAATTATTCCATGACGTTCCATGGTATTTCCTTATTTATCTAGTATGGGTGTATGTGCTAGCTCCACATGATTTTGCTACTATGGTTGTATGCTTATACAACTGTATTTTTCTTGAGAAAGTAACGGAAAGTGTAATGGCTGGATTAGACCTAGTTTATTCTTCCTTTTATGAGATATTGCCACACCCTTTCGCAAAATGTTTGCCTAACTTTGCGTGAACACTAGCAATGTATGAAGTTTCCAGTTCACTCTTGCGCTTTCTGCCGTTCTTACCTGAGCATGGACGAATAGCTGTCAGTCCACTCGTGTGCTTCCTGCCGTTCTCGCGTGAGCACGGACGAATAGCTGTCAGTCCACTCGTGTGCTTCCTGCCATTCTCTCGTGAGCATGGACAAATAGCAGACCTGGCAGGTGTGTGCCCATGCCTGATTTTAATTCACACTTCTCTCACACATGGGGATGTCATGTATATTTTATGAGGGCATTTCTATAACTTTTAGTTTGAAAATATATGTTTGAATAGTTTGACCTTTTTATTGGAATATTCATCTTTTCAGTAATGAGTTGCAAGACCTCTTTTTATATGCTAAAGAGAATCCTTGTCAGACTCACATTGCAAAAACTGCCACTGTTGAATTGTCATATATTAATATTTATATGTGCAGAAATACATACATATGCATACGTACAAAAACACATGTATACACACGAATACACACATATATACACATACATACACACATACATAAATATGTGCATAGATATATATATATATATCTAAAATCTATGGGGGTGTGGAAGGCAAGTTCCCAGAGTGAATGTTAATTTATTCATTGGATAATAGGGACTGTGTTACCACAGACTTGGTATACAGCCACTGTGTGATTCATTATTTTCTTCTCTTCTTAAGAAAAAAAAATTAAAAATGCTGTTCAAGTGTGTTTTGTTTTAAGCATTTAGGAGTCTTTCTATCTAGCCAGGGCTGATCTTGTACTCCCAGTCATCTGTCTCTAGTTTCCGTCATGCAGGATTGAAGGTGTGCAGCACTGTGCCTCTGTTCCCTTTGCTAGCTTGCTAGATTTAGCTGGATTACTAATGGAACACTTTATTTTCAGGTCTGACCCTGTTCATTATTGTGGGAGTGTAACTTTATTCAAGACTTAATGTCTTCATTCTCTCAGCCATGTGACCCACTGACCCATGCACAAAGCAGGAGCACCCTGAAACTTCTGTTGATGTTTGTATTTGCTACCTGCATTGGATATATTTGAAAAAAGCCTACATCTCCTAAATTATTTAAATTCAATTTGTCTGAGGCTAAAATGAATAGGTTCTTTTTTACCAAAATATGCAAGTTGAAGCCAAAGCAAAAGTATTTTATGTCCACATGATTTATTTTTGTTTAGTTAGTGGAAAGAGTCTGTTATGGAGGGCTTTTGGGTTGTTTGTATTTAGTCTTTAATTTTAAATTATGCTGATACACCTAGAATTATCTACTCTGACAAAGAATTGTGGAAATGTGAGAGCATCACCTTACTAGCTACAGTTGTGAATAGAACTACCAAACGACAGCATGCAAAGAGGACTGGAATGATTTGCTTGTGTGTATTTATATTTTGAGAATCCAAAATAGAAATGCTTTGAGTAAGAGAAATATAAAAGGGAAAATTACAGAAGTTGGAAAAATGTAGACCTGTGCATATTGCAGGAAAATGAGTAGATAGAATGATGAGCAGAATGATAAAGAGAGAAAGAGAGGCAGAGAGACTAAGAAACACAGAGAAACAGACAGGGTAAGAAAGACAAAGAGAATGCAGGGGATAGAGAGACATCGAAGGAAGAGAGCGAGGAAGAGAGAAAGACAAAGACTCAGACAGAGACGGGCAGAAAGCGATCATCTAGTGGATCAAGATTTTAAGGGGAAGAGAAGAGTGGCGATTGCAGTCAAGAATTCAATGTATATCCTACAAAATGAAGAAGAGCGAGGGAAGGGGTGGGCAGGGAGGGATGGGTGCAAATGCTGAAAGGCGTGACAAGGATCAAGTTGCATTGGATTCATAAACTGCTTTGTTACATGGCAACTCCTTTGTACAACTACTTAAAGACAATAAAATGTTATTTAATATGTTGGTTTCATAATTTCAGACATTGCTAATAACTACAGGTGATTTTAAAATCATCACATTATTAAATATCATGGAGTATCGTGAGCAGAATTAACATTTATAAACACTGACTTCCCAAGTTACATGCATAATAAAATTTAAGGAGATCCTATTATGTTTCTAAACATTTCAGTCAAACAGTTTAAAATGGTGTAATGTTAGTTCAACAATTTTGAATGATGTCCTTTTAGTATGACTCCATACTGATAGTTGATGGAGACCAGATATGTCCTTTGGAGGGAAAACACTTTTTTAGTCTGTCTGTTCTTTCTCTCATCATTGATTCACTCCTGATGCCAGTTCAGCTGACCAGCTCACCTTGGTCCTGGGTAGGCCAGCTTCAAATCCTTTCCACAAGTGAGTCTTAAGCCCTGTTCTTTCTGCTGACATTTTCATATGTGCCATTCTCCAGCAGATGGCTGAGGATTCTAATCAAGAGATTTTTGTACAAATCAACAAAAATCTCTGGCCAGCATCTCTAGTTATGGAGAAAAACAAACTCCAGAGGAATATGCTGAAATATCTGCCTGCTACTGTGAAAGGAAGTTTGCGTGTCATTTCATCATCTTGGTCAGTGTTCCTGTGCAACACTCCTTCCTGAGCCCAGCCCGGACACCCGTAACTTCCTGTATAGTAATAAAACTACAGAGATTTTAAATATGATGGCTGTATTTAGTCCTTACCATGGTAGGTAGATATGCCTGCAGGGTAGGAGCATATGTGCACTGCTTTCAAGGTTTCTGGATTTTTTTTAAGCTTTTATTATAAAACTGATGTACAGAGAGGTTACAGTTTCATACGTTAGGCATTGGATACATTTCTTGTACTGTTTGTTACCTTGTCCCTCATATGCCCCTCCCCCCTCCCCCTTACCCTTTCCCCCCCTGAGGTGTTCAGTTCACTTACACCAAACAGTTTTGCAAGTATTGCTTTTGTAGTTGTTTCTCTTTTTTTTACCCTGTGTTTCTCAATTTTGGTATTCCCTTTCAATTTCCTAGTTTTAATACCTGTATACACGGGGTTTCCAATATACTCAGATAAGATTACAGAGACAGTGGAGATACAATCACAAGAAGGTGATACAAGAACATCATCAATAGTAGAAGCTACAGATACACATGGGATGTTGAAAGTAGTTACAACTGTGATATAACAATCATTTCCATAAAATGGAGTTCATTTCACTTAGCATCATCTTATGTGATCATAAGGGTATAGCTATTGGGCTCTTGTGATCCTCTGCTGTGACTTGCCTAAACCTGTGCTAATTATTCCCAATAAGGGAGACCATAGAGTCCATGTTTCTTTGGGTCTGGCTCACTTCACCTAAGGTTTCTGGATTTATGATAAATGAATCGCAACATCACTTACTGCCAAAACAGGAGACATTGATTTTGCTAAAGGAAATACACGGCCTTGTCCAGATTCGAATGTGAGCTGAACTTTTGAGGGTCACAGCTCTTGTCGTAATCAAGCTTGGAACCTGGCTGGTGTTTGAGGTGTTAGTGAGCTGGGGGTGACATCAAGGGGAGTCAGGTGGACAAATGAAGTGAGGAAGGGTGAGAGAATGCAGTCACTGAAGTCAGTGTGCATGTGTGAGACTGGAACCAGGTAAAATGGAGGGATGGGTGGAGCTGGGAGAGATGGTGAAGAATGATGGAAAGGAAACCTGGAAATGTCTGATGGAAAGGGTGCTGTTGACCAAGATGCACTGTATTCATAAACTGACATGTTGCGATGAAACTCCACTTTACAGCCTGTTAAGGATGGCACAAACAGACAGACCTGTGCATGTACCTTCAGAGCCCAACAGTGTCTCTAAATGAACTTGAAGTTTTGACAAACAGACTTGAAAGGAGCTAAAACATATACCTATGATTATAGCTTAATTTGTAGGTAAAGGTTTATATCTCTTGTATCGCAATGAGATGTCGTTATTATGCAGCAAATTGGAGGGGACATTTTAAGTTTGCTCAAATAGCCTTAAAATATTTTTTTTCCAAATTAGACCTTCCATAGGCCAATTTAAGAGCATCTTGAAGGAATTTTGATCTGTTATCCTCCTGCATATTTTAAGAAAAGAAGGCCAAGTAACTACATAGAATCGATATTACATACACGTTTCAATCTATACATAATCTAAATCTATAAATGGAATGCATTCCTAGAAGGCATCACATTCAGTTCCTGTAATGCAGATGATGTTTTCCCAGCAAGACAATTATAAAACAGCAGGAGTCTACACTCCTTACAGTTCTTCACCTTGTGGTCATAGAGAGCCAGCACAGGAGCTCACAGCAAGCCCCTATAGCCAAGACATTAGTAATATCTAGAATCAGGAAATTTGGGGAAAGTTACATGAAACAGATATGCCTATTATATAAATTCATTGGATACACAGTTTCCAGTGCACTTCATCTGTGCATACTAAAAAGAAAATAATCGAAATTTCTGAATTTGATTCACCAGTGTATACAGATCATAGTTGAAATTAAAATGCAACCAATGCTATTTGTTTTTCTATATAAGCCTTTCAGGAATTGTACATTGGAAAGAACAATTCCTTTCAAGAATGATTGATCTGGTTCTTGTCTTTCTATAAGTTTTCTTCTACTCAAAAGAAGTGTTTTGCAAGCTTTCACCTGATCTTAAATTTATTTAAAAGTTCAAACAAAAAAAATGAATTGGGAGGCAGACGTGTGATAAATATGTCCAGATATTCAGGCTCTGTGGGATGTCAGAGTCACTGTTCTGGAGGAATCAGTTTGAGATAAGTGATATGCCAGAGGTGGAATGAGAACTCCTACAGCGTTCCTTCCGAGTGTCTTCACCCAGGAGGCAACTCTGCACCTGTATTTTACTGGAATGTTCTTCCATCAGTATTAAATCATCCAAGGAAATTAATGACATGCCTCCAAACTTTATCATTTCTTTACTCAGTCAAACCTTTTACCTCATCTACTTATTCCTATAATTTGGGGGTGTTGGTTTACTGTATTTGTTTATGAGCTGTAATTGAGTTTAGGGAGTGGTTTCTGCATTTCATATCATGGTCATGGGGAACCATGACAATGACACCTTTTCCTTTCCTACGTGTACTTTTCTTTCCATCTTTTTCCTTCCTTCCTTCCTTCCTTCCTTCCTTCCACCTTTTTTCCTTCCTTCAATCTTCTTTCTTTCCTTGGTTCCACCTTTCCTTGGTTCTTCCTTTCCTTTCCTTTCCTTTCCTTTCTTTTCCTTTCTTTTCCTTTCCTTTCCTTTCCTTTCCTTTCCTTTCCTTTCCTTTCCTTTCCTTTCCTTTCCTTTCCTTTCCTTTCCTTTTTCCTTTCCTTTCCTCTCCTCTTCTTTTTCCTTTCCTTTCCTTTGCTTTCTCCCCCCCATTTCCTTTCCTTTCACCACCACATTTCCTTTTATTTCTTTTCATCCCATTTCCTTTCCTTACTTCCCCTTTTTTTTTCCTTTTCTCCCTTCTTGCTCTGGGCAAGACGTCCACTGCAATTCAGAATAAAATTGTTAAGATGAGAGTGAACACATGTTTTCTACTCCATACCTTCCAGAAAGGACCAGAAAATTTTACCATGATGCATGGTAATAACTATGGGTATAATACATATTTTTGATGTGTGTGTCCATTATTTCTCTATCTGATCTATGAAGAATTTTACTATGAAAGGATCATATGTTAGTTGATTATACAGTTTGTGTCCATCATTTTATAATGAGACTTATCATAATTATTAATGTGTAGATCCATATCTATGTCCCTGGGAAAAATTAAAAGTTCATATGATGGATGGTCCTTTTATGGAGTTATTAAATTCAGTGTACTAATGTTTTCTGGAGGATTTTTGCAACTCTGTCCATCAAAGATCTTGGCTTGTGAATTTTTTTCTTATGGTGTTCCTTTCTGGCTTTAGTATCAAGGTAATGCTGGCATTATAAAAAAAAATCGTGTTCAAAACATACAATTGACTGCCAAGAACAAAATTCAAAAAGAGTTTGGAAGTATGCTTTCTTTGAATATGTGAAATAACTTGTGAAGAAGTGCTATTCATTCTTTAAACGTTTGATGAAATCTCACAGCTAGTCCAAGAGGTAATATAATTTCCTCGTTAGGATACCTTATTATGGATTCAAACTCTTTCATCATTATCAATCTGCACAGATTTTCTGTTTCTTCATGTTTCAGTCTTGACAGGTGGCAAGTTCTAGGAGTTTATTCAAGTCTTCTGAGCCATCTAATTTGTTGGCATATAATTATTAATAATAGTCACATGATTACTCATATTTCTATGTATTTGTAATGCTTCTTCTTTCACTCATGTTTTAATGTAATCTTCTATTTTCTTATTCAAGCTAGTCTTGTTATTGTGTGTTTATCTTTTGGAAAACTCAAACTGCCTTTTTTATCATATTTTCATTTCTGTACTACTGTTCATTCTCTGGCTTTCATTATTTCTTTGATTTTGCTGACTTGGTGCTTCATTTGTTGTTCTTTTGAAGAAGACATGACACTTGCTTAAGATGTTTATTTTTGGACGTAGTGCTCACTACTATAAGCTTTCTCTTATAAATTTTGATGCCTGCAATACATTTTTGACTGTGGTTTCCACTTTAATTTTTTTTCTACCATCACCTTTAAAGGTGTGAGAAATTGGATCTTCTCATTCACAGAATCAACTCAACTATACATAGACAGAAGAAAGGATACTAAAAGTGTAACACACTCTGCATTCTACCACTCAGTCACATAGAAGGATTTATTCTACCTCAAAGTGGAGTTGTGGTTAGCAAGAATTATTCAATGCCTCAAAATGGGTAAAAGATAATTTGGAACGTTCCCCAGCACAAAGAGAATGGAGTTAAGAATTGAATGTAGAGCTGACAAAATTAAGAAAAATGAGTAAAGGGATGGGTTGAAGGGGATGGGTGAGCATGTCTGAAGGGGTGACATGCATCAAGATATATCGCAGTCATAGACTGCTTTGCTAAATGCAAGTCCTTTGTACAACCACTTAAAGATAATAAAATAAAAAATAGACACTACACTAAATCTAAAAGAAAGCATCATCTAAAGAAGTATAAAGAAGAAAGCTAAGCACACAAAGAGATCTGAGAGATACCGTGTGAAATTTACAGATGATTTTAAAGAACTAACTAGTAAAAGCACTGAGTTCAGTTACTTCTGGTCCTGATATAATTGGTAGATTGAAGTAATAAAAGTGTAAAAATCTGAATTTAAAACTAAAATATTAGCAATGCGGCATGGGAATAGTACGTGACCTATTTTCAAAGATTTGTCTTTCTTTTGATGCATTTTCTAGATTAGGTTTCTCAGATCACATTTTCATAAAATGTGACCAATCAGTCATCTTTTTCTTTTTCCCTTTCCATTGTTCTCGAAACAAGATTACTGAATACTGTAAGTAGTTGAGTTCATCAGTCAGCATGAAGCACTTATATGTGCTGTTTTGCAGGAGATGGCGGTAAACCACCCTTCTAAGTAACTGCTCATTTTATAGGAACAGTAGGCCAAGCCTTTCTGCATTTTTGTTCTAAGAGATCAAAGTGAAAGCACACAGAATAACGTTAATCTACCAGCAGACTTGATAAATGGGTGGCAAGTGGTGGCACTCTGCTCATTGATTATTTCAATATTTCTTACTGTAACAGTTCTTATGGAAAGGAAATTATTTTGTTCTCAAAGGATAATTTTAACTTAATGTTGGAAAGGATGAGTCACTCACTGAGATTGTGATTCTCCTTCTGAGCACGCATGGGATAGGACGCTTTTGTAATGCAAAATGAGAATCCAGGAAATGATATTTTTTTGTTCCATTAATGCTTAATTATTTGGTGCAATTTTGCAAAAAGTGTAAACACTATTCAGAGAATAATGATGGTGCTTAGGTGAAAAAATGAGCTTCTTTCTTTTCAATGGAATTTTTCTAAAGTGTATCCTATTTGCAGCGGCTCCATCTAATAACAGATTATCAAGGGAGTGTCCACTTTGTGTGACTTGAGATGAAATAAAATGCTGAAAGTACTGTGCATTTACATGCCATAAATCCTCAGCTATGTTCATTAGAGCACATGTATATAATTATGTATGTGCACATACATAAGCACACATGTTGCTTAAGAAAATTAAGAAAATACTATGGAGCAAATCTGTTAATTTTCACTTCAAAGTTTTGTGTGTGTGTGTGTGTGTGTGTGTGTGTGTGTGTGTTTACCACTCAGTCTTTGCTTCTGCCTTAAAACTGATCAATCCTCGCCGGTTGTTACAGTCCACCATGGGACATAAATAGATGCACACAAATTGCAATTTCTTCCCCCCCCCCCCCGCCCTTTTTGTATCTACATTGTGTATCAAATGAATCAATGAGATGAGCTGGTTTTCTCTTCACTCTCCAGCCAGGCACATGATCGGTACGTGTGCGTGGATTTATTTTACACGAACTCGGCTTGCCTTAGCTGCAGAGTCATGTCTCAATCCATGCAAAGTCGGCCTTTGCAGTGGGTCGGGAAGCGGTCAAGGAAACCTTACTGCAGTCACTCTTGGGTCACGCCTGGGAAAGGTGATACTGTGTCCTGATCACCAGGCTTCAGGGCAGCGCGTCCTGGGTACGGCGCATGCTCAGGGCAGGCCCTGCCACTCTTGTGACTGTACACCCGAGTTTAGATTTGTGACTGAAATTGACGCTGGTGCAGAACTCTAAATCAGTGCCCTGAACTTGACCCCGACTGTACCATCTCTAAACCGTGGAATAGTGGTCACAAGAGTAACACATGGTCAGCCAATCGCCCCCTAAAGAGCCTGGCTTACTTTATTCCCAAACTAGTGATGTAGTCATATGAATTTAGAGAGGTCGGTTGCCTTTTAATGTCGAATAAATTTATTTGCTCCAAAATATATCTGGAAAATTGATATCCGAATCCAAATATAACTGAAGAAGTGTTTTAATGATACCTATTCATTTAAATATATATATATATATGATACAAATATAAAAATGGGTTTCTTAAAGTTACCTTTTTCTTACTACATTGGTATAAGTTTACTCTAAGGTAGCAACAAGCTGAGGAGTTTCCAAATATTATCCCCAAATATGAACGTAGGAGATTAATTTATCACCTGAATTTACAGAGGATATTTCTGGAACTCTGACACAGGAGAAAGAATTCACTGCCCTGGCCCAGATCTAAGCAGAGGTTCAGCAAAGGCTGCTTGTTTCCTTTGTATAGAATGAAATATTGGAAGTGTACACATTTTCCAGGATTTGTTCTTCCAGGGTTTTACATTGAAATGTTTATTTCATGTATTGGATACTCTGTGTGTGTGTGTGTGTGTGTGTGTGTGTGTGTGTGTTGTGTACATATGTGTGTGTTAATCGTAGAGCTTGAATTCAGAAGTTGGGTACTATTACTTAGCATTTTTGTTACAGGCTGGTGCTCTACTACTTGAGCCACAGATATACATCTGTCTTTTGGGTGGTGAATTGGAGATAAAAGTCTGACAGACTTTTCTGCCTGGGCTGAGTTGGAACTGTGATCTTCAGATCTCAGCCTCTTAAGTAGCGAAACTTACAGCTGTGAGCTAGTACCCAAATTATGGATACTTTGATAGTGCCTTAAACGTTTTTTTGTTGTTTTTTTTTGTGTTTTTTTTTACCATGTAATAAATATAGTTTTGGTTTTGGACTGAACAGAATTCTCTTCATTGGTTGCTTAGGTTTTCTTATTAACTTTTATGATATTGAAGTTTTTCTCACTAGGTGATTAGATTGGCTTAATCTCCAAGAAATATTTAAGTATTGCATTTTATTTACAGGCAGCATGAAAATGCTGAATTTTGCACAAATGAACTTCATGTGAGATCATCCAATTTTAAGCAAGAATATGGTTTTTATTATTTTTATATGGAATACATCCATATCTTCCTACCTAAACAGGAGTTTAGAAGTATACATCGACTCGGTATGTTTGGAGGTTTATTCACTTGGCTTTTATTTAGTTTTTCTTCTGGCAATCGCTGGTGTGTCCAGCTCCCCTGCAAAGGCTATTGTGATCTCCTGATGAGTGATCAGCAGAAACCAACTGGGAGCCAACAAAATTTTAGTAACACGAGTGTGATCATTCAAATCAATAAATAGCCTCACTGTAGTGTGAGCCATTCAAGGGTTTCTATTGAATTTTAAGGGGTTCTTTGACTATATTGGCTCAAATAATTGAAAAATAGTATTATAGTCCTTGGCAAGTGTTTTGCATGTGGGAAATTAAATAGGATTAACATTGAGTCTTGGCTTTATTTAGTGCTATTTTCATTATACCTAACTTGTTAAAGTATATTTTTTGCACTAATGGTTCTTGTAATCACCACCAGTATCTTACAGATACTTCAAGCTCCTACCTATTTCTCCAGTATTTACTCATTTATGCATGCATCTGATGAAAATTTACCAAGCACTTATGATTTATTATGGATTGCCATACCACATGGACATAGCAGGCACACATTCTTATTATGGGTGGTACCTACATTGTGGCTGAGAAGATATTAGGCCATATGTACACCATAACTGGGTAAATTCTCTGATTTGGGGTCCAAGGGTTAATGTAAAGTAGGAAAGCCAGGAGCAAAGCCAGTGAGAGAGTGTTCCTGGGGACTGCAGATTTAAGGAAGTGGTCAAAAATGACTTCCACAAGAAATCCACACAGGAGTAAGTAAAGTGAGGATCCACAGACATAGATCTTAGAGAACAGAGTTCTGTAAAGACAGACATCAACAAAAGGCATGGGCCTGAGGGAAGATGTCTTACCTTTCCCCAAGAGACAAATGGTGCACTGAGCAGGCACAGATTTGCAGGAGACAAGCCCAAAGAGGGAGGTTTTGTACAGACTAGGGCACAGCAATAGAGCTGTCTAGAATGATCGACCCAAAAGTTGTCCAGATAAATACAGATATTGAGGAATAAAATGACTGAACACTTCTATAGGTATTTGACCTGAGTGTGACATTTTAAGAATTGTAAGCTTTGCTTCTATGTGCAATAAAAATGACTTGTCCTTAACACTTACTTGTTGTTGTTTATTTTGACAGTGACGCAAATCTATTAAAACTAGAAGTACATGGTCTCTTTCACCCCCAGGTAGCTTAAGAGTCAATGATTTGGGAGACTTCTTTTCTAGGTGTGATAATGAGCACTAGGAATTTAAAGAGAAGAAAGACTGACTAGGATTTCCTCATTAAGAGGATTCTTCTGGTGTCTTGGTTAGGGAATGGTCGAAGGAGTGACAGAGACAGAAGTATGGACACCCATTATGGTTCTCTTTCTTATCAGGGTCAGAATGTGAAGAGTAGAGGGAGAAAAATGTACTCAGGCTCTAGTTACATTTTTGTAGACAAAGAAAAATAACAGAAAAGTTATTTGTAAAGTGTCATAAAAAAGAAAGAAATGAAGAATGGCCCAAACGTCTACCTCAACAAGAAGAGGATAATGAGATTTTCTAAGAGAGTTCAGTTGGAGAAACCGCAGTTTGGAATGGAGGTCAAACACCCTGAACTTCAGGACCTTGGCTAGAGACAGACTCATTTTGTGAGACACATTGTCCAGTCTAGTATAGATTATCAAAAGGAAACTGGTCTTATGCAAAAGAGGAGCAGAGGAATGTATTAAGGTTCATTTCTAGGAATAAAAGCCTTGAAAATGTGAAAACAGTCAAGAGAGTATAATTGCAATCAAATAAAGAGGTACCATAGATTGGTTGGTCCTCATTGGCTAGAGCATAGTACTAAATTGTATAATGCATATGTTCCTATTGTGTTCATGTGGTTTCTTGTTACAAGCTAGACATTAACTTCTATGTGTTTTTGAATGAGGGATTACTATTCAGAAATTAAACATTTTGTCTAAGAGAATATATACAAGCAATAGTAGGAAAGCAGAATGTAACACTGACTAGTATATATTAAGTCTGTATTAAACCTTCTATGCTTCCATCAGAAAAAAATGACACCACCCCATTTGTAAGAAAGTGGAAAGACTTGGAAAAAATCATATTAATCGAAGTAAGCTAGACCCAAAGAAACATAGGTTCCATGGTTTCCCTCATTGTTAATAACTAGTGTATATCTATGCGCATATGATCACATAAGATGACACTAAGCAATAGGAACCCCAAGATATGGAAACAAGAGGTTTTTCTTTGTTGTTGTTCTTTATAATATACTATGTGAAGTTATTTCTTTTTTCTTTCATTTTTTTTCTTATGGATTATCCTTGGTTGTTACTCTATTTGATTTTGGTGCCCTGAGTATTGAATATGTGTTTATCTGAATTAGGGAAGGAAAGCAGAACATCAAAATGTTGAGACAAAGGATAAAAGGTAAACCAGTGCAGCAATATTCACAAGACAATATGTGGGAAATGAACTGTACAACTTGGGGTGGAGTTTGGGAAGAGGGAAGGTGGGAGAAAAAATGAAGGAGGGTAACAAGTTTGACGAGAAATATACTCACTACCTTACATATGTAACTCTAACCCTTCTGTGTATCACCTTGATAATAAAATAAAATTAAATAAATACAAACCTTTTAGAGCACTAAAAAGGGCTCTAATGATCACTTCACAGATGATTAAAAATTAAAAAAAAGATTAATTAGCTTGCGTAAGCTCTTACAAGCATGCATGGCTACTAGAGTTATAATTTCAGGGTAGTTTACAGGTATAGAGCCAAAGCATTAAGCAATTGCTAACCACTGGTAGTACATAATTAGTAGCTCTCGACAGCCCCGAGATGTTTCCTATTAGGTCTCTTGTTTCATAGACCTTTATCAGAATCACGTGAGTGTTCACTCTGAACAGTTGCTATGTCCCACCTTTGTGGCTTCTAATTAATGCTGTCTAGGGAGATGTTTTCCATAAACATTTTGCCCAAGCTCTCTGATGATGCCAACATTTTGATCTGAGAAAGGCATGCTGAGCACTGCTGCTCCACTGTCCACACTATTTCCTCAGGTTGCCAGCTTCCCTGGGGAGCCCTCGTGCACACAGTCAGGTCATCTCTGGAAGAAGCTCGGGTTTAAAACATCTATGCCTGCCCTCACACATTTGAAAAGAAACCCCCAAGTCTTTGACTGCAGTATCAAAATGATGTTCCTGGCTTGATCCCTTTGAAGACAATGTTGGAAGGAGTGCAGCCTAAGCTGGGCTTTGTACCGTGATTCTCATATCCAAGCCTCCTGAGTAGCGAGGATGAAGGATGACAGTCATGAGCCTCCAGTGCCCAACAACCTAGTAATTCTTATCTGTACTGTCATTGTTTAGACTGGAAAGATGAAAACTGAGCAGTGAGCAGGGTTGAAATTCCTGGACTGAAATTTTAATTGAATGGCTGGGCACAGATGGTTTATGAATGTAATCTGAGCTATTTGAGAGGCTGAAATCTGAGGATAGAGGTTCCAAAGCAACCTGCACAGAAAAGTCCATGAGACTTCTCCAATTAACCAGCAAGAAAAGCCTGAAGAAGTGCAGCTGTGGCTCAAGTGGTAGAGCACTGTCCTTGAGCAAAAAGGCTCAGGACAAAGCCTAGACCCGGGGTTCAAGTCCCAGGATCTGCACAACAGCAACAACAAAAACATGTTAACTGAATGGTATTTGTAAATTTTAAATGTAATATTACTTTGTATTGTGACTCTATTTCTATTTTCCTTCATAGTTTCAAATTTCCCCTTTCTCTCCCTCATTCTCTCTCTCTCTCATTCTCATAACTGTCATTTCAGGCTCTCTTTTTATCTCTCTGTTGCATTCACACTTCTAAAAATATTTATCTGTTCAACACTGGTCCAGTGGAAGGACATCTACAGAATAATCACCAGGGGCTGGGAATATGGCCTAGTGGCAAGAGTGCTTGCTTCCCATACATGAAGCCCTGGGTTCGATTCCCCAGCACCACATATGTAGAAAAATGACCAGAAGTGGCACTGTGGCTCAAGTGGCAGAGTGCTAGCCTTGAGCAAAAAGAAGCCAGGGACAGTGCTCAGGCCCTGAGTCCCCGCCCCAGGACTGGCAAACAAACAAACAAACAACAACAACAACAACACAGAACAATCACCAGGAACCTGTCAATGTGACCAAACTTCGAAAAGTTTTGCAAATATGATAAAGAGGCTCCAGGTAAGGAGAATGTCTTGTTCATTCATGGGGAGGTAACAAGACGAAGTTCACACACACACACACACACACACACAGAGGCACACGTGCAGGCATGCAAAGCAAAAAGTGTGTGATGGTGATGGCCTTGAAGATGATAGCATTGTCATTGTGATCCTGCATTCATACATCGGCCTCCTGACAGAGGAGAAAAGCACGTGCGTTAAGCCACCAAACATATGGTCCTATAGGCCCTCCAAGTCACTAATGCACTCCTCCAAACCGTCAGTGTTCTCCTTATCCAATAGGACAGAATAGACTTCTCCTTAGCACTCAACCGTTTTCGTCTGGAATGGACCATCGTGAACACAGCTCGGTGTCGGTTGGCTGCCGTGTCTGCCACTCAGGTCCCACTCAGCCCAGGTAGCTTGGGAGCCGCTGAGCGCAGGTGAGCGGGCATGGACAGCTGTGCTTGGAGATAACTCTATTCATAAAACCAGGCTGCGGTGAGCAGTTGGCCCACAGGTCAAATTTACCAACTGCTGTTCCATGCCTCTCCCTTGCTTCCTTCCAGCCATTTCCTCCCTCCGGGGCAGCTCTGCAGAGTGACCGGTAGCTCTAATCCTTCATCACCTAGAGATTATGCGCTGTGTATCCTCTGCCTTCACGGGAATCATTTTTTTTTATTGCTGTTTACTCACTTATTAACGACTGAACTCTCATGCCCTCTCACTAGTGTGTTTATTTCCTCAGAAACATGGTGTGTGCATTTGACCTCCAAACCATTCCTCAGATAACATGGAATTCATTTCTTTATCCTCTACATGTGAGTAATCACACTTCCAAATTTACCTGCAATGCGATCTCCTCTGTGAAAACAGCTTCAAACCCAGCAACGGTTATTAAGATGCTACGGGCACAAATCATCTTCCTCCTCAAATAGCAGTGCCTGTCTTCTTCTGTGAACTTTGCATCTGCCTCAGGGGATTGTCACAATTGCCTTCACAATCACTGTTTTGGACGAATACAACCAGGACAGGTTTCTGAGAACATGGATTAAGCTTAATGGTATATTCGGAGTGATTTGGAGTGCTTCTTGCTTTTCCAATTTGTATTCTTACCATGCTGGACAGCACATAGAATTTCTGTTGCATAGGGGAAAAAAAATGGAAAAGGAAACAGTGGCTTCCTTTTTGGCCCTGCTCTACAAGAGTGGAAAGCCTGGGTCTCTTTTGTGAGCAAGCATTGAGCACTGCTCTTGAAGGCCATTTCTAGAATTTTATTACTTGTTCTTTCCAGTCTATGGATCCCAGCCAATACTCAATTCTGCAGTGGTGTGCTTATTGAAAATACTTTAAAGATCCCTCACAGAGGCTTGGGCACCTCATTTCCAGTTCTGTGTGCTGTGTGCAGTTCAATGTAAACATAGTGATGCCTAGTCTAGGTGGATTGAAACAAACAAACAAGCATGGCTGGTAAGTATGCTTGCATACTCATAACTGCAAGTGCAGAATCCAGCTGATATTCTACATTGAATGAAAGAAGCAACATGTGAACTAGGAAACTAGAACCAAAAGTGGATATGCATAGACAATTAAATTGTTTTCCCTATTTTTTTTAAAAGATTTTATAACTAGTCCTATAGCCATTGCAGGGGATGTATTTTCTGCCATAAAATATGCTGTTACCATTATTAATATGAACAGTGGGCTAGCATAGCATAGGATAATATTCCTGATCACAGACACTGATCACAATGATACAACTGAAGCTTTGAAAGTTGTATTTATGTAACACAGTCCTGGACGACTTGTACTTCTACTAATTTTCCTTAAGCCTTTGAATAGTTCTTTGGTTGCATTCCAGACTTCTTCCCCAAGTCATTTTAGAATCTGCAAAGCTTATTTCTTCCACTTTAATCTACATGCTTTGTTTGGGACACAAACTACAATGCATTATTTGCAAAGCTCTAAAGGCAACCATAAGAAATGAATTGTGAATATTTTGTGGCAGATGGCAAACCTACAAAAACTCTCTTCAGGGTTTTTTTTCTTTTCATTTGATTGTTTTCATTTGAGATGACTTTTAAATTTGAGAGGGAGAGGTATATCTACAGAGAATCATGTTAAATCAGCCAGGTATAGTCCTGGATGCAAGACTGCATTTAGCATAATACGTGATGTGCCATTGTTTTAAGAGAGGTAGTGAAACTGACCCCATCTCTCGAAGCCATTCACAGCATGCATTCATGAAAAAAAAATTTAACATTTTATGGCCAGTCTTTATAACTCTTGCCCCCACTCACTTTCCAGCTGGATGTTGTCTTTAATTGGAATTGGCAAGTACTTTTTTTTTTTTTTTTTTTTGGCCAATCCTGGGCCTTGGACTCCGGGCCTGAGCACTGTCCCTGGCTTCTTCCCGCTCAAGGCTAGCACTCTGCCACTTGAGCCACAGCGCCGCTTCTGGCCGTTTTCTGTATATATGTGGTGCTGGGGAATCGAACCTAGGGCCTCGTGTATCCGAGGCAGGCACTCTTGCCACTAGGCTATATCCCCAGCCCGGCAAGTACTTTTAATTGTAAGTGGTAGGCATAGTCAAGAGTTTGGATGAAACAAAATAGGTCTTTAATAAAACTGTCAATCCACTTGTTGCACACGTACTTTCATGCAATGGAAGTTCTCCTTTCTTGATAAGTTTTCCTTTGATTTCTAACCAGTGCTGTCTAGACCCATTGTAACAAGCAGTGGGTCCTTTGCTCTGCTGTCTGTCCAGCTCCTCAGGGCCAGGCAAGGGTGTGCTTTCTAATAATGCAATTCTCCCCCAGGGCACATCAAGTCATTTCATACAATGACACGCTAAGAAAGGCAATTTATGATGTGTGACTGACTTTAATACGACCTTTCCATCATTCCATTTGTTTTCCATTAGTCAGAAAGAAAAGACATAAGAACTACACAGAAATCTTTCTATTGTACTCCATGGGGGTTTCTAGCATATTAGAATTCCAGTTGAATGTAATATTTTGGGAAGCTTATGAAGAAACAAATGTTTAGATAGGTTTTTATTAAAGATGAATTCTCCATCAAGAATTTAGACTCATTTAACAAATCTACCTACATATTTTTGTATTCTAATTGACTTATAGTATATATACAGATATATGGAGATGAATGTTTGTTTAAAATCTTAATTGATAATTTGTGCAAGTTCAAATTACAATACAGGTTTCTGAAATTACTACAATTCAAACATGAATTAAAATCAGAAATTATACCTTTATTTGTATAATTTAAATCAGCAGTGCCCTACTCTTAGTTATCTGCTTTTCACTGAAAATATTTCTCTGTTTGTGCTTCCCATCAATTAATTACTACAGAGATACCAAGATTTCTATGGTAACTTTATCATGTGTAACATATTCAAGATCTTTAGGTAATAGCTCAGTACAGCTAGATTTTTATGCATTAGGGTATTGACTTGGAGACAGTCTTGGCTCCATGCCTTACATTAATTCCCTTATGATTGTTTTTGTTAGTTTTTCTGTGATCACCTCCTTAGTTCTCCCCTCTTTTGGGAAAAACTCTTCTTATCTTCTTCATGTATTTCATTTACTCATAGTAAATTTTGGCACATTGGTCCAATGTGACAAGCCATTCCATTCTCATTCAACTCCTTTAGCTTTTCAGAATCCAGACTTTTCTTGCAGAAATTACTAACACATGCAAATGAAGAGGGAAGAGAAAGATTAAAAAAAACTAGGATGGATTAAAAATATTACTATTATATTACAGTATAGCAGAAAGGAAATAAATATTTCAGCCAAAAATAAAAATGACCAAGCTAGAAATGAACAAAAGTAAGGAGAACTACATAATTGGAGGGCACAGATGGGAGAGGGGAAATGGAGAAGAATGTCAGAAGGGATGACATTGATCCAGACACATCGTATTCGTGACATGATTTATGAAATTGTAATCTCTTTGTACAACTATTTAATGGTAATTTTTTAAATGAGTCTTATTTTTAAAGAAAGTTATCCTATTAAAGAAATTTTATAAATGAAGCATAATCACAAAATTAATTAAAAATGGCGTGAGTCGCCCTAGTCTGACTCTCTGGGACTATTTTGGTTGTGTCTGAAGGATTCTGGGTACCATATACAGTGCAGCTTTTTGATGATGGATTTTCTTAAAGTTTGCTTTTCTGCAAATATTGAAATGGATTCATGAAGTGTTTTCTAGTCAGGGTATTGTATTTTGTTGCTATTTTTAATTAAAGCTTTAGAAATGATTGCATATCCATAGGAAATTGTAAGAATGACAGAGAGAAATGAGTGTGAACATTACACACTTCCCTCTCACCAGTTTCCATTTCCGACAATTTTATAAATTCAAGAACCCTTGGAAATAGTACCTTTTCTGTTTCCCATTCAGCATAATTAATACGAGTTTCATCTCAGTGGTGCAGCAATGGTCTATGTTGTGTTCTGTGGCATAAATGTTTCACGAATGGTCTTATTGCTTATTTACTAACAAACCATTTGGGTTATTTCCAGATTGCGGTATTATTAAAAAGGTTATTATCAGCAATTACACAAATGTTTTGTTTGAAATTAAGTGAGAATGAACTCCCATTCCCTTTTAGCAAATACCCAGGAATGCTATTGCTAGATTATTTAATAACTAAATTTGCAATTTTCCAAACTACTGCGAACTTTTCTTATACCATTACCAACTTTGTATGAATGATCCAAGTCCTCTGAATTTTTGCCAGCTTTTGAGGAGAATTAATTTCTGTTTTATTACTGACAGAAAATCTGAGAAGGAAAGTGGGATCTTGGCACATGTTATGTGTTTATTTTGTTCACTGAAAATTTTCCTTCACACGCTCCAAATTATGCTCTTTATCCTTTTCCCCTCTTCTGTGAAATGTCTCTTCCTCTCTCCTTCCCACTTCATACTTGCTTTATTTTGATTTTATGGTTGTGTTTTCAGTGCTCCTTATAGATTTCAGACTATAGCTATTTTTGGAGTTGGTGGTAGACAAAGATTTCCTTTCATTACTGTATCAGGCTCTCTCAGAGGAAGAGCCAGTCAAATATACGTTTGTGGGGAAAAACAAGACAGACACTTTATAAGGAATTCACTTATATGGTGATAGAGGTTAATAACCCCAGGATCCTATGTGTGGGTGCATTGCGAACATAAGAATGAGAGTTCTGACCTGTCCTGTGCCTCACTAACACCTCCATAACTGGGAGGAGCACAAGGCCTTCTTGTAGGATCATGTCCATGGTCAGCCAAAGTCACTTGGAAAGAGTGGTCTGCCTTGTACCCTGGGCCATGGATAGCATCCTGTCTTCACCAGTCTTCTTTTATCCCATATTATAAGTGAAAGAGAAAGGGAGAGACATAGAGAGAAAGAGGATGGGGAGAATGTAGATAGAGACAGAGGAGAGCTTTGATACTTTGGAGTCTATGGGTAAGTCCAGGCTCTGGAGATTGGTTCCACTATTTTTTTTAAGGGACAAAGGATTTATTTTGATTCATTACTTCAAAGGATTCTGCTCTTGGTTCCTGAGACCCATGAACTGCACACAACATGACCACAGTGGGAAAATGGAGCAGAGAATTACCACACCTCCTAGCAGCCAGGAAGGAGGCTGAGGGAGACACTGAAAATGACAGAGAAGGGAGGGAGGAGAGCGGAGGGAGAGGGAAGAGGAGAGGCGGGAGGAAGAGGGAGAGCAGAAGAGATTCCTGGTAAAGCCTTCAAGGACATACCCAAAATGACCTGTTTCCTCCACCCAGAAGTCTACAAGTATTCCACAACAGCCCAGGCCACTGGGGACAAAGTTTTAAAAGAAGGAGTCTACTGGTTATATTCCATTATCAAAACACAAAAACATCAATATATTCTATTAAGCAAATTCAAAACCCACTAGATACGCAGGCACTTGTGAAAAGTTTTTGAAAATGCTCGGTATCTTGACATTTGGTCATTTATTTCTAATTTTAAAAATATACCTGCCTCTTACAGCAAACTATAATGCTATTTAATATACTTTCTAAGCACCATCTGTTACTTGTAAAGATATGCTCATCAGTAACCTGAGTATAGGTAATTTGAGAAGGTGTATTAAAAAGCACACTATTTCCACATTATTGAAAATATTTCACCAGTGACAACGTACATAAAATCGGTAAACTCTTTCATTAAGGAGCTTCGCATTTTGTTTCTTTTCTTCTGTTGATTCCTTGGGCTTGAGCTCAGGGTCTGTGTGTTGGGCCTGAGCTTCTTTGCTCAAGGCTAGCACTCTACCCCTTGAGTCATCGTTTCCACAGCTGACTGTGGGGCAGTCAGTAAAAGTCTCATAGACTTCCCGCCTGGGCTGGCTTCAAAAAATAATCTTCTGTTCTCAGCCTCCTGACAAGCTGGGATCACATATCTGAGACACTAGGGCCAGGCACTTTTGATGTGAACGACATATGTTTCCATATATTTTATGTAAGTTACCTCAGGGCTATCATGATGATTTGACTTAGAGAAACTCCCACCATTACTCTGCCCAAAGGAGATGTTTAAGGACAAACATCAGGAGTATTCTGAGGGCCTGACCAACAGACACGGTAACACCCATGTACTAAGGAGGACCGAGGAGCCCCAAATGCCTTAGGCTGCATACCCAGTCACTCACCTTTGACATAGTTGTGGCATTCCTAGATGTGGGCTCTCTCGACTTCCCCTCGCTTGGGGGGGGGAGGGGCTTGTCCACCCCTTCCTGGGTGGTCCATGATCGCTCACGCAGGGGCGATGGCCACGGGTAGCCTCGGTGGCGTGTGGTCGCAGGGTGCCCCAAAGCCGCCAAGAACGACACGGACGCGTGGGTCCCTGGAGAAAACCTCTAGGGCTTCTGTCTATTCAAATGAGGAGCCTCCCAGATATACCCTAAAGGCGGGCACAAGAGAGGGGCCCCTGATTGGTCCCAAGGGGCTGTCCCTCAAGTGATGTCAGACTTCCTTCTCTTCCAGTTAAAGACAGGAAAAGGAGGGACAGGCTGAGGTCAGCTGTGGCCCCTTAAAGGTGCAGCTGACCCCAACACCTAGACACTTGGGGAGGAGAGAAAACCTTATGCTGTGTTTCTCAGCACATTTGGGGATTTCTGCTAATGTGAAGAAGTTGGAATTTATCTCAGTGGTAAGGATATTGAAGGAAGGGATGGCCCAAAGTATGGGCTGAACATCTTCCCACCTATCAAGGAGATCAGATCCACTGTTCTGGTTTAAACTTCATGATAAAAAGTAGAACAAAATGAATGTCAGATCTTCTCAAACTACTCTCTCAATTATTTGAAATCTGTATTCCTCATTCTATCTGCAAATTAGGTTCTGTCTCGTTAACCTTTAGTTTGGATTTCATGCCATCCAAATCTACATGTAAGGATTCCTTATTAATTTTATGCAATCTCACTATTGTACATATATATTCATACATATCTATATATTGTTTACAGACACTTTAACATCCAATAAATCAGAAATGACTGCACTTCCTTTTTAAGATCAAGTTTCCTCAGTGAATCTTACTGTTGAAAACTACGTTATCCACTCTGAGATTTTCATCACTCACGACACTAAACATCATATCCAATATGGAACATTACATATACCACAAACTTGGCTGTTAAATAGAAAAGCTATCAATTACAAAAGTTCATCATTCATTTAGATGGAATACTTAGTGTTTTTAGAACTTGTTACTTCAGGGTTTTTTGCATGCCGTACGTGGTGCTTAGATGAAAAATTGTTCACAAAATTAAAGACAAATGAGGTATGTCAAGTGACATGCTCTACTATTACTTACAAATTCATTGTATCCCAGTGCTGGCAGCTCTTGCCTGTAATCCTAGCAACTCAGGAGGCTGATTATCTAAAGAACAAAATTGAAAGCCAGCCGGGCCAGGTAAGCTCTCCAGTTAACCTAGCAAGGCAGAACTGGGGCTGGGGCTCAAATGATAGAGTTCTAGGCCAGAGAAAAAAGAGCTGAAGGATAGTGGACAGGCCTCACACCGAGTTCAAGCCAGAAGACCAACTAAGAACCAAAATACACACACACAAATACATCATAGATGGAAAGATTTCTCGATTAAAGATGGATTAGGAGTTTCCTTCCTGGTAAGGCCCTTAGGGTATTTGAAACCAGCATTCTACCAGACTCCTACATTGGCTAGAATCCAAGCAGATTGCACACATACATCTTTAAATGTGTTTGTGCATAGGGACTGACTAGCCAAACTGAGTTCTGGTTCTAGTTCATATTATTTAAATTTACACTAAGGGTTGAGTCACAGTCATAGTTCTTATATACATACTATACAAGCAAGATATAATACCGCACACCAGCTCTATTCTTTCCTTTTTGTATTCCCACATGACATTGAAGGGCTGACTATAGACAGAAGGATTTCTCACATGAAAAATGTTCTTGTGGATTCTCATCAGTGTGCAAGGTTTGATTCTGTATAAGAGGAGTAGATCAGTTCACCACTTTCCCACGAGTGACATTCAGTTTCTCTCCGGTGTTTGTTCTTTGAGGGAGCCAACCCTCCATGATGACTGAAGGCTTCCCCAGAGCTGCGATGTTCATAGTCTTTCTCGCCCGCAGATAGTCAGGCCTAAAGCCTCTCACAAAGATGGTTTCTATCGGTGGTTTCTGTCTAGTCTATGACCTCTGGTGTTGTCTTAGATGAATTGATTGACTGAAGACTTTCCACACAGATGAGACTATTGAGTTCTCCCTCCGGGAGGATTGCTCTTACAGGGTTTACCATAACCTTCCACACACAGGTTGCATTTGTGTGATTGCTGCCATTGCTTTTCCTGGCAAGGTTTAAATGAGATACTGAATGATTTCACTCACTGATGACACGCATCATTTTTTTTTCTCTAGTGTGTACTTTCATATAGTGACAAAGGCTGGAGGAATAACAGAAAACTTTCCCACAGAAGTGACACTCATAGGGCTTCTCTCCAGTGTGCATTCTCTCATGTGTGGCATGGCTAGATGACACAATGAAGGCTTTCCCACAGGTGTGACATTCGTAGGGTTTCTCTCCAGTGTGTATTCTCTCATGTGTGGCACGGTTAGGTGATACACGGAAGGCTTTCCCACAGAAGTGACATTCATAGGGTTTCTCTCCAGTGTGTATTCTCTCATGTGTGGCACGAGAAGCTGGCCAACTGAAGGCTTTCCCACAGGTGCGACATTCATAGGGTTTCTCTTCAGTATGTATTTTCTCATGTGCGGCACGAGAACATGGCAGACTGAAGGCTTTCCCACAGAAGTGACACTCATAGGGTTTCTCCCCAGTGTGTGTTCTCTCATGTGTGGCACGTTGAGATGAATCACTGAAGGCTTTCCCTCAGGTGCGACATTCGTAGGGTTTCTCTCCAGTGTGTATTCTCTCATGTGTGGCACGGTTAGATGATACACGGAAGGCTTTCCCACAGAAGTGACATTCATAGGGTTTGTCTCCAGAGTGCACTGTGCTATGTGCCTTAAGGTTACATGCTGTTTTGAAGGCTTTCCCACAGATGTGACATTCATGCCCTTTCTCTTTAGTGTGGGGTCTGTTATGTGTCTTGAGGTCACTTGGCTTTTGGGAGGCTTCCCCTCTGGAAGGACACACCAGTGCTTTCTCTCTGGGATGTGCTCCTTCCTGACTTCCAGAATGAGATGGCCCAGTGACCGCTTCCCGTACACAGAGGGGACCTTCATCTGCCCCTCCTCCAGTGGGCATGTCCTCCTGCTGCCGGAAGTGACTTGGCTGAATGGAGGGGGCAGTACACAGGTGGCTGTCATCAACTTCCTGGCCAGTGTCTCCTCCATCCTGCCAACTGAGCTCCCTGGGTTGATTGAGTACATGCCCCAGGTCACTATCCTCACATGCTTTGTCTCCATCGTGTGCAGTCCTATGGTGACTGAACTTTGAAGGAACAAATTCTGTCCTACACAAACTATAATCATATGATTTCCCTCCAGTGTGAGTTCCATTGTGTTTACAGTGTTCATTGCTCTCAACAAAGACTTTAGCACACAGACCACAGTCACACTGTCTGTTTTCCTTGAGAGACTTACTGCAATGTCTAATGTCTAATGAATTCTTCATAAGGACATTGCCATTTAGATGATCAATTTCTTTGTGTTCCAGATGCTCAGGAGTATGTGAATATTCATGGTGGTTCTCTCCCTGGTGTAGGCTAACAGAGGAGATGTCTTCTGCATCCTTTTGCAAACTCTGTGTCAATGAAGAGCTTTTAGACTTTGTTTCTGTCGAGTCATTCCTGTCAAGGGAGTCTTGCCGGTAAAGAGATTTCTGCACTGACGGGGTCAGGTGGACCTTGCCACTGATTTTCTGTATGTAAAGACGGCCATCTTTGCCATGTGGAATGGAAATGCTGATGGACTCCAGCATACAGGCAACCTCTGACATCACATCTCTCCACAGCTTCCTCTGTGCTGCGTTCATCAGGTCCCACTCTTTGGGGGAGAAGTTCACAGTGACATCTTCAATGTTCAGAGGTTCCAGGGACGCCATCATCCCAGGACAGTGCTCCTCTAGGCTTTCACTCCCAGGCAGTCCCAGTGCTATGCTTAAAGAAGCATGGAGGGAGAAAGAAGCCAGCGCCCTCCCCCAGCCTGGTTCCACTATTACAACCATGGAATGAGCCATGTTGAACTTCACACTTGAGTCCTTGCTGTCTGTCTACAGAGCCTTTCTGTCACAGTCTTGGTGTTGTTGGGGTACTTGATAATAGCTGGGAGGGGTTTGAACTCTGTTTCCCATTTGTGCTTATCAGATATGGTTAGAGGCTTTACTCGCAAGTGCATTTTGTACATTCATTAAGCAATCTTTCTCAGCCTGGCCCTGGATATGCTCTAGACTTGGGGCTAACACAGTGTGCTAAACTTCTATTTCACACCAGAGGGAATGGAAAATTATGTCAAGGGAAAATGTGTAGTGAAACAAATAGATCTTATTTCTAGGTACTTTTTCTCTTTTCGGGATTTTGATTTTTGAAGTCAAGAATTTCCTAGCTGTTTTCAGGAGCTATTAAACAATGGCTTAGTTTTTTTTTTATATATTCTGTGCTGTTATAAGTGATTTTTTTAGAGCTTTACAATCATTGAAGCTATATAATCATAGGTTTATTGGAGTGGATCACAGAGGAAATTTGTTTTGGAAATTTGATGTTTTCATAAAGGAACTGAAAGGTCCAAGGTAGAGTGGACCACAGATATTAGCAAACACAAGAACTCAGACTGCAATGATAAGAAGTGGGTCTTAGTTTCTTAGTACTGTGGTTAACATTATATCCATTAAGTGCCTTATGCCAGCACCAATTTATAATGACACTGCTTTGGAGATCAAATATTCAAGTTATGTTAGAAGAGAGTGTGCACAATCCATTTATTTATCTTTCTCCAGATGCTAGAGGCTGCCCACAGGTTCTTGAGGCTACAGGAAACCCTACATTCACAATCCCAATTCTCTGCACTTGTGATCAACTTCTGATTCCTGGCCACAGCTTCTATACTTCTCTGGCCTTCCTTCCTCCATCTGAAAATGAGATTACCACCTTTCTCATAAACCTCAATGAATCACACTGTATTATGAGACCCCAGGAGCAGAGATCATCCAACAGAAGCTGTTTATTGAGTACTGCAGCAAAGAGAGACACAAGACCCTTGCCAGAAACACCATCATTTAGGAGGAGAAGGAAAACTACCATGACATCTTCCTAATGCACTCACCAGTCTTGTGTCATCATCTCTCAATGATGCATCTCGCTGGAAGAGACATCATTGTGTCTTGGGAACCCAACCCAGGCATGTGGCGTTTATTGACACAAGGTCAAGCAAGTCAACATTTAGAGATGAAAGGAGGCCCAGACAACACGGAAACAAGCAGTTTTCTCCCCATTTGTTTTCACAAAAAGAAAGCCCGTCTCATTTTGATGTAAAAATGAAATTGCTATAATAATGGATGCTACATCTTAGTGGATAGTATTCCACTGACTGCAAGAAAATGGAAAAATACACCTTTATACTCCAAACATTATTCAGAGCATATTCAGAACAATAGAAATGAAATTACCTAAAGCTTCTTTGTGAGTCCTTACTGAACTTTACCACACAAGAAATTTGATGCATAATAGACTTTACAGAAGGAATGTTACTAGATTTTTAGAAAAGAAATCTTTTGATAACCCATGTTTTGATTCATAAAATTTCAATTAATTGATTATTACTTACTAAAGGATGGTGCTATAAATGTTGAATAATTTGTGATAAGCACAGAGTGTTCTAGAATCATCTCAGTATTGGATAGCCAGAGATTTGTAAGGCAGAAGAGCTTAAAAAGCTATGATTGAATTCCTGCTTTTGCTCCCTGGAAATATTAATCTGATTCAAATCTAGATGTAGTCTGATGTATTACTGTCTCATGTGTTCTGCAGTAGCCCATTTAATAATATCTGGGGGTCAGAGATGAGAGTTGGCTCAGAAATTAATGCTGCTCAGGTGGAATTTCACTAGTAATCATCAAGGCCTAACAATGCACAAACAGGCACCTGGGTCACATGTGAACTTTGTAAGAAGTCAAACATCCAAACAGCTCAATTCACAGCAGGAACACAACAAGTTCCACCATTATTGGAGAAGGCTAGAAAACCTGCAGTAATAATGAAAAGTGATTCACCTTTGACAGGAATTTTGTTTGTTTGTTTGTTTGTTCTTTTGCCAGCCCTGGGCCTTGGACTCAGGGCCCGAGCACTGTCCCTGGCTTCTTTTTGCTCAAGGCTAGCACTCTACCACTTGAGCCACAGCGCCACTTCTGGCCATTTTCTGTATATGTGGTCCTGGGAAATTGAACCCAGGGCCTCATGTATATGAGGCAAGCACTCTTGCCACTAGGCCATATCCCTAGCCCTGACAGGAAAATTTGAAGCCTAGAATTAAAATAACTAATATTAGTAAAAGTAACTCCATTATTATATCAGAGCTGCAGCTTTCATTGATTGATTTGCTGTAGCTCAATGACAATACAGAGCTAAAATATATGAAAATGATATATGTGAACATATACATACGTATGTGTCCATGTCTGTACAAATAGTTTTTAAACAAAAATATGTGTATATTACACATATACATACAAATATACATAATTCAAACTTATATTTTATAACAAAATATGTGTATGTATATCATACAAGTGTCTCTTTACACATAATATAAACATGTATGTATTATATACATATTATATGCGTATACACATATATATTTGCATATGTGTGTGCATGTGTGTGTATACTGAGCCTTAATATATTATTTTGTTAACTATTTACAAGGCAGACACTTATATACACACATCTTCAAAAATTCCTTTCCATTTTCTCAGCTAAACCATTATGACGGAAGCTGAGCATGTTCTATGTTCCTGTCCACCTTTTTTATCTTTCATATATGTGCTCTATGACCTTGAGCTAAGTTTGTGGGAAGATGCATGCACCATCTTGAAATATAACCTTTCGCTGAGCATGCTCAGGAATGTACTTGTTGCTTAGCTGATCCAGCTCAGGGTATGCCTGCCTGCAGATGAGATCTTCATGTTCCCCTCCCTTTGTTTGGGAAGGCCCTTGCTCTTCTCTGCATCAGCTCATACATAGTTTGCACTCCTTTCTTGATTGTGTTTGTTTGAGCTTTGAGGAGAGAATTTATTGTGTCCAGTGACAGGTATATTGGTTAACTCCTAATTAAAACTGTAAATTAGAAGGGTACCATGTTCAACTTGAAGAAGCCTATACTGAAATAAATGATTTTTTAAAAATTTTTGCATGGGCTTCCTGGCTATTTTTTTGCATAAGTTTGAACAAGATGATTTGGTTTTTTTGAAGTGCAAGAGTTAACCATCTTTCTACAAAATAAGTTGGCATTTGAAAATTTTACTTCATCTTTTTTTTAAAGTTGCCAATGTCACTTAATTACGATATTTTAAAATACATCTGACAGTCATCTACACAGAAGAGTAATGATCGAAAGAAGAGAAGGCAGGTTTCCCATAGCGAGTTTATGAGGTATGATCGCTCTCCTCGGGACAGGAAATAACACCTTAGATGAGAAAGTAACGTCTGAGCAGCTGGTTCTTAGACGTTGTGTAAGGTCTCTATCCATTTTTGAGTGAAAATACTGTGGCTGACTAGTTTCTAGCCTTTGGGAGGGCTCACATCAAGGTTTCTCCATAGATTTGTTCGGGAGGCTGAGGGCTGTGGCAGGCAAAGGCAGACACATGCACGAGAAGACCCCATCTGGTGTCTCCCAAGTGGACTGTGCAATCAACGATCACTGAAAAACCTGTGTGCATCTGCTGAAACCAGACAGTCAGGGCCGCAGGGCAAACAGGCACAAAGCAGGCTGAACACCCAGGCTGCCGGGACGGGAAGAAGGTTGGGAAGGTTCAGTCTAGGATCGACAAGGAATTAGCAACTTTTTATCCTTGGCTACCTGGTCACTCGGAATTTAGGGGGCACTTAATTATCTATGCTGTAATTAGAGGACATTTTGAAACCCGTCAGGGTGAAAAAGGCCCTCATTGTTTCATACACATCTTTGGCTTTCTACAAGCAGCACTCTTCCTGCAAACCCCTTGACACTGCCTGAGCCTTTCTCCAGGCTAATTTCTAATTATGCTTCTAATTTCAGACATTCCTGAGAATCCACTTGTTGACTTGATCCTACTATAACCTGTGTCTATTATCATGCAATTTGTACCTTCCATTCCTGTCATCTCCCTGAAGTGTAGCTCCTTGACTTAAAAAACTGAAAACAGGGGATCCTTGTTATTACTCATCATAAAACTAATAATTCCAGCAACTTAAAAGATGTGATGAGAAAGGGTAACATAGGAACTTAGTAAAAAAAAAAAAAGTCATTTAATTTCTTTGAGAACTTCTTTTTATTTTTGCCAATCCTGGGCCTTGAACTCAGGGCCTGAACACTGTCTCTAGCTTCTTTTTGCTCAAGGCTAGCACTCTGCCACTAGAGCCATGGTACCACTTCCAGCTTTTTCTGTTTATGTGGTGCTGAGGAATCGAACCCAGGGCTTCCTGCATGCTAGGCAAGCATTCTACCCCTAAGCCACATTCCCAGATCTGAGAACTTCTTTAAATAATTACATACATAAAACTCATAAAGCTATATAATCCCTTGTTCTCTAAATTTCACATAAAGAGCAAAGTACTGTTCTCTATTTTTATAATTCTTGTGTGTCTTGATGCATCATTTTCTTGTAATTTTCACTATTCCATTCTATGTTTTGATGAAATAGAGAAAAATAAGTTGAAGGACTTTGGAAATATTAATCTGGGACATTTCCAAGGACAATGAAATGAAAACAGTATGAGGGTGGCTTGTTGTTGTTTTGGTGACATTTCTCCTGTAACGATGTAGAGGAACTCTGGAGCGAAAGCATCTTTCTTGGTGACTGAGTGCCGGGAGGGTGCGCATGCAGTGGTTTGTTCTGACTTTGACATGACCTCCAATCTCTCCATAAATACTTTATGTAAATGTAGTTATCATCCCTGCCTTGTTCGGTCCTCTGTTAAGAAGTAGCCGAGCAGACAGGGATTTCTCAGTTACATATTTACAGTGGAAACGCTGCATTAAAAAAAAAAAATATCTCAAGGACACATTTATCCTAGAAGTCACTTGTACATTTGATTTCTCCTTTTTTATTTAATTCAGTATTTCACTCTCCTCCAGTTTTCTGTTTTTTCATTAGTTAAATCAAATGACAATGGTGCGAGCTGGAGCAAGGCTCAAGCAATAGACTTCCAATTGAGCAAGCAAGCCAAACAAGGGCATGACCCTGAGTTCAAACCCCAGGACTGTCTCCCCACAACTCCCCCCTCCCAATAAAAAAAGAAAAAAATTTAATTTTGGTAAGAAGAAGCTCTTGAGGGCTGTACAAATGGAGTAAACTAAGAGAGAGATCACAGCAACTTGATAGGAACATTAAATTTCCATTGTGTTTACAAATGGAATGAGAACTAATTTTATTTTATTTATAGTGGTGTTTAATTGTGATATGCAAGAATTAACTACATATCTTGAGGGTAGGGAAAGGGAAAATTGGGGAGATTGAAAGAAGAGAGACAGCGATCAAGAAGCAGTGTACTTAAAACCTAATGGAATTGTAAACCCTTTGTCCAATAACTTGATAATAATAAATAAATTTTTGAAAGAATTAACTTTTCAAGCAACATAATGATTTTGTTCAGATCATGTCACCTAATATGCCAGTGTGATCAGGACTTTGGGGAGTTCTCAAAATTGGGTCCCCAAATAATTATGTACAATGACTGAAATAAAATACCACCTTTGTGTATTCTGTTTTATAAACTATAAACAATTTAATCATACAGCTACATTTCTAACATTTTGGTAAATCATTTATCTTGACTGAATCTAAAGACCAACCTACTATCATTGGTTCTTAAGTGGATGCTACTGATTGGACTATACATTTGTGCCCTGATAATGAAAAATAAATATGTGACACTGCCGATATTTTCAAAATAAATGAAAGGAAGGAATGAAGTGGGAAAATGTTAAATTCCTATTATCTTGATGCCAAATTTTAACTATTTTTGAAATATTTCCACTTTAGTCATTGCTTAATCACCCATCTTAACACATAACTGGAGTAAAAGGAGCTCTCTGGAAACCAGGCTCTCCTTAAGGAAGGAAGTATGGCCATTTTATACCAATACACAAACAGAAATTGTCTTAAAACCTAGTCTCAGAGTCAATAAGTACTTAGAACTTCTTTTCTACTTCCCCTAAGGCACCAATGGGAACCATGCATTGGTAACAATGAGTGTACAGTCTCTTTAAGGCCATGCACAGCGCTCTCTGGCTGGTAAGATGGCACTTGAAGGACCTGCTCATCTTGTTTCTGTTTAGTTCTGTAGAAACACATCCATTTATGGAAAGGAAAAAAACAAAACAACATCTTAATAACTAGTTTAAAAAGTCGGAAATCTTCTTGGATCAGTTATCCATTCACAGTAATCTCAGTAAGACACTTACTTCTTTCCAAAGAGTCTAAACAGATTTAATGGATTTCTTTTTCAAGATTATTTCATTTGTTTGATTTTTAGAAAAACTGAGGTTTGAGCTCAGGACTTCGTGCTTGCTGAGCAGGTGTTCTACCATGTGAGCCAGGCCTCCAGCTCAAGAATTTTAAGAACAGTTGTTCTTGACATTACCCTGGGTGTTGGAGCTGTTAACCTTTCCTCTGGTAGCCTTGGCATTATTTGACATTATATACATGTAGCCTAATTATATCTGCAATTCTCTCTCTCTCTCTATTTTTTTTTTTTTTTTGGCCAGTCATGGGCCTTGGACTCAGGGCCTGAGCACTGTCCCTGGCTTCCTTTTGCTCAAGGCTAGCACTCTGCCACTTGAGCCATAGCGCCACTTCTGGCCATTTTCTGTATATGTGGTGCTGGGGAATCGAACCCAGGGCCTCATGTATACGAGGCAAGCTCTCTTGCCACTAGGCCATATCCCTAGCCCAATTCTATATCATTTTTTCATTACTTTAAACTGTTTCTATATTTCAATTTATTGCAATATTCATCTTTTGGGTGTTTCAACAGCTTATCATTCCTAATAGCCTTTGAACAATTTTGTATCATATGCCAGCAATAATTTCTAAAGTTTCCTAGGGAAGAATGAAGAAAGTATCTTGTAGAACATCATATTGCACAGAACTAGGAATGACTCAGTGTTTTCTAACTTTCTATCAAGCACTTAGGAATGGAACTTTCTTTTTCTGTAGATATTGTTCCCCTACAAATTACTAAAGGCAATGATTCCCATCATTTAGGTAGTACCTTATGAGTGAGACACCAACAAAACAGATATGTTTCTGTGTTTATGAATGATTTGAACACTATTTTTCCAGAATTACCTTCATTGGGTTGTGAGAGCATTAATATCTTCTTCATCTGAGAAGTAACTTCTAACTCTGGAAACATTATGTATGAGAAATTTTGAACATATTTTTTCTGTTTACCCATGCCTTCTTTCGGCAATAAAATGAAGCAGGCCAATGATTTTTTTAAGTGCAATTAACACTACTTATTTAGTCAGATCATCACAATTTTCACCTCCTCAAATAAATGAGAATTTTTACTTTCTCCCTTTCAAAGTGTTAATGGAATCTGTGATGCCTTGAGGTTCAGCAGGAAAATGAACTTTGAAATTCAGAACCCCTTCCAGAAATGATTTCTAAGTAACAACCTGGAATTTTATTTCGAATTTGAGAGTTTAGAATCAACATAAAAATGTGTTGATTACTGCACATGAGTTATTTCCTGCATATATATATATATATATCTTTTTTTTTTGGCCAGTCCTGGGCCTTGGACTCAGGGCCTGAGCACTGTCCCTGGCTTCTTCCCGCTCAAGGCTAGCACTCTGCCACTTGAGCCACAGCGCCGCTTCTGGCCGTTTTCTGTATATGTGGTGCTGGGGAATCGAACCTAGGGCCTCGTGTATCCGAGGCAGGCACTCTTGCCACTAGGCTATATCCCCAGCCCCTCCTGTATATTTTTAACAGCTAATAATACAATCCATGGGTAAAACAATATATCACTTACAGTATTTTAAATTTCTCAATAAATAATTTTGAAATTGAATTTCAACATTATTATTAAATTGAATTAAATCACGTTGGGAGCCTTCAAGTATAAGCCCTTGCTTTGTACCTTTGATGGACATTTGAAATGACTTTTGGACTTGCCTAGCTTATCACTTTCCCTAACATGACTGAAATTCTTATTTGATAAATCAGCATTGAGGAGAGACTCTTATCTCCAATTAACCACCAAAAAGCTGGAAGTGGAGATGTGGATCAGGTGGTAGAGCAATAAGCTTGAGCACAAAATTCTGAGACAGCACCCAGATTCTGAGAAGTCCAGGACCAGAACATGTATTAATTAATGCATGTGTACACACACACACACACACACACACACACACACACACTCTTTTCTGACTGAATTTTTCCCCTTGTAACTACTTTCACTTGCTCATTTTGGGGGAAAATGTTCAAAAAGTATATTCACATTTATCATATTTTGTAGATTTGGGTTTCACAAGTTCAAGAAATTTTATGTTTCCTGTACATAAAGTAATTGGCTAAATTGTTAAAATACAAATATATATACATATATATATCACGACATAATTTTCCCTCAATTATTAAGAAGGAAACTATAGATTTTGTGAATAATTATCCTTTTCATGAACAAAATGAAGAATTTCATTCTCATTCAGTTTAATTGGCAAGGAAGTTTGCACAACAATATTTGATGGAAAACTTATCATTAATTTTCATTCCATCATAGCTTTCCCAGTATGAGAATTACAATTTTTCACTGCATTTGGGAGTTCTTAAAGTAAAATTTTTGTGTAGGAGAAAAAAAGGTCTCATTTCCATTTTCCTATCACATAATTAAGACGTGTAAAGTATTCTTTCAATCCTGTGAGCTAAGTGCTCTCTAGAAGAATGGAAAAACAGATTCAAATCAAGGAAACGCGGAGTGTGACTTACACCTACAGACTGAAGAATTCTCTACAGTGTAAAAACAAACAAACAAACATCATGGCCGCGTGAGCTGAAGACAGACTTGGGGTGTTGCAGCTCGTTTATTTCTTCTTGGAAGCATTTCAGTGGTTCCCGTCCTCAAGTGTTCCTTTACCTTAGTGTTGTGAATTCTATCACAGAGCTGTTTGCTCTCATTCTTCAATGCCCCTGTACACCTTTGTGGTGTGCAGAGTTAGTCCTTTTTATTATTTGTATTGATGGTGATTTGTTTTTCCTCTTTTGATGTCCTTTAAAACTGATCAAGCATTTATTTATTTAATCTATCTATCTATCTATCTATTTATCTATCTAGCTATCAAGTAAGTAGCTTCTGATCTCCTGGCTTCTTCGGAACTATTTTTTTATTCTTAATTTTATGGATTCTTGATTTTGTCTTTATTGTCGCTTTCTTCTATTTATTTTGGGTTCTGCTTCCTGGTATATTTTCTCTTTCTGCTTTGCTTTATCTGATTACAGATTTGAGAATTTCATCTATGCTTACCAGTACTCTACTATATAGGCTTTGCTCTTTGTTGCTTTGTTATTTTTCTTACTTTAGTTGTTTTTCATTTACGGTGTTATACTTCCTTCCTAGGGTTGGCCTAGGACTGTGATTTTTTGTTAAAACTTATGCCCCCTGCATACCTGTGATTGCAGGAAGAAGCATCCCACGCAGTTTGTTGGTTGATATAATATTGTACTGGTCTAGACCTGGGAGGCCCTCAAACTGATCCTGTTTATCTTCCTCTCCTAAGTAGCTAGGATTCCAGGTGTATACCACCAAGCCCAGTCTCTGTTCATTTTTCATCTATCTACATAATTCTGAAAATGTCCCTTTAGTCTTGCTTTGACTATAGTCCTTTGAATTTTGTATGTTGTATTTTTCTTCCTACCTATGAGTATTCTCTGATTTTCGTCATGGATTATTTAGTACATCAAGAAATGTCTATAAAAATAATTATAGAATGTACCCATAAATAAGTAAGTAAACATGGGGGGCATAATGCAAGTGGTTCCAAATGAATTGACTATAGTATAACAGACTCTATGGAGATCTCAAAAACTATCATCTTTTAGAAAGACTAGGTCAAAGCCCAACAAAATCAACACCAGGAAAAGGGGCTCGTGCAAGAAGCGGGGTGGCGCTAAGGGGAGAAAGGGTAGAGAAATGAAGAGAAGAAGGGGGGAGAATGCAATAAACAATTCACTACAGGGCGAGAATGTGGAAGGGGTGACTGACATGATCAAGATACATTGTATTCACGAACTGCTTTCTTCTATGGCACCGCCTTTGTACAATGACTTAAAGACACTAAAAAATCATTACAGACTGATAAAACATCCTTCATGTTTTATTGGATACATACTCCTCTGTTACTTTGGTTATTCTTTATTCGGCGAATTTAGTTTACTCCCCATTCTTCTAAATTTAATGTAGTTTGTTGTAGAATGCAGAAATGGGCCATCTTGGTAAAGGAAGCCATTGCTGATTCACCTGTGACCCAGTTCTTGTGTGTCAGGATTCTGTTCCTTGGTCAACTTAGAGTCACTGGATCTTCTGTCCACTAAACATTGGCCATTCTGACAATTGTTGTACAAGTAATTGCCCTCGGAGAATTTTAAATACTTGTTCTTGGTATCACAACGATGTAACTTTTATTTTAATATGAAATAGTTCATTTCGATCTGTTTGTTCTCCTTGCTATTTCAGCCTTTGTCAAATGCTATGGTTAACAATTTATTGACTTTGTCATTTTTAATTAGTCATACTAGATATAAAGAAAGCAAACTCAAAGGGGACTTATCAGGTTGGTATTTCACTATAGCATCTCATTTTTTCTCTTATGTGTATTTACGTGTAGACAAGTTAACAATCATTAGTTATGTAGATTAAAAGCATTCTTGTTGCACCTTAATCTAAATGAGCAGAAGTAACCCATACATCTTAAGAAAAAAAATCCCTTCATTGTTAGGAAAATGGAGAAGAAAGGAAGGAAACAAGCTGAACTCGATTTTCCAAAGGGAAGGGCTGTTTATGGAGATAGAGCAACAAGGAACACAGCTTGGAGGCAGTGTGTTGACCTGGGAGAATGGCTGGGTTTTCATGAGGTCTGAGCAAGAAGGCAGAGGTTAATGAAGAAGCCCTTAGGTCAAGGGAAGAGAGGAGCTTTTCAGTAGGGCCCAGGCTTTGGTAGCTGGAGTCAGGCGGTCTGCACTTATCGGGTTGCGGGGTACCTGCATGCACCTAGGAAAGCAGGGTGGGGAACAATCCTTCATATTACATCTTTGGACATATAGAAAGAACAGTCCTAGAAGGGAGAAGCAGTCCTTCATTCGCATTTGTGACTTTTATTGTAATAAAAACATTGGTGGACTGTCTTTAAGAACTTGCCTTTTCGCTTTCTGCTAAGGGAATGGGGCTTGAGGAAATGCCTCTTTTGGCCTGTGAAGCATTTGATAATCGCTGAAGAATCACAGCTTAGAGGGGCAGTCTAGGCCACCTGCCCTGGGCCATTTGCCTCCTCATTATTTCTGCTCTGTGCAATAAGCAGCTATTATAGTTGACACAAACAAAAGTCTCTCTCCTTTCAAAACCAGAGAAAATTTACCTGGGACAAGCAACAAAGGAAACAGTCACTGGATAAAGATTTGTTTCTTCTGAGAGGACAGCTGGATATAAATAATCTCATTAATGGACTTTAAAAACTCACTTCTTCAATGTTTTTTTTCTATTCAGAAGCAGTTGTTTGTTATCCTGTATTTTTTTCTGTTAATTACTATGATTTTATGAGTCACATGAGGTCCATTCTTCAGTAAAGGCAAGTTTACCTCCACAGCTTGACGTGCCAGTCTTTCCCTGTTGCGTTAATCAGAGCTGTTAGAACTCAATGTGAAATGATAAAGGGTTTTATTGTACTTTCTTCTTATGCATATTTGTATTTTCTTTAGGTAGTTGTACAAAGGAGTTGCCGTTCACTAAAGCAGTGTCTGAATGCAGTGCATCTCGATCAGTGTTACCCCTTTCAACATTCTCCCCCCCCCCCCACTTACCCTAATTTTAGGTTACCATACTCAATGTTTACCATTTCGCCAACAAGTTTAAATGCACAATGCTTTTTAATCTATGTTGCCCCTTAAACATCTTCACCTCCCTTTGACCCACACCTTCCTTTATATTTCTTAATTCTATGGTATCTACAATTGGATGTGGCCAAAAGGGAACTCTATTACACTGTTGGTGGGAATGCAAGCTTATTTTACTTTATGTCATAAAAATGTAAACAGAAAAACAGGACACTTGGGAAAATGTCTAATTTTAGAAATCACTTCAACTAACTACACAATATTCTCAAGTTCTAGAACAATCTCAACAACCCAAATTAACATCTAATATTATTATTGGTTCCTAATACCCATTGATTCACTGTACAGCATGATATAACAAGTACCAAAAATGCTTTCACCCTTTTTTTTTATCGGTATTCCAGTGAGGTGATTTGAACTCAGGACCCTGTGCTTCTCCTTGGCTTTCTTGATCAAGGCTGGTGCTCGACCATTTGAACCATGGTTCTTGCCCAGCTAATGATAGTTATTTTCAAAATAGAATCTCTTAGAGTTCTCTGCATGAGCTGGCTTTGAACTATGATTCTGAGCCTCCTGAGTACCTAGGGTCAGAGTCATGACCCATTCCCAACTTAAAACACTTTCTTGAAAGACTGCTTGGTGCTAAATATCACATTTCATTATTCAATAGGACACATTTTACTCTGCACAATAAATCATAGGTTAGATTTATATCCAGTAAATTAAAACTGGATGTGTTGGGGCTGGGAATATGGCCTAGTGGCAAGAGTGCTTGCCTTGTATACATGAGGCCTTGGGTTCCATTCCTCAGCACCACATATATAGAAAATGACCAGAAGTGGCGCTGTGGCTCAAGTGACAGAGAGCTAGCCTTGAGCAAAAAAGAAGCCAGGGACAGTGCTCAGGCCCTGAGTTCACGGCCTAGGACTGGCAAAAAACAAAAACAAAAACAAAAACAAAAACTGGATGTGCCAGCTCCAAAAGCTCTCATTCTCGAGTAAATTGATGCTATCCTCAGAAGAGGCGGATACCTAACTGAGGGGGCTGAGAGTGTGTGCAATTTCCAGGGAGTGGAAACAGACACCATCTTAGCTGTGCGCCACAGCAAAATGAAGAACTCACAGGCATCTAACATCCAACAGCACACATTTCACATTCTTCCTACAAAAGGTAAAGCAAACCAGGAAAGGAGAAGAGGAAGCACAAAGGCAAGTAGGAGTGAAACTCAGCAGGAGAAGCGTTACAACCTTGCAGGTCCCTGCACTATCACGGTTGGGCCCGTGTCCTTGTGTGGGCTCCAACGTTCTTGTGCAACGCTGATTATGTCTTCATTGGAAGCCTCCCGTGGCTCCCTTGGGTAGGCTCTGCTCGCAGCCGGCAGCTTTCCTTGGAATAAGTTCCCCATTCCTGGTGTTTTGACCTTCCCTTGATCTGTATTGCATCTTTGGCTTTATGCGTTATCCTAGCGGGTTACAGTCAGAAATCCTAACTCTACTACAGTTTCCACTCATGGATTTTCCTTTAAAAATTGGCAGAATCTCTGCTCAGAACAAAGTCCTTGAAATAATCTCAGCACTTTCGACCTTGAGACTGAGAGACGTTGAATCTGACCAAGTCCCAAAGTTCCCTGTGGGCAGCTTTGGTGGCTTCTTTTTCCAGCCCCTAATCTCATCTGCCACTGACCTTTCCTCTCCAGAAACTTAACATGTTATTTTTGGTGTGAACCCGATGTCTTGTCAACCTGGCTTGTCCTATTTTTGTTCTCAATTCTCAGTAAAACTTTGCTAAGTACGAGTAGCAATAACCACGCCACAGCTTAAATTCTGGCCCACCATCATGTTAATTAGTCTGTTGCTTATGAATTCCACCTAAGTCGAAGCCTCAAGACATGTATAAAATAAGAATATTGCAATGGCTGGCCTCCAGTATGACACCCTGTAGAGATCTCATGTCCACCTGACGCCTCACACACAGTTTTCCTTGGGTGCGTTCAGGTTGGCATTCTGGCTCTCTGAGTTTGTATCAGATTCATCACAAAGATATGCTTCCAGCAATCTAAACTTCGCATAGAATACACCAAACCTTTCCACATTGATCCAACATGTCCGTTCCAAAGTGTCTGTGAGGGTGGAGAGGGGAGCAGGGGAACTCCTTTTGTCTGGGACCGATTTTCTGTGGTAGATTTTCATGGTTGGAGCACATACCCAATACAAACAGGTTAAAGGAGCCAAGGTTTATTTTGACCTTGATCTCAGCGGGTTTACTGGTTTGCTGTCTGTCCTATTTCCGGGCCCGCCGTGATGCAGAGATGTTGAACTCAAAGGAACTAGGAAGCAGAGCCGGAAAAACAAAAGGATGCTGGAGCATGAGACAGTCTCTGAGGAAAACCCCCCTGAATTAACCCACTGGACTACTTCCTCCAGCTCCATCCCCCAGGGTCCATCACCTTCCAACCCAATCCATCAATGGGTTCATCCTGGATGATGCTTCCCCCGTGATCCAGTTACCTTCCCGTAGCCCGGGCTCTGTACCTTGCTTCCTCAGGCCCTGGCTTTCCATACTGGAGCCTTTCAAGTCCCAGCAAGACTACAGTGTAGGGAGGTGGTGAGAACGAACACAGGGCCTACAGCACTCACTGCCCTGGGTCGTTTTCCCTTTCTCGCAGCGTCCACCACCCTCTCAGCAGAGCCTGGAAACGTATTTGCTTAAGGAGTCAGTGAAATCGTGACTACATTTGTATTTAATTCATCAACTGGCTCTTGTGGTCTCTCTGTTCTGTAATTCTGTCCATTGATTTTTCTAAGATGCATCCATGAGACCTGAAATCACAAAGCCTGCTCTGATAGGAGATGCTGTTGCCTAGGCAACATTAACCTTCCCCATTCGTGTGTACTGATCCCTAGTTAACCAGTTGAGAGTGCAGACTCTGAAAGGCAATCATATTCAAATCCTAGTGTATAGAGTGTAGTGACATATGCCTTATTGATTCAGCCTCAAATCTTCCTAGGTGGCCTTTCCACCTAATTTCCATGGCTCTATTTATAACCTATTTTGACTTCTCAGTATATTCCTTAACCTCCAGACAACAAAGCACTTTGAGGATAAATATAACTATTTTGTTTTATTTATTATCAAGTGTAACACTTTAAGTTTCTGAGTTTGTTAAATTTCTGTGTGAATATACATACATACATATTCTTTACCATAGGCTGATGTTTAGCTTATAAAATACAAATATTTTCAGGTTTACTTTATCTTTCTTGTCCAAAACAGACTTCTGTTAGATTTTAAATGAATATAATGTATTTAAAATAAAAGGAACATTTGCTTTATAGCTAGGAGGAATAGGGCAAAACTCTATCCACAATCAACAGAAAAATGGAAGCTCGAGAAGAGCAGAGTAGACTTTTAGCATCCTTGCACGCTCTTGCTTTTGTATGTCTTAATTAGGTTTTCTCAGTAGAATGAAGGTAGAACATGTTGTGATCTAGGTAAATACATTATAAATATCATAAAATAGTACTTAAGGAACAAACCCCTGGAGATGAAGTTGAAGAGTCTCTGGAAATGTCAATGAATTCTGCACGGTGACCCTCAGTGTTTCCTTCAGAAAGTCAGTGTACTGATCTTTCTTCAGGACTCTAACGCTGTATGGAAGAGCATCAGTAATATGAACTAACATTTTGTTCCTATAAGTGCCAGGATGGATTTTAGTTTAAGTTTCTCAATAGCCACCCTGCCTCGCAAAAGTACATTTGCTTGCCAAAGAATGTCTTCTTTTTATGATTTATGTCCTATGGAAATAACAATCCGGTTTTTAAGTTCTAATTTAACATTATAAAATGCAATGGAAAAACTGATTGGTGGTGGGGAGGGTGAACCCTTCATTAACTAAAAGCAGATATAAATTGGGCACCCAATGGCCCATTTTGCTTCTTTACCCTTTGATACTGGCCATCTTACCTTTAAAAGAACAGGATTTACAGGAATCATCATAAAATCTTCTATAATATCTGTCTACCATCTGTCTTTCCATCATCTTCATATCTCTATCTATCTGTCATCGATCTATCAATCTACCATAATTTGTTGGTTGATGTCTGACCAGTACCGGGTTTGAATTCAGGACCTGATGGATCTATCACATGAACTATATTTTGAACATTCTGGGGGATTAGGCTTTGGGTTTTTTTTTTTTGTAGATGAGGATTCTTGCTTTTTCCTAGGCTAACATAAATTTTCAACCCTCCACTTTCCACCTCCAGAGTCATGAGTACCACAGGCATTCACTATAGCAACCGGATTGCCTTTTGAGACAGATGCTTACTAATGTTTGCTTTGCTGGCCTGAAATTGTGATCCTTCTATTATCTCTGCCTCCCGATCTATTACACTTTCTTCATAGATCCAACTGATGGATGTTTAAGTCAACTCTGTCTTAATTATTGTGAGTGATGTTTGCAATGAACCTATGATTACAAGTGTGTCTTTATGGCACTAATTTCAATTCTTTAGGTACTATTCTCAGCAGAGGAATTGTTGGATCATATTTCCATTTTTGAACATTCCCCCATATTTTGTTCAAAGAGCATTCATTAATTATTAGCCACATTATGATATTTGTCATATGCCAACTGGACAATTTAAGTCTTCTTTGTAAAAATTTCCATTCAGATCACTTTTCAGTTGGGTTATTTTTGTTTTTATCATATCAATTTAGCATTTATAGAAATTAATTTGCTAAACAAATCATATATAATGGCAACAAATTATATATAATAGCTTTGTTAATATCTTTGAAAAATACTGAAATTAACTTTCTCAAAATATTCTACAATTAGTCGATGAAGAATAAATTTGAGTCTATGTCTATTAATCAGTTTTGCATTGTAACAACAAATATTATAGATAATCAACATATGGCAATGGGTTTTGAAGGTTCCAGTCCGTGAGCTACAGCAGATCCATTGCCTTCTGATCCTCTGTGATAGGTTAGCACATAGTGGGACTGGTATGTGTGGGAAAATACAGCTCACAGCTGGGACGCAACCAGAATACAGAGAAGGCCAGGTTCCCACCTGGGCTTTACCATGAGTGACTGGAAGACCCTCCACTAGACCCCATCATCAGCTGGAGGACTGCCCACTAGACCCTGGCCATCCATGACGGGAAGCCCCTCCCCTGGGCCCCACCTCTGAAATGTTCTACCACCTCTCAAAAGGGCCACCCTGAGGACCGTTTATTTCATTCCTGTATTCTCTTTGAAGGGAAGAGGGTATTTAGGGTTTAAACCACAGCATTATCTTCTGACTTCTAAGCTTATGTTGTCAAATACTTCCTCTCTGAAACGTGTTTATATGCAGTACAGCTGCTCTGTTCTATGTTTTCAGGTTTCTTTCATCAGGGAACAAAAGAATATAACAAAGGAATTATATTGGCATTGGCAAGCAAAGCCATTGCATTTCTTGTAGATTCCCATTGGAAATATTCCACCAGCTGATTATTAAAATCCCGACATGAGAGGGGCAAGGGTTGTTTCACTGAATAATGATGACATGGGAGGGATGGGTTCACCCTACAACTAACCCTTACATTCTCTCCTTTTAATCAACCAGACAGCCACCTCTGCTTCCTAGGTGTTCCTGCCTTAAATTTGCCCGATTTCATTAAAATTGCCCTGGGCATCTTAATGTTTTCCTGACATTTCTTGAATTGTTATTCCAGGTGAGACAAAGGGCACAGCCCTAATCTGCTTCTGAGAATCTCTAAAAAGCATTGTTCTATTTATGATGGAAATTGAGATCATTTTCTTAGATTTTCAAGTCTTTCTCTGAAGAAAATGATTTCCGTTTTCTCAAGAATATCATTGGAAAAGATACACTTATGTGATTATGAAGCTTACATATAAAAAGTCAGTGTACATCAATACCTATGAGCAGAATAGTGATGATGAGTTGGGGGAAAAATAATACTGTGGCCTGAATATCTTCATATGGTGTATAAGAAATAAAATATTCCACAGGTATTTGCAAATGACATTTGAGAATAAGTGCATTTAAAATTGGAGTAAAATTTTGTGTGAGGGGCTGGGAATGTAGCTTAATGGAAGAGTGCTTGCCTAGCATGCATGAAGCCTTGGGTTTGATTCCTCAGCACCACATATACAGAAAAAGCCGGATGGAGGTGGGCACTGTGGCTCAAGTGGTAGAGTGCTAGCCTTGAGCAAAAAAAGAAATAAATAAAGAAGCCAGGGACAGTGCTCAGGCCCTGAGTTCAAGCCCAGGACTGGCAAAAAAAATTGTTTGATTGCAATATTGCCTTAATTCACTTTTCCTTAAAAACTGTTCATTATATTGACTTCATTGTATTGTGTATGAAATGAAAAAATTTGCACCAAATATATGTGTGTTTTGACATGCACGCATGCACACATACACACACACATATATTATACTTTTGCTAGAAAATTAATAGTCAAGCTTGGTTTGGTGCCTTTCCAGAGATATAGGAAACCCCCCAAAAAAAGCTTTTTATTAAATATCTTACTATAAAAACTTCTCAAAATTCATTCAGTGGGTCACAAGTGCATAACCTGATCATTCAGAAATTCTGCTGATAATCTTGTCCAAATTTCTATTTTAACACTATTTAGGAGTTGGGGGAATTAGCTCAGTGGAAGAGCACTTGCCTGGCAAGTGCAAGGCCCTGAGTTCAGTCCTCAGCTGGAAAAATAAATAATAAACAAACAAACAAACAACTTAACTGTGTGTTTCCCTGTTGTTCTCCCAACTCAATCAAAAGACAGTTATTTATTGCCACTTAGAAGAGAATCTAGAGGACTCTGAAACCTAGAATTGTTGTTTCCTAATGTCCAATTGGGTCTTTCTAGTTTCTATTTTTACTGAATTGATTAGAAATGTGCTCAGCAGAAAGCTATTTTTAGGTCAGTATTTTTTATTTTATTTTATGTATTTATTTATTTAGCCAGTGCTGGGGCCTGGACTCAGGGCCTGAGCACTGTCTCTGGCTTCTTTTTGCTCAAGGCTAGCACTCTGCCACTTGAGCCACAGCGCCACTTCTGGCCATTTTCTGTTTATGTGGTGCTGGGGAATGGAACCCAGGGCTTCATGTATACGATGCAAGCACTCTTGCCACTAGGCTATATTCCCAACCCCTAGGTCAGCATTTTTAATGATACTTTTAATCATCTCTAAGTAGTTGTATGAGGGGATTTCAACGAGTCCGTTTACCTGCACAATTCATCTGGATCCATTCATCTCAGTTGTGCGGCAGGCACATTCTCCCCCATCCAGTCTATAACCATCCATTTTTCCTATTTCAGAGAATATACAATAGCAAACGTTCAATCTTTTTTTTTTTAACCAATTACAATCTCACTTCAGTTTTGCATCAGAAGAGGTTTATTCTGAAATTTTTCAGACCATTTAAAGGATTTAAAATTGCCTCTCTCTAGTTCATGACATAGTATTAATTTATAATATCTAAGTTTGTTGAGTCTTTGTTTAGGAAATAACTCCAGTAATAATACTTAACTGTGATATATTCAAATGACTTTTAAGTATTGGCCCTTTGGCCCAATTGCCTATGTATAAGATGTTTATGAAAGCCATGATTTTTACTTACCTTCAAAGTTAAGTCTTATCAAGAAAATCTGACCTAATCCAACAAACTCAACACAGTTTTCCTTACCAGCACTGGAATAAGTATGTAATCACATGCAAAATGAACAAGAAAATGAGTCTGAATTGTTCTGAAGGAGACAAGAATTTCAATAACTTTAATAATAAAAAAGAAATCAGATGACAATGAGTGAAATAAGGAGCATCTCCAATTCAGGATCAAGTCTTTGATCAAGTCGTAATTGCAAATGCTCGACCCAGTTACCAAATGCCCCACACTGTATAATATATCCCGCATAATAAAATATTTCCTTACCCAAATTCTTTTATTACTTCCACTGAGAAATCTGCTACAGTGTTGTAAGATAAGAATATCTCTTGTGAGCTCCTCTGCTGACATTTGTTCACTGAGATAAGCATTAGGGGAAATTGTTTTTCTATTAACATTTGTTCCCAAGAAAAGTTTGTGTTTGTTTTTCTGTAGATAATACTTCTCAGCTTCCACTGGATATTGAAATGGTGTCTTTTGAGGTGGAAAGCATAGTTGTTTACACATAAAAAGTTAAATTTCCCTCCTAGGTGCAGAGATTTTTTAATGATACCTTTTAAAATTATGACATCGCTAAGATGGCTACTTGTCTCATTATAAGCTAGCTTATGATGATTATGTTATTTATATTAAATAACTCAATTGGATGGGCCATATAGGAACAGTAACTTTTCTTTCAATGTAGTTTCTTCTCTCAGGGAATCTTACATCCAAAATAATATAAAAATAACAGAAAATAGGTGAAATTAAAAGAATGATAAATTACTATTTTTGATCTAAACAACTTACCTTACCTCAAATATGAAATCTTTTTTATCTTTCTTTTCTCTCTCTCTCTCTCTCTCTCCCTCTCTCAACATTTAAAGAAAGTCATGCAAATATTTTTTGAATATGTGGGCAACGTTAGTTTGGATGGAAACTGAGATTAGATGTTTTCAGGCCTTGAAATTAAAGTACAGTTCCAAAATAAGTGACAAAATGAATTAAAATTTTTGTGCAAAATGTTAAGCAAATTAAACAGATCACAAAATGGAAGAAGGGTGACCATATCAGGCTGAAGTTCCTCCCAGAACAGACTGTGAATGGCCGCATTTAGCTTTGCACAGAATCTGAGCAACTTCAAAGAACTAGCAAGGTGGTCGAGTGGACTTCTAGAAAGTAGCACCCCCTGAAATTCAGGATAGGTTGGGGATGCAAACCACACCACAAAAACCGATCTGTGCGCGCGCGCGCACACACACACACACACACACACATACACACACACACACCAGACAAAATCAAAATTGCAACTGCGCATACCTAATTATCTTCAGCAACTGATTGGGGTGTTTGAGCATACAGACCAAAAGAGAAAGCTAATAAGAATGCATTTCCTGAGACAGGAATAGTAAGGGGAGAAATATAGAGACACAGCTGAAATAATCTAGCTCTAACCCTAAAACAGATACTTGCAATAGCAAACTCACTGGCATCTATATATTTTACCATGTTATTGTTTTTGAAACAGTAGATTTAACTGAAGAATATATTCCTAGAAAATATTGTACAAATAGTTGTTGTTTCCTTGTACATGAGTGTTATACATTAAAATAAGTTAATATGTTAAACTTTCTGGCCAGTAAAGAAGCATAAATTTCATTATGGATAAGAACAAAGAAATGAGTATTTCAATTGAACAGATAAGTAAATGCAATTATATAAAAGTGATATAAGTATCAGAATATTTTATGTCATTATTATAATGTATTTTTAATTTTCATTTTGAAATTTATTTTGATAGTAGCAAATGCTCATTTCTCCATGACCCAGATAATTTACTGTAACATTTTAAAGTATCAATTATAAAGTTGAAATTCTAGAGAATATATAAAAGAAAGGTATAGGAAATAGGAGTGGCAGTATCAAAAATATCAAAAACTTTATTGCAAAGTGTTATCAAATGATGAATGAGAGTAAACATCTTTCTTTGGTAATAAGGCACTGCGATTTTCTTACTTATTTGGCCCAAGTTTACCACATAAAAATGTCACTCTCAAATACCTCCCCTCAAATTTTTGCAGGATTCTTTTAATACAATATCTGAGTCCTTAAGACCAATGGAACAGAATAGAGGACCTACAAATGAACCCACAGACCTATAGAGACCTAATATTTGATGAGGGAGCCAAAAACATGGGATGAAAGAAAGATGGCCTCTTCAACAAATGGTGCTGGAAGAATTGGCTATATGTGTGCAGAAAACTGTAGTTAGATCTCTACATATCACTAGGATCAATTCCAAATGAATCAGAGACCTCAGTGTAAGACCAGACAACCTGAAAATACTATGCAAATGGATAGAGGAAACACTGGGGCTTCTTGGCACAGGTTAAAACTTCCTAAGTAAAGATCCAGAATAACATCAAACCAGACTGGATAAATGGGAATGCATCAAACTGAAAAGCTTCTGCATGGCAAATGACATAGCTAGCAAGATAAATAGAAAACCTACAAAATGGGAGAGCTGTACAACTGTGTATCAAACAAGAGACTCATATTTAAAATATACTTAGAGCTCAAAAAATTAAATGTCCCCAAACAAATTCTTAAAAAAACAATAACCAAATTAACAAGTGGGCTAAATACATAAAGACAGAATTATCAGAAGAAATGAGAATTATCAGAAGTGAGAACATCCAATAGACACATGAAGAGATGTTCAATGTCTCTGGCTGTAAAAGAAATGCAAATCAAGACAACGTTGACATTATACCTCACCCAAGTTGGAACAACCATTATCAAGAAAACTAACAATAACAGATGCTGGCAGAGATGTGACCAAAAGGGAAAGTTACTACACTGTTGGTGGGAATGTAAATTTGTTCAGCCACTCTGGAAAGCAGTATGGAGTTCCCTCAAAGACCTAGAGCTTCCCTATGACCAAGCAATCTCACTTCTCAGCATTTATACAAACCACCACAAATCAGGCCACACTAAAGTCACCAGCACAACCATACTCATTGTTTGCCATAGTTAAGATACGGAATCAACCCACATGCCCCTCCGTGGTCAAATCGATCAAGAAAATATGCTATTTTTTACACAGTAGAATTCTATGCTTCCTTAAGAAAGAATGGCATTGCCCCATTTGTGAGGAATTGGAAAGATGGCCAAGAGACATATGAAAAAGTGCTCTACATCACTGGCCATAAAAGAAATGCAAATCAAAACAACATTGAGATTCCATCTCACCCCAGTAAGAATGTCATATATCAAGAAAACTAACAATAACAGTTGTTGGAGGGGATGTGGCTAAAAGGGAACCCTACTTCATTGTTGGTGGGAATGTAAACTGGTTCAGCCACTCTGGCAAGCAGTATGGAGATTCCTCAGAAGGCTAAATGTAGAGCTCCCCTATGACCCAACAACCCCACTTTTGGGTATCTATCCAAAAAATCACAAACAAAATCACAGTAAAGCCACCAGCACAACAATGTTCATTGCAACTCAATTTGTCATAGTGAGAATCTGGAACCAACCCAGATGCCCCTCAGTAGACGAATGGATCAGGAAAATGTGGTACGTATACACAATGGAATTTTATGCCTCTATCAGAAAGAATGACATTGCCCCATTTGTAAGGAAATGGAAAAAATTATACTAAGTGAAGTGAGCCAGACCCAAAGAAACATGGACTATATGGTCTCCCTTATTGGGAATAATTAGCACAGGTTTAGGCAAGTCACAGCAGAGGATCACAAGAGCCCAATAGCTATACCCTTATGATCACATAAGATGATGCTAAGTGAAATGAACTCCATTTTATGGAAATGATTGTTATATCACAGTTGTAACTACTTTCAACATCCCATGTGTATCTGTAGCTTCTACTATTGATGATGTTCTTGTATCACCTTCTTGTGATTGTATCTACACTATCTCTGTAATCTTATCTGAGTAAGTTGGAAACCGTGTATAATGGTATTAGAACTAGGAAATTGAAAGGGAATACCAAAATTGAGAAACACAGGGTAAAAAAAGAGAAACAACTACAAAAGCAATACTTGCAAAACTGTTTGGTGTAAGTGAACTGAACACCTCAAGGGGGAAAGGGTAAGGGGGAGGGGGAGGGGGGTATGAGGGACAAGGTAATAAACAGTACAAGAAATGTTTCCAATGCCAACGTATGAAACTGTAACCTATCTGTACATCAGTTTTATAATAAAAACTTTAAAAAAAAGAAAATAAGCCAGACCCAAAGATGTATAGGCCACATGGTTTCCCTCATTTTGTAATAATTAAAATGTGACTATAAGTCTACAAGCAAGCCTAACGATGGTAAAAGAAAAATAATTACTCTTGGACATGATTAATTAAACAGCACTCTAAACATTCACGTAGTAAGATCAAAGGAGGATATTCTTAGGAAAGAATCACAAGGGCTCACTAGCTATGTGCACATGACCATATAAAATGATGTTTATTGAAATGAACTCAAAGAAGTGGCAACAGGAGCTTTGTTATTGTATTGTTTGTTTGTTTTCTTTGGTTTATTCCTCCCCCTCTTTTTTTTTGCTCTGTTGGATTCTGTACCATTTGTCTGTATATAAGTGTATCTGATTTGGGAGAGGAAGGGGAAGCTCAGAAATGATGGGACAAAGGTGAATCAATTCAGCAATGCTATTCACTAGGCACTATGTTGGAAATGAACTATATAATTTGTGGGTGGAGGAGGGGGGATGATAGGGGCCAACCTGGGAAAGAACCAGGGAGTGAGTGACACTGTTCAAGAAGGAATGTACTCATTACCCGACTGATGTCACTGTAGCCCCTCTTACATCATCTTCACAATAAAACATTAAGAATATAGAAATTACATAAAGAGAAAACAAACACCACAACAAAAAGAAATCTGCCTCTGATGTCTTTGCTTTATATTAACCCTCTAAAACCAAGCCTACATCTATGTTCTCAGGCTACTTAAGGGGATGCTAGATGGTGATGGGGTGTTGTGAGGTTGACTTTGACATTGTTCCTTAGTTTTGAACTTGAGCTGCTTCCCTATCATCACCTATTTCTGACATTGGGTTGCTGTTGCATCAGGATAAAGCTTGTCTGAAGCAGAGTATGAGAACAGGATTTTCCTTTGCTCCCAGTAGTTTTCTCTCTTTCAGCGTGCTTCTTTAACTTGGTCTGATGGAAATCTGCACACAAATACTGACTCTCTAGTTTGGGGTAAGTTTTGGTACATATTATGTGGAGGATGTGAGTTATTACCACATATATGAATACCACATTGTAAATTCAAAATGAAGACATTTCTGTTTAATAGATAAAGAGAAATGAATTAGTCATTGATAGCATTCAAAAGTCACAGAATTTGGGTAATAGCAGTAATAACGTTGTTTGCTTGTTTTCTATGTACACGACAGATAAATTGGCTTACATATAATTATAACACTATGGACCATTCTGTAACAAATAGACAACTCACAGAAGTGAAATACATAATTTACACTTTAGTCTTATAACTGCAATGTCTTGCCTTTCACCATTTTATTTTTATTATGTTAATGAATACTTTTTAACAAGGTTTAGACAGAATTATCATTTATAAATTTGAATCTCTCAAAATGCAGAACAAGAATAGTAAGATCATTTTTGATAGCATCTAAGTATTAAACAAACAAAAGTCACTTTATTTCTATGTGAAGTTTGTGTTTTCAACAGTTTTTTTATTGAAGCTATTTTATACTTTATAATTTTATTCAAAAATAAATTATGCTTATAGCAAATTAAGTTCTATTGTATAAAACTTCCTTTTATATAAAAAATAATAGAAGCACTGGAATATTATCTTTCTAAGCCCAGAAATAAGAAGCTGCTTCTGAATTCATTGACTGTTATTTTCCTCATCCGATCTCTAGTTAGACGGGCCACAAAAAGAAAACAATAACATGAAAACATAAAAAATACATTCCCTGAGAGGCCATCACAGAGCTATTTTGGGCTTTGGAAGTATTTTGTGACACAGAAAAGAGAACGTTATCTCCTTAACTTCATTTCTCAGGAAAACTAGCTGTAGCTCTGTGGGGCTTTCTTCATCATACAATGATGAAAAATGTCTCGAAAGTTTAGCATGATAGACAGACTTGAACAGAATAAACAGCATTAGGTAACATTGCTGGCATTTACAAGAACTTTTCAGTGTTTAGGACTTAAAATGCAAAGTGATTACCTTCATCGGTACAGGTGATTTAAGTCTCAATACCCGTGCCATTTATCGATGTCACTTATCTAGTCTGTACCACAAGCCTGTGCACGCGTGCTGTCTGTGCGTGTCTTTGAGCCAGTGCCCATACGGATCTGTGCACGTGTGTATATGTGTCTATCTGTGCACACGCATGTGTGAGTTGGTGTGTATAAGTATGTTTGACAGCAGTACTGAACAAACAGTGAAGGCAAACACCAATAGAGCATTGTTTGAGCCATCTCACAGATACACGCCTTCCAGCAGAGAATACAGATCAGAGAAGCACCTTGAAATGGTGGCAGCCCAGGAGGACGGCATGACTAGTGCGGCGAATCTGCATGTCACCAGCAGCTCCCGAAGGAGAAACGGCTCTGCTTCACATTCATTCGGGAATAGGAACGGTTCTTCCTTGTCATTTCCTTAGAATGGAAATTCAGCTTTGTTTCCGAGTGTGAAGGGCATGGAGAAGAATTATAATGAGCACTGGGAAAAATGTGACCAAACACCACAAATTAAGTAAAAATGGGCATTTCACTTTGGTACTTTATGAAAAAGAAAAAGAAGGTCAGGGAGGAAAACAAAAGAGGAAGAATGAGGGGAGGGGGAGAATAGAAAGGGGAAGGAGGAATGGGGAAGACCCATTTATTAGCTTAGCAATGGGTCATAGGTATTGACTAAGAAATATTTGGAAACTACCAAGGAACACAGAAATAAAAACTGTGTTACTCACAAGTCCAACATTGGGTAAAGTCACAGATGGAATTCCAGCAGATGAGATTTGAGTTACAGATTTTCAAGTGGGGAAGAGATAGCTTTAATGTCTATACCTTCCTTTTCTTCATCCCAGGCCATTCCCTAGCTGACAGTTTTCATGGTTTTGTGTTGGCAGGGATAGATGTGTGTGTGAACTCTAGACAAACTGGGGCTGGAGCAATTGAACAGGGTTGTGTGTTCTCAAGCTAATTACCATATTCACTCTGGAGCACCTGTGAGGAGAGGGAAGGAATTCAAAGCAGAAGAATCACCCTCCAGCAGTGGCTTGCACGCTAGCAAACCTATTTGAAAGCCTTCCACCTTTTTAATGATATTTCCTCTATTTTACAATATAATCACTATACTACCTCCACTTGATCATGAGAATCATTACTGTGACTTTTCACATAATAACTTCAGTACATTTCTAAGCCACCTGCTTCTGAAAACATTTGGCTTTTGGGGAGGAGGGAAAAGAAAAACTTGACAGTTCTGTGTGGTCATATTATGCCATTGCGCTTGCTTGCACATGAGCCATTTGCTAAATGGAAATATGCAAACTAGGAAAGCTAGTCTTTTCCTGCAGTGATGCCCTGCATTTTATTTGAATGGTTCTCTCCTTAGAATAAAGAAGTTATTGTTAGCATTTAGTATAGTTAATAAAATGTGTGTAATCTGCAATGACTCACACTATTAACAGTAAAAAAATACTATAAGTTAATAGCACTAGCTACTAATGTTAGTTAGATATGGCAGCAAAAATTAAAATGTTTGAATTATTAACAGATATGCATATATACATAAATATGTGAATTTATATAAGTATACGCATAGAAACTTATGTCTATGCATCCATATGTGTATACATGTATATACATATATGTGTGTATATATGTATATGTGTGTGGGTGTATATACATGTATGTATGTGTGTATGTGTGTGTGTATGTGTGTGTGTGTTATGATGGTTTGAGCTAGGAAGGCATCCTAGCACTTGAGCCATGGCTCTTATGGCTTTTGCTTTTGCTTTTGTGAATCTTTACTTCCTTACAGTTTTCCCTAGCAGGCCTTAACTACACTCTTTCTATCTCTGCTTCCTGAAGACTTGGGATTACAAGTGTGTACTACTGTGTTTGCCTTGGTGTTTTAAGACACAGATGCACTGTATTTTTATGCCTAGGGTAACCTGGAACCTGACCCTCCTTATCTTTAATCCCTGAGTAGCTAGGATGACAGCAATGTGCTAACACATAAAGCTGAATAGTTAGTATTTGACTTTTAAAGTATGGTTTTCTCCTGCTTTGTTATCTTTGGCTGTGTTTTCCACTACTGTTGCCCGTGTTTACATTTTCCTGTAGAGTACTATAGTCTATTTATGCTTCTCGGTACTTGAATGGGAATACTCCTCCCCCACATATTTGCCCAGCACGCTTCCCACTCTGCTTTTAGGCTCATGATCGAAAATCACTTGTGAAAATCTAGCTTTTAGCACAAAAAATAGCATTTTCCTTCTCTGTCACTTACTTCTCTCTCTGTCTCTGTTCTCTCTGAATTTATTTCTTTACACTTGGAACCTGATAGCACTGTTTGCTTATTTGTGCATTTCTTGTCTTACCCATCCTGATGCTGATCCCACAGGCCTCTGTGTAGAAAGGTGTTCTCTTCACTGCTTTGGACCTGCCTTATGTGACACAGCTTGTCATTTAATATGGCAGTGGCACAAAGGAAAGACCAAGTGCATTCTTCTGAGCACTGGAAAATCTCCCTCTCATGTTTTCCTGAGAAACTCATATTCTGCTTTTCAAGTTACAGATAATCCTAGTCATAGGTTGAGAGCCAAATACTTAAAACTTGGCTATAAATACTCTATATATTAATCTAATCGATTCCCCTACGAGCCTCGTAAATAAAATAAATAAAACATAAATTCTAAAAAAACTCTCCTAGATGTATGTCAAATTTCATTCACTTATTGAAATAATCTTTTATGGATCATTTCAACATACAGAGTTAAACATCTAATATAAAATTTCTGGCTAAGTGGAATCTTTATGGAAAATGCAGAGCTTACCTTAGATGGGAAGAGAGTTATAGGTTTACATTTTGTTTTAACCAATTAAAGAAACCTTTAACACTCTATTTTAATTCCCTATAAATATAACTAAGTTAATCCTTCTTAAGTAATCATTCTTAAGGGTGGAGTATTCAAGTCTAGAGAAGGGCATATCCAAATAAACCATCAAACTTTTTGACACATTTTAAATGGCATATAAAAACATGAAAATAAAGCCATTTTCTTGGAACAGCCATATATCACATATTAATTCTAATTGGTGTATTATTTTTGTCTCATAAGCTTTCTATATGACACAATATAGAAAGTTAATTTAAATCCTGACTTTACTGTTTTTTTTTTAACTTTTACTACTACTGGGTGTAACTCATGACCTATATACTAATATCCAACTTTCATCTGTCACTTAACTATGACTCCCAAATGAAATAGATTCAAAAGTACATTGCAAGCTTCAAAGTATATTCAAATGTGAGGTATTGTCCAAAAATGATAAGAGAGGAGTCATAATAGCAAGATCTGCTTATTGAATAGTTCTTGCTTAGACATGAGAAGAGAGAAAATACACTTCTAACTGAAGGCAAGGAAGATAAGACTTTAGTTTACAGAGATGATAGCTAACAATGTTAAACATCAACAATATTCTAAGCACTTTGTAATCTGAGCATAAAATGGAACTCATCAGTCTTACAACCTAGGGTCTGGGTTCCAATATGATCACCCTTTCAGATGTGAAAACTGACTGGCAGAATGACTAATCAGAATCTCAGAATTAAAATATCAACTGTTACTCAACTAGTAAAGTGACAGAATAAACATGGAGTACAAAGAATACAAACAGTTTTTCTCCAGAAAAAGTCCTACTGCCCCCTTTTCTAATTCTTTCCTCCTCTTTAAATCAGTGGTTTTATTTTCAGCAAGGCTGAAAATACAAATGATTAGTAATCCATTACTAATTTTTTAAGTAAAATCCCTTCCAGGTGCCTGAGAGGAGGCAGCAGAAAAATAAATGAACAGAATGTGTGGGCTTTGATTATATCCAAATCCCTTGCTTCTATATTTCCACCAAAAAAGAATAGGAAATTGAAATGAAAACATTTCAGGAACATTGGAAACACTGATTGTCTATGTTGAATACTTGTGCTGAGATAGGGTGGACTTTGTAAAATACAATCAAAATTTATTAGCTGAACTTCCAGCTACTAAAGAGAAAACTTAGTTAATAATTACAAAGCTCTTTAAACTAAGGCTTTATTCCAAACAGCCACTAATAAAAAGCTCAAAAGTAAAGTACTTTGCTGCATATCAAGGGATTCTGATACGGACTGAAGGGAAATAATGGCCTGTTTATTGTCAGCATGAACATCAGTGGAGACATTCTGTTTCAAACTTGACTTGAAAAACAAAAGGAAATAAATTGTTGTTCCAACACTGCATATTCCCAAATTGAAACGAAAGTAAACCACAAGTATAAACATCATATGCAATGGCGGATAAGATTTGCTATCAGTATTAGAAACCAAAACTACATAATCATGGCCTTACTAAAATTCATCATTTAGTGACAGCAGGACTAAAAATACTCTTGTATTACATTCCATTGGCTCAATGGTATTTTCAAATATTGTTATATAGCATATTTGTCTTCCCATTTTAGTGTCTTTCTTTCTGAATATGCTAATGGTGTACGTAGAAATCCAGTTTTATATATAGATGTTGGACCATACCATCAAACAGGAGAATTAGTGATAGAATTCAAATACACACTAAAATTATTGTTATCATTTCACAGCACAAAATAACAATTTGTCAATGGAGAGAAAGGGAATAGAAACATGCATGCTATGCAAATTTGATGAGACATATCAATTTCCACCTAAGTTGTTGACCACACTCCAAAATGGAACAAAACCAAAAGTCAATAAAGCACATCAAAATCAATACCTAGTCCACAGTCAACACACAGAAGAAAAAGAAAGAACCGATGGGCAAGAACAAAATATTCAAAATAAAAGCCAAAGACTGAGTTACATGCACAGATGTCAGCTGTTAGAATGATAGCTGACATACTGTTTTTGCAAAGCTGGCTGGTGATTTTGTGACATATTATACTGTGTATGTCTGTTCTTGACAAAAATATATTTTATAGAAAACCATCAATTATTTTCTATAGTGGAAGAATGTTGGACCACAGGAAAAATGGTTGAGAAAAATAACAACTGCTTTCGCTCTGACCATAACCTTTTGAGTGATGAAGATACAGTATGGAAACCAGAGGTGGCAGATAGGAGACAAACTGTGTGTATATGATAGAGTTCCACCAAGAGAGCAGTGGGGAGTACTTTGCCTCATCAATCCCAGGGAATCCTAAATGTGTTGTATATTGAATTATATTGTATTTTATTAGTGTGTGTGTGTGTGTGTGTGTGTGTGTGTGTGTGTGTGTGTAAAGTCTTAGTCTGTACTACCAAACAAAATGGTATACGCTCAGGGACTGAGAAAAATGACATTTATGTCTTGTTATTTTGGAAGCTTGAATTCCAAGATGCTCCTGCCCGGCAGGTGGTTCTGACCAAGTGTGCAGGGATTCCTTCCTTTCACCCTCTCCCAGTGCCAAAGCCAGAAGGGACTGCAGAGAGACACAGGCTCCTCATGTCATTCTCTTCTGAGGGGACACCACTGGCTCAGTTCTCATGAAGACTGTCTCTGTCGTTGAAGTAATCTCCTCCACAACCAACAGGCAGAGGGCAGCGCTTCGCCACCACAGACCCCACGTGGGCCACTCTCTTACCACCAACTGCTTTCTGTAATCTCCACCAATCAAGGTCCAGGCTGCCTTACATCAAGCAAGAATCTTAGGAGCCCTTTTTGCGAAGCACGACTGACCTGGCTTGATGGAAGCCCGGCCTAAGGTAAGGGATGGAGATTTTCCATCAGGAGAAAGATGTCAGAGCCACTAACTCTTGGAGGAGTCTGTCCTGTGCCTCAGTCTCCTTTCAGTTACGAATCGCACCCAGCATTATCTGCTGAAGCGCAAAAGAAATCACAGCATCGAGGACTTGAAACAGCACACCAACTTTGCCCCCTGGGAAAGAGGAAGGAGACCCATGCTGAAAACCCAACAGCACTGAAGGAAGAGCTGAGCGCGCCTGGCCCGTGGGAGGGACAGCCCCGTGCACCTGTCACCAGGCGTGGTCCCCGTCCATCCCAGCTGGCCCAGGCCCCACCGCCCCCGCCCCCGCGCCTGCGTGGAGTAACGGCTCCAGCAACACCACCCACCTGCCCTGGGAGAAAGGACGAGCAAATTAGAGCGCAGGGCATTTCCAACCACACCACGCCACCACCCCCGTCCCCCCCCACCCCACCCCGTAGGATGCTCACAGAAACAGTTCATCACAGCTCGCTCTGCATATGTCATGAGCAATAGAAGTGAAAGCATCGGACTGCAAGTCTTAGGGAAAACCCTACGAAATGATGTGTCGATTAGTTAAAAATAGGTGTGCGCTGATAATATATGTTGGTTGCACAGGATGAAACCTACTTGTTTTGAAAGAAAGCTAAGAACTTATACATTTGATCAAACCATCCTCTATGTGAATTGATATTATGTAAATCAGATGTGTGTGTGTGTGTGTGTGTGTGTGTGTGTGTGCATGCGCACCAATCCTGAAGCTAGGTGCTGTCCTCTACCATATGCACAGCTCCTCCCCAGCTCTGCTTAGTAATCTATTGGAGATAAGAAGCTCACAGATTTTCTTGCCTAGGCAGGAACGTGTGTGTAACTGTATAGTCAGTCACGGTCATTACTATTATATTTCATTTGCTCAAATCACGGTTTATTTTTATGAGTTAAGATATAAAATGGCAACCTAATACATTTTCCTTAGTATCCGTAATTAAAATAAATGAAAAGGAGAAAAGTAAATTATATAACACACGAGTATGAGCGTGTGTGTAAAATCGTGATATTTGTTGGATAATCTAACCTTGTGGGTCATGGAAATCCTGCTAGCTATAAAAACACAGATCACAGTTATATTCAGTTATTGCCCTTAAGGTAATTTAGTTAAACTTTTAAAGCACATTCTTTTTATTAATGGAAATGAGGCAGACAACCTTTTGGTTAGACAGCTTGAAAAAGGTCAAAAAGGCTAGCCTTTATGGAAATCGAATTTTAGAATTAAATTCAGAGGATGACAACAACAACCAAAGAGCAATGGTTCTGCATGTATTTTAGGCTACATAGACAGCAGGTTGATTTTTTATTAAGCCTTTAAAAGGGTTTCATTTAATTTGTCATACCATTAATAAGATAGCTGTTCTTTCAAATAAATCATTTTGTAAACATTCCAAGAGCTGAGAATCTCCTTCTCCTTCTCCTCCTCCTCCTCCTCCTCCTCCTCCTCCTCCTCCTCCTCCTCCTCCTCCTCCTCCTCCTCCTTTTCCTCCTCCTCTCCCTGCTTTTCCCTCCTCCTCCCCACCTCCTCTTCCTTCTTGTTCTTTATAGTAGCTAAAAACTGCATGAATTGCAGTCTAGCTTTCTACAGTTTCTGATTGGATAACTAAACAGTTCCATTGCTACTCTGTGGACAGAGAGTCTCAAGATATAGCTGAATATATTTTATCATTGTTTCACAAAGGTACTTTCACAAAGACAAATTTATAAGCAGCTGGAAATAAGAATATGAGGCTAGTTCTAATTTTGTGAAAACAAATGAAACAACAAAGGGGGGAATAACTCTCATACATGTATACAGTTATCATAACTTTTAAAAAATTTCATCAAGTTCCCATTCTATTATGATGACAAATCCTGGTACACATAACCTGAATTTTCTTCTTGCATTTACTGGGGGATTGACATTGAATAAATTTTCACATTAGCTATTTTTCACTGAGAAGAGTGATGCTGTTTTTGATATCTTGATTTCAGTTCTTAGATTAATACTCAGAAGTAGGATGGAATGATTAGACAGTAGTCCTCTCATGGATATTTTCTTTTAGAATTTCAGTGGCTGAGGAACAACTTTACATTCTCAACACAACAAATGCCAGGATTTCAATTTTTCTCAACTTCTCCAAGCCTTCATGTATTTGTTTTAAATCCTAGCCATCATAACAGATGTGAACTGATACTGAGCTTAACAAGGAAGATCCATAAACATCTGCAATATTCTCAATATTGGATCAGAATCACGAGTACATGATGTGAAATGAAGTAAGCCAGACACAGAAAGGCAAACACAGCATCATCTCACATGGAGTAGACAAAACAGGTTCATCCGGTCAGGGAAGGCTAGGAGCTGCCAGGACCTGGTTAGAAGAAGGCAGGGAGTTGCTAAACATCAGGGTAAGACTTTCATTTAAGCAATCTTCAGAAGGTTGGCAGGTGAGCTACACATTGTCCCTGCAGCCTTCGAGGATGGACTGTACAATTCAGGCACATTTCAGGGTCCTGACACCCACTCAAGAACCCCACCTCCCATCAGTCCATACTGGGGTTCAGGCAACGTCCAAGAATGACGTTGCCCTAAAAATAGCCTATTACTAAAGATCCACCTTTCTGATTTCTACTCTGGTGCATTTGTTGGAAGCTACCTGAAAACACAGATGCAATGAAAAGTCACAACTATGATATGGACTCCAGTGATGACCATTTTATTTATGAGTACTTCATCTAATACATTTTAGTAGAATTTGAATATATTTTAAAAACCTATGGCAATGCATGCCTAACACCCTTTTAATGATTCCTAGCATTTTCACAACAAATGCATAGTGACTTATACTAGGTTTTAATCGATAAAAGTTTATTTCAAGATGTGACAACCCCCAACCATTACTACAATTAATATTGTAGCGATAAAAATTCAATCATTTGTGTGAAGTCAATAAAGGTAAGTTACCATGTGCTGTCTATTCCAAGTAAATATTTCACTGGGAGACATTACAGGGACCATTGCTATGATTATATGGTTGAGATACATTTTTTTCTTTAAAGCATCTACATTTGCATCAAGAGTTGGCACACATTTGAGTTGCTATGAAACTTTATATTATACTACACTTGATGTTTTGCAAGATGATAGGTACAGTTGGTGGCTTCTTTGATCTATTTACAGATCATAGGTTCATTAATTTTCCTGAAGCTACAGTGACAAATTGAGACTTAGATAAGTAAAAAAAAAATAGACAAAGATGAAAGAAGGTACAGTTGAGTAATGCATTAGAGTCAGCTAAGAAGGTTCTGTGCTTTCAAAAGATCAATGAGTATTTTAACAATAATTCCATTGCTTTGCTGTTTATTTCTATTCTAGTTTTGGAATTCATTACATAAAATGGATAGCCAGGATTGAATTTTATTAGATGGAAAAATATATGCATGCAAATTGGCCTAAGTCCATCACTAGTCTTCCATTTTCCACAATAAGTTATCTTATGCTCATTTGCTGGTTGTTTTTGATAGTTTAGCACATAACAATGAAAATACAAGCTTTTCACAAATGTTTATCAATAATAGCCACGGGGTTTCTGTCACACCTCATTAATGTGTTCTGAATAAATGCCCTAAGCAAGCCAAGGCTGAAGTTTATAAATACGGACAGATGCCAAAATGTTTCTACCAGTATTTCTCAGAGGTCCTTTAGGGCCTCTTGGAAACAGCACTAACAAAGAGAATATTTATTATGGGTTTGGTTGGGAATTTAGAGAAGCAGCTCTATTTTCCTCACAGTTCAGTCTGGAGACTCGCCCCTTGAGGCTGGTGATGGTAACTTAATACGGGTGCCACAACCCAAGAACTCTGCCTTTCTGCTGCCTCCAGCTGCTTCATTCCCAGTGTTCAAAGGACTAGGGCCACAGCAGGCATCCATCCACCCTGGCCACCATGGAGGCGGAAAAAGGAGAGAAGGACAGTTCCTAAGTCACAGACCACTTCCAGGAAGCTACACCCCATCCTTCCTGTGCAGTGGTAGGATTACAAAGGTGAGCTACTCGTACCTGGCTTTCGATATTTTACTTTCTGAGTAAAATAACACACTGGGCCACAGCTACCACCGTCGGGAAGATGTGCTGAAGCGAACAACACACTCACTGTGACCTTTACTGGGCTGCTTTTGCTGTGACACTGCCTTCTGATCCGTGTGGCATTCTGTTGAGGATGCCACACGGAAATCTCCTGGGGAACTGTCCTGTCAATTGTGTCACCCTAAGCCAGTGATTATACCTCTCTTTGGAATATCAGCTGTTTGAAATGTCAAAACTCAAACAGCAGGACAGGAATTACCTCTGCAGACATTTCTCCGTTCTTCCTTTGCAAGCTGACTTGTTCTAAGATTTTATAAAAAACAAACAAACAAACAAAAATAGGATTCAAGCAATGAAACCACTAAACCCTTACCACCATACCTTTTCACCATACAGTATGTGGTCCCTTTTCCTATGGTGGCACCAACCAGTTTTGATGAAGTATTTGTCTGCAATGTAATAGGAACTATCTTGTACATAGTTATCACGATGAGATTTGACTATGAATACAAACATAAGCCAGATAACAAAAGGTGAAACAGATAAGGGTTAAGTGTCTCAATTAGTAGTCAGGAAGTGCTTCCGCACAGCTGGTAGAGTTGGTCATTGAGACTTCGATGACTCCCTTGCTCTTTCCCTCTCTCAGATGGGACTAACGTCTTCCCTCCACATTGGATATTTTACTCACATCTGCGGCTTCTTTAGGAAATTTTTATTGTGTAGGCTGGAAGGTAAAACCAGAGCATGTTGTTTCTCATCTTAATGTTGCTTAGTGCAAAGACTAAAGTTTCTCAGAAATGATTAGATGCATGATACTGGATCCCACAGGATGGAAATCTCCAGTGTTGTCAGCAAAGGGTCTCACCCTGGCTGAACCCCTCACATTCTCCAGAAGACACAGCGCAGACCGACATGATTTGGTTCAAGACCACCAGAAATTCCTGCCAAAACTTTACCGACCTGACCCAGAATACTTAGTCATGGACACTGCATATTAGTCTCCGAGAGGCCAACACTCTTCTAGTTGGTAAAATGTACAATAGCTTTTCCAGTTGTGTTTCCATGGCAACCTCCAAAATGAAACTTCTGGGGGAGTGGGTTGGGGGTGGAGGGGAAATAATGTTCCTGTTTCCCATATCTCAGTTGCTCTTCTCCTTGTGTTTTCTTTCACTCTACCTGGATCATTCATCAACTTGTTCCAAGTCACCCAGATTTGACCTGACAATGGATTCCCCAGGGATGCCAGAGATCTGAGGTTGACTTTCCAGCTTACAATAATGGGAAATCATAGTATTGAGTTGGCTAGATGTCTGCTGTGTGGGAAGAATCATGTATCGATGACTGTATTTGTAGGTCGTGTATGTAAAAGTTGTTTATAATTACTTGACCCAAAATCCTAACCTTATTTGCCCAATAAAAACATGTGTTTGCACATCTTAATATACAGTGAGTTACAAGAAGACAATTATCATTACATGGCGTAAGCTTGGGTGTTAATTGATTTGGAACTCCACCAAAAACTTGTTTCCTAGTTAAGATAAAGTAGTGTTGTGTGGATAGTACCAGTCCTTGTACTAGATTGATAAATATGTCAATCTAAATTTATAGTTGTGGTTCCAAGCTGTGGTGCAAGGATGTAACTTGCATTAGCTTTTCTAGCTTGATTGTGCCAAATTAGATAAGTTATTTGAATATAACTCCTTTTATTTTATAATAGGACATAATACATATGTATGTATAAACAATGTTTCCATAGCCTTTTTGTTGTTGTTTTTGTTGCCAGTCCTGGGGCTTGGACTCAAGGCCTGAGCACTGTCCCTGGATTCTTTTTGCTCAAGGCTAGCACTCTACCACTTGAGCTACAGCACCACTTCTGGATTTTTCTGTTTATGTGGAACTGAGGAATTGAACCCAGGGCTTCGTGCATGCTAGGAAGCATACTACTATTAATCCACATTCCCAGCTGTTCCATAGCTTTTATTTGATTAAATAAATACCCAGTTTTACATTCCAAACTGTCATCATCATGTCTTTCCTAGCTTGTATACTCATCCCATTCTTACACTTACCTCACAGTCTATGCTATAAACTTAAATCAACTTTTATGCCACAATGACTTCACTCTTGTTCACAAGAGTAAAATTACTAGATACAAACTAGCTATTTTTCATTGATACACCAAGCCATTAACTCACTACTTTTGCATCTAAAGCCATCACCAGCTTCATATGAAAAATCAATTGATGACAGTCACTAAGCTACTTTTTAAACAGATGGGCAGTGTTTCAAGAATTGATAAGACTCGTTCTTGATGGTATTAATTTCACTATGTAGGATGGACAGAGTAAAAGTGTTGTCACATTTTTTTTGCTCACTACTTCACATTTTTTTAATATAAGGAGTTTACAGGATGTCTTGATGACAATGCTAGTATTAAAATGTACAACTTACATAGTAAACAGGGTGGGAAGGACCAGGTCCGAGGAAAGGATGCTGTCATAGTGAGTTCACTGACAATGCCTTCATGGATGAACTCTGGGGACTGATTTTGTGTCCTTGGCCCGTGTTGGTGTTGGTGATGCTGGCTTCATAGATTGAGTTTGCCATCTGTCACCTTTCCATTTTGGTATATCTTACTAATTCGGGTGTTTGGAAGAACTCTGTAGTGAAGTCACTTGGTCTAAGTTTCTTCCTGGTTGGGAGACCTCTCTGACTGGTTCAATCTCATGTCTCATTTCTGGTCTGGCCAGGTACTCTAAGTCTCCATGGTTACATCTTGGTAGGTTATGTGTATCTTGGAAATGTATTTCATGTAGGAATTTGAAAAGTACAATTTTCCATGTTTGTCACTAATGATTCTTTGTATTCAGTTGAATAAGTCATTTGTGAACGTGTTCTTAAAGTGCATGATTTTCTTGTTATTTTCTTAGTCCTTTGTGGGATATACAATTTTAATTTTGAAGTATAACGTGTGGTCTCTACTTTTGGTGTCAATTCTAAGATCCATATGCCTATTACTATATCCACAAATACTTTCATATCCCAAAGACATTTTCATATATAGTTTTCTGAAATGCATTCATGTCACATCTGATGCAGCAGTATAGAATGAGAAGCAAGGTTCTGGGAAGAGTTAAAGATAAAGTGAAGCCTTCTGTGCCAGAGAAGCCCACACCGAGCATACAATTACCAGATAGAACAAGACATTGGATAGGAGACTCTTCCCAAACACAAAACAACCAATCAGACAATACAGACTTTTCTTTTTGTAACTATCACACTTAAAAATTATTGAATTGCTGAGCATTCTGTAGTAAATAATTATTTTCAAATATTCTTACTCTGAATGTAATGAAATTTATGCATGTATGTAAATGTGTGCAAATTTGCCATTTGTTGACATAGATTCATTATTCTATCCTGTAAATAATTCATTTTATGTGACAAGAATATGGATCCTGTACTCAGATATATATCACGTTATCAAATCTGATAGTGATCATAAGAATATCATCAGTTCTCCATTACCCTAGATTTTCACACTCTTGAAAAAGAATGTTCCAAATGAATAAAATAATATATTCAAGTCCTAAGTAGAAAGTCTAGTCAAAAAAGAAATAAAAATCTGAAGCCAGTTGCTCGTTACCTATGAGTGAAATTTCTGTACTTCATTTATTTGTTTATTTTTATTCTCTTCTTGTTAAACACCCCATCTGTGAGCGGTAGAGGACGGCTAAGCATTGTGGAGAGAAAAATGTACAAAGAAGGCTAGGGCAAAACATAAGATATTCCAAAGCCTACTGGGTGCAGAGGAGCCTGTTTGTAGGGTTCAGATAAAATAAATGAATTATAAAATGAAAATCCTGATAGCTTGTCTGTAAAAAGGTACTTGTTTGAGTTTGTGTATATAAAATGACATAGGGTACCTGAGGAGAAAATGTATTAGAAAACGATTACTTTGGATTGTATTTCAGATTTTTTGTCTTTCTATGTAATAAATACCTCTTGATGAAACCAGGCTTCTAAAGCTTTCCTCGGGGTAGGTACCACACTTAGGGGAGCTCTGTCCTCTGCTCCAATTATAGAATTCCTCAGAGTCTTTCCACTGACTTGCCTGAATTGTCCCTGAAGGCAGTCAACAGAGGATCAGAGGAGGGTGACCCAGCATTAAGCAGCACATCAAAAGATAGTATAGCGAAGGCAATTTATTTTCTTATTTCTGTATTTGCCTCCCTACAGAGAGAAGTGCCAGACTTGTTTCCCCTGCTTTCTCTTCATGTGCAGAGAATACAAGTAAAATTGTACATTGTGAGTTAAACTCTATCAGAGGTAGTTGCTCAAAAGAATGAGTTCCTCCAAAACTCCATTGTCCACAGACTCTGACCTTGAATCTTCTGCTCTACCGAGTTCCGTTCAATTAGATCATAGGACATTTCTCCCTGTTGTGTCAATTAGCTGAGAGAGCCTCACTTAGTATCATACAAACGCTACAAAGACACCACTTTAAAGGTTCTACAGAACGTGGCCACCATTCCTTTTAAAGGAATTGACATTTTGCTTTGAGTTTCAGTTTATGCAGATCAGCTATCTAATTACTATAAAATGCGTATACACTCGAGACTCATTTAAAATATCTGAAAAATTAATGTACTCGTTTCAAGAGAAAAGCACATTTGTGTTGTGAAGCACTATTCACCTGTAAAATGTAAAAAGTAGTCTTAGTGTTTGCAAAGCAATTGCAGTTACAATTTGTGTAGCTGTCTCCTGACATAATGAATAAACTCATTTACAGGTACAACAGCACGCTATATGCATCATTCGTGGTTTGATTCACTAATACTGTTGCACTTACTACGTAGCACATCATAATGGAAAACTGACAAACTATATTTGCCCACTTCAGGTAAAACTCTTTTGGCTTTTTAGAGTTCCATGATATACATCCCATAGTTAATTAAGTTCAAGGTGACTTGCTGCACACAGCTCTGTAATTCTCATGAAATAACAAATTGATCACCAATTTAAAGTTGAAATTATGACTTAATTTCATTGTAATATGTTAAATTTCCATAATATAAATAGTTCCATTTGTCACTCTAGAACTTAGAATATTTTCAAGCAATCCACACAGAAACTTTTGCAACATTGCACTGTGAATGTAAGGGAGTATGTGTTCAAAATTGTTTTTATAGATTTTGTTTTCTAACTAACTTAGAAGATGGTTTCATGTTGTTTTGTGTATTTTCATTTTAAATTTTGGGGGAGATAATCCATGTGAGGAGTTATACATAAAATGATACTTTTAATTTCTGTAGTTATCTTTTTACTATTCCTTTTAAATTTAATTTTATTGTCAAGATGATATACAGAGGGTTTACAGTTACATATGTAAGGTAGTGAGTACATTTCTTGTCAAACTTTTTACCCCTCCCTCATTTTTCTCCCACTTTCCCTCCTTTCCAACCACCCCCAAGCTGTATAGTTAATTTCCAACATATTTTCTTGTGAATTTCATTGTTGCATTGCTTCACCCTTTGTCCTTGTCTCCTCATTTTCATGTTCTCCTTCACTTTCCTAATTCAAATAAACATATATACAATACCCTAGGTACCAAAATCAAGAACAATGACAATAGGGGATAAACCATAGGAAAAAAAAGTAAAAAAGAAATAATGTCACATAGTACATTAAAAATAACAACAATGGAAAACCTCCTATTTCCATATCTTGGAGATCATTTTGCTTAGCAACATTTTATATGATCATATGATGTACATAGATATGGAGCTATTATGATTCTCTGCTATGATTATCCTGGACAAACACTAATTATTACCAATGAGGGAAAGCATGGAATCTATGCTTATTTGGATATGGCTTACTTCACTTAATATGATTTTTTCCAAGTCTTTTAATTTCCTTACAAATGGGGCTATGTCATTCTTTCTGATGTAAGCACAGAACTCCATGTGTATATATACCACATTTTCTTGGTCAATACATCACAGAGGGGTATCTGGGTTGGTTCCACACCTTAGTTATGGTAAATAATGCTGCAGTGAACAGGGTTGTGCTGGTAGCTTTAGTGTATGTAGCCTTGTTTGTGGTTATTTGGGTAAGTGCCCAGAAGTGGGATTGCTGGGTCATAGGGGAGCTCTATGTCTAGTATTCTGAGGAATCTCCATACAGATTTCCAGTGGTTGAACAAGTTTACACTCCACCAACAGTGTAGTAGCAATACTTTTTAGCCTCATTCCTGCCAGCATTTATTGTTTTTTGATTTCTTGATAGTGACTACTCTAACTGGGGTGAGGGGGAATCTCAATGTTGTTTTGATTTGCATTTTTTTTTATGGTCAGAGGTGTTTAACTAATTCTGTCAGCACAATTGTTGAAGAGGCTGTCTATTTTCCATCCTATTTTTTGTCTCCCTTATCAAAGATTAGGTGACAGTAGGTCTGTGTTTCATTTCTAGGTCTTCAGTTTTATTCCACTGCTCCTCAGGCCTGTTCTTGTGACAGTACCAAGCTGCTTTCATTTCTTTGGCTTTGTAATACAGTTTGTTATTCTTAAGTAGTTATACAAAGGAATTTCAATCCAATATGCCGGCTTCATTGTTGTCTCCCATCTCTTCCAACTCCACTTATTCTGTCAATTTACCTAGTTCCACTTCTGTAGATGTATACTGCATATTTTATACTGATTCATTTCCATTACATATATAATCCAAATCTACCATTGGATTGAATATTTTATTGCAATAAATTTATAAAATTTGTGCTGTAATTTACTCTTTTCTTTCAAGTTGTAGTATTTTTATTCCCTTTGGCTTTGTTATAGGACTTGGTTAGAAGTAACAAACTGAGCCTACTTAGGAAGAAATGGGGGGCTGGGGATATAGCTGAGTGGCAAGAGTGCTTTGCCTCGTACACATGAAGCCCTGGGTTCGATTCCCAGCACCACATACATAGATAAGGCCAGAAGTGGCGCTGTGACTCAAGTGGTAGAGTGCTAGCCTTGAGCAAAAAGAAGCCAGGGACAGTGCTCAGGCCCTGAGTCCGAGCCCCAGGACTGGCCAAAAAAAAAAACACAAAAAAACGAGAATGGAGTTCATTTCAATAAGCAACATTTTATATAATATTATGATATTATCTATTGAGCTCTTTTATTTTTCCTCTCATAAGAATATTCTCCTTTGTTCTTGCTGTATGATTGTTTAGATGCTCAGGCTTATTGGCACATTCTAAACTGTAACCACTCTGTGTATCATGTTTACAATAAAATTTTAAAAATAAAGAAAAGATGAAATGGAAATTTAGCATTACCATACAAATCACCAAACAATTATAAGCTGGAGACATTAAAACATGGACACCACTAAATAAAATCCCTTCCTTTCTCCCCCAAAATATACCTGGAAACATCAGTATATTTTCTGAAAGTTGTAAATTTCCTTGATTTAATTTTCCAATTAACTTGAAAATGTAAGTCTGAATGTGTGTTTGATAAACTTTTGTGAAATTGCATATTACTTTCTGCTTATCCTAATGTTTTTTTTCAGAAATTATTTTATTGCTGTTATTGCAGAGTTGTACAGAGAGATTACAATTCCCTAAGTCAGATAATAAGTTCAACAATTCTTAGAAAAAGTCACCCTTACTTTGCTTTTTCCAATTTCCCCCTTTCTGTCCCTACCCACAAGCTGCATAGTTCAGAGTTTACATACATAATGCATATTGACTACCATGACTGCATTTGTTCACCTTTTCTCCCTCTGTGGAAACATGTTTCCACCTCCCAAAAATTTTAAAAATCCTTTATTTACTTTTAAAAATATCTTCCATGTTATGGAAACGATTGTTACATCACAGTTGTAACTACTTTCGACGTCCCATCTGTATCTGTAGCTTCTATTATTGATGATGTTCTTGTATCACCTTCCAGTGGTTGTACCTACACTATCTCTGTAATCTTATCTGAGTATTTTGGAAACCATGTATACTGGTATTAGAAGTAGGAAATTGAAAGGGAATACCAAAATTGAGAGACACGGGGTAAAAAAAAAAGACAAACTACAAAAGCAATACTTGCAAAACTGTTTGGTGAAAGTGAACTGAACACCTCAGGGGGGGAAAGGGAAAGGGGGAGGAGGGAGGGGGGTATGAGGGACAGGGTAACAAACAGTACAAGAAACGTATCCGATGCCTAACGTATGAAACTGTAACCTCTCTGTATATCAGTTTGATAATAAAAATTTGAAAAAAAAATCTTTCATTACTAGTACAAAGGAGGTTTCACAGCACAAAGTAGCTTAAGGGGGGCTGGGGATATGGCCTAGTGGCGAGAGAGCTTGCCTCGTATACATGAGGCCCTGGGTTCGATTCCCCAGCACCACATATACAGAAAATGGCCAGAAGTGGCGCTGTGGCTCAAGTGGCAGAGTGCTAGCCTTGAGCAAAAAGAAGCCAGAGACAGTGCTCAGGCCCTGAGTCCAAGCCCCAGGACTGGCCAAAAACAAAAAAACAAAACAACAAAAAAAAGTAGCTTAAGAAGGCAAAGCATCTTGATTAATGTCATCACTTTTAAAATTTTTGCCCCCTTTTGATCTACCCCTTTGCATTATTTCCTTAGCTCTGTTTTATAGACAATGAATTCTTTCTTTTTTCTTTCTCTCTCTTTCCTTCCTTCCCTCCCTCCCCCTTTCTTTCTTTCTTTCTTTCTTTCTTTCTTTCTTTCTTTCTTTCTTTCTTTCTTTCTTTCTTTCTTTCTTTCTCTCTCTCTCTCTCTCTTTCTCTCTCTCTCTCTTTCTTTCTTTCTTTCTTTCTTTCTCTCTCTCTTTCTTTCTTTCTTTCCTTCCTTTTTGGCTGGTTGTGGGTTTGAACTCTGGGCCTGAGTGCTGTCCTTGAGCTCTTGAATTTCAAGGCTAGCACTCTACCACTTAAGCCACAGCCACACTTCTGGTTTTCTGGTGGTTAATTGGAGTAAAGGGTCTCAGCCAGTTAAGAGTCTCACATACATTTTTGCCTGGGCTGGATTCGAACCATAATCCTCAGATCTCAGCTTCTCAAGTAGCTAGGCTGACAGGCATGAGCTACCAGTGCCCAACATTACAATAAATTCTTGAATGTCTTCTCTCCCTCCTTCCTCCTTTCTTATTCTACTCCTGCCCCCGGACCTTTGTACATCTCTTGTATGTTCCCATTTCCTGGTGATGATTTTTATTGGGCTTTGACCTAATCTTCCTACAAGGGTATACTATTTGAGCTCTCCCAAGACTCTATTATACCTCAGTTAATTCATTTGTAACCACTTGCATCCCACCTAGTGTGTTTATTTATAGATTTTTATGCATTCTGGCTACCACAAATGAGGGAAACCATGCACCCTTTGTTTCCCTGGGTCTGGATTAATTCACTTACTATCATTTTTTCCAAGTCTTTCCATTTCCTTACAGATGTTGCAATATCATTCTTTCTTATATATGAGTAAAATTCCATTGTGTATATATACCACATTTTCTTGATCCATTTATCCATTGACAGTCATCTAAGCTGAGTCCATATTTTGACTATGATGAGTAGTGTTACAATGAGCATGGTTGTGCTGATAGCTTTACTCTAACCTTGTTTGTGTTCTTTATATAAATAGTATTTTAAATGTTCAGAGGAGTTTCACTTTTCGGGTGTTCCCATAAGTGTATTCTCTCTTAATCTGTTTGCTTGTGAGTAAATGCATGCAGCCCTGTATAGATTACCATGTCCAGTTATATTTTAGATCTAGCTTCCACATGTGAGAGAACACATGCTCTGTTTGTTTCTGAGCGTGGCTTACCTCAATTAACATGATGTTTTTCTAGGCCCGTCCATTTCTGTGTAAATGACATAATATAATTGTTTTCTAGTGGATGAGTACAATTCTATGGGGCATGTGTACCACATTTTTTATCCACTCATTTGGGCTGTTTCCATAATTTGGCTACTGTGAAAAGGGAAGCCATGAATATGGATGTGCAAGTATCTTTACTGTATCTTCACTTGTCATGCTTTATGTCAATGCCCAAGAGTGGTAGGGCTGGGTCAATGGGATGTATGCTTGGGTTTTTGAAGAAACATCAAACCACCTTCTAGAGTTGTACTAGTTTACATTTCCCCCAACAGCACAATAGGCTTCCTTTTCCCCACTCTCCCCTACACATTTGTTATTGTTCAAATTTTGATATTGGTCAATGTAACTAGGGTGATTATGTCCTTTGTGGCCAGGAATAATGAGCATTTCTTCATGTGTTTAGGTGCCCTTCTTAATTCTTCTCACAAATCTCTCTTTACCTCCTTTGCCCATTTATTGATGGATGCATTATCTTTGAGAAGAGATAATTTCTTGAGCTCTTTGTGTATTTTGGATACTAGGCTGCTGTCAGATGTATTGCTGGTAGTTCTTCACCCAGAGTGTTGGCTGTCATTCTAGTCTAGTAACAATATTCTTTGCTGTGGGGGAAAAAAACACAACAACCTTTTTATTTTGATGTAATCTCATTTGTCAAGGCTCCTCTCTGCTGTGCCCCTGGGACTCTTTTGTGAAAAGCTTCCACCTCTGTGCTTGAGTCTTAGTGTTTCTTCTACTCCCACTTGCAGTAGTTTCAAAGTTTCAGGTCTGACCTTGAAGTCTTTGATCCAATTTGAGTCAATATTGTGCATGGTGACAGACAAGCAGGCATCCAATTTCAGTTTTCTACATGTGTCATTCTAACATCTTCTAACTTGGAATTATTGTGTCTGATTCTGGCCCACTCGTCCTCTGTTTCAGTACTGGTTTTTGGTGTGAAAACTCCAGCATCTCTTCCAAGGGAATGTTACTGTGGTAGTGTAAGGCCAGAAGGAAGTTTGGCTCAGTTCTGAAACCTGTTAACACCACATGTTCTTCATATAACATCCAAGGCAATAGCTTTATGGTAGCTACATCACAGGTCATTTCATAATGGCCTCTTGGTCTTCTATTTACCATGAGATATTTTAGATCTATTGCTCTTCCAAGGACTGGTGTACCTATTTGTCATTTGAAAATATTCAGGTTTATTTCCTTCTATTAAGTATTGGAAGCCAGATGTAAACAGAACTGCAAATATTAATTGTATTATATTTCTAATACGTTGAGCCTTTTCAAACAATATAGAAACAACATAGAAATGTATAGATGATGCTTAAATGTGTAAAAAATAAAGTGCCACCCAATATTTCATTTCTTTTTCAAATTTAATTTTATTGTCAAGGTGATGTACAGAGGGGTAGCAGTTACATACATAAGGTAGTCAGTACAATGCATTACTTATCAATAAACTGCTTAATCGTATAATTCCTTCCACCAAATTTGTTTCTACATACCTATTTAGTGTATTTAATGAATGTGTGTGAGACATAAAAATGAGTATGTGTATGTGTGTACATGTGAGTGAGTAAGAGAGACCAAGAGAAGAAGAGACAGGTAGAGCCAGAACATTATGGGAAAAGTGTTTTTCTAATTAGCTAGATTCAACTTTGTCTTCTGATTCTGAACATCAACTTGAGGGGAAAAAAGCTACATGGATCATTTTATTTTCATTTTTAAGGTTGAAGACAGAAGCAAGGATTGTGTACAAAATATATTAGGGTTTTTTCTCATTTGTAACAAATGTCATGTTGTTTTTTTTTTATGCTTCATGGGTCAAGGACTCTCCAGTGTCCAAGAGTTCCAGTTCAACAACTTAAGATAGTATATTATGCCTACAGACAGGCATGACCAGGAGTAAGAGAGGCTAAGTGACAACAAATGTGATGTGATTACTATGAGCATTCTAGATGAATCCCATTATGCACACTTAGTTTTGTGCTTTCAAATGATAGCTTTGATCATTGCAGGTTGTATATTTGTGACATTTTACCCCTGGTATCTCCAGAAAACTTCTTTCATATCAGGTGTAAATTTTTTTACCGATGAATACTTAGCTATTTTAACTCATGTTTAAATAGTTAATCAGTAGTTCAGTGTTGTAGTCTGGACAAACAGGAAGCTAAAAAACATTTTAATTGAAAAACAAGATAGGAGAAGCCACATTCATTATAAAATCATAATCCTAATGCATTTTACTCAATGGCCTCATTCTAAAAGTATGAAGTTTAGTAAAATTTATTTTGTCACAGTTACAAATCTGCTACCATTATATTTAGTACAAATGTCTGAATTGTGTATAACAAAGACAATACTTCTATTATGAGATGTAATGAGTTGGGACATAATTTAAAAGAAGATAATAAATATTAAACCCTACATGATATTTAGAAATAACAACGAGTGACCCTAAAAGTGCCCAAAGGCAGATAGCAAGTTGAAAATAGTGTCTCCTCAAGAACAGCACATCCTTGGAACAATGGTTCTGTTTGGAGCCTGGTCTTAGGCATTCCCATGCACCGAAGTGAATGTCTTGGCTCCCGGCAAATGCCCAAGGAAAGGGAATCCACATGCAATGCAAGGAAAGATCACTCAAATATCAATGTAAATCCAAGTGCAGACATTGTGAAAATTGATTTCTTTTTCTTTTTTTTTTTTTGGCCAGTCCTGGGCCTTGGACTCAGCACTGTCCCTGGCTTCTTTTTTGCTCAAGGCTAGTACTCTGCCACTTGAGCCACAGCGCCACTTTTGGCCATTTTCCATATATGTGGTGCTGGGGAATCGAACCAGGGCTTCATGTATAGGAGGCAAGCACTCTTGCCACTAGGCCATATCCCCAGCCCTGAAAATCGATTCCTATGTTACATTAGAATTGCATTCTTAGAGCAATGCCAAAATGATTTAAGTCATCTTTTCTTTCAATTTGAGGCAGACTGTAATCAAATTCAGAGAAAGTTTTTTTGTTTTTATTTTTTTATGGAATTTTGTAACTGATTAGGGGCAGATCTAGTTTTTTTTTTTTCTTCCTACATTTTGGTTATGTAATTTTCCCAGAACCATTTACTGAAAATAGTGGCTTTCTCTACTGAACTTTCTTATCTTCCGTGTCCAAGATCAGATCTCTGTACATGGGAGGGTGACTTAGAGGCCCTGTTTTCCACTCCTCTGTTCATTTGGTTACACTGATATTATGCTTTCTGTGATTACTGTATGAAACTTTCAGTGATTCATATTTAGAGTATGGATACATAATTATTATTATCGAAGTTATTAGTATGGAACTCTTTCAATGAAACAGGCCTGCATGGAATTCACTTACTTCGTTTTTAGTGTAGAAGAGTAGCACTAAGAAATCTGTAATTCTCCTTTAAGTCCATACCAGGTCCTATACTGGAGGGGAGAAAAATCCCTCACATTTAACATTACATAGCACTGAAACACAATGTCCTACTCTATCCTCATTTTAGCCATACACATAGAGGGGAAGAAAAATATTCACTGAGAAATAAACTTACAAAAATGGGCCCACTTTTGAGGACTGGGCCTGTTCCATAAGTGGACTATCGTGGCGTTTTAGTTTATAGTGAAGTGACAACACTATAGAATTGTGCGGGAGCTCCTTTGTTTCCTTCCTCAAGTGAGAAATTAATGACCAGCATCTTGCAGTTGCTTTTTGTTTTCATATTATTTTATTTGGGTTTGATAAACATAAGAAGTTAAAGACTGAAAATATCTAAACTGAAATTAGGACCTCTGTGTCAAATAAATGTCATGTGTAGAATATGAAATCAGATAAAAAGTAGGCTTAAATAATCATCTTTGGATGCAATTACTAGACTTCAGATTTTTTAAAAATATATAAACAGTCTCAGTATAATATTACACTTTGGTTTATATGCAATTGCCTTTGAAATTATGTTTGTTTAAGATGTGATGACAATTATATGTTTAAAAAGCAGTGGGTAAGTTATTGCTTCAGCTAAATTTCATTTCATCTCATTTCATAAGTAATGACTGGCATGGACATGATAGTGTTTATGCAATTTGGAATTCTGCCAGTAGATCTGGAAGCAATTCACCTTAGCCCGTCTAGTTCTGTGGCTGAAATTTGGCATTAATGGTCTACATGTTCAGTATAGTTTTATGGCATAACCCGTATTCTCAAAGTATGAAGGTGTTGCTAAGCCTCTCCAGGTTTTACATCCATATATCAGGTGCAAATACATTGCCTTTGTAGCATTATTGCTGCATATATACTGTTCCAGGTGTTTTAGTTGTTGCTGATGGCTAATGTCTACAATCCTAACTACTCAGGAAAACAAGACCTAGACGAGAGTGCTTTAAAGTTAGTTGGAGCAGAAAAGTCTCAAAAGCCCCACATCCAAAACAATCAGCAAAACAGCTAGAAGGCATGGTTGAAGTGGTAGATAAAAGCCATGAGTGAGCAAACCAGCTGAGAGCCAGGCCCGAGTTCAAGCCCTTGTACCAGCAAGAGGTTTCTTTCAACTTATATACATAGTTTTGTACAGATTATAAATGTTTGTGCTTTTGCTTTTATATATTTGTATTGATACAAAATCATCACAAATTCAGTAATCATTACTTCTCTGTGCTTGTTCTTGTTGAAAGGTAAGTTTTCCAATGATAATTTTGACAATTCTGTCCTGTGATCATAATTCTGGCAAACAATACCTGGAAAGATATTGCTAGCTTCAGAAATTATAGCCCCAAACAGACAGGTCTTCTCGTAAGAGGAAAGCTGGGGTTACTTCTCAGCAGAATGCCAGTGATGACTGCATAAATCAAGCTCCAAATAATGGCAGTTACTTTTCCAGCCATGATTTGCCACTCTGAGAAGGCTCCCCAATCTTTAAGAAGCATTACACGTTGTTCCTGGATGGCTGTTCATCTGGTGGACGGAGCTCTACCACCATGTGTAGAACTAATTTGAGGGTTGTGCTACCATGGACCCATCCATGCAGTTGTATGCCCCGTTTGTTTTGGCAGGAGAATAACGCTCACTAAAGTTGGTGGTTTTCGTGTTTCACCTTGGACTGTGGGAGATCATGATAGGAGCAGATGAAGCACATCCAGGTGAAAGAACCTAAGTGGATCCGTGATGAGAAGCAAGAAGGAGCCAACCAGTCCTGAAAAACCACCTGCAAAGCCCCATTTGTCACGGTGACAAAAATACCCCAAAGAAACTACTTAAAGGAAGAAGGACTTAATGTACTCAGGGATTTCCAAGATTTCCATCCACTCCAGCAGGGAGAGTGTGGAGTAGTGGAGCAGCTCACAGCATGGAAACCAGAAAGGGGGCGAAGGAGAGGAGAGATGGAGACGGAGAGAGACACAAAGAGATATTCCTGGGCTGGACTGGCTTGCCCGTCTCCTCTTACTTTCGGCCCCACTCTATGGGAAGAGTGCGTCTTCTCTCCTTGTTCCCCTCTGGACACAGCTAATGTCATGGGCACTTCTAGAGCCACTCAGTTTGGCAGTCAAGAGTGACCATCACACCTGATCGGATTGCTTTGTGACGGGAAATTCTTTGTTTTCCATCTAATATAATGGTCTCTGGACTAGTTTGGTTCATTTATTTAAGCTCTAGCTTTGATTATTAGGCAACATAAAATGAATGGTTACCCTGTTTGATAATGCATTCTTTTTTCAACTGAGGAAGTGATCGAGTGTCTTATTTAAGTAATATATACAGAAACCACATTTAGAATAGGATTTATACCTAGGCATCCATAAATTGTGTATGAGAAGACCCAGCAGTATGGCGATTGCTTATGAGATAAGCTAGTTTCTGTTACAGTAAATAATAATCAGTACTCCAGAGGACCCTAATCCATGAACGCTGTTATGATGTCCCACATTAGGACTAATTCTGTTCCTCACCATCATCAGGTTGAGATCCAGACTGACTGAATGACCCCTGCTTGGAATTTCACCAGGCTCAGAGGGATGACATGTAGCCAGCCCTGGGTAGATCCCAACTCCCTTCACTGGAAATGCTGCAAATCATTTTTGCCTGATCCCAGTAATCAAGTCAAGGCACAGAACCAATCCTTAGCTCAGAAGGGTAAAGAATCAATACATGGAGTTAAAAAAGTCAACAAAACAGAGAGACTCCAGAGATGGCCTAGGTTCAGACTTTGCTCTTATTTTTAAGATGTATTACTTTAAGCATGACAAGTACCATGTCTGTGCCTCACTTTCTCACTGGAAAAACTCACTTAATCCTAGGAATAAAGTAATAGATATGATCTGGGCCAGGGGTGCTCATGTGTAATCCTAGCTACTCATGAGTTCTGAAGATCAGAGTTGAAAGCCAGCTGAGCAAACAAACACAGGAGATTTCTATCTACAATAACCAGTGCGAAGTCACAAGTGGAGGCTCAAGTAGTAAAGCTCCAGCCTTGAGAGATAAAGCCAAGTGAGAGCCCAAATCCTGAGTTCAAACTCCAGTACCAGCAAGAAAGGAAGGGAGGGAGGAAGGAAAAGTTAAAGGAGGGTTTAATACAATAAAGGCTAGAGTTTACAAAGCACATTGTCTCAAAAGTGTTTGCCTTTTAGAAATAAAAATAACACACAAAAAATATTCGATTGCAATTTTGATTCAAAACATTAAAATGTGATTTCAATCACAGTGATAAATGTGCTCTTGTTCTAATCTGTCCTCTTTTAATGAAATTACTACCCAAAGATCCTGTGGCTAAATGCCTCTGTCACTGGTAGATTGTGTGCCTGAGGCTTTCACAGTCCATTCTTTGTTTGCTCAGTCATCTTCAATCTTTACACTTACTTTCATAAAGACACTTTGATTAAAATTAAAGCTTATTAGCTGATCTTAAGATATAACATGAAAGGGAACCTTGTAGAATATAAACAATAGAGACACAAGCTGTTACCATAGAAGCAGGCTCCGAAAATGTTTAACAATTATGGTGATTAGTTTGGGTAATTGCACACTCTGAGATTTGTCTCTGAATAAAGTTTCTGCCACTGAGGAGGTCACATTTCTCTTAACACTCTGAAACTGTATTTTAAAAATAATTACTACCTATCCTTTCCTCGGTATAAATAGAAAATTTCTTGCACCATTTTTTTTTGTCCTTATCACTCTGGGAATCAAACATGTTCCTACACACTGGGTTATAAATTTACTATAGTGTGGGTTAGCCGCCATGCCACCAAAAACTCAGCCAGGTAATCTGTGGTTAAAAGGAACATGGCAATATATTGTCTCTTAAGGCAAATAGAAACTGCCTATTGGCTCTTGTCAAACATTGGTCTTTGTAACTGGGTATGTCTTTGCAGTGGGTTTCTCAGTAGGGACAGTATTTTCTTCTATTTCTTCAGTAGAAATGGACATTGGCTCAATTTTTCCTGCGGATTACTTCTTCTGAATGAGTTGGCCAAAAGAGTTCTCTCTTGCAAATGTGTTTTCCTGCACCCAGTGAAATATGTAATAATTCTACATAAGGCTGACTATATTTTATAGCTAACCACATGGAAGATATAAATCTTACATGTTCTTAAAATATGAATAAAAATTAAGAACAGATTTTAAGTATGCATTCATTTCAGTGCAATGCATGCCTTCTCACTGAATAACTTGCTGAAATTATCTTGCAAATATTTCTTTATTCATGAATTTGCAGGGATGACCATAGACAAATTTTAAAACTAATTACAACACTCTAAATTTGGTTCTAAACACCATAAGAAACTTTTTCTTGTGGTAATAGTTGAATAAGTAGTGTTAAGACTGGAAAAATACTAAGATCAGGTATGCAAACTCTTTGAGATATACAAAATACATGGCGCAATTTTGTTAATCATGATAGGCTAAAACATAAATCATGATAGGCTAAAGCAAGCCTGTAAGGTAGATATGTACAAAGGACTGGTTAGAACATTCCTGAAAATGAATTGTAATCCAACTTCTTGGCATTCAAGGAATTCATTTACAGTAGGGTAAACCACCTGAATTTCCTCTCACACATCCTGGGACTTGGAAGTGAATTGTTCATGGAGCATACCTAATATTTTATTTTTCTCTTTTGTAAATATATTTTATTGTTATCGGAAATGTGATGTACACAGGAGTTACAGTAACACAAGTCAAATAATGAGTATATTTCTTTCTGAACCATGTGATCCCTTCACCCTTCCTCCCCATCTCCCTGTTTTCCCTCCTGTTCCCATCCACAAGTTGTGCAGTTCATTCTCCACATAGTGTCCAGTGAGTTCCACTGCTGCAGTTGTTTGCCCTTTGTCCCATCTTTTCTATGTCCCTTCTCACCCTCCCAAAGACAAATAGGAAAAGACAACAAAAACAGTGACTACAAAAATAAAAATGCTTGTTTGCATTTTGTGGAGTTCATTTCATGAAACGATATTTTATTTTACCACAAGTGTTAGGCATGCATACTCATTGTCCATTGAAACAGAATGACTTTGAGAATGTTCTACGCCTTTGTCAAGTAGAGTGAGCAGACCTGCAACTTCCTTTAGTCTTATTTCTGTTGAAGGATGTCTTTGATAAAGATGATGTAACATTTGTCTAGGCTCCAGGTAAGATTCTTAGCAAGAATGTATTGGAATTTGAAGAGAAGGATGACTGGGAAAATTGATTGAAAAATAGATGATGGAGAAATAGGAAAGGAAAAGAAGCAAATATTTTTTTCTAATCTACTTTTTTTAAAAAGAAGTAATGTTGGACTTGTCAAATCTCTACACATAACAATTCATAAAATCATCCAATGTCAACAGATCTTATTGAGAATAACCAATACTACCTATAACATCGTTAGAGGTAATGGATACTACAGATTTCCTTGTAGAAATTTCACCAATTCAAATTAGTGTTTGCACCTAGACATACTGTTGCTTCCTGAGGATAAAGCATTCTAAAATTCATGCTGGTGGTTTAGATAAGGTTCTTACTGGCAGACTAAAGTATGACTGAGGCCAGATAATGGATTTTCTTCCTTTCCAATAGATAGAGACTTTTGAAACCCTGAAGACGATTTGATTACTGGTGATAAAATGAAAATTTATGAAGGATACTCCTTTTTATTTGAATGCCAACAAGCAGAACATAAAAGTAATTGTCTGAGCATATTTTTCATGACTGCAGATTTAAACTATCATTATATAATGTGTGGCTAATGGGTCCTTGAATTTACTATATCGTTTACATTTGATGATGACACAAGAAGCAAACAAGACAAACATGAAACTGTTCTTTTATCTACAATGGTTGAAACATAATGCAAAAATACTTGAAATGCATTGTTAGGGTGGACTAAAAATACTAAGCTTACTATTAAAAGCAACTGACTGCTATTTAATGCAAGAACAACATACTCTTATGAAGTTGTGAGGTATAACTAAGAATAAAGAGCCAAATGCCAACTGTGTTCTTCTAGTTTCAAATGCAATCACTTTGCTGGGCTCCAGAGAGCAAGTGACTGGTTCTACTATTGCAGCTGCGTTCTTCTGGGCCATAATGATGAGAGGAGTGCCCGACATATGAAATTAAACAGCAACATTCTTTTACAGATTTTTTTAAAATTTAGTACAGGATTCATATACTGCTCTGTAATACCTCCAAGCTGAGCAAATGGCAGGTCATGTTTACCAGCTTTGGGTCAGGAAGCTCAAAGTTTGGTTGATTCTGAGAAGCGTGAGTGTGTAGGTGGGTAGACCACTTTTGCTTACTGGTTCGTGTATGAGAGCTGTGTCTGGGTGAGCCAGACGAGAACGTGGAACGCCTTCCTTGGGTCCTGGTTGTGAGCCAGGGAACCCGAAAGAGAATCTGACTGATGGAACCAAAAGTGCGGTCAGCATCCAGAACCACATTGCAAAGGAGAGAAAATGCGGCTCCGGGCTTCCCAAGTCCTATGATGGGTCAGGTGAACCGGGTGGAAGTCCTTGGCGCTCCACCACCTGCACTGGTACTACAGAATCGACTATTGAATAAAGACATGAGTGGGAAGGAAATATCTGGCTCTTCTGGTTCTTCTCAGGAAGCTATCCTGCCTCAGGAGAGCAGTTGTCCACCACCAGATACCAGAACGCAGCTGTTGAGTTCAGTCACTACAATACCAATAAATCTAATGAGGATGCAGTGAACATATTTATCTCATGTAAATGCTCCGAAATCACTTAAGGATAGTTCCCTGTTTGAAGAATTTTTTTTTCACTAAAAAACTATTAGTAGAGTCTACACTGTTGCTTCATTAAATCACTTGAAGACATTTTAGCTGTATAAAAACAAGTCCGTCTTTTATTCTCCCCAATTATACAAAATAATATCTGGGATTTTGCTTCACTGCCTTGACAATCTTAATGGTTTTGTTATTTTTGTTCTTATTGGCTTTAAAACAAGTCTAGTCTGCTTATAACATTTTATTGAAAATTTCTAGCCCAATAGCCTATACATTTCTTTCTCTTACAGAAGTTAGGAAGCAAAGAAAATCAATATTACAGGCAAGTACTAACCTTGCACATACTTTATCAATGCATGAATATTGATTCAGTCAGCTCCATTATTTCCTGTCAAAGATTTTCATGAGTGGATTGAATAGGAAGCTTGGGTCTGAAAAGGAAGAAAAGAAACAAAGCAAACAAAATAACGACGATTGTCTACTTCAAAGGAAAGGGCTATGATATATGAGATTCAATAGGACTTTCAGAAGGGCAGAAAAAACATCAAAATTAGAAAGGCAACTAAATTTATTGTTTTGGTAAGTATGCATGTTTTATCATTTTATGTTCTTTTTAAAAGAATCAAATTCCCACAAAATGTTTCCCATGCTCTAGGTCAAATTCTGGTTTCATGTTGCTTTGACAGATTATTTCTTTAGATGGCAGTAGTAGTTGCTACCAGAAACACTAAATTTAATTTAAAATATAATTTCTGACTCTAATTCTTATTCTTTCCACCAACTCCCACTCATTATTATGGGAGATCCCAGAATAGGAATAGAGACGTTTATGTAGTAACAAAATAATAATAATAATAGCAATAAGAATAATATAGACAACCAAGTAATTAACTACAAAGCTTGCTTGGATTAAATAAGAAATCAAAATGTCCCACGCATCTAAAGACCCCACTATTTCTAATTTCTTAATTTTCATCCCAAACTTCTAAATCTGTGTTCCCATTTCTCTGAAAACAATTGTCCAAATGATTTGAATAGCAAACAAAAGTTTTCTGTTCTAATTTGTATACTCTGCGTCACCAATGAATTATTTGCAATTTTTTTCTTTTTCAGGCATTTTTTTCTAAAGGTGAGGTATGGAGGGGTTACAATTACAGAAGCAGGTAAAGAGTACATTTCTTATGGAAAATGTCACCCCTTTCCTCTCTCTCTCCCAATTTTCCCTTCCCATTCTCCACCTACAAGTTGTACAGTTCATTTTCAACATAGTGTCTAGTGAGTACCACCTTTACCCTCCCAAAGACAGATAAATGAACAAAAAGGACAAAAAGAAAAGAAGAGAAAACAGCAACAAAGATGAAACCTTTTAGTATCCATTGCCTGGAGTTTGTTTCGATAAATATTATTTCATATGATCTGATGCATTACATTTTTGTGTTCTTCTCCTTTGGGCTCACCAGGTATGAATGTCCAGAGAACTGTGAACAGTATCATGTCCCTATGTACTTTTTTCTTTTACAATCCAATGTGTTTTCTTGTATATCCTAGCTATCACAAAACAAAATACTCAGGAATTAACTTAACCAAAGATATGGGAGAACTCCATTGTGAAAAATAAAAATATCAAAAAAGGAAATAGAGATTTAAGGAAATGGTAAAACCTTCCATGCTCCTGGAAGAATTTACATCATGAAAATGACAATACTGGCCAAAGCAATTTACAAATACAATGCAATACCGACCAAAATCCTAACAACATTCTTCAATGAAATAGAGAAAGAAATCCATATGGAATAATAAAACACCCCAAATAGCAAAAGCAATCCTTAGCAGGAAGAACAGTGTTGGCGGAATATCAATACCAAACTTCAAACTCGAATTACAAAGCCATAGAAACAGCTTGGTTCTGGCACAAGAATAGGCTTGAGCAGAAGATCCAGAAATGAACCCATCTACAGCCATCCAATATTTGATAAAGGAGCCAAAAACAGATTGCAAGAAAGACTTCCTCTTCAACAAATGGTGCTGGCAAACCTGGCTATCCACATGTAGAAAACGGAAGCTTTATCCTTATATATCACATTCTCGATTCTTTCTCTGGTTGGATTATGTTCAAGTAGTTTTGGAGAATCCCAACACCTTTTTGGAACATGAGTATGCTTTTCTTCTTATTTTGGTACTTTAACATTCCAAGTCATTCTCAAAGCCTAGCCATTTGCCTACTGGCTGAACCATTGGAGCCACTGGTAAGTTTCGTCTCCACCGGTTTTACCTCTGCTGAGCAAAATGACCACTAACAGCTAACCTAGAGCACTTCCCACAGTCTGCTTGCTGTCCTTTCAAACAGGCCCTCGAAATGTAAAGTGTGTTTCTCAACAACCTGACACTAGGCAGAGATATGTAATTTTCAAGACATGGTCCTTATTTTTGCCACTGTCAAGTCAGATATTATATATTAAAGCTCTTTTATTAAATTTTAAGACATATATAAGTATAAAGAACATTTAAGGAGAATTTTCTATTTTTCAACAGTATTAGGAGTTGTTCCGAAACTTCTTCTAATGTTAAATTTCTGTTTTTGTAATAAAGCTAATTGAAGAAAGCAACTTGAATTGATACTTTCAACCTATGAAGATTTAACGTGTTGTCAATTTTATATTCCTATATTAGTTATAACTTAAAAGCATGAATTAATAGCAGAATTTAATTATTAACAAATCTTTGATTAATTCTTTGAGTTTTGCATCAGTTCAAATTTTAAATAAAACATTATTTAATGATTTTTTCTCAGATTTACTTAAAAGAATGAATGATAAACCATGATCAACATAATTGCATATTTTCTCTAAAATGTATGAGGATTAATGAGGATGGTTCTTTCTGTGGCTTATAGATAGTGTGAACAAATGAGCTGTACCTGGAATCTCTTATAGAAGCTATAGGAGTGATTCTAAAGATTGGATCCCTGAAATCAGGTCACCAGTCTTTTCAGGGTGTTTCATAAATCAAAATGGCAGAACATTTTCCCGATTGAGCTTGGAGGAAACCGACTGGATTTGCTTTCACTGAGTCAGAAGGATGATTCATAGAGAGAACCATCACGCAGCACGGTATGAATGGAGGAGTGTCAGGTTGTGGCACTTGGCCTTCTGGTATCCCATTATTGTTAACAACACTATGGATTTGTTAATGGTTTCCTCTTTCACAGCTAAAAACATTTCCCTTTCTATTCTCCTTGCATCTGAGGAAGGCTTTCTAGCTGCATAATAGTGGGGTAAAATTCACACAAAATTACCCTGAAGGTTGTGGCTCCTTCATGAAAAATGCACAAACTCACACATTCATCTTAGGTGTGATGAGTTTGCAGGAACTATTTTCAAAGAAAATTGCCTTGTCTTTGATAATTATGCACAAATCATAGCACTGGCTTCAGGTTGTGAAACAATTCGCGTCCTTTTTTTTTTAATACTTGTTTATAACCTTTTCTTTTACCAGCTAGAGTTGTTTCAGTGTTTTAGTTTTTCTGTTTTTAGATTTTATTTTATTTTGTTTTCTAATTATCTTGAAATAGTTATATAAAGTAGTCTCATTGAATATGTCAGTTTATGAATACAGTAATATTGATCAGTGCCACCTCTTTTCTCATTCTCCCCATCTCTTCCCACCCATACCTTCAATTTTCCTAGTTCCATTTTTACCTACTTACATTGAATATTATGACTATATTTGCCCACTCTTCCTCTCCCCATGAATTTATACCCCTTTCCTTAACATCACAGTTCCAGATTCCTGGTATTCAATTTGTTAAACTGAAAGTGAGTTGTATAAAGGATTTAGGCCATTGGAATCCTTCCTTGTGTATTTTCTTAAGTATGTTTGTGTGTATATACATATGACCCTGAATGTATTATATATACATTTATAATTTAGGTTTCACCTCCATATGTGAGATAAAAACATGCATCCTTTGTCTCTCTGAGCCTAACTCTATTCATATTACATAATTTGTCAAGGTCCATCAGTTTCCTTGTGAATTTCATAAAAAAAATAGGCAAAGAAGCTCAATAGACTCCTCCTCCGAAGAAGAAATGGCAGACACATGTAGAAATACTCAACATCTCTGGTCATAAAGGAAATGTAAATCAAGACAACACTGAGATTCTAACTCACCCCAGTAAGAATGGCTGTCATCAAGAATACAAATCACAACTGATGCTGGCATGGAGGTGGGAAAAAGGACCCCATGTGACCTGTTGGTGGACGTGTAAACTGACGTAGCCACTGTGAACAATGGTGGTTTGGAGATTCCTCAACTAATGAAACACAGAACTTCCAATAATCCTGCAGTACCATTCCTGGGCACCTACTCAGAATACTAAAAGTCAGGACACACTGAAGACACATGGATATCAATGTTTACTGCTGCACTATTAACCATAACCAAGATATAGAAATAGATGTCCTTTAATGAATGAATGGAACAGGAAAATGTAGGTGTGTAGGTGTATAATAAAATATATAATATAGTAACACATGCAGATATGTAGTAGGTATATATTTTACTCCATTTTTATGATATTGGGAGCCCTATAAGCACATTTATTAAAGACTTAAGTCATCTCGACTCCTGTTGAAGGAAATAATTCTTGATAAGTGTTAGTAGAATAAATTCCTAATCACTAACATACAGTTCTTGGCATATTTGTGTGAGACTTTTGAATACAAAGTGGGTTGTAATGCATATTTGTTGATATAAATTATAGCTAAAAAGCTTAAAATGTTTCTCTAAGACTAGAAAGTATAAATAAGTTACTAATGCAAATCATTTTGTCCTGTATACCTTACATATAGGTATCTTTATAATCTATGACAACTAATCATATTATCAATGTATCATAAAATATTTAAGTATGTAACTTGAGATTCTCACTTCTGAAATTCCATTAAAATATCCAGTTCACTATCAATTGAGAATCCATTATTGTACTAAATTTCAAACATAAGTTAGAGCCGGGCTCTGGGAGCTCACACAGGTAATCCTAGCTACTCAGGAAGCTGAGATCTGAGGATCGCAGTTCAAAGTTATCCCAGACAAGAAAGCCTGTGAGAGTCTTAGCTCCAATTAGCCACCAGAAAACTGGAAGTGGTGCTGTGGCTCAAGTCAGAAACAGTGCCCAGGCCCTGAGTTCAAGCCCTATGACCAACCAAAAAAAAAAAAAAGCAAACATAAGTTTATTCATGAGAGTGAATATGAATTTGTTTGAAATGCACATGTGTAAGTGTAAATTAAGGTCTTTAATGGAGAGTAACGATGAAGATTTAAGCCTACTGCCATGAAATCAGTTTTCATATCCTGTTTGATAGTGTAGCTTTTTAATTTTATCTTGAAATAGTTGTACAAAGGGTTTTAATTCAACAAGGCAGTTTAGGAATACAATACATCTTGATTGGTCATTTCTTCCCTCATAAGCCCCAAGTTCCCAACCCCACAGCTAGCCTCAAATTAAATGGCTCTATTTTCACATATACACATTTTTTACTGCTTTTTCCTATTATATTGAGCAGCCCTATAAACATATTTCATGTAGACGTGATTTATCTTAATTTCCATTGAAGGAAAGTCTTTCATAGATATTACTAGAAGAAATTCTTAAGCATTCATATACAGTTCTTGACGTTTTTATGTGAGACTTCTGAATAGAAAGTGGATTAAAGTAACTATTTGTTGATACAAAGTACAGCTTGAAAGCAAAATACTCTTGCTGAGGTAAAGATTTAATGAGAGTTGGTAGGGACACACAAACACACACACACACACACACACACACTATGGTAAGGGTGATGTACAGAGGAGTTGCAGTTACATCTGTCAGGTAATACGTGCACTTCTTTTTGAATGCATCACCATTTTCTTATCTCCCAGGCCTTCCCGCCCATCCCCACCCACAAGTTGTATAGTTTATTTTCACCTTAGTGTCTAGTAAGCACCACTGATGCATTTGTTCACCCTTTGTCTCATCCTTTCTTGGTCTCCTCTCCCCATTATTCTCCCAAGGACCTTCAGGTTGTTAAAGAAAATGGTAAAGAAAACAGAAACAGTATCGAAGAAAAATATCAGTTTTTTTCATTTCTCGGAGTTCATTTCTATAAATACTATTTAATCTGATCATATGCATGTATTTATTGAGCCTTTGTGATCCTCTGTTACGAATATCCTTCTTCAGTCTCAGTGTGTGAATGCCTGGAGACCTGTATAATTTATCACATCCCAGTGTACTATTTTGTCTTTCACCATCCAGTACCTGTTTAGTTGTAGATGTATAGGTATATTGGCAAATGAGGGAAATCACACAAGTCTTTTCCTTTCCTTAGGAATGTTAAAATATTATTCTTTTTGACAGAAGGACAGAATTCCATTGAGTATCTTCTTACATTTTCTTGATCCATTTGTCCAGTTTTCTAAATTATCACAATAACTGAAACCAGATTTGAGGAATAATATAATTAGCCAATTTGCCTTAGCCAGATTTGATATTCATGATCATTTTTCCATTTCTTCTCTAGGTTAATTTTTCTCATGCTAAGGCAAGTTGGTAATTCAAATCAGTTGTTTTACTGCTGCTGTGTGTCCAATAAAACTTTACAGATCATGTGGATATAGATTGAGTGAATGTAATTTTAAGGAATTTATGTGCATTACATTAAAAAGGGATAGGAGGAAAATGTTCATAATTGTCCTCCATCCATTACAAAAATTAACTTGATTTGACTTCAGGGTAAAGACTAAAAGCATATTCAATATACTGAAAAGCACAAATCTACACTCTAGTGTTCATCACATCATTTTAACTTCTACTATGTCGTTTTCCCTTCAGATGTTCACTGCCGAGAGCTTTTAGGAAATGATGGCCGTCAATCTTGTAATAACTTGAATGCAGTTTCTTCTGAACTTCCATGTTTCTTGGCCTTAGTTTCCTTTGGGGTACAGATAATGGTTTTCACTCCATCATTATTCCAAATCTTTCATTTCACCCCCACCTCTTCTCTGGAGTTATAACTTGATCCTCCAACCGACAAGTTTCAGGAAAACAAAAGAAGATCCCAAAGGCAGTGATCTACTTTTATGTTTCAAGAAAAGATGATTTTGAATGTCATATGTTTGCAAGCTATTTCCTGAAAACCCAGAGTCCTTCGATAAGCAAACAATAAATGTATTGGATACAGTTAAGCTAGCTTCAGGCATGTGGGTGTCTGAAGGTTGTGGGAAGGTTTAAATTTTTTTCTTCAATTTTCCATTCTTTTGCTCCATCTACCCAAGGGATTTAGTCTTGTACTTCTCTCTCATAGTTCAAATTTACTTGGAATCTTAAAATAATTGTCATCACCAATGAATATGCTTCTAAGACGAGGCTAGTTATGTGGTCTCTTCATAGAGAAATCATGACTGTATCATTAATTCAACCAATTAGATCATTAATTCCTTTGATGGCAGCAGGGGTTGACACAGTGTTTTTAGACAATCGTAGGTGGATGTCAGTTCAATACTGGTGTATTTCCCAAGAAGATGAATGCCATCAAACCATCAGACGCAAATAACTGATCCACATACACTGGCAAACACCAGGCCTACAGTGTTTAATAAAGCTCACCATTTCTTTGTTCAAGTAATAAGCATTTATTTGGTTTCTCACTCTTGGCAGGCACAAAGTGGGAGTAACATAGGGTCATAGAGCCCTAACAAACTGACACACGCAGGACACAACACAAATGAATTAAGACACCTCAGTCAATACCATAGGTACAGAATGGCTCTGGCACCTGTGCAAAACAGTTATTATAACAATGCTACAAATGACAACAGCAAGGAATTGGGAAGCATTGTGTGATGTGCTTAGCCACAGATGTTAACAGGACTCTCATAAAACCAAAACATTGCTGTTCTTGTGAGTTATACTCCAGTCTATTTTCCTGACAATTTGCTGAATATTTGAGCACCCTACATAGAATTGAAAAACAAAATGTAGAATGCCACAGTTACATTCACCAGTGTAGCACCTTAAATCTCTGCCTCCTTATTCTACTTTTTCTTCCATTGGCTACTTGGGTGAAGTCACTGATTAAGGAAGGTTCTTTTTCCTTTCTATCACTCCAAACATCTTTCTAGTTTTCAGTCTTTGTTTACTTCAGTATGATTAAATTAGTACAGTGTTCACCAGTTCCCTGTAGGGTAATGGCAGTAACCTTATTTTTTTTTAAAACCAATCTGTTATGGAGCAAAAATATTTCTTAAAAATCAAGAATTCCTAAAGACTAGAAAAATCAAATACGAGCAACAAAGACAAGCAAAGTGCAAATGCAATTCTATTCAGCTGAATCAGCATAAAACCACACTAAAATATATTTAGGATTAATGAATGTAATATGAAAAGAAAGATAATTCAATCGAGTCGTAAACCATTCAAGGAAAGCACATTAGCAGGTGAATAATGTAGAGAATTTCCCTACAGTTATTACAATTGGCCTTTGGCAATCATAAACGAAGAAAACAGCAAATATCCATATTGAACGCCACCTACAACATATACTGTACCAACCTGTTTGTCACAATAAAAGTCAAGTTATTGACACATGCCTTTATCCAAATATGTATAGAGTGTGACAACTGTAACTCAAAAATGCATGAACACTAATCTGTTAGTTTGAGGACAACATCACTCTTCAGGAAGAAATATATTTGCACTCAAGCTGTGTGTGGGTTCTTTAATATCATTCCTGCTTATATCATCAATCTTATAGGAACACAGTAATAGAAATTATTTTTGTGTATCTTCAATAAACTTGTGATATTCATTTCTAATTTTAGACAAAAATGAAGCAATTGATGGTGTATTTTAAAAAATTGTCTCTAGTCACTTTCAGTAAGTTTTTATTATAATTACAATAAAACTTGAAATGTTTTGCATGGAATAAATACCAAATATTTTGCATGGCTTTGAGATGCAGCTAGTCATATGACCTTAAGCTATTACAAATTTAAATATGATCTGATGAGTAAGGTATAGTAATAATATTTTGCTACCTGAAATTCCCAATTTGTCAGCTCTATTTCTAGATTGTTATTCTCATTTTTCTACACGTGCATGGTATAATAAAAAATGGTTGGTGGGATTAGCATGGTGGCAAATGCCGGGAATCACAGTTACTTGAGCAGCAGAAGCAGCAGAATTGGAGTCTGAGGTCAGTTGAAATGGAAGCTCACTTGTCAAGTGTGTGCGAACCCTGAGTTCAATCCCTAGTACTAGTGAAACGAATAAACACGTTTATGAATCAGCAACAATCCACAAACTATACTCTAAACAGATCCAACATAGAATTTAGTTTTGCAGTGTAGTTTCATTTAACTCATCAAATTCATGCCTTTTGCTGGTTCAATAAAACATAAATGGGAACTCTGTGTGGCACTTAGATGTAAACTTTGGGGATTTGATTTAACAATAAGGAGAGTTACAACTGCCACATGAAGAGTCTGTTGCAATATGATTACTGCCACTTCAATTCTTGACCAGGAAGAATAATCACCTGAGAAACAGATACAATTATTGGGGGCAAAAATCCTGGGTAGTGTTACTATTTGATTTTTTGTTTGTTTTCATATAAATAGAGATGGGGGTACCTATGTGTAAAAAATATCTGTCCCATTAAGAATTATGAATTTCCCCTCATTGTAATATGAATGCTCTTGTGAGCCAACCATACTTTATTTTTTCCATTTACTTATCTTCCAGCTCCCAATTCCTTGTCATTTAATTTTTCCTGTGCACAATGCCAAAGGAAACAGACTGGAATTAGGGATGATGGTCAGTGACAGAGCTGACATGCAACAGCCCCTTTGTTTACCTTGGAGGAATTATCAGACACCACATGAAAACATTTTCCCCTGTGACCAACTAACTGCTCAGGGGTATCAAGAGCTATGCTGAAACTTATGAAGAACATTCAATCAAACATGCTGGGCTTCCCTGTACTGAGATGAGCCTTGCATTGAACTTGGTAAGAAGTTATGCCACAGTTCTCACATCTTACGTGGGCTGAAAACTATCCAGTTGCCATCAGATTCCCTCAGGAGCCTTGGACAAAGATCTAATTATAGTCACCAACATGATCTTTAGAAAATCTGAAGTTCCCAGAAGTTAAGACAGCTGAACTCAGGGTTAACATTACTACTACTTCCAACACCCTGCTTCTTACCCTCATCCATGCACCGTCTCTACAGAATGTACATACATAGGTGTCTGTTAGTCTGTCTGCTCAGTATAATGGGTCTACTGTTCTCAGTAGAAACTCCTCAACTGAAATCTAACAGGCCATAGGTAATTTATATCATTGACACTTACAGATTGAAGTATGTTGAGTTGGAAGAAGAAATTGTGGCATCCTTTATAAGCACCTGAAGGCTTAAGCTGTGAAACCTTTCAATTACACAGAAAAATTCATTTTCATGAACTGTTTTTAAAATTGCCTCAAGAAAGAATCATAGAACAGTGAACCAGGTAACCTAATGCAAGCTAAGGACATCGTATTAAAATTACAAAACTTCTTGGCATGTTATGAAAGAAGCTATCCTCTATTTTCCTTGTACTTGAGCTTGTGACCCTGTGTTCTAATTTCCACCCTGACAATCTTTCATGAGCAGGTCTATCCTTGTACTTATCTTAAAAAAAAAAACTTATGTTAATTGCCTTTACCTCAAGTCAAAAAAATATATTCCATCTGCTTCTGATGTCAAGAAAAATTAACTTATTTTATCTCCCCCTGCCTTGTAACTGGAGGCAAAAACCAACAGTTGTACACAACCCGGAGCTATTGGTCCTATTATTTTTTTTTGTTGTTATAGATTTCAATAGCATGGGAAATAGAAATGGGGCCAAATCAAGGACTGCATTTTCAGCCTTCTGTCTCGCTTTGGAAACATGTGCTGGCTAAAGAGGCGCTGTAAGAAGGCGCTGTGTCATTGTCCTTTATATGTAACCATTCTTGATTCCGATCTCTACCTTCTGTAGCAGCTCAACTCTAGAGCTACTATGTCAGCAGACATGCCCACCATTCACAAATGCCCAGACACAAAGGAAGTCAGCAAACACAGATAGGTCATAAAGACCTGCTGTGTGGGGACCAAGCTGCTGCCTAACACTGGGAGAAACCTAGAACCAGACAAATGCTTAAGCTATCCCAGTCTCGTTTCTAACCAGGTAGCAAAACTGTTAGGCCTAGTCTTCAGTTGTGTAAACCTAAAGGCATTCTTCATTGGGCACAGGACCATTTCATTGCACAGACATATAGATATGTAGTAGAAAATAGATATAAACTATGAAATAAGATAGTGATGCAAAGATAACCCTGCATGAACTTGCGGTCTGTGGTTTGTGTGTGGCCTTTCACTATATGAATATATCAGCGTCATTTGTTTTCCCTACAATGAAGATTTTATCATTTTCTCTTAATGTATTTCCTACTGTAAATATGTAAGACCTAGGCTAGTAATTAATATTAATCATTTCATAATTCAATATTTTTAATTTTTCTAAATGTGCAGGATTGCGTTTGTAATTCTTGAAACTTCTTAAAGAGCCATTAGCATAACATTTGAACACTGTCTACCTGTAGTTTCTTTTTTTTAAAATTTTTTTTATTAATTGGACATAAATTTTTTTACAAGGTGTTGTGCAAAGAGGGTACAGTTACATAGTAGGGCAGTGTGTACATTTCTTATGATATCTTACGACCTGTTTTTCTATCCCTTGTCTAGGTCAGGTTGACATATATGCAATATACAATGTATCAAGAACATATACAGTATTCACAGACTTGGTCTCTACTGTCTCTCTGTCTCCCTTTGTTAACAGTCATATATCAGGGAGATCATGCCCCTTTGTTTTCTGTGTTCTAGGCTTGTCTCACTCAACATTATTTGTTCGAGTTCTGACCATTTCCCTGCGAATAACAGTATTTCACCATTCCTAATCGCTATGTAGTATTCCATTGTGTATAAGTACCATATTTTTTGGATCCATTCGTCTGTGGAGGGGCATCTGGGTTGTTTCCATATTTTAGCTATTGTGAATTGTGCCGCGATAAACATGGAAGTACAAATGCCTTTTTGATATCTTGGATTTTGCTGTTTAGGATAGATGCCTAGGAGTGGTATGGCTGGGTCATAGGGTAGGTCTATATTGAGCTTTTTGAGAAACCTCCATACTGTTCTCCAAAGTGGTTGTACTAATTTGCACTCCCACCAACAATGGAGAAGGGTTCCTCTTTTCCCCACAGCCCCTCCAGCATTTGTTGTTTCCTGAGTTCAGAGTATAGGCCATTCTAACTGGGGTGAGGTGGTATCTCAGGGTTGTTTTTATTTGCATTTCCTTTACTGCCAGGGATGTTGAGCATTTCCTCATATGTTTCTTTGCCATTTTTATATCTTCTCTTGTGAAGTCTCTCTTTAGCTCCTTTGCCCATTTCCTAATAGGTTTATTGGGCTTGGAAGGGCTTAGTTTTTTGAGTTCTCTGTAGATGACCGATATCAGGCCTTTGTCTGTTGCTGTGCTGGTAAATATCCTTTCCCATATCGTTGGCTGTCTTTCTATTTTGGTGGCTATGTCCTTAGCTGTGCAGAAACTTTTTAATTTGTAGTAGTCCCATTTGTCGAGTCTTTCTCCTATTTGTTGTGCCCCTGGGACTCTATTCAGGAAGTTCCTTCCTGTGCCTATAAGTTCTAGTGTCTTTCCTACTCTGTCCTTCAGTAGTTTCAAGGATTCAGGTCTGATGTTGAGGTCCTTGATCCATTTTGAGTTGATCTTGGTGCATGGTGATAGGCTTGGGTCTACTTTGAGTTTTCTGCATATGGCTGCCCAGTTCTCCCAGCACCAGTAGTTGAAGAGGCTATGTTTATTCCATTGTATGTCTTTAGCTCCTTTGTCGAATATTAGTTGGCTGTAAGAGTGCAGTTTTATTTCTGGGTCTTCAGTTCTAATCCATTGGTCTTCCGATCTGTTTTTATACCAATACCATGCTGTTTTTGTTATGATGGCCTTGTAGTAGAGCTTGAAGTCAGGTATTGTGATACCTCCTGCACTGCTTTTTTTTGCCTAGAATTGCTTTGGCTATTCTAGGTCTTTTGCTGTTCCATATGAATTTATGGATTGGTTTCTCTATTTCAGTGAAGAATGTGGCTGGGATTTTGATAGGCATTGCATTGAATTTGTATAACAATTTGGGCAATATGGCCATTTTCACTATATTGATTCTGCCTACCCATGAGCATGGGAGGTCTTTCCATCTCCTTGTGTCTTCTTTGATTTCCCTTATTAAATTTTTGTAGTTTTCATTGAATAGTTCCGTCACGACCTTGGTTAAGTTGATCCCTAGGTACTTTATTCTTTTTTTGGCTACTATAAATGGAATTGTTTCCATAATTTCCTTTTCTGTTTGTCTATTGCTGGTGTACAGAAAAGCTGCTGACTTTTGTGGGTTGATTTTGTATCCTGCTACTTTGCCAAATTGTTTGATTAGGTGTAGGAGTTTGGGTACTGAGTTTTTTGGGTCCGTCAGATATAAGATCATGTCGTCTGTGAATAGGGATAACTTGATTTCTTCCTTGCCAATGTGGATTCCTTTGATGTCCTCCTTTTGCCTTATTGCTAAGGCTAGGGATTCCAGCACTGTGTTGAACAGAAGTGGGGAGAGTGGGCATCCTTGTCTTGTTCCTGAGTTTAGAGGGAATGATTTAAGTTTCTCTCCATTTAATATGATATTAGCAGTTGGTCTGTTGTATATGGCTTTTATTGTTTTGAGGAATGTTCCATCTATTCCTGTTCTCTCCAAAGCTTTTAATAAGTATGGATGTTGTATTTTGTCAAAGGCTTTTTGGGCATCGACTGAGATAACAATGTGATTCTTGATTTTAGTTCTGTTTAGGTGGTGAATTACGTTGATTGATTTACGGATGTTGAACCATCCTTGTGACTGAGGGATGAAGCCTACTTGGTCATGATGTATGATATTCTTGATCAGTTTCTGGATCCTATTAGCTAATATTTTATTGAGGAGCTTTGCATCTGTGTTCATTAGTGATATTGGTCTGTAGTTTTCTTTTTTTGTTGGATCTTTGCCTGGTTTGGGAATGAGTATGATATTAGCTTCGTAGAATGAGTTTGGGATTTCTCCCTCCGTTTCTATTTCACGGAAGAGTTTGAGGAGTATTGGTATTAGCTCCTCACTAAAGGTTTTGTAGAATTTGTTGGTGAATCCATCTGGGCCTGGGCTTTTCTTAGTAGGGAGGTTCTTGATTACCTCCTGTATCTCACCATAAGTTATTGGTTTATTTAGTTGATTTATTTCTTCTTGGTTCAGTTTAGGCAGTTTGTACTTCTCTAAGAATTGATCCATTTCTGTAAAATTATTGTTTTTTTGCTGAGTAGAGTTTTTGGAAATAGCTCCTTATGATTGTTTGAATATCGTGTGTACTTGTTGTAATTTTTCCTGTGGAGTCCCTGATTTTACGAATATGAGTCTCTTCTCTTCTTTTTTTTGTAAGTCTTGCAAGGGGTCTGTCAATTTTGTTCATTTTCTCAAAGAACCAGCTTTTAGTCTTATTTATTTGTTGAATGGTCTTTCTATTTTCAATCAGATTTATCTCTTCTTTAATCTTTGTGATCTCTCCCCTCCTAGTCGTTTTAGATTCTGTCATTTCTTGTTTCTCCAGTTGTTTTAGTTTCATCGTGAGGGTATTCACCTGCTCTGCTTCCATTCTTTTAATGTGGGTGCTGAGTGCAATGATCTTGCCCCTCAGCACTGCCTTAGCTGTGTCCCATAGGTTTCTTTGTGATGTGTTTTCTTTGTCATTGTGGCTTATGAATTCATTGATTTCATCTTTAATTTGTTCTGTGGCCCAAGTGTTGGATAGCAGCGTGGGGTTTAGCCTCCAAGAGTGTGTATAGGCTCTGTGGTATCCTTTGTTGTTGAGGGTTACCTTTAATCCACTGTGATCAGATATAATACATGGGATGACGTCAATACTTTTGTATTTGCTGAGGTTCTTTGTGTGGGCTATGACGTGGTCTATTTTGGAATATGATCCATGGGCTGCTGAAAAGAAGGTGTATTGGGTCTCTGTAGGGTGAAAGGTTCTATATAGGTCTGTTAGATCCATTTGGGAAATGGTGTTATTTAGGTCCTCAGCTCCCTTACTAATCTTCTGGGTGTTGGATCTGTCTCTTGGAGAGAGAGGAGTATTAAAGTCACCCACTATGATTGTGTTTGCATCTATCTTGCTCTGTAATTCTTTGAGAATTTGCTTGACATATGTCGGGCCTCTTTTGTTTGGTGAGTATATATTTATCACTGTGATTTCTTGATTCTGGATTTTTCCTTGTATTAATATGTAGTGTCCTTCTTTGTCTTTTTGAGTGGACTTTAAAGAGAAGTCCAGCTTGTCTGAGATCAGGATGGCTACACCTGCCGTTTTGGTGGACGCATTTGCTTGGTAGATCTTACTCCATCCTTTCACTCGAAGCCTGTTTTTGTCCCTTGCTGTAAGGTGGGTCTCTTGTAGACAGCAGATGTCAACTTTTTGTTTGCGAATCCATTCTGCCAGTCTGCTCCTCTTTATCGGGGAGTTTAAACCATTTATATTTATAGAGATCAAGGATAAGGGTGTTTTTTCTCCTTCCATTTTCTTGGTGGGCTGTTTTTTCTTTTTTTTTTTTTTTCTTGTCTTTAGTGAGCTGGTCTTTCTGCTGGACTTTGGCTATTGAAGTTTCTTTCTGATTCTGTCTGTGTGTCTTTTACGATCTCTGTTGGCTGGGGTTCCCCTCTTAATATTCGCTGTAGGGCTGGTTTTTTATTCACATACTCCTTTAGCTCCTCTTTGGTGTGGAAAGATCTGGTTCTCCCTTCGAATGTGAACTCCAATTTCGCTGGATATTTGATCCGAGGTTGTAAATTGTTATTCTGGAGTACTTGGATGGTGTTCTTCCACTCACTTCGAGCTTGGTAAGTTTGTGTGGATAAGTCGGATGTTATTCGAATCCTCTTCCCATTGAAAAAAGTTTCCTTCTTCACTTTGGCTGAATTCAGAATTTGCTCTTTAATCTTGAGGTCTGTAGTCTTGAATATTATGTGCCTTGGGGTGGCTTTCCTGGGGTCTGGCCTGCCAGGTGTCCTATAGGCTTCGGTTACCTGGATGGGGTCCCCTGTGAGATTGGGGAAGTTTTCTGCAATAACTTTATTGAGAACATGATTAAGCCCTCTGCTCTGGTATTTGGCTCCTTCTTCTATTCCAATTATGCGCAGATTATATCTCTTGTCTTTGTCCATTAGTTCCTGGATTAGTCTTCCCTGAAGCTTCACCTTTTCTTGGAGTGTGGTCATTTTCTGGTTGTTGTCAGCTGCTTCATCGTCCAGGCGAGAGATTCTGGATTCTATATGGTCTACTCTTTGTGTTATGGCTTCAATTGCGGAGTTTATGGATGTCAGAGAGCTATATGTGGTTGTCATATCAGCTGTGATCGTGGAGATTTCTTCCTTTAAAGAGTTGTATTTTAAATCTATTTTTTCATGCATTTCAATTCTCAGTATGTGGAGATTTTCTTTAAAGGCAGCTTGCATTGTATCCATTTTTGCTTCCATTTCTTTAAAGCAGGCTTGCATTGTATCCAGTTTTGCTTCCATTTCTTTCTTGGCTTCCTGGGTGTCCTTCCAGATTTCCGCTCTAAATTCCTGGAATTGTTTTCTGATTTCATTTCTGACGCTTTCGACCATTCCTGTTAACATGGCCTCATTTGCTTTTTTAGTCTCCATCTCCTCTTCAGTAGTGCTGCTTTTTGGAGCTGGCGAGTTGGCTTGCCCTTTGATGAACTGAGTTATGTTTCTTTGTGATTTGCACATCTGGAGATCTGGATGGCTTCTCAGGTTTGGTTTGTAGCTCCTCCCTCCCTCCTGTGTAGACATTTCTACGGCAGCAGGTGCTGCCGCTGTGGCCCCGCCCACCAGTGCAGGGTACGCCTACCAGAGCGGGTGCTGTCGCTGGGGGCCCCACCCTCCTGTGCGCTGTGCGTCCACTGCAACAGGCACTTCGGCAGGATATGCCTCCCAGAGCACGTCCTGGGTTGTTGGGTTGTGCTTGCGCCCTCCCACGAGTCCGTTGGGGGGGGGGGCGGTATGTGTGGGGTCCAGTGGGATCGACTGTCCGGGTGTGGCTTGGCACCTTCAGTCCTCACCTCTGCTGTGAGTGGGGGACGTGATCAGGCTCAGGTGACCCTGCTGGGCTGGTATTGCCCACCAGCGCCTGTGATTTTAGTTGTAAGAGTCTGCGAGGTCCAGGCACCTCGGGTGGGGTTTGCACAACCAGCTGTCTCCCAGCCCCTGTTGGGAAGGGGGCGGGGCCAGTTCTGCCAGTTCAGGAACCTGTGGGGTGTTGGTGCTGCTGGGTCCTTCCCCTGCTAAACTGACTTCCCCGCGCCTGATGGGAGCTTCCCGCCTGATTTGGGGATTCTTTGTTCCCTCAGGGGTGGGGGAGGGGGAGGGAGGGCACTCACTTTTGCTGCTTTGTGTGTGTGTCCCGCGCAGCCGTTGGCCCTTCAGGGGTTGGCAAAGTGTCGTGGTGTCTTCCCCCGTTCCCTCTTTCTGCCGCTCTGGGTTCCCTTGTCCGAATCCGGTGTGGACCCGAACTTCTCGTCGCTGCCGGGTGTGTCTTGGTCCGCACCCTGCTTTGTGTCCGTGGGGTCTCCCGCTATATGGATTCTGCGCTCCTGGCAGCCTGTCTGCCGATCGCCGGGTTCCCCTTTCCCAGCCTGACCCTGTTTGGGCCAGGGTCGGCTGGTGGGGGGAGGGTGCCCCAGTGAATCTCCGGCTCCGTGTAGGTTTTTGGTTCTTCTTTTTTGCTCCTTTTTGTTTTCCTGTGTTTCTCCACTGCTTCTGGCTGCTGGTTTTGCTGGGTTCTTGATGGGGTGTTGGGTGTTGGAGTTCCCAGCTCACTATGCCGTTGGAGTGAGTCGGGGTGTCTCCCTATTCTATTGGCGCCATCTTTCCTCTCTTGTAGTTTCTTTTTAACTATGAATGAATACCTCTATTTTCAACTTTCATTTTCCTTATTTATCTGAAGTTCATATCTCATATATATATATATATATATATATATATATATTTTTTTTTTTTTTTTTTTTGGCCAGTCCTGGGGCTTGGACTCAGGGCCTGAGCACTGTCCCTGGCTTCTTTTTGCTCAAGGCTAGCACTCCGCCACTTGAGCCACAGCGCCGCTTCTGGCCGTTTTCTGTATATGTGGTGCTGGGGAACCGAACCTAGGGTCTCGTGTATCCGAGGCAGGCACTCTTGCCACTAGGCTATATCCCCAGACCCTCATATATATTTTTTATGTTACATATGCCCATATTCCTCCCCAAGGACTTCATACAGTTTCCCCTTAAATTCAATATTGCTTTAATTATTTTACTGTATAATATATTGAGTGTTGAATCTTGGTTAGTCATTTGAATAATAGACACATTCTTTCAGCTTGTGTTTTAGCTATTCATTTCTTTATTTTAATAATAATAATAATAACAGCCAAATTTATCAAAGTGTGTCATCTTTTCTTATGTCATTTTTCTGCCCAGTCCCCAAATGAAAAATATGTTCTTACATTACCAGAGTTTTCTCAGTTTATGCTTTCAAGTTTAGTTTTCTATTCACCACAGGAATATTCTTTCCTTTTGGCCACTTATGATCTATGTACTATACCATGAGAACTTGTAGTGATGACTAGATGTCAGTGCTGTGCTTTTATTTGTTTCAGCATTTTCGAATCAGTGATTGTGGTTATATGTGAAGGTCCATCTTTTCTTCAATACTGTGCAACACAAATTGCTAATATCTCATTGGTACCATGGATAAAGTTTTATTGGAATTGCCAACATTAAGAACACATTTTTAAATAGACTTTCAATCATATCATTATTTTGTTTCTTTAAATATAAGCATAATCATGTGGACAATTCACTGTTTTTTCTGTTTCCAATGACTAAATTCTAGAAATTCTTATTAATCACCTAGGGTAGTTCTTTTCAATTTTTAGGTTTAATCTAAAGTACTATTGTGGTGCATTGTGGGTAATACATTTTGCAAGTAATTTTTATTTATTTTAGCAATAATAATATTAAAATTGAAATTTATTTTTTGTGCCTGTGCTGTGACTTGGACTCAGCGCCTGGGTGCTACCCATTAATTTTCTTTCTCTCAAGGCTAAGCCACAGCGCCACTGCTGGTTTTGTTAGGTCTTGTTTTGTCTTATCTTGGTGTGGTTAACTGGAATACAAATTTCCTGGCTCCGGTTGGCTTTGAACTGCAATTCTCAGGTTCCAGTCAACCAAGTAGTTAGGACAATAGCCTCTGGTGCTGAATGAATGCTAAATATTTTAAATTCCTAGAATTCCCGATTTCAAAATAAATTTTCCCCATTTATAGATGATCTTTAATACCTTTCTCACTGGATTGGTCAGCACATTCATGGATCTTGCATCCATTATTAATGGTAAGATATCTGATCTGGCCAGGGTGCATTATAAAGAAGAACATTTACCTCGTTCTTCAGGTGATTTAAAGTAGTGGACAAAATATAAAAACCAGTGTTTCTTCAGGACCCGGGACGTCAATTTTTCCAGACAGAGAACTGAAAAACAAAAAATGAGACAGAAGAGCAGTGAGTCCAAAGACTGGCTGGGCGCAGGGATTCTATGGCAGGGAGGGGCAGGCGGGCTGGGAAGGGAGGTGAGAGTCCCAGACCCGGACAGGGCAGCTTGCCCAGGCGCAGCCCCCGACAGGAAGGGCGGCAGAGGTGTGCCTGCCACCCCACTCAGTCTCCGGAAGAAGTGGAAATGGAAGCTTTGTATTTCCACGATAGTTTAAAGAACCTATCGGCGCTCAGGAAGATGAGGTGGGAGCCAACATTGCAGAGGCCTAATCTCCAGAGAGATGAGGAAAGAAAACACAGAAAAAGCAGGAAACAAGCTAAAAAAAAAAAAAAAGCAAAATGAATCTCAACGAAAAAAATGAATCTACAGAAACAAAGAATGGAAAAAAATATGATTGCTTTTATCATTGAGAAACTCTAAAAAAATTATTTGTTAATGGTTGACAAATGTCTACCTGAGAGTTTCTTTTCCATTACCTTTAAGAAACCTCCCTCATAGGATAGAGGTGTCAGTTAATAACACACTTATACACATTTTTGCAAACAATAACATTGAAAACCTGGCAGCTAATAATCGCCAGAAGAAGATAAGGTGAACTCTTAGAAATACGAAGTCCTCAGAAAATGAGGAAAAGGAAAGGCGCCAAGGAAAGAAACAGATAGCAAATCAAAAATGCATGCTGTAGAAACTTCTAGAAAAACATGTGATCTATGAGCAAGAGACCATTGCTCATCTGGTGATAGGAAGCAGATCAGGAACAATCTTAGGGGATTCTCTGGGAAGACTGGAAGCTGCATATGTGATGGATGCACATAATTTTCTTTATATATTGCCAACATTTCTGGTTGTTTTAATGTATTTCAGATTATTATTTCTTTAAAACACAATGTACCAAACCTCAATGGCCACTCATCTTTTTCAATGTGTGTAATAGCTACCTATTCAAGGTACTCTGTCTCAAATAATTTCAGTTATTTTTATCAGCTTATTTTGACTTTTTCTTTCCCAAGGGTGATACTACGTAATACCACTGGTGAAAATTAAAGAGCAGGTTCTGTGACTAATGCCTTTGAATATTCAGTCCAATCACACACACTGGTTGTCACACAGCCTTCCTGCTCTACTGAAGGTCAAGTTCTTTGACCTTCCCTATCAACTCTACCCGGAATTGCAACCCTCCCCAACATCCCAAGTCTTGCTTTATTTTACTTCCTTATTTTTCCTCCTAGTTCACATGTATTAGATTTGGTTTCTATCCTTTGTGTAGATCTTGACCAAATTAAAAGCTGCACCCAGTAAGAGCATTTCTTCTGATGGTTTACTCCACTGTGTCAAATCCCTTTCACTTAGAAAGGCACCTGCTACAGAGTTCTAGCAAAGTGTGTTTCTTGGATGAATAAGCAAGCACCCAAGACACTAGTGTTTATGACAGTGCTTTTGAAGACATGGAGAAGGAAAGCATGCACCCGGAAGTCATAACGCATTCACTGGATTCAAGTATTTCAATTCTTGTAGGCTCAAGGAATCACGCTGTGTCCGCTTGGAGAAAATGAAACTACTTTGAGGCAGAGAAAGCAATTTTCTCATTGCATGCAACAGAAGAACAATTTTAGGATAAATGAATGAGGAGACCTGTCTTGCTATAATCAGAGAAGTAGAAATGACACAAAAAGATTGCAATATTTCAAGTACAAGATTAGCAAAATATAGTGACATAAAATTGTCACACTTTTCAAGGATGTGAGAAATAGGAACTGTTCTACCGGTACTGCTTAGGTGCTGTACAGTGAAGAATAATGTCGCTGTCTCGGAGCTCTGCCCACCCTGACCACATGTAGACCTGTGTGCTCCTGGGGTTGTCTATAACAGCAGAGGAGAAGGAGAAGAAGGGAGGAGACAAGAGAGAAGAACTGTGAAGGAAAAGGCTAAATAAATGTAGACACAATTACAAAAAAAAATAATGGTTAAATGAAAAGCGAGAACACTCAGGATTATTTTCAATTCTGTACTAGTATCATAATTTCTTTAGAAAATTTGTAGTGTTTGCCAATTGTCTGTAAATTAGTTATTGCCTTGAATTTTGAGCTACTAACATGAAAATGAGTTTTAATTGAAGTAGATTTTCATAACACTGAATATTCTGAAAAGATGTAAATAGGATAAATTAGGAACATCTTTCAATATATTATAAATCTTATGTTGTATATCATAAATTATACATTGTATATCATACATGTGTGTATATCAGATATATGTATATTTCATACATGATATACTTATTTATGATAAATATATAAGCGTTTAGATATGTTAAAACATGTTAAAATCACTAATTCTAGGTGATAGATATATGGCTCTATTTGTTTATTTTCTCTATTTCTGTACTGTTGTAATTGTTTCTAATCAAATATTATAACAGAATAAATTTGTACTCAAGTAAAAATCTGAGACAAAATTACAGGTATTATGTACTTTAGACATATGTGAACTCACTATGAGGTTGGGAAGTGGAACTAAACTCAGGAGACGAGTTGATGGTTATGACTGCATATCTATTCTCAAGAGACCAGTCAGATGCTGGTGGTTCACTTCTATAATCTAATCCAATCATAATCTTAGATTTAATAAAAAAAATTAAAAACCAGCTAATTACTTGATATTACTTTGAACTGTATTACTTATTCAGAGAAGTTGAGTGGCTTAGGTTCTTGACTTGGACAAGGCATAGTGGATTCTATATATTAGGTAAGGAATTGAAAGTTGCTATGGATTACAGTGGCCATATAATTTTCCAAGAAAACTGGAAAAGTTCTGAATATGACTTATGGCCCTGTTAATATTTATATCTGGACAAGTAAATCCAGGCTGCTGTTAAGTGAGGGCATGTGTAATCTGGGTACAACTGATAAATTTGATACAATGTATTAGGTACATTGGAAGAAAAGTAGAATTTGATTTTATAACAAATTCACTCATCATTATGAATGACTGAATAAAATGATCTAAAGTAGAATTTTAGAGGGACTGCAGATTTACCCAAATAATTTTTAGGAGGTACCAGAAAGAAAATACATAAATAGCACAAAGTTATTGTTCAAATCTTAACTGTACTTGGAAAAGATAAATCATAGTTGGGAAAAGGTAAGAGCTCAGACATCTCCTACACCATATGCACGTGTGACCATCTTTGTAGAAAGCTACATAAAATGCATCCATATTAATCTTACAAACCATTTTTGGACTATTATGTTCTCTAGTCTATTTCAAATGGATACTCAGAGAAAAGATTTCCAAAGAGAGGCAGTGCTTTCTTTGATGTCTCAAATTTTCTGAAGGAAGGAAAATCATCATCTACAATTTTTAGTAAAAAAAAAAATTTGCAACTATTCTTTGTTCAGGGTATTTATTGAGAAATTGGATCTACCAAACTGTAAAGCCTTGCAATGTTCTTGTTCCTGGGGTTGTTTGCTTCCAAAGCCAGTATGAGAAAAATTGACTGCCTAGGTAGCAATGTTCTTTTCTTTGGAATTCTACAAGCAAGGGAAATTTCATTCTATTCTTCAAAGCTTTTGTTCTTGTAATACCTTTTCTCTAACCATTGCTGAGCATTCTTGTGCCATAGGAAACTATTCAACTCAAGCTCCATTCTTGAGAAATTACAGCCACACGAATGATAACCCCAATTCACTCCTGTGATGAGACCATCCTAGTGAATTCTTGTGCATTTGTGTAAAACATTGATGAAGCCATTCTTTCAAGTAACCCGCCATTAAGTACAATACTTTTAAGAACATTACTTTTATAATAAAAACTTAAAAAAATTGATAGTTACCTCATACATGAAAGTAAGTATAAAAAGTATATGTAGAATACAAAGAGCATGCTCTGTTTATTTTTAAATAGCATGACTTTTTCCCATTGCAAACTCACACATTTGCACATTTTCCTGAGAAAAGTGAGTTCAATTTTATGTACAAGCAAATGAAATGACAAAGCAACAAGTATGAATCTGAGTACAGATAATGTATTATGTTCTTTAAAGAGACATGAATTGTCCTATCAGTTCCATTTTCTGAACTCAGAATTTGGAGACAATTACAATCAAACAAGCTTTGGTGATTTGATGCTATGTAAGATTTGTAGTTGCATTTTACAACTGAGTGAGAATTAATGAGTGCAAAATTGCTCTGTTCTGCAACTTTTCCCCTTTAAGTCTGAGTTGATACATGCAACTGTTCAGTGATGTTTCTAAGAATGTTGTTGGGAACTACTGCAACATTCCAACGTCTTAGTTTTGTGATTAATAATTTTGTAGCCTTTAACAATCTTCAAGCAATTTAGACACTATTATAAGAAGCTACAATCAGGGGTCATATATGTGACACATCAGGGGTCCGAATTAACATTGTATGTGAGTTGGCTAAAGGATGACAAGAGGTTTAATGGGTATATTTTTGAGTATGTGAGCATGTTTGTGGAAGAGATTAGTTTTGAGTAAGTAGACAGAGTTTTCTGCTCTCAGTGATGGGATTAGGCATAATTTATTTGGCTGATGACCTCAAGAGAACAAGAATGCAAATTAGTTGCGTTTTTTTTCCTCTTCTTAAACTTGGACTTTTGAGCCTAACTACTATCCTAGTTCTTGGACTTTCTGTGCATGACTGTCTTTCATCCTTAGCCTGCTTTCTTCATGGGATTTAGAGTACAATTATGCCATAAAGTCCGTGGGCTTTCAGATTACAGAGAGCAATTCATGGAGTTTCTGTCTCCTGTATGGGTGCATGTTTCCATAATGTGTGGTTCTCTGATAATTATGCAATGTCAGCTGCAAATTTTCAGTTTAAATGTAGCACAGAGATGGAAATATTTATAATTTTTAATTGTACTATTGTACCAAGGAGATATTAGTAAATATCTCAAAGTGCTATCATCCACCACCAGATTTCTCTTTACTTCCTTTTATTAATTTCATTGTTCTCATGAAATATTTAATTTGAATTCTGCTTTCAAAGTTTCTCAGTCCTGGATCCTTAGGGTATATGGAGAGAAGATTCCCTCACCATTTCTTGCTCACGATATATGCAATGAAGTCTTGTGTAATCCAGATAGGCAAAATGCCTTGTGAGTTGAGCTGCTTTCTTCACTTGGACCATAAAACTTGCGATTGTCTCTTAGTTATTTTGTGGTTTTCCTACTTTTCCTCTCATCCAATGGCCCATTATTTCTCTCTGCTTTCTCTCTTTCCAACATCCAATGTGCACATTGATTTGGTGGTTACTGTGGTTTGTCAACTACTGTTATTGTTACATGTGTTTGAATTGCCTTGTTTTGTAACACTAGTACTTACCTATTTTATTTTAATGTTGGAATTAGGAATAGCTAAAACTCTTACTAACAGATCACTTTTTTCCAAAAATAAAAAATCTTCCTAAGCTAATTAAATATGGGTCTATCAGGTATGTCTGATGTGGAATCCTAGAGTGAAAAATAACAGAAACCACAAAATCTCCTTAAAAGCTAATTCAAGTTCCTCTTTCATCTTTCATCATATGATGGATAATTGTCAATCTTCTTGTTTCTTATGGCTCACCCTGCTTATTTTTACACTTAGTCTTTTCTTTGTGGTGAGACTAAACGTGCCCTCTGAATTAAAAATTGAGATTGGGGAAATCTGAAATGTTCTGAATGTGGAAACAAAAAAAGAAAATAGTCTTTTACATTTATTTTTGTAATTTATAACTTATACTCCTCTCATGGCCATCCAGCACCACCCCCAAAACACGTTCCTGCTTCCTGGGACTCATTTTGTTAAACAATTCATTGGTTGATCAAAGAGTTGCATTGTTAGTTTTCTCTCCGAAGTATACCGTCTTTAACTCAACTTGTGTTTATGTGCATGCATAGACCCATGTATATATTGTTATGTATGTTTCTATTTTAGATCTGACTTCCACATATGAGAAAAACATGTGCCATTTGTCTCTTTAAACATAAGTTTCTTCACTTAATATATTTTCTGTCTGCCCATTTCCCTACAAATAGCATATTTTCTTTCTAATAGAGAAGTGAAATTCCACTGAATATATCTACCATACATTGATCCATTCATCCATTTTTAAAAGACAAAGATGATAGTCTAACTTTCTATACATCCTCTATTTTGTTAATACTTATTTAAAAATAAAATGGCTGTATTTCAATACATATTTTTGTGAATTATTCATGTCTTCTCTCGACATGCTTACAACCAGAATAGCAACAACCATACCATCATCATTTTAAGGGGAGAGGTACTCCCCAAATCACATGAAATCCCAATTTTTTATCTAGTTTCTTTTTTATTCTGATGAAATTTGGCACTTCCTATATTCTATGACTTTACTTATTGATAGAATTATAAATCTTTCTCAATATGCAAAAATTTTCTGTGTATTTCCAAACTTGATCCTTTCCCTGACATGAATTTTGAATGTTCAAAGTCTAATAGCAGGTTTTGTTTTTTTCTATTTCTCGTGAGTCCTTCCAGTGAACTTCTCCACTCTGTCCTTTGATATTTCTCCAAGTGAGGTAACAGATTCTCAAAATTTCAGTCATAGACGAATCATATCTTCTCCTAATTTAATGACAATGAGTATTCCTGAAGATGTCCATATTTGAATCCTGCTATAATTTATAGAAAAGATCCCCCTACATCGATACCAAGTCTTCCTCCTCTAAACAACTGTGGCATATTTCAAACAACACTGGTTTCATAGTACCTCTGGAGGTGGTTATTAGAAATGAGGGAGACCCTTAGTGTTTTCTTTTTGTTACTTCCTTTTTAAAAGAAGGCTAAGGTAAAAGATATTCTTGTGTAGCTAAAAGAAAAAGTTAGAAATTAAACCTAAGTGGTATTATCATTGATTAACTACTATAAACCAATTTAGAGGAGTGCATCTCTCTTAGTTTATGGTAGTTTAGCATGAATTAAAATATCACACATTCACATCCTAAATATTTCTTAATAAAATGAAGAGGCACAGATATTTTATAACACATTACTATTGTGAAGGCAAGTAAAAGAAAATATGAATATATGTGAAATATGTAAGCTTTCTAAACTTTATTTCAAGATATAATTTCCTTGCTAGAGTTTGGTTTGATTTTGCTACCTTTGCCCCATACGTAGTCTCTTTGTGTATTCTTGTAGAGTCTTCTACAGATTATAGTACTATTTTTCCCAGATTGCCAAAGATTCTACTGGACTTGAATGAGTGGCTTAGGTTATTTCTATATGCATGTCTCAATGCATGTTGGAAAATCTGCTACAAACAAAAGATTTAGTTGTTTCAGTCCATTGCACCTGCCATATATGTGCTGCTTCTGAAAAATGCTCCAACGGATTCTTTCAGGCACATCCAGTTTGGTTTCACCTAGTTGAGTTTGCTAATAAGATAAACAAATCATCTTCCCCATACAAAAGTGGCAGAAGTTATGCTTTTCCCCCTGTTGTGTTTGCATTCCCACTGTGACAGTTGTTGGAATTGAAGCTGATATTTATTCATATATTCCAAGAGAAGGAAAACTGTACTTATTTTGGATATAGTTACATGAAAACTTTTATATTATCTATTTTGAATATTCAGTGCTAATTTTAAGTAATATAATCTTTGATTTTATTATGGTGTTTAATAATATAAGATAATTACAAAATAATATCCAAGAATCAGAGTTTGAAGGTTCATTGTCCCCTTTATTCTTGGTGAACTTTTAAGAAGGCATGTAGCTGGGCACTGGTAGCTCACATCTGTCATCCTAGCTACTCAGGAAGATGATCTCTGAGGATAACAGTTCAAATCCAGCCCTAGAAGGAAAATCCATGAGACTCTTATCTCCAATTAACTATCAGAAAACCAGAAGTGGAGCTGTAGTTCAAAGTGATGGAGCACTAGCCTTGAGTGAAAAAGCTCAGGGACCATGCAAAACACCCTGTGTTCAAGCCCCATGACAGATTAAATAAATAGTAAACAAATAAATAAAGTCATGTGATTAATATTTGAGCTTGGAACTTAAGGAAATATTGTTGAAGAATTACAAATGGGAACACTCAAAATATTTTTAATAAATGGTCTATTACTGCTTATATATAAATGTCAGATATGCATATTAAACCAGTTTAGGGAACTTGGTAATAAAAATAGACTGCTCACTGATTCTGGAGAAAGAGCAGAGGTTGGTTACCCAACAGTAGAATAAAGGAACTTGGGTGGAAAAACCACAAAAACATATTATCCTTTTTTTCCTCTCTTAACTTATAATACATTGCTTATTGATAAACTCAACAAGACAGTAGTCATGTTATCAATAGCAAATGGTACATATTGTGGACTTTTTTTTTGCTCATAAGAGGGATTCCCCATTTTGTACAAGTTTATATTCTTAAAAGCCAATAAAGCTTCTAGGTGCTGTTCAAATGCAAACCACCATATGTCTTTTTAACAGGGAAACAGAAACTCACACATCTATTCTCCTCTGCTATTCAATGTAAACTGTGTTTAAACCATGAAAACTATGGCTGTTTTTCATATCATGGGAGTGAAAGTAATCAGAAGCTGTATATATATGTATATATATATATATTCATAAGGCAATGGATATGTCTTGTTACTGGGTTACTTCCTTGTGTTGACAGCCCAGGTAATAATACTGTTCTCAATTAATTGACATATCCCCAAATGTACAACCACAGGAATATACAGATATTAATGTTTCTTGTCATCAAGAAATAACCGAAAATAAACTAACAGAACAAACGACCCAATAAGACCTAGAGTACCTCAATCTTGGAGTGCTTTTCTAGAGAAAATGAATTCCTTTTCTTCACCACTCTCCAATATATGGATGCAATGATTTCCATATCCCCCTCTGAGAACAAATGGTGGGGGAAGGAGGTCAGTACCAGCTCTTTTCACAATTGTCCCTTCTACAATATTTATGATATATTTTTTTTCTTATGGCTCAATAAGTTTCAATCCCTTGATGCCTAAGAAAGAGTTTCATTGCTAGAGCACAAAGTTATGGCTCCATCGATCTGGAAGCTAACAGTAAATAATGCCACTTTGAATTTTTCATGCTCTTTTCCAAGTCCTCAGAGCCCTCTGTCCTGTCTCATTGATTCTAAATATGAAGAACAATGTAAATGCCAAGGTGAGAGAGATTATGCCTGGAACTCATAGGGTCACACTTGCACTTTAGAATTTCCTTTTGCTGTACTATGACACTGAGAATTGCATCAGACCATTGATAACAAGTTTACTGCTCTCTGGAATCATGGAGGTGATCTTTGAGCCAGCTTAACCGAAGTTTCTGGTAGGTTAACGATGGTGAAAGGGATGTCATTGATGAAGGTGCTTTGTATTCCTAAACTGCTTTGTTGAATGGCAAACCTAACTATGTGCAACTCTTTAAATAGTATACATACATTTTATATGACTGACAGGTAATAAAAATACCTTTCAAAATGACCCTCTCTTCATTTTTAGGATTCTTTGAAGATATTCTCAGAAGGAAAGCATCTGGAACAAGTCTGGTTCTCTAGAGAGCACTGTTGTGTCAGCCATTCATATGTAGCCTTGGGTCCAACCAGCCTGCCTGTGGCAGGCTTAGGTATGCACTCTGAATGGTGCGTCTAATTACAGCCAGGCAGGGCAGCTTAGAATCACAGAACTGAGAAGGATAATGTAGGAGGATCACAAGTTCAAAGTAATCCCAGGATACATAGAGATGTTTAGACCAATCTACGCTATCTCTGGAAAATTTGTCTCAAAAATAAACACAAGAGTGGGAAAAAAACCACCAAGATAGGTTTAAACAAGCTTGATTATGCCTCCCTACTCATCCAAGTCCAGGGTACTAGTTCTTAATGTACTCCACTTTATGCATCTTTTTTCTAAAGAGCTTCTATGAAATTCTCTTTCACTAACCATTCTGACTGTGCCAACAGTGTCTTCTATTATTTTAACTTATGCCCCACATTTCCCGAAATCCCATCTGAGATAAAAATGTACCAAATGGAATAAATCCATAATAATAAGAAAAGTTAGAGCAGGGAAGTTTTAACAAATCTCTTTATGAAAGTGTGTTTAAAGAAACATCGATGGCCCTGCTGACACCAAGATTTCAGGTGGGAAATAGAGAGAAGAGGTAGAAGAATTCTGAAATATAACAAACCATTGCTGCTTTTCCTCCCCCCCCCAAAAAAATGGAGATTGTAGGTAGCCTACATATAATGCACCAACCTGTACAACTTTAAAAACTAATTTAAAGCCATAGCTAAGACACCAAATAGAAATATAAAGAATCATATATTTTGAAAGGGAACTTTTGTATGAATGGGCAACATTGCAAATATAACTGATCGTCTCTGAACATTCTTGGCCTCATAGCAGTCAGAATCTCCAAAAAGGACTTGGAACATCTTGAAACATCATTGGTAATCATCTCTCCTAAAGATAATGGCTGTTTTCTACCTTAAGTTAAAACTACTGTGCTATGTGATTGTCCAACAGAAAATAGATCTGGCATTTACATTAAGTCTCATGGCAGTATTCAAATTTTCTAACAAAATCCCCAATCCTGTCCATGGGAAAGAAGAGTTGTAAAATTTCAGTTTATTATAGAAGCTCCAAGATGCAAATAAAAACTTACAAAGCATCAAAGAATGAAATATACCCAGAAAAAAACCAAAAAATTAAAGAAATTCAAGAGCATATAACCAGTATAAAATAGAAGAACATGATAGTTAAAAAATCAAAATTCTTAAACACCAGAAATTATATTTGGAGATTAAAAATACTTGCAAAAATACATGTAGAGGTTCTGGAAGATTAAAATATAAAAACAATGATATATGATAGAAGAAAATCTAAAGCAAACACATGAGAGACTCAATCCTGAAGAAACTTGAAAGTATAAACAAGTCGCAATATTAAAGTATAACCTCAATCTTCATGATAAAATTAAAATCACTGCCTCTCTTTGAATAATAAGAAACAAATAGAAGAAACTACATAAGACCTGAAAAAACAAACATCCAAAATGCAAAAAATCACAGGAATAAAGAGAAAGTTTGAGACATTCTAAATCTAAAGTAGCCAAATGCCATTGGTTCATGTCTCTAATCCTAGCTACTCAAGAGGTTGAGTTATCAGGATTATGATTCAAAAATCAGACCTGGTAGGAAAGATATCTTATCTACAATTAACCGCCAAAAAACTAGAAGTGGAACTGCAGCTCAGATGGTAGAACACTAACCCTGGGAAAAATTCTAAGGGGGAGTGCCTAAGCCCTAAGTTCAAGCCCCAGTACCAGCACAAAATAAATCAAGAAATATATACATACATAAAAATAAATAAATCTGAGGCTGAAAACGCACAAAATATTTGGTATGATATAATCCTAATTATGAGCAAGCAAAAGAGCAACAACACAAAAACAATCACACTAAATACATTAACAAATTATATCAAGTTAATGGGCTAGTATTTTATGTTTGCTTGCATTCTTAATGACACCATAGTTTTCAGAACTCTAACACAACAGTTTGGATGTTAAAATTCCTCTAGGATTCATATGACAAAGACTTTGTCAACAGTGTCAACTACTGAGGGGACTGGATCTTTAAGAAGTGGGGCTTAGTGGGAGGAGGTTAGGTCATTGGATTTATGAGCTTAAATGAGATCCTGGAGCTCTGGTTTCTACTCTTTCTCCTTCATTGCAAGCCATGAGGTGAACTCATTTTCTCCACTTTGTGATCCCAGTATTACATGCATCCCCAATCCATGTCCAAGAGTAATGGAGCCAATAAAGTATGGGTTACATCTTCACCAGCATGTAGCCTTCTGTATGTTCTTTATGGTGGCCATTCTATCTAAGGTGAAATGGAATCTCAGTGCCAATTTGATTTGCCTTTCCCTATGCCAGGGACACATTTCTTCATGGATTTATTTGTCCATTTGTACTTGTTCTTCCAAGAATTATCTGTGCAGTTTATTTGTCCATTGCATTATCAATTGAATTGATGGAAGTTTAGTATTGAGCTGCCTTTGTATTCTGGTTATTAATGCTTTGTCTGGTGTATAGCTGTAAAAGTCTTTCTCTTATTCTGTGGGTTATCTCTTCAGTCTAGTGGTAATTTCCTTTGCTGTGTAGAAGCTTTTTAGTTAACCCCATTGGTCAATCCTAATTCTTATTTGCTAAACTATTGACATTTTATTCAAGAAGTTACTACCTATGAAAATATGTTCCAGTGTTTTTCATATTCTTTCCTGTAGTAGTTTCAGTGTTTCATGTTTTATACCAAGATCACTGATCCACTTTGGTCTCATATTACTGCAGGGTGAGGGAAATCTGGGATCAATGTTTTCCAGACAAATATCCAGTTTTCCTAACACCATGTGCTTGAAGAGGTTGACTTTTCTCCATCTGTATAATCATGTTTTAATGCAGATGTTCCTAGACTTATGATGAGATTATGTACTTATAAACTCTTTTTAAATAAAAAATATCACAAACTAAAGTTCATTTAATATACTTAATCTATCAAACCTCATATTTTAGCCACAAAATGGAATATAGTTTTTCTCCAGCTGTGATCATATGGTTGACAGCTACCATTTGTTCAGGGAGCTACTCTTTTTTCCCTTATTAAGTTTTCACCGATCTTACACACACATACTCACACACACTCACACATACATACATACATAATATGTGTTTGTATATATTTATATGCATATATGTATTATGTATGTATACATATATAATATATATACATACATATTGCTTATATTACATTATATTATACAACCTTTTGGCTTGACATAGTTTACTGAATATTTCTCCTTGGATTTCTTTTTTTTTTTTTTTTTTTTTTCCAGTCCTGGGGCTTGGACTCAGGGCCTGAGCACTGTCCCTGGCTTCTTTTTGCTCAAGGCTAGCACTCTGCCACTTGAGCCACAGCGCCACTTCTGGCCATTTTCTGTATATGTGGTGCTGGGGAATCGAACCGAGGGCTTCATGTACACGAGGCAAGTGCTCTTGCCACTAGGCCATATCCCCAGCCCCTCTCCTTGGATTTCTAATCACAGCTCTAAGATAAAATATTTTTAATTATGCTGTTCTTCTTCCCAAATCCTAATTCCACTACAATTTTATGCACAATTTTAGATAACCATAGGCTTCACTTCTTCCCGGCCAGGAATGTTACTGTTCTAGAATTATTTCAGCCTTTTCAGTCTTTACACAAAGTGTGACACAGTATTGAATCTTTTGAGGTGTAAGAAACATGTAGAGAGATTCTAGCTGCATTTGCCCACTTCCTTTCTGGCCATTTGCTCTGCTACACACCACCCTCTCTCCCTCACCTGGCATATCCCAACAGTCCTCTGACTTGCGATTTTATTTCTATTCTCTTGGCTTTACGGTAAAATTTCTCCAGCATATGTATTCTCAGAAAATATATTTTATACCACATGATTTCCTGTGCTCAAAGTCCTGTATTGATTTTAGAGCTAAGCGAGTAAGCTAAATGTGCTCACTGTAGTCTGCAGATGACTGTGGTTCTGAACCCACTCGGGCTGAACAGCCCCTCCCCGGCTTCGGGTGCCCTGCTGGCCTGGTCGTACGTCATACCTCCAGCTGGCATCTGATTCCAGACCCTGCTTGCTCACTTGTCTCCAGGAAATGTTCTTTCCCTACAAGTCCACACAGCCCTTCTGCTCCGCTGTGTCTCTCCAGCACCTCCCCATTTTCTCTCACCAACTGGTAATAGCAAAGGAGAAAACAATAAAAGTGCTGAAAATTTTTAAGAAACTTGCTCTTAGACCTCTGTTTCTACAATGAAACCTGTGTGCAACATGGGATGTACTTATTTTGTGGTCATAATCCCAAATGAAAAACCAGAGGAGGAAATTTTGACTACTCTCTCTTTGTAGACTAAGTTTTGTCTGCTGTTTCTATGGACTAGAACCCAAAGGCTGAGAGGTATGTTTAAAGCGTTCTTTGACCATTGTTGCCAACTGAACGGCAGGAAGAGTACTGGAAATTACTAGAAACTAAATTCATCTGACACAGAGTTAGCCACATCAGCCAACAGACACCTTGATCTTGCATTGCCCTAATGTCAAAGCTCTGAGAGTAATTTCTACTAATTATGAAACCCACTTTGTCAGGAATGGTTCATATGCTAAGGTCTGAACAATAAAGAAATACAAATAACTGTCATCCTTACACAACTACCAATAAGATGGTTTCATACAATCAAGCTCTTCCTGCTGTAGTAGCATTTGTTTAAATGAAGTGTGATGTTGAAACGTGTTATCCAAAATTCCTAAAGGAATTTGGAAAGTTATGAATAACATTAATGCTCAATATTTTAAACATTGACATAAAATGAGAGCATGCCTGTAAGAACTGATATTTCACAGGCTAATGCCCCTTTACCATATGCTTTTATAATATTGAGATAAAAGGCTTACTATTTCTGGTTGTAGGTCTTTTTTTATTAGTAGGTAAGTGGTGAACTTAAAATGATGCATCCAGTCAGACAGTATAGTCCACACATTTCATCCAAGCCTTCAGATGGAACATTACAAGTCCTGCAGCCGGAGATAGGTAGGAAGACATTGTCTCCAATAAACAAACAAGTAAACAGCAAGTATAATTTAGTAATTATGCTTATATACTGTTTTAGAAAAGTTACCTGGATTCTTAAACCAGGGTTTTCAAAAACATGTTTAATGAAATGGTGCCTGCAAAACTGGTTCAACACTTGCAACCAACTAAAATTAGATCCTTATATATTACCCTGCACCAAAATCAATTACAAATGGACCAAAGACCTCGAAATAAAAACAGATTCCCTGAAAACACTACAAGAAGGAGTAGGAGAAACACTTGGGCTCCTTGGCACAGGATGAAACTTCCTTAATAAAGGCCCAGAATTGCAACAAATCAAAGAAAGGTTGGACAAATGGAATTGCATCAAACTGCAGAGCTTCTGCAGGACAAAGGACATAGCTTGCAAGATAAATAGAAAGCCAACACAACAGATTGGGAAAAAATCTTTACCGGCCATACAATGGACAAAGGCCTCATATCTAAAATATATGCAGAACTAAAAACATTAAATTCCTCCAAAACAAAACCTCAAAGAACCAACAGCCCCCTCAACAAGTGGGCTAAAGACTTAAAAAGAGACTTCTCTGATGAGGAAATGAGAATGGCCAAGAGACATATGAAAAAGAGCTCTACATCACTGGCCATAAAAGAAATGTAAATCAAAACAACATTGAGATTCCATCTCACCCCAGTAAGAATGTCCTATATCAAGAAAACTAACAATAACAAATGTTGGAGGGGATGTGGCCAAAAGGGAACCCTACTTCACTGTTGGTGGGAATATAAACCGGTTCAGCCACTCTGGAAAGCGGTATGGAGATTCCTTAGAAGGATAAACATAGAGCTCCCCTATGACCCAGCAGCCCCACTTTTGGGCATCTACCCAAAAGATTACAGACAAGAACACACTAAAGCCACCAGCACAACAATGTTCATCGCAGCACAATTTGTCATTGCTAGAATATGGAACCAACCCTCAGTAGATGAATGGATCAGGAAAATGTGGTACATACACACAATCGAATTTTATGTCTCTTTCAGAAAGAATGACATTGCTCCATTCATAAGGAAATGAAAGAACTTGGAAAAAATTATACTAAGTGAAGTGAGCCAGACCCACAGAAACATGGACTCTATGTTTCCCCTCATAGGGAATAATTAGCACAGGTTTAGGCTAGTCACAACAGAGGATCACAAGTGCCCAATAGCTATGCCCTTATGAACATATGAGATGATGCTAAGTGAAATGAACTCCAGGTTATGGAAATGAGTGTTATATCACTGTTGTAATTAATTTCAATATGCCGTGTGAAACTGTAGCTTCTTTTCTCAATGATGCTCTTGTATCCCCTTCCTGTGGTTTCCCCCGGACTATCACTGTATCTCATCTGAGTACCCTGGATACTGTATATACTGGTATTAGAACTAGGGAAGTGAAAGGGAATATCAAAATCAAGAGACAAAAGATAAAAAACAAACAACTCCAAAAGCAATACTTGCAAAACCATTTGGTGTAAACCAACTGAACAACTCATGGAGAGAGAGGGAAAGGGGGAGGGCAGAAGGGGGAATGAGGGAGGAGATAACAAATAGTACAAGAAATGTACCCATGACCTAATGTATGAAACTGTAACCCTTCTGTACATCACTTTGACAATAAATAAGTAATTATTTAAAAAAAAACATGTTTAATGAAGAAATGTGGACTAAGAAAGGTATCTCTTCACTCAGTATATTGTTAGTCTAAAATGTATTTTTCCAGTTTGTCATTAAAAAACAATCTGTGGTTTGAAATTAGACGCTATATAAATGAGAGAAGAGAGGCTCAAGTTTCCTTTCTCCATGCCTGCTCTTTTTTGATCACTGCTCTTGCTGATCGGCTTCACACTGGTGAGAAGGTGGTGCCCAGTGACATGGTTACTGGGCCTCTGACTGACTTCATGGATGTAGAACGTATGGAACGCTCCTTGCTTCTTGCATACATTCCTACTCAGCCTTTACCATTGCATCCATCAACCTGTGTCTTTCTGGGAACTTTCTAGTTATTGGTTTCTTGGGGAGAAAACTCCAGTTGTGCTTGAACAATTAGTGTGTGCATGTTAGGAAATGGTTTCTTGCATGTTTGCTTGTTTTCTGCTTGTTTTTGTTTTAGTTTCTTTCATCTGGGAAAGCTCCAACCCTCTTGGCTCATGGGTGGATGACTGCTTAGACTTCATGTTCAAAGCAGCCATAGTTGTGTAACCCCTGGAAAAGAGAGCAGACAGTGGGGGAAACAGAGATTTGTCCCTAGCACCAATGGGCAAATCTGCAAGCAGTCTGCAGTAGGTAGAGTCATGATTTCATCTTTTTTTTTTAAATACAGTTCTGTTGCTTTAGAATTGACAGTGTTATTTTTAAATAACCCTCATTTTAGAAACCTCTACTTAAAAATAAGACATGGCTGATCTCATGCTAATACGTTAATCATTACTAAAGCACTGGCCTGGAAATAAACGTTAAAAAGAGTTTCTATAATTGTCAAAACCAATACAAAATTGCATTTCATGTCATGTTCTCTTTGTCAATCATCAAGCCTCCTCAGAGCAACTGTCAATAGAGTTTCTTGCTCTATTTATCATTCTGACTGAAACAAGACCAGTTAGCTCTTTAACTGTCTCTGTCAGCTTTTGCTATCGATTAAGCTATGTATAGTTATATTATCATCAATTTTTCAAATGAAGATACAGTTCCAAAATGGCAACTTTGCAGCTTTTGATAATGACTGGAGTCCTTGAGGCTGACCTCTGTTCTTCAATGGTTTTGAGTTTTGCTTTGGTCAGTTCATCCTACCATAAGCTCCATAGATTTTGTAAGTGGTTATTTCTCTAAGACTATTTCTTATTCAATATACCTGGACTACTACATTAACATAGGTATCTCAGTTGTGGAAAATCATGTATGTTTGTGTGTGTGTGTGTGTGTGTGTGTGTGTGTGTGTGTGCTTGTGTATTATATGAGGTGTTTTCTGCATGCTTTAGTCTTTCAAGCATACTTCAAAATTTAAAGGCATTTTCACTTTTGAAAATATTCTTTCACCAGTTGTTAAGTTTATTTGCCACAGTAATTTTTATTGCTATTTTTTTCATTCTTCAGGGATTGACCTTTCCAACTTTCTAAATGGAGTTCTGGTTATTCATTCATCATGTTGAAATTAGAGTACAAAAACAATGTGACTCAGTTAATAGATGATATTATCTCTAGGGTGCAGATGATTTTATTAAGAAAAGAAATTCTGCAGGTATTAGATGTGTAATTATAGTGGAAGTCATTCTAACTGAAAATCTTCCATCGTGCAAAATCATCTGCTTGAGAAACGTCAGTAACACTACTACTAGGGTTTGAAGTTTTATCACAAATCTCCCTTATTTTAAAATAAATAAAAACAAAGATGGCATGAAATTAGATTTCCACAGTATGAAATTGTGTACGGCAGCAGTGTGGTGAGATCTCGGATAGAGCTTGGCGGTGCATGCGTCTGAAAGGGTGGGATTTATGTGCCCTGACTCCACCACATCTGGGAAGACAGCTGGCGATTACACCACACCTAATTTACCAGAGCGGTAAATACCACAAGCAAAGAGATCAATTCACCAAAGGCCCATGGTTCAATAGGTTTTAGTACTTCATATTGAAAATAAAATGGGAAATAAATTAGGAAAAACCCTTGGCCATACTGTGTCAGTAATAAAGAACCTGGCAGCAGCAAAGACACAGAATGAGGTATCCTTAATATAATTTTGTCAATGGGAAGAGACCCAGCTTTTATTTGTTTTATAGAAGTGTTAGAATTATATTAATGGTGTTGAGCCATGTAACAATCCCAGGACAAAATTGTACACTTATTTAAAATATGACATTTCTTACCTTTCAACGAAGGTATATTAAAAGAATTTCCTACTTACAAGATATTAACAGGAAAAAATGAAGTTCCAAAGCAAGAAGGAAAGTAAGTTGTTGGAAAACACAGAGCTTTTTTATTCTTGTAGATTCAGAATTTTATGTGTAGCCAAGATATTTAGCTAGTAGTTGAAAATACATGTCTTATAATTTAAATATTCACTCCTTTCATTTTATAAACCACCAAAGTATAATTCAATCTAGCCTCTAATCTTAAATTATTTAAAATAATACATAAAATTACATAACATTACACATCCTGATGAATGAATAAAATTCTATTATATGATGAATAATGTCATTTGTAGAGAAACAGGTGGACATGAACAAATTTATGTTGCATGAAGGAAGTCAGGTATAGAGAGACAAAGATACATGCTTTCACTCACATGTGGAAGTTAGATGTAAAATATAGCCACAGTCTACAGACAAATCTGAATATATATGAATATATATATATTTTTTCAAAGTGGGCAAAGTTTGATATGCACAGGGTTGGATTTTTATGTTGTAACACCCTTGAACTATTAGCTGATAAGCCGATAGTTTAACAGAATGAATACCAGGAACCTAAAACATGCTTGTCTGAAGGAGATTTTATATAGGGGAAAGGGAGGGGATGTATGTGTGTGTATGTGTGTGTGTGTGTGTGTGTGTGTGTATATATATATATATATATATATATATATATATATATATATTTATCTGTATTTTACTGTTGAGGAAAGTACAACCATGGTCTTCAGAACCATAGGGGATGTAAGGGTCTGACATGGTTCTGAGAGCACATGGGTGTGTGTGTATGTGCATGTGTGTGCGGTGCATGTGTGTGTGTGTGTGTATGTCACTATGCTTATGTTTTGAAGATGCCAAGTATTACACCTCTCTAATTTAAGACAGTTTGAACTGTGATGTTATTCTTGGTAACTCAATGGCTATTTTTTCTTCCTTCGACTTCATTTGCTGAGACCACCTAGGGGAGGTATAATGTATTGGTAATGAAGTGTTCTCTCTCCCTGCCCACTCTCTCTTTGCATTTCCCTGTTTCTCTGTCACACACTTCCCTTCCTTCTCACTGTTTCTTCCTTCCTGTCTTCCTTCTTTCAATCTTTCTTTGAAATCCTCCTTCCTTTCTGCCTTCCTTCTTCCTTCCCCTTTTCTTCCTACTCTCCCTTCCTTCCTCTGACTGGTTCTCCTTTCTACTTTCTCTCCTAACTTCCCTTCCTCTCTCCACTTCCAGCTTCCTTGTTTGTTGTCTGTTGGTTTGCTTTTGGTGTCTGTTGATTGTTTTGTGTCTGTTTGTTTGTTCTTGGCTTCTGTTGTTTGTTTTTTGTCTGTTTTCTGTTTGTTTGTTTGGTTTTTTTTTTGCTTCTATTGGTTGTGTTTTGTCTGTTTGTTGGCTTCTGTTGTGTTGTGGTTTTTTTTTTTTGACCATTTGTTTGTTTTTTTTTTTTGCTTTTGTTAGCTATTTTTGTCTGTTTTTTTTTTGTTAATGTTGGTTGTTTTGATTTGATTTTGACTTCTGATGTTTTTTTTTGTCTTTTGTTTGTTTTTGGCTCCTATTGGTTGTTTTTGGCTTTTGTTGTTTGTTTTTGTCTATTTGTTTGTTTTTGGCTCCTGTTGGTTACTTTTTGTCTGTGTTTTGGCTTCTGTTGGTTGTTTATTGCCTGTTTGGTTGGTTGTTCTTGGCTTCTGTTGTTTGTTTGTTGGCTTCTGTCGGTTATTTTTGCCCATTTGTTTGTTTGTTTGTTGCTTCTGTTGGTTAATTTTTATCTGTTTTTTTGCTAATGTTGGTAGGTTTTTTGTCTGTGTTTGTTTTGGTCTTCTGTTGTTTGTTTTTGTCTGTTTGTTGCTTCTGTGGTTGTTTTTTGTCTGTTTGTTTTTGGTTTCTGTTGGTTGTTGTTTTTCTGTTTGTTCTTGGCTTCTGTTGGTTGTTGTTTGTTTGTTGGCTTCTGCTGGTTGTTTTTTTTTAGCTTCTGTTGGTTGTTTTTCATCTGTTTTGGGCTCATATTGGTTGTTTTCTGTCCGTTTGTTGGGCCTTTGTTGGTTGTTTTTTGTCTGTTTGTTCTTGGCTTCTGTTGTTTGCTTTTTGTCTGTCTTTTTGGCTTCTGTACCTTACTTTCTGTCTGTTTCTTTGTTGGCTTCTGTTTGTTATTTTGTCCATTTGTTTGTTAGTTTTTGGCTTCTGTTGGTATTATTTTGTCTGTTTTTTGGCTAATGTTGGTTGTTTTTTTGTCTGTTTGCTTGTTTTTTGGCTCCTGTTGTTTGTTGTCTATTTGTTTGTTTGGTTTTGGCTACTGTTTGTTGTTTTTGTCTGTTCTTGGCTTGAGTTGTTTGCTTTTTGTTTGTTTGTCTTTTGGCTTCTGTTGTTTTTTTTTCTGTTTGTTTGTTTGGGGCTTCTGTTGGTTGTCTGTTTCTTGGCTTCTGTTGGTTGTTTTTATCTGTTTGTTTTTGGTTCCTGTTCTTTGTTTTTTGTCTGTTTGTCTATTTGTTCTCTTGGTTGTTCTTTGTCTGTTTGTTCTTGTCTTCAGTTGGTTGTTTGTGTCTGTTTTTTGGCTTCTGTTGGTTGTTTCTGTCTTCTTGTTTATTTTTGGCTCATGTTGGTTGTTTTTGTCTATTTGTTTTTCTGTTTGTTTTAGGCTTCTGTTGTTTATTTGTTGTCCTTTTTATGGCTTCTGTTGGTTTTTATTGTGTTTTTTGCTTCTGTTCTTTGTTTTTTGTTTGTTTGTTTGTTTTTGGCTTTGTTGGTTGTTGTTTTTGTCCATGTGTTTGTTTGTTTTGGCTTTTGTTAGTTGTTTTTTGTCCTTCTTTGTTTGTCTTTGGCTTCTGTTGGTTTACTTCCTGCTGCCTCTTGTTGGTACCTTTGAGATCACAGTTCCATTATTCTCCTGTGGTCTTTGTTTGGATCCTCTTCTGAGTATTCCTTCAGTCACCTTTCTTCTTTGAGTTGGTTTTTACTTCTAATTTCAATGACATTAGCAGTTCCTCTTACATTTTTTATTTTAGTAATAGATCTCATTAATTTTATTGGCTTCATATTTTACCTCTGGATTCCTCATGTCTAACTACAACTCTCCAGTCCTGAACTTCTATCCAGAATTTTTATTTTGAGTTTATTCAGAATACCATTGCTTGAATGTTTTGTCCTGAAATTAACCATATATAATATAAGGCCAGTTCTGCTTCATTATGTATCACATGCTCCTCTAAGTTTTATAACTTTGATTTTCTTCTTCTTTTTGATACTCTGATCCCTCAATTATCAGTTCTAATATGATATAGCAATTATGCTTTTCATCTTTTCCTTTCATAAGTCAGGAGATCCTCTGGATTTTTCTTTCCAAATTCTTATCGTCCCTGTATCGATTTCTTTCTTAGTAGAGTCACAATTCCCCTTTGAACTAAGGCCTTTGTCCTTTTCCCACCCTGCTCCAATTTATTCTGCATGATGGACACATATTAATCTTTTAAAATGCCACTTTCCTATTCTATACAGAGGTCCATGAAATTCAAATGCCTACACTAAATATCAAAGTTCAAATGAGGGCAATTTACTACTAGAAGTTGAAACCTGTCTGACTGTTAAGTGTGAAATAATTCATTTTTATTAATTCAGGTATAGAGAATGAATGATGAGTCACAGCAGTAGATGTGGCTATACAGAAACATGTAGGTAAGTGAAGAAAGCAAGTAATAAATATCCCATATCTCATTAATCTTGGTTTATAGAAGTAGGCTTTGAAATATGATCATAGAGGTGTGTTCATCAAAATCAAGGGTGAAGTTGGCTACAGGAAGTTCATACCTGTAGTCCTAGGATCTCAGTTCCAAGCCAGAATAAGCAGACAAAACTGACAGATTTTTATCTCTAATTAGCTAAAATCCCAACTGGAGGCCTGGCTTAAGTGGTGCAGCACCAGCAATGTGTAAAAGGCTGAGCAACAGCCAGAAACTCTGAGTAAAAGCCCCAGTAGAAGCACACACATACACACACACATGCACGTGCACACACGCACACAAGTTAAAGATGATATTGAAGAAGTATGTTGTGCCAAGTCGTCAGACCACCACCAAGAAGACCACCAAGACTCAGACATTCCGAAATGCAAAAGCAAGGCAAGGCTTTATTTAAGCGAGCTGCAACTCGGGCCTCGTCCTACCCACCGACACAGCGGAGGTTAGGAGGGAGCCCCGAGCTGTGATTACACAGGGCTTATAAAGGCAAAGAACAAGGTTACAACAATCAGGTGTTCAAGCAAGCAAGATTAGGACACAGGTACAAATCTGATTGGCTCAGGGTTCAATTCTAAAATGGGGTTCACGTGGTAAAATGGGGCTCACGTGGTAAAATGGGGTTCACGTGGTAAAGTGGGGCCTGACTTCAAAGTCTGGCACTTCAAGTATAGCTTTTTTTTTTTTTTAACATTAGAGCTAGATCAGGAGAAGAAATTATCATTTGGCAAGCTAGCCTGAACTGGTTAGCTGCTGTTTTTCTCTCTCCCCTGACCCCACCCCTGGGGTTGCTTAACTGCTTTCAGGACCTTCCTGTAGAATGGGGGTATTGAAAGTAGGAGCCCAGGGATGTTTAAGTGGTTGTATTGATGCCAGTCTGTAGGTCCTCAGGTCCTTGGTGGTTAGTTTTTAACTCCATAGTCATTGAATTGATCTGGAATTTATGAGCAATAAAAGTTAAGTTTGACCAGTAAGTACTTGTGAGAATGACAGATCCTTTCTGTGGGTCTGGGTAGTCTATGGAGGAGGACATCTTTTCTCATTTTCTGTCCCATGTTGGGCACTAAGATGATGCGTGGGCCTTGTGGGTTCTTGTTCTCTGGTACTATAGTATAGAAATAGCACCAGGAGCAATGAGCACGATTGTAGTTTATTTAGTCAGTAGAAAGTAAGGGCCACTCAGGAGAGTAAGCAGCCTGCCCACAGGGCCTTCTTTTCCATATGTTTTAAGGGTCTGAGCCATTGTGCTTGGTGTATATCACAATACCTGCTACTTACAGAAGGAAAAGGTCATGGACTGAAGTCATCTCAGAAAGAAGAGGAAAGGGGAATGAAAGCCCACTTCAAGCATTAGTTGTGTTTCCTGGGATGTACTCCCTGCTATAATAAAGCTCTATCTAGGGGCATTGCTATCCAAATCTGGCTCTGGAAAGAAACAAGAGCCACTACCTGAAAAATAGCTAGCGCAAAATGATAAATAATGACTAGTCATGAATAGTAATAAGAGAACACCTGCCCAACAATTGCAAGGCCCTGAGTTAAATCCTCAGTAAATAAGAAATACCAAAATAAATAAGTGTGTAAATAAGTTCCAAGAATTTTCTGATTCATTCTCTTACGTGTCAGAATTTATGAAAGCTACACCGAAGTCCTTTGCAACTGTCACTTTATTGCATTCATTGTGGTCTTAACTACAGAACACTCAGATTACATAGCTGCTTATTTCATAGAGTTCTACAATAGTGAGTTCTCGTGGCAATACTCTTGTTAATTGAGAATAACTTATTTCATGAGCCAAATTTCATAGCCATTGCTGTTGAAATAATCCATAATACTGAAAGTCTGTATATTAGACCGGTGGATGAAATTATTTACAAATTATCTCCACAACGAATTCCTTTGTTGAAATTATAATTCCTTCCTTATTTCAGAATCTAACACAATGCCTGATAGAAAAATAATTTAAGGGTGTCTTAAAGTTTAATGTAATAAATTTTTCTGCAATGTTTAGTGTCCTCTGAGCTATCCTCATGCTGTAACTGAGATGCTTATTTCAATAAAATTATTCATTCTAAAATCTCATTCTTTCTGTAGTCTAAACTTTTCAAAGGCCAAATTGCTCCACAAAGAAGATTTTTCTCTTTTTTCCTATTGACTCGCAGGCTTTGTGCTTTGAAGTTCTTCAATCTAATAAACTGTTAACCAATGCCTGCTCCTTCAATGGACATTTTGTCTTCTGAAACGCAATAGCATATGTTATTAAATTTCATAGAAAATTCAGCCACCATAACCAATTATTGTTTGCATACTTATTTTGCTTTATTTTTTGTTGCATTTTTATCTCTATATTCGAAATTTTCTTAATAGAAAAGTGATCTTACATTGCCTCTTAGACAAATGGACACAGCAATCTGCAGGGACTTGCAGAGGGAAAGATAGATATTTTCATGGCTGGTAGATTAATCCAAAAGGCAACTGGCTGTAGATCAATGCATGCCTCACTGAAGGGTCATTAATATCCAGGTGTACAGTATTGGCCCAAAGTGTAGAATCAGTGGTTGGATAGTTACTGTGGGGGATCAGGAGAAGATGAGGATTGCTAGTGAAGATGCTGACTCTCTACCCTTAATTCCACAAGCTGGGAGAATGTGCTTCTCTCTGCCAAACACCTGATGGTAAATGACAGGGTATTTCATTCCATGAACTCAGTATTCTGCACTCCTTCAACTCCCAAATACCTTGGATTTTTATAAACACCTGATTAATTAATAAAATACCATTAATCTCTAGTATTTCATTAAATGAAAATTTTTTCATGTGACCCATTGTAATAGTTTATGTTAGCTTTAGAAAATTACAACAGTAATGATTTAGATTGGCCTATACAATTAATTAATTTAATTCATTATCTGTCTTATTGAGATAATTGTGATCCATAAAAACAATAAAGTAATCCCCATTCGCTTGCCCTAAATGAACACCCAAAGGAAGAAATATAATCAATATGGGTGGCGAGAAGTGGTTACAAGAGATAGCATCACCAGAGAGAGGTCAAGCAGTATAAATCTTTCAAAAGGCTAAGTCCATGCGGAACAACTAAGTACCAGGAAATGAGTGCTTGTAAGAAGGGAGAGTGGGCCAAGAGGCAGAAGAATGAAGGGAGGAAGGGGTTAGAATGTAGCAAGAATTCATTGTATAAACCACAGACTTGAGAGGGAGACTTGAGGGAGAGATGAATGAAAGAGGGAATGAAGACATGGAAGTGATAACACAGATCAAGACGCTTTGTATACATAAACAGCTTAGAGAAATGGGAACATATTCAATCCATAACCTAAAAATTAAGAAAAGAAAGGGAAGGGGTGGGGTGGGATGGTTGGGTGAGAATGTTCAAAGGGGCGGCATTGGTCAAGGTATACTGTACTCATAAACTGCTTGGGTGAATTGCAACTCCTTTGTACAACTGCTTAAAGATAATAAAAATATTCAAAAAAATAACAAAGGGAAATACAATAAATAAATGCTGCTAGTAGTAACATGCCTACTTTATTTCAAAATCTTTGAGTTGAAGTTGCCAAAGTTTACACATTGTTACTGATAGAGTTGAATCTTAAATTAATTATTCCTTAAATGCAACCTGAAACAAAACAAGCAATCAGTGTAGTGAAGGATACCTGTAATTTGTGCCAAATGTTTTTATGCAGATAAGGTATTATGCACTGAAAATCAATGGTCTCTTGTTTTTCAAAGCTCAAGTAAATAATCATTAGTTGATCATTACTCTCCAGGGTCCCCTTCAGAATTTAGGCAAGCCTAAACAGTTGTTGTTGTTTAAAAAAAAGCAGACCTGGGTAAAAGATCAGCCACATTCCTGACCTAGGAAATTACATTTTCTCAAAGTGAACATTTTTAAACTCTTTGCCCTTCTCACATTTCTGTGTCATTACACTTTCGAATTATTGCTCCTTCTTCAGTTAATGATAACTCTCAATTTAGCATTATCCATGAATTTAATTAGTGTGAACTCTAACAGTATGTGTTTAAAACTGGGCGCCAGGCAAGTAGAGAAGCAGCTGTGCTAACACTGCTGAAAAATTGCTTGAATTTAGCTGATTCATTAAGAGCTAATAAGGAGGGTGGAGAAACCAAATATGAAATATTTCTGTATTACTTTTTGTAGGTGGTCTCATGGTAGATGAATTATTGTTATAGCATGTCTAATTCAAGCAATAGTGAAGGAGATTAACACTCTGCTTTGCAAAGCCACATATATAAGTTTTAAAAGACTAATTCTTGCCAGTGTCGAAAACAATAGGACCTAACATTAGGTTTTGAAAACAACCAACAATAGTCAAAGAATAAGCTAAAATGTCATCACCGAAGGAGAAACTTTTTTGTTGTTCTAAATTTACCAGCCTAGTTTATTCTTTTTATTAAATTAATTTTAGTCTATTTATCTTCAACTTTTCATGGGAAGGGATTTTAATTCAACATATCTATTTCAGAGTTCAGTTCATCTTGGTCATTGTCATCTTGCAACCTTTTCTGAACATCTAGACCAGCTCCTCCGTTTGCTCAAGTTACCTCCTTCTGTTCTCACATACGTACTCTGAGTATTTCTACAGTATTCACTTATTATTTCTCTTACAATGTGAACTAAGGATAGATGACATCTTACAAGATGGGTTTTGGTTTTTTTGTGAGGAAAAATTCACTTTCACTTTCAGAAAGAACTCAAATCTCTGGGAAGACATTTTGGATATCTTAAAATTAGGACTAAGAATGAGTCAGGTGTCTATAGTATAATTTTTTTTCTATTTTTAATCAACTTAGGCATGATGAGAACTTTCCAAGAGCAACCAGTAAGGTGACAACATTTGAAACTCAATATTTAATTTTCAAATGAGCCCTTTGATTCTGCATCCACAATTTGTGCTATTTTTACTAGGCTCTCAACATTCTTCCTTTTCAGTATAAGAATGCTAGAAAAAAATTAAAAACAAAATGAAACTTTGGCTTTGACTTTCTCAGGAATTACACTATTTGAGATCTTCCCTGAATCTACCATATTTCCGGTAATACGTTTATATGCATTTGCATACCACCCAGTATATTTACTTATAAGTTTATAAACTAAAGGAAACTTCCACACAAAAGGGAAAACATTCATCCTTTGTCTCTCTGGGCCTGGCTTACTCCACTTAATTTTTTTCTAGGACTTTTCATGTCTTTACAAATGGAACTTCATAACCGATGAGTGAAATTCCGTTGTTTATGTATCCTATAATTTCTTGATCCAGTCATCCATTAAGGGGCAGGCAGGCTGATTCCATACCTTGGCAATGATTAATAGTGCTGTAATGAACGTGTTTGTGCTGATGGCTTTACTGTAACCTGGTTTTTGGTCTTTTGTATAAATGCTCAAGAATGAAATTATTAAATTGTAGGGTTCTGTGTTTAATTTTCTGAGGAGCCTCCGTAATGTTTTCCAGAGTGGTTGAACAGGTTTACATTTCCACCAACAATGTCATCAGGTTTCCTTTGGTTGCAATCGCACCAGCATCAGCCATTATTTGTTTTCTTGATAATGACCAAGGTGGGATAGGATGAAGGGGAATGGGGCAAATTAGTGGGAATGCGTTAAAAATGGATGTAAATCCTGCAAAATTAAGAAGAGTCAGGGAAATGATGACTAGAGGCAGAATGAATGAGAATGTTGAAAAGAGTGACATTGTTCAAGATGAATTGTATTCATAAACTGCTTTGCTGAATGGCAATTCTTTTGTACATCTATTTAAAGATAATAATAAAAATGTGAAGAAAGTAGCATATTGAAACAAAATAGGAAACATAACCATTTCAGAAGTTCTTGGGGAGATTTGTTTCCCGGATGTAGAACGAAGAGCCATTAGAACGCAGGTATTCCTGAGTCATACATGTAAATCTGGAAACTGTTACCTCTGGCCTTAGTAGAATGTAGAACATCTGAATGCAAACTCTCCCACTAATTCATGAGTTCCGGGTAGGGGGATTCGTCCTTGGGGGTGCTCCCTCCATTTTAGGAAATGCCTGTGGTCCTCATTTCTTAGATGGACACACACGGCTGGACACAGCCTCACACATCCGCTTTCTTGTGTATATGAACTGAATCCTATCTTTGAAAATACTTTTTTATTCAGAACAGTAGCACAAGCACGTGTTTTGTTACTTCACGCCGTAAGTCATAATTGTCTTTAGAGAAAACACCTTGAACTAGCACGTTGGACAGAGTGACTTCTGTGGACTTGGGGGGAAAAGTCTCTAAATATGTTGGTCTAAGTTATGTCTGCATTCGGATTCTTGCTTGATAAGTGGCCCCTTTTTAGAAGTTAATCATCCACGGTTATCCAGATACTTTATTTTCTCTCATCAAATAAGCTGAATAGCGCCTCTTTTGGCCTGACTGTTTATTTGGCATGTATAGACACTGTTTTGTGCTCCTTATCGTCAAAAGCGTCTCTCTGGGTTAGGCAGACCACTTCACTGCTCAATCTACTTCGGCTGCTCATTAAGCTCGTTGCACCCACTTGACCTCTGCGGTTCAGCGCTCTTCCTAGAGCACTGTGGTTTAGGGGCTCTGTCATTTTCACGTCTATTATTGTTTCTAGTGCTCTCCTTTCCTCTTCGGTCGCCAGTGCAAAATCTCTATGTTGTAATTCTGTTATCTTACTTACACTGTTATTGCGAGTTCTCTGCATGTTTCAGCTTTGGAATTTGCTTCAGAGTTTTCAAATTTATTAAGGTCATCCATCTAATTTATTCTTAATTCCTTTATTATAATACTTACATTCACCGATGATTTTGAAACTTAAATTGAGTTAATATTTATATTATTTTCCATGTATTCTTACAACTTTTTGATTATAATGCACTTATTTATTTTAAACTTCCATTCCAATATATTGATGACAGGTAAATGTGTATCTATGTATGCTCTCTTTATTTCTCATTATTTTAGGTTATTATGAACGTTTTCTTGGGCACACTCAACAGGTATCATGTAAGCCATCCAGGATATCTGGTATTTTGCATAAAATTATGCAAATGTTTATGGTATTACCTCCTTCAAAGATAATTTAACTTCATTTCTCCATCTACAATAATGACAAGCAAATAACCTAAGTTAAGGTAAAGCTAGGTGTATGCTTTGTTGAATCAGGTATTTTCTTTGTTTTCTTTCATATCCAGGGTGCAGCCCTTTCTCTTAGAGCATCAACTTATTCCCAGAGCATAGCTTAGTGCAGCCTTAAGGAAAGAAGAGCAAATTCTCCGTGACAGATAATCCTTAGGTTGTTCTTTTTGGCTCAGCTTCTTGTCGTGTTCTGAGAATCAGGTAACACCACGGGAGAATAATTGCTTCACTTTCCTCTAGGATCATGTTCTTTCAAGTTCTTCTCACTGCCTTAGAGTTCTCTGATGATTTGGAAAAGTCAGTCTCAAGTCGTATATAGAGCTTTCAAAATTGATAAATTCACGAGTGGAGCAGTTCATCTAATACCGCTCCATCTCATGATGAGAGAGAAATACAATGGTAACAGCATAGCGTCAAAGAGCATGCCCTGGAGGAGGGAAGCTGAGTGCCAGAGCTATGTATGGAACCATCAGGAACTAAAGAACAAAGTACCACAGTGTGTCCTCAGCCAACTAGGAAGGCATTGGAGCTAGAATGCATCATGACTCGTCTAAGGTGAACTTGGAGAAAGAATCTTAGATATATATTTACAAGAGTGTGGGTTTTATTTTATGAGTACTGGTAAGCTACTGAGAGTTTAGGAGGGAATATTTGCATGGATTTACATTTTAGGAATATTGTTTTCTAAGGCCAGGTATGCTGCTCAAAGGTAGAATTTCTCTAGCATGCACACAGCCATGGGTCCCATGATATAAGCATTGCAAAAATGTCAATTTCTATTTTATCTACAGTGAGGTAATAGGGTCACTTACTAGAAGGACAGTGATTGCTTCGACATCTGGTAGGCTATGCCAGAATGCAGGATTTAGTGATTTTAAAAATTGGGAAAAAAAGACAAACGAATACAAAAGAAATTCTTGCAAAACTGTTTGGTGTAAATAAACTGAACAACTCTTGGGAGGGAAGGGAAAGAGGGGAGGGGGGAGGGGAGAATGAGGGAGGAGGTAACAAACAGCACAAGAAATGTTTCCAATGCCTAATGTATGCACCGGTAACCTCTCTGTACATCAGTTTGAAAATAAAAATAAATAAATAAATAAAAATTGGGCACATGGGAAGAGATGAGAGTAGTAAATGTAATTAACTTCATTATGGTCATGGTTTTACAGATGAATATATATATATATATATCAAAACTTAAACTGTACTGATCTTAAATACACTTTATTTCAATTATGCTTCAAAAAAGGCAATAAATAAAAATAACAAATAGCTGATTTATGTCTATATTGTGGCAAAGAATAAAAAATGTCAACTAGAAGAATTTTCTGACTGTTTATATAATGAGGATAGTAGTTTGATGAGTATTCAAGTCATGAAAATATTAAAAAATTGACTTATGATATGGTTTGGGAATTAAGGAGTGTTTGAATATGATATATAGCTGTGCTTTTTTCATTCAATGGATTTAGATCTATTTTGTGTTGTACTTGTTCAAAGCACTAGGAATATGGACTCTGTTATAAGTCCCAGGAAACTTTCTTCAGATGATTACTATCTAACACTTTTTAATCAGAACCATCAAGAAAGCAAGCCAGGGAGATTTGTTTCTGACATTGAAGTACCGTAAAGAATCTAGTAAAGGAACTTGTTAGGATGTGTTGGAAATGAGAGAATTATATAGACTTCTTACTAACATAAAGATGGACATCTTAACATTGTAAGATTCGCAGGAAAGAAAACCTGCCACATGGTTCACGCAGAGAAGAGTTTATTGGGGGAAAAACAAACTTCCAGTCCACACAAAATGGAGGTGTGGGGAGGCAGAGGGGAAGGAAGAAGGGAAAAAGGAAGAGAGTGAGAGAGAAAAGGAAAGAGAGCAGCGGGGACCGTGTTGAGCCAGATTATATAGGGAAAGGCGGGAGGTATGGCCAGGTGGATTGGATGTGACCTCAGAGAAGGAGGAGGGAACTGCCTCCAGATGTGCCAGTTACCTAGGTAACTCAGGTACTGGACGTGCAGACTTAAACAGGTGGGGAAGATCTGCATGGAGCCCTCCTGGGGGTGGACCTTACAAACATTGCCATATTTTCCAAAAAGATCGAAGTAATTTATGTAGATGGGAAGCCTTGAAAGTATTACTTTTTATGTAATAATTGTATTGTGTTGCATGATATGACGGGGTGAACTCTTGAATCGGGTTTCTTATTGTTGTCTCATCATCAATTGTGGGGCTTGAACTCTGGGACTGGGCGCTGTCCCTGAGCTCTTCAGCTCCAGGCTACAGCTCTCCCACTTGAACCACAGCCCCACTGCCGGTTTTCTGGTGGCTAATTGGAGATAAGACTCTCAGGTTCTGCTTGGCCTGGCTTTGAACCATGATCCTCAGACTTCAGCCTCCTGAGGAGCTAGGATGACAGGCGTGAGCCACCGGTGCCCAGCTTGAATTAGCTTTTAAAAACACAGTCATGTTTGTGAGAGTCTCCTCTTTAAGTCTCCATAAAGTACACAAAGAGTAATCGATAGCATTTTACTTACTGTGTCTTGATTTGACATCTTCTGACAACAGCCCTGGGTTATCCATGAGGCTTGAGCATGCATGTTTAATTACTGCCATCTATTCTTTGCGCTAGACGGTTCAGGTCATTTGCTTTAAAGAGTTTCAGCCAGTATACCACACAATTTCGCACTTAGATTATATGCTTCGTTTTCTTTTACTTTTTGCTAAATGCGATCCATTAAATGTATAGTGTTATTTTCACAAGACCTCAGTGCCACGTTCGAATCACAATGAAATCATCACAGGGACCACAAATTCGTGATTCATTCATTCCCAAACGGTCACTAACCCCATGACAAGTAAAGGAGAGTGCATGCACAGCCACACACAGATTAAGATTAAAAATTCATTTCTGATTGACTTTGTGGGTGTGAAGAACAATGTTGGGCTAGGATCAAAGCCTGGGAGTTCAAGGAAGACATATTAAACATGTTTAGTAGAGCTTTGGCAGTGTTTTCTTTTGTAAATCGATTATAGGCAATCGGAGTTTAGAAAAATCAATTTCGGTGTCCTGAAATACTTGAAGACCATTATTTTGCAGAGACATTTCATCTCAGTTCTCCAGAACACAGCAGGAAGGAAGTGTGATCATTCTTTGTTTAATTTTAAGAATCAGACTTGGTAGTTTTCATATCATCAGGAAATAATTGTATTTGCTTTAGTAGTCTTTCAGAGGAGGAAAATGTTGCTGCAAAATTCATGTTGCTGGTTTACATTAACAGCAACTACCCTGATTTTGGTTCTTTCTGGAAGCATCAGGCTTCTACAGGAACTCATGTCAGGTTGAGAACATACAGGACACACATATCAATCTCGGTAGTATTTGTACACCTTCATTTTCCTCAGAAAAATGTTGTTCAAATTTAACAGCCATGTTCATCTGCACTACATAGTATAGTTATGGTTTTGGTATGTTGGGTTTTGTTATAATTGCTTTGTTTTGTTGTTGCTATTTTTTTTTTCGGCCCTGCATCAATGTTACTATTCTAGATACTCATTACTACGATTAGTAGCAGTATTATTAACGGTACTGTAGTTTTGATCTCAGGATCTCATGCTTGCTGGGCAGGTGCTCTACCATTTGAGCCATACTTCTAGCACCTATTCTAGATTTTAACTCTGAGTTCCTGATATTGTTAAGTTTAAAAATAAGTATCACTTTATCCCATGTACGAGTAAACGGGTGAAAATGTTTAGCCATTTATTGGGTAGGAAAATAGTGGATATTGTAATCATTTCCCATGAATATAACAGTAAGTACTTCTAAAATACCCACAGCTTAGAAGATGATAGAGAACTTAAATACAGGAACTACCTAGTAAAACAGATGCATATTAAAACTACTGCAAAGTGTTTAACATTTGGTTATTTATATGACCTCTAGACACCAAACACTAGACATTCATTAGTATGAAGCAAATTTGGAACTAGCTCCATCTGTACATCACCTTACTATCCATTTATAAGAAAATGGAAGAATCATTTTTGTCTACACGGTGGGGTGTAGGCAGAAATTATTCTCTTTGCCAATGGACATGTTGTTACTCCAGCTCCACTCACTGGGAAGAGAAGGCTTTCCTCCCCTGCCTGCCTCCTGTTCTATTGATAATGCCCATTCATTGCCAAAAGCACACTTTCTAAACACGAAAAAATCTAAGCTGAATGAACTACGTATGGTGAGACGGATGGTTATAAACCTTTAGTTGCTTTTAAAACTTTAATGTGATTTCAAATATATGAGTATAGCTAACAAATTTTTATGTGATTAGGCCCTTTCTTATTTTACCTTCTTTTGTTAAACTAGAATGCATAACTCTAATCCTTAACCAATAGAACATATGACTTGTCTTCATTAATTTAAATACTTTCTTCTGTGTCTCTGTCTGTGTAATATACTAATCATCTATAAATTAGTGTAAATTAATTCTAATCATACTGTGTTCCCTGGTTTGAAATCAGTTTTATCGTATAATGTGTACATCTGTACACATGGCTTAGATAATCCATTTGTACTTCTACTCTTCATAATTTCAAATACAGGGGAGGGTTGAAAAATCTGTTCCATTGATTTTTATGTAGCTCACTGATGTAACAAACTAGGATCTTATATCAGATTTCCCTAAACCGTTGCATATCAAAATTCTCCAAAACGAATCTGAATGTTTCCTTTATTAGTATTATCATTTGCCCATGTTGTATATAAAATAATGGACTCAGTAAATTTATGCAATTGTTAAGTAAGCATGTGGAGAGCTGCTACTGCGCTGTAGGGGATTTTACATGTGTCCTGTGTACTTGGTGAAGTCAGAAGCATCCTTCTGTCTTATGGGTTTGTTTCCCCCCAGATGTCCCCAGCACCGTACCTTTCACGTTAACCATATACAGAATGCCTCCTGACATGTTATAAATTGGCCAAGACCACGGCATCCTTCTTCCCACTGTTCTGTTGTTGTTCTGTTGTTGTTGTTTTTTTTGTTTTGTTTTGTTTTGGCCAGTTCTGGGCTTGGACTCAGGGCCTGAGCATTGCCCCTGACTTCTTTTTGTTCAAGGCTAGCACTCTGCCACTTGAGCCACAGCGCCACTTCTGGCCGTTTTCTGTATATGTGGTGCTGGGGAATTGAACCCAGGGCCTCATGTATACAAGGCAAGCACTCTTGCCACTAGGCCATATCCCCAGCCCCCTGTTGTTCTGTTTTAAGAATGATTGTTTTTTTTCTGCCTGAGATTCTGCTCATAATTATTTATGTACACGATTCTGCCCTGATGCTCTCCAGTGTCATTGGCCTAAAATTAAAACCTGCATCCATCCACTCACACAAGGCAATATGCGAAGATACGTTATGATATGGTCAAACAACATTTACACTCCAAATTATTAAAGTTTTAATTCAAAAGATGATGAGACACAAGAAGAAGACCCCATTAAAAGTCTCCTTAATATAGTCACATGAATAAAATTGAAGAATACAAGCAGCTTGCATTTACATTTACTCTGTGCAAGGCACTGCTTGATGTGTTCTAGTAGTATCCTTCATATGCAAAAATTCTGAGGGCCCACACTAATAGCCGTGTTAATAGTGATAGAAGCGGTAGCAATACACTTTCAACGCTGAGAACAAAGTATGGGTAAAGATTGTTGTTGATTTGGGTAAGTCATTACAGTTTGGTAAACAAGGTATGGCTTTGTCATTGGCGGGATGACAGTCCTGTTGTTTCACATTCTCTTGCGAATGGTGAAGTGGAGATTTCAGTAGGTGTAGAAACTCCTCTGCTTTGCTAACGTTAAGAATTCCTCTATTTCTTGTGATGACTGTTCGGATAGGCAAAGGCTGGCAGGAGGAGTGAACAGTCACCATCGACTCTCATGATTATCCATCATTAGTCTGTGGGGCCCTGGGAATACTCATTCATTCTCTCACTAATTGGAAGATCTTTATACCCTTCCCTTGGAGGAGCATTTATTCCCTGCAGTGTAAGTCACCTAAAGCAAATGCTCCCATGAGTGGATGGATGCAGGTTTTAATTTTAGGAGAGAACTCAGCGTGCTTTGCCACCCCCTGCCCCCAAAACTGAAGTCCTATCATCCTCTCGCCATTTGCTCCTTTGCTGGCCTTGTCACTCAGGCCTCCCAGGTTCTCAAGAAATTTTCTAAATGCCGGACCATTGAGTGGTGCATTTAAATTTCTTCCTGTTCTCCATTTGGAGATGAATTTTCTTGTCTCCTCAGAGAGATCTAGTTATCTTAAGAATATTACCCACCCATAATTAGTCAGGAAATCCCATGTCCATCTTCCCAGGGAATTTTTTGTATTTTTAATTAATCACCTCCTTTAATACACTGGAATGTAATTATTCCTTCAAGTGTCTTCCTCAGCAGGGAGAATGGATCCTCAAGACAAGAGTCATCATGAATTCCTCTTATTACACTTGGTTCTTAGTGCAGCTTCTGGGATGTTGTAACTTCCCATAAACATTGAACTCCACATTTTACTAATGGTATGTGTATGAGTGTGTGTGTGTGTGTGTGTGTGTGTGTGACTGTGTGTATGTTCAAACAATATAGAAATATCAAGAATAAGAATATGATTCTATTTGATGTACTTGGCATATTTTTTGTTGAAATTTGAGAATTTTTCTCTATTTTTTAAAGTAAAATACATTGGTTACTATATAACTTTCACCATGCTAAAAATGGCAAGTGTTTCAAATGTAGTAGATATTAATTATTGTAAATTTTCCTATTTTGTGCAGATTTGGTTGAATTATCAAAGCTTCTTTTTTTTTTCATCTAAAACAGATAGCTATAAATCATGACAGAAGAGGGATCATACAAGATAAGGCTTCAGTTAGCTTCACCAGAGCTGCCAGAATATTTGACATAAACTCCACAGTTAAAATCTTTCCATGTAGATATCTTTAGGTAATTTAAAACTTACTTATTATTTCCCATTGAGAAGCTAGGGAGATAGCAAATGACGTCTAATAGGAATATTTTTCTGTTCATTTTAATCAATCCCTTCTCCTAAATTATCATTCATGTCCTTCTAAAGGTAGCACATCTGCCTAGAGTGCGATTATTTGTGAAATAAGAGAATTTAAAAGATTAGCGTATTTGGAATTAAATGTAATTAAAATAGGAACAGTGTGGAAATTGATTCGCTTTTACAATATGGCATCAGGGGAAGTATTTCTGGACCAATGCTCTGGACAGTACTTAATGTCTAGATTATTGTCCTCGGGATGGTACATCTTTCATGGTGTGTATGATTCTTAGCATTGCAAGGAAATGCTCTTTCCCATCCCAGAGAGATTGGCCTACACATGGATAGAGTGTAATTCAGCCGTACTTGCTCCAGGACAAACCTTCAGCTGGAGATGCAATAAAAGCACAGACTGGGGAGGTCAGCTAAGGGAGTACTGAACACATCCAGAGATGACTCCATTTGCAGTTCCCAAGAGGTCAAGGTGATCCCGCCCAAGCATTTGTTGGGGAAATGTACAAAGTGTGGGTGGCAGCAGCCTCTCAGTAGGGAGAGAAAGGAATGTTTTCATCCACGAGGGAGACACTGGGAATCGCCTTGGAGACACAGAGAGGCTGTGCTCTTCTCAGAAGTCTGCGATTGCAGGAGACCCACTCAAATCCCATCTTTCCCTTTCTGAGATGAGCACCAAGAGGTTGGGTGATGGGTGTCCATCCTGCAGTGACATCCTTACTAAAGTGGTCCATAGATGGTAACTTAAGCCAAAAAACACAGAAAGAAGTAGGAAAGAAGAATCTAGAGTGAAAGCAGAAGAGAAGCAAGGGGAAGCAATGAATCTTCCTGAGGCTAGCACACAATGCAAGTCTTTACACTGTCATTGTAGCATAAAGCCATCCTGCCCATACTTCATGCAGGTTCAAGTACTGTTTAAACCCACTGTCCAAAATGATGTGTTTTTGAAAGACAGATAAATGAAAAATGCTGATGACAGTATGTGGTGTAGCTTATCTCATTTCACAAGCAACTCACATATTAAATGTCTCCATCAAAATCTAGTCCATCAGATCTTGAAAATGAGCCCCAGACTCACCTTTGGGGGTTTGTGCAAGACAGATTCTCCTGAGTGCCTTCAGGCGAGTGATTCGTAATGTTTTCGTCACTGTAGCATAAGAACTCTAGCCTATAGCTTAGCTAACGACTTCTTCAGTGGTCAGTGGCTGCTCAGTCCAGTGTACTTTTCTGGCTGAGCAACATAGTCGCAAGCTAAAGAAGGCAAGGTCATGGCCTCTGCTCCATCCATACCTATGTTACAACACATCTCTTTTTCATGGCTTTGCAAATTAGGATTGGTTAAATTTAGAAGGTGTGGATTGTGTATAATTTGTACCATTCCAGGTTATTTATTTAGGTATTTAGTCACACAATGTGTAGCTGACATTGCAAATCAACCCAGCTCTTTGTTTAATGCAAAATGTTTATTTTCGTGTTGAAAGGAATTGATTATTTGGAAGATGGGAAAACAAAAACGTCATTTTGTTATTGGAGAAGCTGTCCTTCTATGTGTCATTTCCTCTAATTTTGCAAGAAACCAGCCTGCTGGCTTTTCTTTCCCTCCAGGCCAGAAAGATCTCATTATTGAGACCACCTACAGATGGTGTGATTGAAATTTTGAATCTGTGCATAATCACCTCATCATTTTGATCTTTTTATGCAAATCTCTAGACAATCATGGACATTATCCTAAGCAAAAGCTTAAGAACTTCATTGTCAGGCCTAATTGTGCACATTTTTTAATGTCCTACATAAATCTAAAATGTCCCCAGTAAGACAGGGTTTTCTCAGGATGAGAAACTCAACTGTAAATTTGATGGCTAACAGATTATTTTACTTAGTGTGTTTCACAAAATATGACAAAATAACATGCTTGGGAAATTTTGTCTGTGCACAACGTGTGATGTTTGGATTGATTTAAAATGTTTTGCAGTTCACATTTAACATCTGTTTTATTTTGTAAGTGGGTTATCAGTCTGATAATTCGTGTATTTTCTTTATCAGCTGTGAAGTAGGAAATATTTGAATATTCAATGGATTTAGATTTATATTATTTTTGTATTAAGAATTGTACATACTTATGTACTAAATTATTTATTTAAAAGTGAAAAATTCCCTTAAAAACACAGAGGCTATTGAGAACATTATAAATCAATTTTCCTACATATTAATTTTTTTACTTAGCTGTTCAAAGACAATATTACAGTCCAAAATTTGTGGCAAAAATGTTGTACTAATACAACATTTATTGTTATAAAATAGTCTTAAAGTTGACACTTTGATATACTAAAGATTATAATGTATACACATTTGAGGTTATATGCTACAGAAGACTGTATTTCATTTTATTTCTACAACTGTTGTTTTTGGTCAGTGTGGGGCTTGAACTCTGGACCTAGCCTCTGTCCCTGAGCTTCACTTCCAGGTTTATGGTTGTCAATTGGAGATAAGAGTCTCATGGGTTTTCCTGCCTGGGGTGGCTTTGAATAGGAACCCTCAGATCTCAGCCTTCTGAGTAGCCCAGCCAAGGCCTTATTTTATACTCTCTACAATCTTCATGGCTTAACCTATTTCATTTTAAGGAGTCAATTTTTCTTTTTGAAAAGAAGTTGTTTTTTTTTGTTGTTGTTGAAAGTATCAAATGAACAATTAGAACTTGTCTTCTTTTTAGTACAATATATTTAGAAGTATGAAAGTTCATAAACTTGTTCCACAAAACAGAAGTCATTGACAAGGAACAAGTAAGCAATAGCAAGGACAACATGATAATTTCCAAATTATAAATTTTCATTTACCTTCTTTTTGAAATATTTACTTGTTTTTTCTCACAAGGCATGAATATTGATTAAGTCTAAGAACATTAAGACTTAATGAAAATCCATGTTTCACAATAGGAGGCCTCTCCCTGAGTGAAGACTAATGGGTTATACATCCCATTGCCACACTGCTTCTGTCTGTCCTTTTCTATCTGTACATGCCTGATTGAAAGAATTTTTTTAAATTATAATATGTGCATTGGTATAAAAATAATTACATTTCATTACCTTGGAGCATGGAATCCACATTTTCCCAATATCAGCAATGAAAGTGTTGTTGTTCTTTTTTAACAGATTCATCATCTGATCAGCAAAAAATCTTAATACACACATACATTAATACACACTACCATATTTATTGTGTAACTCTGAATTCATTTCCAATGATTGTCCCATTCTGAAAAGTCATGTAATCACAAATATGCAACAAATGATAGTTTAGGTTACTTCAACTGCTACGTTTCTACTTTTAGGTAAGGAAAATGTATGTAATACCCTAGGGTAATAATTACTAGTCAGAAAATTAATTCGGAAAGTTACTAATAGAGCTATTAGCAATGGCAGATTTAGCTGACCTGAATCTCACTTTCTCTATTTCTCATTTTATTCTTTAATTTAGATGATCACAGCAAGAAATGTGCAAAAAATGTGAAGGAGAAGGAAAAGAAGATGTTTGAATAATTTATTGAACTGAGTATAAGGAAGATTTGATGTAGGATTTCCCACTCTTTTTGAGATTTTGGCAAATGTAGAGGAAAGATTTTTGTTGTTGTTGTTGGTGTTGTTTGTATAAGTTACTGAGTTCAGTACCCTTTACCTGATCCCATCTCAGTAGATGCTCCTATATATTTCTTCAAATCACATGTTGATGGTGCTTCCTGGTTTTGTTGAGATTAGTTGATTTATTTCTATGTCCCATTTGGGCAAGACATGCTAGTTCTCCGTCAGAAAACAGGCCAATCACATCTGGCTTAGTAATCTACTAGATGATCATTGAAGAACAAGGAAAAGAGAACAGAGGGCTAAAGACACATAGTTTGGAATGACTTACCATTTCCCTTGCCCTGAGAAACTCCCCCAACCCGACAAAGCAATGTGCTGATGTCCCACGGCAGGGCACGGCTGCTACAGGGAGTGAGAAGAAAGGAAACAAAGTATTTAAGCATATTGACCTTTATCATTCACTAACGTCAAGGTCAGGAAATCTCAGATGTCAACTCGCTCTATATGGTATTCTTCCTGGGGAGAAGGGATTTTATGTTCAAAACTTAGAAAAAAACCCAAAACACTTGCTTGAAAATTGCTATTGGGATTTCCTTATTTATTTACCTCAAGCCTCTGATAAATTGAGGTATTGTGTCATTTTCAGTGCATTATTTCTGTCGTGTGTGTGTATGTGTAAAATCAACTTGTTATTGTTTAATATCACTGGGTGTGCAGAATACGTTCTGTGCACTTGTTTTCTATCATTATTCTTTCATCATGTGTCTCAGATTCCTATTGCATGTGCAGGAGTATCCCTGAGTAAAGCTGAGTTTTCCTAGAATCCTCCCCAGAGCCTGTGCCTTCTGTGAGAGAAAAAAAAAAAATCATTACTGCTGCAAAGTTATGAGAAGTGGTAAGGATTTCTGAGCACCTTACCTCTATAATATTTGATGATACATTCTCCAGAGCACACTCAGCTATGTAGGTTGGAGTTCCTGAATCATCTATTGCTATGTGATCTTGCACAGTGTCTTAAACCTCTTGTAATATCAATGTTATCACCTGAAAAATCACCAATACTTTTCTTACTGCAGTATAAACAGATTCCAACTTCAGCAGGTTTCAATTAGACCATGGTTTCCTTTTTTAAAAAATCAATTGAAATCAATTCTATTTTTTCACACTCTTTCTAACACCAAGGGATAGTAACCATAAATTTGTTCACAGTGACCTTTGCCTTTATGGTAAATATGTGTATACATATTGATATTTATTTGTATCTACACATAAATACATGTGGTCAGCTATGTCTAACCTATGTGTGGCTTCCCAATTTTGTGGACAAATGATCTTAAGGATTATAATAGTTTGCCTTCTACTTATATTGCCAGATATCCATTCAAACGCGCTTAGAAATTGTGGTTTATTACTGTGGCTTAAAAATTGAATGTACCCCATAAAATCACGAGTTGAAATCTTGGCTCCTAGCTGATTGTACTATGTGGGAAGGGTTAGAAGCTTTGGGAAGCGAGGCCTCCAGACAGGAAGTACGTGAGCGGCACATGCCTTTGAAAGGTCTTTTTCCTGCTCCCTTCCCATCTCTATTTCCTGTGGGTATGATTAAGGAGCTGCCTCCATCCCATGCATTGGCTTCTACAATATTCTGCCTCATCACCGATCCAAACCAATGGGCCTAGATGATCTTAGAGTGAAACATCTGATACATACCATGAACTCAGGTAAAATCCTTCCTCCTCTAAGGTGTTATGCTCATGCATTTTATCATAGCATCAAGAAACTGACACCACAATTATTTCCAGTGACCTTACCAAAGGACTGGACATTATCCTTATTTAATTTGACTTAATTTGCGGTCAATTTGGTAGCATTGAGAATTGTGTGGTATGAAATCCTCTGTTCTGATACTTAAAAAAGTGTCTGAGTTGGGGTTTTTCTTTTTTCCATCAAGTTTTTTCTGTTCATGCTTGATAGCCAACCGCACATTAACATTTTGCTTTTCAGGAGCTTCTATCCAGGCAGATGAAGCCAGTGAATAAATCCATTCTAATGTTATAAGAATAATCAACCATTAAAACTGCTCCCTTGGCCTGGGGATATAGCCTAGTGGCAAGAGTGCCTGCCTCGGATACACGAGGCCCTAGGTTCGATTCCCCAGCACCACATATACAGAAAACGGCCAGAAGCGGCGCTGTGGCTCAAGTGGCAGAGTGCTAGCCTTGAGCAAAAAGAAGCCAGGGACAGTGCTCAGGCCCTGAGTCCAAGGCCCAGGACTGGCCAAAAAAACAAACAAACAAAAAAAAAACTGCTCCCTTAAATACACTCTATTCTTCCTTAACATTCTCTTCATTGTACTTTCTTAACAAAATAGCAACTCCAGGTCAACAAAGCCTTCTGCATTTTCCAGGCCTGTGCCCAAGAGGCCTCAAGTGACTGAACAGGCATTGTTACAAGAATTGGTGTTAACTGTTCAATTGCTACCTCGAAGGACAGTGGGACAATTGGTGTTATTTCATTAGCCTCTCAAATCTATTCACTCTCCCACTCTCCTAAGTGAGTATCTTCCTCCTCTTCTCCCTGCTGAATCCATTCATACTGCTCCTAAATCGCTACTTACTTCCTTTCTACTCCAGATAAAAATGGAAGCAATCTTACGAAATTCTTCACAAGAGCACCATGTGCATATGAGAAAGTGTGTGTGTGTGTGTGTGTGTGTGTGTGTGTGTGTGTGTGTGAATTATTGGGGTGGACTTTAAGCTATATATATTCAAAAAACATGCTCGGTGTTCTGGTCATGCAGAAGTTTGGATTTGTTTTACTCAGTGCAATTTGTGATTTCATCTTCTCCAGCTTGCTAATTGAAGCCTTCTTGAGCTCACTGAAGAGCAACGAACATTTTGGAAAAAGTGAGGATTCAGCAGTCTTAGTTTGACTTTTCAGCAAAATTCCTGGATTTTGCTTAACCCTTGTCCTGTCTGACAGAGGGTACAGTCAGCTCTGAAAGTTCTAGATTTCACCAAAGGGCTGTATTATATAAGATGCCACCCTAATAATGGATTCGTCCCATATGTTTCTTTTAATCCTGCTTTGAATTTCTCATTCTGCAAATCCTAAATAATTGTAGAACATCCTTCTAGGAAGTACGAAAGAAAGGGACAGACAGATGATACAGAGAGAGAGAGAGAGAGACAGAGACAGAGACAGAGACAGAGAGCAGAGAGACAGGGACAGAGAGACAGAGAACAGAGATACGGAAACAGGCAGGGAGAATAAGAAGCGGCATACATACTCATCAATAAGCCGATTTTAACATAATGGGTTTTCTATAAACCCAGAATTTTACTTGAAACCTAAAAATTTACTTGGCCTCCAGAGAATTCCATTGAGTTGATATTCTCACAGAATTCCTCTATTCTGAATTAAAATAAATTACTTAATTAGTTAATTTTGCCACTCACCAGGACACCTAAGTATACAAATAAATAGCTCAACGCCTCCTGCTGTTGTTCAGCTTACTCCTTCTCAGCTGGCAGGACACCATTGCACCAGGCCTCTGGTCCTGCTGGCAGGACACCATTGCACCGGGCTTCTGGTCGGGTGTTTGCTGCTAATTACGGAGATGGAGTCCAGTCGACTTTTCTGCTCAAGTTGGCTTCACTCCATGATCCTATCATCTCAGCCTGCTGAGGAGCTAGGATTACAGATGAGGGTTCCCAATGCCCCCCTTCCTTCAGTCATTTTTTTAAAGGCAAAATTGGCAATGCTTTCCCAGTGGTAGCCTGCAATTATTTTTTCAGTTTCCAATAATGTGTGTGACCTCCTTCAGTTAAGACATTCTCGAGGCACAGGACCATTTCGCAGGACCATATTTTAATCCTCAGGTAGATGAAATGTCAAAACATTAGCTTGTCAAAGACTTCTTGAATATTTTATGTATTTATTAATATATTAAAAACATATTTTTGGTAGCAGGCTCGGTCCTTTGAGGCAGCTTAAATGATCAATAATTCAACAGTTTCATGCAAAGCAAGAAACAAATGTGTTTATTTGATGTTTTAATAAACAATAATGAGGTTTAGGACTAAAATAGAAGTCAATCAGATTTACTTTGCTTCTACACTGCCATTAACTTAATAACATGTGACATTTTTATTAACCTGCGAGTTTCACTTGTTTATTTTATTGTCTCCCAGAATGACTGCTTTTCCAGCACTGTTGATTGGTCCTCTGTATTTAAATAATTAACTAAACTCTCTCAAAGCTTCTCCCCACAAGGGAACTAAAAATTCATGTATTCATTTATACCTCATCCCTTGAAAAGGATGACACTCATTTAAGGTATAATAAAGGAATGTATGGCTTATAACTATTTCTTTAAAAAGTGGCCAATTCCTAGGGATGATCTTCATTGTGTAATCACTAAATAAACAATACAGTATCAATAGTTAAGTCGGTACAAAGTAGAGAACAATTGGCAGTATTTTCATAGTATAGAATTAATTAGCTAGATGCTTTGGGAAGTAATAGTTGTCAAAAATATTTTATTCTACACTAAATTCTATTAGGAATAAGACTTAATTTATCTATGTAGATTATTAGGGAATAACTTATCCAAAGTAATGTTCAACACAACTGCATTAATTTTATTAGGATACTAATGGTAGTAAGTAAATGTAAATATGGATGAGCTTTTCCAAGCTGAACGCCTCACCTATCAGAGTTTTCCAATGGCGCGATGAGAAAGTCTTGCATGATGCCTACAATAATGATCAGGCTAAATTTTAACTTGGATTTTCCCCATGCTCTAATTGGAGTTCAGTTCCTTGAGGAGTCTGTGTTTGATGATCTCAAAGATTTCATCATGTCCAGAACGGAAGAATGGGCGTCGCCAACATTCTGCAACCTCCTGTGGAACCCGGAGTTCACATCCCGGATTTCACTCACTCTTTTCCTGTCTGACAAGGATCCTGGGACGTGAAGCCGAGTGCTGGATTTCGTAAGTCATCTTTCTAATCATATATACCTCCTTTCAAATATTAACTGTGTTTCTTTTACTCATGCTTAGAGTTTCTCATTATGCAAATTCTAAAACCTACCAGGATATCCTTCTGGGAAATATGTTCCCTACTATTTTAGCCAGTTGTACAAACTAAGTTGTTGTTATTTATGTCAGAGAGTACGGAACAGCTTTCTTTAACTGTCTGCACTTCTTCTAGGAAAGAGGAGATAAGGCATCCTTGGTCCTTCTTGACCTTGAAGACTTTTCTTCCTGGTTTGCCTGGAACCATGAGACTTTTATCCCCAGTTTCCCACATAGTTCAAGATGACAAATACAGCCCACTCTCACTGCACCCTGTTATGGGTTGAGTTGAATTGAGGAGGGCTCTCACAAAATTGTCCACTGGAGCTGCTCTCAAACCATTGTCCTCTTTTCTTCATCTTTCCAGGAATCCAGGATTACAGACATTCGTTACTAGCACTCACAAATGAGTCTCCATTCTTAAAAGTTCAAGCCTCAGAAGAGACTTTAAACAAGAAATATCTCTTGTGGTTTGAATTTGACAGCAATTGTTCAGCACATGGCATGGTATGATCTATTCAAGGCAGCATCTTGGTGGTGCCCTCAGCCCTGGAAAGATGGGACACTGGCCTTGGGCAGAGACTTCCTTGTAAGTTCTTCCAGGTAGAGCCGCACCCTCCCACGTTTCACCACTAGAGCTTAGTGACTACTAATCCACATCTCTGTTCTGATACTTCCTCAGAAATGCTTGATCCCACTTCGGTACCTATAGGCAGGAAAATAATCGCTTTCATAGTTGTAGGAAGCCCATTATTATACATAAATCATAAAAAAGAAATCAAAGGAATTCTAAATCATCAAGCCTGTTTACAACATGAATTTAGACTTCTAATATTTTAAAATGTGCACGTAAGTAGGTTTTGCATTGAAGTACATCCTTTCGTTGGTGAGTTTGTTATTTCCATTGGCCTTCTTATCTCCCAGTATCCCAAGCAGTTACAAAATCAAAGATGACCTAAATAACAAAGAACGGTAACACTGACCATTTTTGGAGTAAAAGAAGAAATGCTATTTTGTGGGTGATATCTGCGGAATCAGCACCACTTCTCATGATTCACTAGGGTACCATTTGTACCTTGTGCAAAACCAGTCTTTGGATTTATAAAAGGCTTTTTACAACAGAGCAATAAAAACTACATTTTCATATTTTAATTTTGTTGCAAAGAAGAAATTGGGCTTTTCTAAGAAGTCTATATAATTTGAGGTTTACTGTGATGAAGATCTGGTTCAATATTTTAAAAGAACGGAGTATGGAGGAATACTGCTGACCTCAAAACTGGAGACACAGGGAGAAAACGATTCACAACTTATCAGAGCTGAAGCGGAGGAGCAAAACCCCTCCAGCCACAGGTACCAGGGTTAGACTCTCAGACCAGATGGATTTCCCATTCAAAAACCTAAAGGCAGGATAGCTTTCATCCAGTCACTATCCAATTCTTTGGAGTTTTCCTTCAAACAGATCTATGTGGGTCACATCATAAAGACCTTAGGAAAATTGCTCTGTGCACCTCTAGGCAGACATGGGGGTGAGCTCTGCCCAGGGAAGAATCTGGAGTAGGGGCTGGGCTAACACACTACAACTGAGCCTGTCCTCAGCCCTTTAGCCTTTTCTATTTGGTGTTTCCTTCTATTTACTACTATTTTAAACAACGCTATGGTGCTGATTCCTTATACACATCTCTTTAGAGGAGTAGCTTGAGTTTCTCAGTGGAAATGAAGGAACATTTTCTTTGCATTACACAGAATTAACTTCTGTGAGTGTATCAATATAATGTATTCTACCAAGAAGTGCAGCGATATTGTTAGAAGCAGCAGTGAGCGGCACTGAGACCAGACAAGAGAACCAGAGAATGGAAGGCCGGTAGCCTCTTCCTAAAGCCATTCTCGGGTGAAGCAGCAAGATGGACTGATCTTCACACTCCGTGACAGACAGCGGAGGAACCCCTAGATGGCGAATCCTCTCTTCTTCCTTGTAATTAGAGTCAGCATCATCTGTAGAATAATTGGGAGTATGATCAGAAATTTGATGATCACAAAAAAGTGAAAATTAGAATACCACAGGGAGCAGAGGGATGTGGAACAAGAAAACATCAAATTTGAGCTGTGTAGGTGAGAAATAGGAAAGTGGAGATAGCATGACAAAAGACCTCCTTCTTCAACGGTTCCCACAGCATAGAGAGCCTACTCTGATCCACTTCCATGTAGATCTGAGTCTCGGCTGAGCAGGTGTGATGAACGGATGGCAAAGCAAGTGTTTTGAAGGCATTGGTACAAAAAGATTTTCATTTCATCAGGAAGAGAACTGTATCACTTAAGAAATTATGAGGAATTTACTCGGTTTTCTGAAAGATTCTGAGTAGGGTTGGTGTTATTTCTTCATGTTTTTGTAGAGTTTAGCCATGAAGCCATACAGCCATTGGTGATCTATTTTTGGATAGGAACTGACTAAAATATCCTGCTAGCTCTTCATCTGCTAAGGTTTTCTGTTCCTTCATGATCCATTCTCAGAATTTTTCTGTTTCTTCTTGACTACCTGATAGTTGGTATATAACTATTCCTCATAGTCTACTGAGGTACTGTGTATTTTCAGAAGCACCAGGTGTAAGACCGACATCCTTCATTTCTGATTTTATTTGAATCCTCAGCCCCAGTCTCCGGACCAAAGCAATTTTAATTACTTGCCCACAAATTATTTTATTGATTTGATTTTACCCTCCCTTTATTCATATAGTTATGCTGGTCTTTTATTACCTTCCTTCTGTTTCCTTTGTGCTTACTTCATGTTTTTCTTATCCCTTAGGCTATAACAGGAAGCTGCTAATTTAGGATATTTCTCTCCTTTCATTTTTATCATCTAGGCATTTAATGTTCTCAGAATCTTGGAACTGTATTCCATATGTTATGCTAGGTTTCCATTTACATTTATTTCAGGATATTCCTTCTATGGTTCTAAAACGTTCTTACTTGAAACATTGTGTGTTCCTGAAACTATACACCTATGACTTTCTTACTCCTCTCTTCCCCCCTTTCCTCTCTCCTCCCTAGCCCTCCCTTCCCCTCCCCCTTTCCTGTTCCTTTCTTTTGTTCTCATAAATTAATTCTACAAAGGCTGTGATATTTACATTCATAAAATCCTAATCTTTTTTTTTTGTTTCTACTTTCACATAATCACAGTCAGAAAATACACTTGATGGTACTTTGGAAACCTGCATTACAGTCCCGACAATGTGTGTGTCTTCGGGAACATTCTGGGTGCACTCAGCAAGAGCCTACGTTCGGCCGCTGCTGGGTGGAAAGCTCAGTGCGTATCTCTTGCTTCCATTTAATCTAAAGTATAAATCAGGATGCCATTTCCTTATTGATTTTCTGTCTGGATGGTCTGTCTGTTCTTGAGGGTGGATTCAGCACTACAGTAAGCCTGTCTCATTCAGGAATTTATTACACACCTTTGTGACAAACCAAGCATGTGAAGGAAAAACACAGGAAGAAATGCAAGAACAACTACAAAAAAAAAAGCAAATCCTCTAGAGTGCACCCCGCAGCTCAGATCATGGGGAGAAGCTTTCACTCCACTCCTCCTTACAGTTAGTGGAGTTGAAATGATTGCGTTCCCCTTCTTGTGTCATCTGCTGCTTCTCTGCCTTGAATTCGGTGAACTCATGCCTTCTCAAGAGTACACATGAATTAAAAAGCAAGGCAAAAGTTAATGTCTTTGGTTCAAGGCATAAAGTGTAAGTTTGAGGTCTGTTGAAAGCCAGAAGGCCTTAGCGGAAGTTGGAAGGCCTGGTGGGAAAAAGGAATCAGGCCCTCCAAAAACGGCTCTTGAGTCTGATGCAAACTGAACACCACTAGCTCCACGGCAACCTCCTGGGAACCACACACCTGCTGAGAACAGGGCCTGCTGCATTCCCATAGGATTGTCTGTCTCTCCCTCTTAATAGTGGCCAAAATTTGCCTTATTTTGGCGCGCTCATACTAAGTGCATGTATGTCTTGACAATTACTATAGCCTCTCGATGAAACACAATCTTCCTCATAATGCAAGATCCCTCTGTGTCTACATTTTACAGTTTGTCCTTCCAAGTCTATTTCCTCCCAATTTAATTGTAGCTGCCCCTGCTTCTAGTTAGAGAGCTGGCCTGATGGAAATATTACCAATGGTTACTAAGAGTGCTGAGATCAATAAGCAACCCCGTGGTGTGTTTTAAAGGATATGTAGTACACCTTTCTGTAGATCTCCAAATAGATGGTGTCCTATTAGCAGAACTCCCGTGGTCCATGAATCAATGTGTTCAAGATGGACTTTAAATCGCTTGCAAGATTCACAAGCAGAAATGAAGCTCGGGAAGGGTTTACAGCAGGGCAGCTGTGGTGCTAGTACACGGACTGATCCTTTTTTCTGTTTTCCCTCCCATAGTTCTATGAGAGAAATGTGATTATTGCTGTCGAGTTAACAGGCAAAGGAATTAACACAGCTTACCACCTTTAGGCTGACCTGTGTGGTTCCGGGGCCCTCGTGATGCTGTGGGCAGATGCTACCTCAGCTTCAGTGCAGAAGTACTTTCTCAAGAAATGAAATTGGGTGCTAAAAATGTGCTCTTTAAAAAAAATTCCATCCAAAGTGCACCATATTCATGCCTGGAAATGTAATAAAATTACAATTAGTATATACTAATCAAAATTATATATATATACGTACATCTATACATCTATTATATTTCTAAATTCTTCATCATCTCTACATTGCAACAGAAGTAGGAATGGATTGCTTTAACTTTTCTGAACAAATAACCATTTTCTTTGTGACTTCTACCCATTTCTTAAGTCTTCATTTGCTAGTATTTATATTTATATCATTCACTTAGCAACTTTGTTTCTTGTTCTCTGGGAGAAAAAGTGAACCAGTAGTGGGGCTTGAACTCGGGACTTAAGCACTGTCTCCTATCATTATCACTGCCTCTCTATCATTTGAGCCATAGCCACACTTTTAGCTTCATGGTAGTTCATTGGACGTGAGTCTCGTGGACTTTCCTGCCTAAGCTGGCTTTGAACTGTGTTCTTCAGATCTCTGCCTCCTTGAGGAGATAGAATGATGTGTGTGAGCCACAGGTGCCCAGCTTCTCTGGGAAATTTTCTCTGAAAATTCCTGTGTTTCCAGCAAAGATAAGTCAATAATATTCATCCATGGCAAATCACTACTTGGTGACTATATTTGTGTTTCTGTATATTTTGTAAATTCGTAGTTATTCATGTCTTCCCAAACTTCCCTTATGAAATAATGTTTTACATGTTATTATAGTTGTAGAATTTTTTATGGATCATGGAAAAGATAGAATGTTAAAAATCATTACTTTACTGAAATAAGACTTCATGATAAAAGAAGAGTCAAACTAAGGAACGAATAATAAGGATCTCTTTCAAAGCATAGGTCTAGAATCTCCATCCCAGGCAATGTCCAGTATATTTGGTAACAATACAGATTGCCTCATGTGAGTTTCTAGAATAGCATTTCTTTATATGAAGTACCCACTTTATTTGTAGCATGCTCTATGCAGGCTCTAGTCCATTCTTTTTGTAGTTTAATTCCTTCTCTTTTAAGCCACACTAGGTCCTGAATGGTTAATGACTTTAATACTTTACAATGGTTTATACGTTTTCAAAGTCACATCGACCTTGACTTTGGTCCATGTCATCCATTTATCAGACCTCCCATCTCTCTCTCTCTCCTGGATGTACATCTTGTATTCAGGGCATGTACTTGCATGGTTCTTCTGCCCAGCTCTTTCTCAAAAGAATCAGTACTATTTAGCACCAATTCCGAATGGTTGTATAATGTGTGTACTTTAAAAGGACATGTCGTGGAGGAATAATGAAGGGAACAAAAAGCCAATCTACCTCTGTTATCTCAGTGGCCTTAACTAACTTCATGGCTCACACAGAGTGAGCACACCTGGTTCACCCAGCTCATCTTCCTCTCACAGAACGCATCATTTTTTATTTACCTAGTGTGATTGTGTGTGCAAACTCACACACCACCGCCTGCTATCACCTCCTGCTATCTAGATAGTATGCCACCGTGCTAAAAGGTTTTATTTTTACTTTCTTATTCCATCCTCAAAATAACCTTGACATATGAGTTGTGCATCATGAGTATACTAAGAGCTGTAGGAAAACAACTAAAAATATACCGTGACTCAAATAGCAGAGCAACGTGTTTGTTGTTGCAGCAAGCAGACCTACGTGAGTGCAAGCTGTAGAGGTAGGTCAGGTAAGGTAAATGCACAGGCAGACACTTGAGAAACAGGTCGATGGGGAGTCTGCACTTCACACACGCAAACCCTCCTCTGTGCTACGCAGAGGCAGAAGAAAGGCTCCACGGATGGAGGATAAGGCAGTGTCTGGAATCTTAATGGTTCTGCTTTTTGCTTGTGGTGAACCACTTATCCTTGCAGGAGGAAGAGACTCAGGGGCACGTGTCAGGCAGCCACTCTCTCACAGGTAGCATGCCTTTGGAAATGGAGCGACAGAAGGCTAGTGCCTTTAGAAGGGTTAGAAACTGGTTTATCCTCCCAGAGTTTATTGCTGTGGTTGGAATCTGATGACTTCTCTAACTTCCAAAGACGGGGCGATGAAGTATCCTTCAATAGATGCTTTCAAATTTAGCTTAAGCCAGGCACCGGTGGCTCATGCCTGTAATGCTACCTACTCAGGAAGCTGAGATCTGAGGATCAAGGACGTGGGGCTGTGGTTCCAGTGGTAGAAAGCTGGCCTTGAGCACAAAGAACTCAGTAACAGTGCCCAGGGACAGAATTCAAGCCCCAGGACTGGTTTCAAAAAACAGCTTAAAACTTCCCTGAGAAGATCTTTTGAATAAGTTACCTCCCCGTGCACACACGAGGCACCCGGGTTGAGCTGTTAGAGCTCCGGATGGAAATGAAGCAGGGATCACGAAGGGTTCTATGCCCTGTGCCTCTTCCCCTGCTTCACTCAAAGTTTGCCTGTGAGTTCCACTTAAGCTCCGTTCAGTATAAAGCAGAAGATACTGACACTTTCTCTAAGAGGAAAGTGGATAGTAATAAGGTGCCACTAAGTCTCACATCATAATCCTGACATGAACATCGAGTGGACATGCAATATCTACTTGCCTCTTTATGAGCAAAGAACGTTTAATATGTTCAGGAACCACTGTGTATATAGTCACACCTTCTGAAATCGATGTTTCTAAAACACAAAATTTAACAAGAAGCTTTCAATTGTTGGCAAGCCTAATGGTGCCTTGGTGATGATGTAATTTTGAAGGATTCTAATTGTGAGGTTTTGCTTCAGGGTCTCTCTCTCTCTCTGTATATACATACATATGTATATTTTATATATGATCAAAGTTATGTTATATATATGTACAAATAAATAAAACATAGAAACACACATATGTATGCTCATATATATCTTAAAATTATCAAACATAATTTGACCCTATACATACACATATATGTATATATATTTACACATACACATGCATTTATGTGTATGTATGTGTGTATGTATGTGTTTGTTATTAGGTACCTCAGGTTCCACTATTTGGCTTTTATGAACTGTGCTTCAGTAAATATAGATATGTAAATGCTAATAACAAAGTGTATGGTAAGTTTCAAAATTCTGCATAGATAAGGACACAAGCTTGGGAAATGTTTAAGCAGTGAATGTTTCCATTTATCTTCAATATATTGTGAGTATAAATGATAGGGAAGTATTTTTTGGATCAACTACAATTCTTGGAAATTATCTATTAGCAATAGCAGTCTTAATATTTTCACGTATGACCATGTCACTTTGAGTAGAACTTACTTATAAATTTATTCACAAATATTCTAAATAAATTATGATTATTTAATGGAGATGGCAGTAACGCTAAAGAGAGCATGTTGTGGGAATGGTTCTCAGTTGACATCCTCACTTGGTTTCACTATCTCCTTCATCCTGACATAGAAGCTTCAGGAAGGTTATCAGAGCTGGGACCACTTTCACAGTGCTTGCTTTCCCTGGCAGAACTGAAGTGAATGTCATTTCCATATGTGAAGTCCACGTACCTATTTAATTTCCTCTTTGGCATAATGATTTGCTCAGAACTCATAAATAATTATGTCATTTTTCCTCTAAATGTAAAGATTTTCTTTTCTTCTCTAGAAACTTTCTGTGAGTTTTTAGCAGTTGAACTCCAGTGTCTCAAGTTTTTCTCATTTATTCTATTTTTATGCCACTGAACTAACCATCTTCATGATGTGGCTACTACCTGTGGTCAAATTTGGAAATTTTCACAATAACATCTTCGGATGAACTTGGTTTATGCTCTCCCTCCCCCCTCAGCTTGCTCTGGACTTTATGTCATACAAAGTGATAGTGTTTTATACAAGAGGGCTAAAATCATTTAGTTTTTTACTTAATTTTCCATAGAGCCTGGACTAATCTAATTTTTGTCTTCCCTTAACTTTTCTTTCTTTTTTTATAATATTTTTTTTTACTTATTGTCAAAGTGATTTACAGAGGGCTTACGTTTTCATATTTAAGGCAGTGAGTACATTTCTCATCAAACTTGTTACCTTCTCCCTCCTTTTCTCCCTCCTTCCCCCTTTCCCAATACCCTTCCCATGAGTTGTACAGTTGGATTATGGCATATAGTTTTATAAGTACTGCTGTTGCATTGGTTCACCTTTTACCCTTTGTCTCTCCATTTTTATGTTCTCCTTCCCTTCCCTAGTTCCAGTAAACATATATACAATATGCAGGATACCAAAAATCAGTAACAATAATGTCAGGGATAAAACCCTGGAGAAAAAGGACAGAAGAAAGTGGCATAATTTCAGATGGTACGTTGAAAATAACAACAACAATGGTAAACCACTACTTCCATAACTTGAAGCTCATTTCACTAAGCATCAGCTTATGTGTTCATATGTGCACAACTATTGAGCTATTGTGATCTCCTGCTAGGACTATCCCTGGGCTTGGGGCAGTCACATGACCATACCCAGTATTACATTTATTATAATTTAAATATACGTTTTTACATCTCAGCTTTTTCCAAGTCATTGAAATAATGCTGGGTACTGTAATTATGCCACTTCTATGGGTGTCACTTCTGCCTATACTACTTCACCTTGGAATCTTTCTCTTGTCTTCTGACATGCACATAAACACCCAGACATCAGAATGGTCTCCCTTGTAAGAATGAAGGAATCAGGATTGAGGCTTATAAGAAATTCCTCAGCACTGGGAGTTGGTAGAGGGACGGAATATTGTGCACAAACTTTGTTACCTACATTCTCTGGTTGCTCATGAACCACCAGTAAGAGTCGGTCATAAGAACAACTCAATCATGTCTACTCTTGAATACGTGAGTCTCACTCAGAAGTTAAACTGTGCATGCCCCAAATTTTCCTATGTAGACTAAGATTTCTAATTCAATGCATGAGCCCACGTGTTTGACTAAGGTACCTTGCTTTCAGAGCATATCTGTTCAAAGTTTTAAGAATTCTCCTCACCAAGAGCACACTCAGAATTGGGATGCTGTCTGGGATTCACTTAGTGTCCTTGAGGGACTTCCTTAAATTATTCAAAAACTTGCTGCAAAATTGTTAGAATTTGGAAAGGAACAGATCCTCATTTATTTTCTCTCAACCAGTGTTTCTACCTTCCCTCACAAACACATCCGTGGTTGCTTTGGCTGGAATTAAACAAACACAGGTGCTAAGAAGATCAGTTCCCTCATATTTTTCTACCTACTTGCATTACAAAATGTCATTAAGATTCTGTGAAAGACATATTTTCCCAATTCATTACACCTAAAGAAACTGCCAGGCGAAATGTGCTGCCAGCTACGAGCCATTGCAGACTTCCCATGTGCATTTTTGCAAGCAGGTGAGGCATTTACTCCTTGCCAGGGGCAAACTCTCTTTCAGGTGCTCGGAGAATATCGTCTCTGTACCAAAAAAATGAGCAGTAATCACTACTCCTGGTGGCTAGCATCTTGCTATGGGAGAGCAATAGAGAGATGATGAATAGAGCACACACTATTTATACAGTCTAAATGTACCCAACCAATCCATATTCGTATAAATTTCCATACCTGCATGGAAGGCGATGAAACAATAGCCAAAACTAGAAAAATGAGGGTGAGCATGTTAAAGAGTATTTTTTGTTTGTTTGTTTGGGTTTTTTTGGTGCAAGTCCTGGGGCTTGAACTCAGAGCCTGGGCATTGTGTCAAGCTTTTATGCTAAAGGCTAGCACTTTACCATTTGAGCCACAGCTCCATTTCTGGTTTTCATTTTGATGGTTAATTGGAGATGAGTCACATGCACTTTCCTGCCTTGGCTGGCTTCAAACTACGATCTTCAGATCTCAGCCTCCTGAGTAGCTAGGATTACAGGTGTGAGCCACTAAGTCCCTGCTGAAAGTCCTTTTATGTTACACAAAACACTTTGCACTGTGTCTGTGAATTAAGTGCTGTTATATCTACTGAAGAAACAAAACTGTGGCTCAAATGTCCTGAAAACTTTCCCCAGGTCACAGAGTTAATAAGAATGAAACAGGATTCCTAACAACAACAATTTTACACAAAGCCTGAATTTAAGTACTTGAATTCTCCCTGGTTTCCTGCTTTCTGTCTTTTTCATGCATGCTGTAATTCCTGGGACTGGAATATCTTAGTGAACATAATTTTCTGGAGAAACAGAAAAAAAATGTATATATGGTGATTGGCCTTCTGTGTTTCTCACTGTTTAGATTTCAATCCAGATCACAATAAAGTCTTCTTTGCTTTGTTAATTTTCCAATTAATTTTTTTCTAAATACATACCAAAAAGTATAATTTGTTGTTTTATGGTAGTATGGCCAAAAGTTAGTATATGTTTTTGCCTCTAAAGCTGTACACGTACACCCCCCCCCACATATACTATATACACACATGTATATATAAATTATGCATATATATGTAAACCCAGGTGGGTTTATATAAGTCATATTTTATATTTTATAGGTTTATTCATATATAATATATCATATGACATATAATATAATATGTAATATATATGCCATACAACATAATATATAATATGTTATGCATATTATATCATGTACATTTTGTATATATTGATATATACTTATATCTACTTATCCGTACATTCATGCATATATACATTTTTAAACATTCATAATTATATATGTATATATATGTATATTGTGTGTGTATGTACCCACTAGTAATCACTGTATCTTACCAAGACTCTCACACTCCCATTATACCACTCTACCAGAGGACAACTATGCTAACAACAAGGACCAGTCTTGTGAGCTGTGCAGGATGCTGCCTGATAAACTGGAATTTCTCTTCCATCTCTATCACATAGCAGCTGTGAACATAGCTACCTTCCTTAATACATTTAATGTCATTTTCTAGGTAGTGAATTTAGAGATAATCTCAGGATCATTGGGTTCTCTAGAGCATTAACAAGAACATTTATCTAGATAAGTGGCAGTGTCTATTTTACAGTACACATGATCCTGACCACTGCTCATTTTCATTGCATTAAGACTATATCCTGGGGCTGGGAATATGGCCTAGTGTTAGAGTGCTTGCCTCGTATACATGAAGTCCTGGGTTCAAATCCTCAGCACCATATATATAGAAAAAGCCAGAAGTGGTGCTGTGGCTCAAGTGGCAGAGTGCTAGCCTTGAGCAAAAAGAAGCCAGGGACAGTGCTCAGGCCCAGAATTTGAGCCCCAGGACTGGAAAAAAAAAAAAAAAAGAAAAGAATATATCCTTAGATTTCATGTCCATTCTTAAGCATTCCACAAGTTATATGCTGATAACACTGAACAGTCGCCCTTTCTCAGTGTCTATGTAAGCACATTGGAGGTCTCTCTTTTGTGAGGCAAGGGAGTTTCTCCATATCCACTAACTCACTCACATTGGGTTCATGGACCACTTCACTAGGCTTTTGTTCCCACGGCTAGAGGGAGATGTGGACTCGGGATCCCACCACCTCAAATGCGACCTTCACTTCATCTTACATGAACACTTCCCCCCCGGGATTTAACAAGTGGCCACCCTGCAAAGTCTGATGGCTTCCTGTATGCTTGCTCTCATTTGTCATATAGTCTATTCATGGAGATGTGATAAACCCCAATATATATTCATTGCATTTACTTTAAGATCCACTGAAAAATCTCCCACAATAATGTTGAACTAACCCCTCATGGACCACCTTTTCTTGCTTATTTATTTATTTATTTATTTATTTATTTATTTATTTATTTATTGCCAGTCCTGAACCTTGGACTCAGGGCCTGAGCACTGTCCCTGGCTTCTTTTTGCTCAAGGCTAGCACTCTACCACTTGAGCCACAGCGCCACTTCTGGCCATTTTCTATAGATGTGGTGCTGGGGAATTGAACCCAGGGCTTCATGTATACAAGACAAGCACTCTTGCCTCTAGGCCATATTCCCAGCTCCTTTTCTTGCATATTTAATATGTGACCCATTAGAACAAGAAGAAGATGAAGAGGAGGGACAATAAATATTAAATTTAGGAATTTTTAATTATTAGATATGTACTCAAGACATTAGTAAAAATATGAAGAGGCACAGTGTACTTGGTTTTCAAAGTTAATGTGTTAGAATTGATTAGATGACTTTTATACGGGAAATAACATTGACACGTATGTGATTTTTTTAAATAATACTTTTAGTCTAATGTCATTTTATAGGAAGAATACATTCCTAATTCTATGATTGAAAAAAATAGTAAAACATAATCCTTGAATTGTTTTTTCCATCAATAATGGTTTTTTCATTGTTTTTAAATAAAGAACTTTCATTATATTTAGATTTTATTTTTGATGTGATGGGATCAAACTCAGGAGCTTGCACTGCTAGCACAATGTACAGACAGTGCTTATAATGTTTTATATTTTTAAATTTTCATCAAAAGAAGGGCAAATTATTTTATATTACTCATCATTAGGCATGTTTTGCTTGATTTATTATAAAACTACAAACTATTGAAAGGAAAATTAAATTAGCAAGTTTGTATTTCTTGGCTAAGTAAACTTAATTCTGATAAGCAAAACAGCAATTTCTTAAGGGCGCTGAATTTTTGAATAGCACGATCTTAATGGTTCTCATGGATTTTACCCAACTGAACGATGAATAATTAAAATGTGTATTCTTAAGTATCACTTAGATCTGATAGTAATAAAAATGAAATTCAAGTATCTTTATTCTACCCTATGTTAGTAAGTTTTCATCGCTGCCACAAAATTCATAAGAGAATCCACTTAAAGAGGAAGGATGGATTTATTATGTCTCACTAATTGGCAGGTGCCAGCCCATGGTCACGTGGTCTCATTCCTGTGAGCCTTAGGTAAAGCTGAGCAGCATTGTGCAGAGCATGTGTGGTACATCAGAGATGCTCACATCATGCTTCTGGGAAGCAGACAGATAGAGGGCGGACCAAGGACAAGGTGTGCCTTTCAGGGCCATGCCTCCAGTCAGTCATTTCTTTCAACCAGGCCTAGGTGCAACTTTGTTTCTGTACCCTCTCAGGCAAGGGGACAAGATGTTAATGATGATACACATTAAACTGCATTCAAAGAAAGGTGAGAAGAGGCATAAAGAAATATTGCCATAGATTTTGATGTACCGTATTTATGGAAGTCTCTTCCTTCCTTCATTTCCTTTGAGATAACTATTTTCATTGTAACTGGATATGGAATGAAGACTGACAATTTTATCATTTCTGCTTGATTTGGAAATTGCTATTTCCCTCAGCAGCCGACTTCACCTCTATTTATATCCACCAGAAAGAAGTCCTGGAAGGCAGCCCTGCCAGAGCTTTGAAGTACTTCCTCTAAAAGCACAATTCCAGCAGGAGGATACATTTGATGAATGAAAGACAGTCACGTACTTATACCAGTTAACGTTGGGGAATTCCAAATAAGAAACTGAGAAAACATATATAAAGGAACTTACCAAAGAATGGAGCATTAGAAAACTGTAGAAAATGGCAAGCATTTGAGCTAGCAAAACAGTTTATTTTGGTTAGGGTGATAATCAATGAAAGTGAACTGAGAAAATAGTCTTAATGCACATTTAAGGCAATATCTATACATAGTAACCAACTGTACATTTGCTAGAAATGGGAAGGGTTGTCTGTGTGATTATCGTAGTTGTTAACCATCAGATGGGAACTGGAAGAAGGGATGTCATGCTCATGAGAAATGAGATACAAATCCACTGCAGTTTTAATATAATCTACAATTCAATTGAATCTAATGCTACCTACAAAGCTACTTAATGTGATAGCTCTCTTCTGCCCCCAGGCTAGGAGATTCATGTTTCATAATTCTAATTTTATTTAATCTAATATGTGAAGATAAATGTTATACCGAAATACTTCCACATAAAAGACCTTTAATCATTATAATCAAAATATAGAATATATTATTCTCTTAAAATATATTAATATATGTATAAATTTGCTTATAGGAAACATTTTTCCTCATACATATTTAAAATTTTGTGGCATTGACAGTATGATTAAATAGAATTGAATGCATTAAAATGAACACAGTATGGAATTTTACATTGATATTTTTTTTCCAGTCCTGGGGCTTGGGACTCAGGGTCTGAGTATTGGCCCTGGCTTCTGTTTGCTCAAGGATAGCACTTTACCGCTTGAGCCATAGTGTTACTTGCAGTTTTTTTCTGTTTATGTTACACTGAGGAATCAAACCCAGGGCTTTATGCATGTTTGGCAAGCACTCTACCACTAAGCCACCTTCCCAGTCCACACTGATACTTTTATGACAAAAGTAATGAAGTTTAAAATACAATGCTTCTAATCTTGTTCACTGTGATGTTCTAATCATCATCTATAGTAACCATGTGATTGTGTATCATTTCTAAGAAGAACATGGAAATGTACAGCCTGACTGCTATACTAAAATCTTTCAAGGCAATGTGCTAAGCTTCCAAATCAACCTTATAAGAAGCAAGTAAAAATGAACTAATGAGATGATAAAATTATTAAGGGGTAAAGGAATATAATTTTTTGAGTGACTGATCTTAAAAATAAAAATAGGAAGGTGACATTGATCGAATTACATTGTTTTCATAAACTTTTGAATGGCAACTCCCTTATACAACTGTTTAAGGTAAAATAAAAGGAGAACTCTATAATAAAATACTTAAAAAAATAAAGAATAGTCCAGCTTGTACATCGAAGATAGACTGTTAAATAAACTATAGGATAAAGAGTACTGAGGATTGATTTTCCAGAGTGTCTAATTACAAACATAATAGAAATCAATTACTTTTATTGGACTTTGGGGGGTTGTGTGGTTTTCATGGTTTTGTGACATTGAGGACTAACTCAGGGCTTTGTACTTATTCCACAGGCAATCTATCAATTGAGCCACGATTCAAAGCCCTAGAAAATCAATGCGACCAAATACACATTTTCAATAACTTCAGAATTCTAGAATGCCATTTTAGAATTCTAGGCAGCTGGTTTCATAATATTATTCTTTCTAATGGCCAATTACATGAGGAAATAAAAATGTACTGGAGTACTGTTAAGGGGGCTGGGGGAAGTTCTTCATGAAATATGTGACTTTAATTTCAATACCTGATCTGTTCCCCAACGCAGCTCACCGATCTCCTTGAGATCAAATGCCTATGACAAATTCAGCCTGAAAGAAACAGTGTTTCCCACAATCCCTGCAGACTTCCATGCTGTCTGCAGGTGCCCAGGCCTATGCTGCGACACCCATCGTCATTTGTCTACATCGTCCACTTACACTGCAAACTAGCTTCTGTTGAACTCAGTATCTGATGCTTTTACTCATTGGGTGACACTCGACCACCTGAGCTACACCTCCACTCAGAACAAAATCCTTAGCTTTGGGCTGCTGTATGTACAGAAGTGGCTTGTAGAATATTAGCTCTAGCTGCAGAAAGAAAGCATGAAGACCTCTCCTCAGAGTCTTGGGGAGATTTTAATCTATTTCTGTCCCGTGAGCCTTTGAAAATGTTCTGTAATGTCAAGAAAGTCCTACATGACCACTAGAGTTACTATCTGAATATGAACACACACACTATACAAATACACACACATACACACACATACACATCTGCAATGACCAAGTCACCTCCCATGCTACATTACAGTCCACTTCTGATGTGATTTGTTTGTTCATTGTTTTATTTTATATTCTGTGATCTCTACCCTTTTATGTCCTTTATACATCAAGGATATTTTCTGTTTTGCCTACCGATAGAAGGTATGCTGTAGATCCACCATGGTAAATAAATTTAGAGAGAATTCAAAAATTTAGAATATCAGGCTAGATGTTGGTTCTCTGGATATTTATATCTTTGTGTAGTTACATTTTATTCCACATATTATATGTAAAGCTACCCCTGTATTGATTCTGCATCCCCTGACGCTAATTTTCAAAGTAAAATTATATATTAGAAGCAAAATAAATCAAAACCCAGAATTTGAAATACAGTTATTTTGTATGATTCCAACAATACAATATACACTCAAACAAGAGTTAACCAGAAGACAAATAGAATGAACCACAGCTAGTTTTCTGCTAGAAAGAAGAAACTGAGTAATTTCTGTATTTCTATCACATCTTTCATCATTATTGAAATTATTGACATTGTTAAGAGATTGTGTAATAAGAATTAAATGTCTTAGGAGAGAATAGCTCTGGATAAAATTAATCTTTTCTTCTCTCAAAGTTAGAAGGTCAGCATTAAGAGATGGGCATGTCTTGGGTGTGCTTTTGTCTCTAAGAAGACTTAGTTTTTAAATTATAGTCTCAGAACCCACCATAGGGACGGCAAAAACTACCAACACATATTTATTCAGGTTGCCCAAATGTAAGATGAACATTTTTCACAATAATATGGCATAACTCACCCCTAGTACTTAAATAAATTACTGACTGGATAAAGTATAGAGGTTAATATCTTAAGCTTGTCCCTGCTCAAGGATCACAATGATGGATATCGGGATGATATTCAAGTTAAAAAGCTTCCTCAAATGGTCTCAATGCTTCTTGTTGGATAGAATTCCCATTTTCTGGTGTTGAACCTACATTTAGAGCCATATGTCTCTTTGGATTTGCAAGTCAGATGGGATGAGCCAAACTAAGAGGTTCTGGCATTCAGATGGTTGTGTGCATGTAAGTCAGTGTGTTCAGTGCACTCTCCTGAATCACATACAGGCATTTTCAGAGATAAAAAGAAGAAAAAAGTCCTTACTTGATTATGGACCAAGGGCCATTGTTACTTAGCGTGAGAACCCCACTTTTATAAATGATGTTGATTTTCTTCTTGGTTATAGTAATGCACTACAATTCTTTCCAGTGAAGTGGGAAGACCAGAGCTCAACAGGAGCCCAGCACCAAGGTAACAAACACTACTCTGCTGTGTAGGGGGTTGCTAAAGCTGAGCTTTTTAAAAATCGGAATGTAGACTCTCTCTTAGAATATAAATTCACAAATTCTCGTTCATTCTTGTTTTCTTAAGTAGCTGCTTTTAAAACTTGGCTTCCATTGGCTCATCTTTTTCCACTCACTTCCATTTTAAGACCTTCTTGCCACCTCATACATTATAACTGTAAGATTCCTCTTCTATGCTTCCTGGTGAACTTCAGTGGCACTAGGTTGAATTTAAAGCTTATTAACATAGCTGTGCCATCTGTTCCCAATTTAAATGCCACACGTTAAGATCTCTAGGCTGGTATATCTTAGGAAATGTTTCTCTTCATATTTTTCCTTTTCTTAAAATGTCCTCCTATTCTTGCCCTTGCCTGAACCTAATGTGAAGATTTCATTTTCACATCTGATCCATATATTAAGTAAAAGTATATGATCAATATTGGATTCTGTGAATGCCAGAAGGGTGAAGTAAGAAATGCAGAGACTAGCTCCCAGCAGTAATGGAGGTGAGAAGCTTGCATCTTGCTTACTGTTACACAACTGGGTTTATAATGTACTCACACATATGTGTGTGATGGAGCTACTGCTCCTGCTTTACAATATTCAAAAGATAGAATATAAATATCTATTTCTAAGTTTACGGGAGACTTTAACATGAATAAAATGGTTCAAAATGGCATTTTCTTAGAGTTTTTTATCTTTAGCTATAAAGGGGAGTTGATTGGCATTTTAACAATTATTTTATCGCAACAACATAAACATTTTATATTTTCACTTTTTTCGTGTAACACGTAAGTGGAGTAAACAATCACTATTTCTAGTTTCTAGATAACAAAACTGAAACGAGAGTTGTACCCAGTGTGACACAGCCAGTCGTGCCTAGTGAGGAAGCTACCGCTGAGTGCTGCTGGCCCCATCCCGTGATCCTAGATACTCAGGAGAGCCAAAGGATCACAGGTCAAGCCAGCCCAGACATGTCTACTATAACCAGTAAAAAGCTATGTTAAATGTGTGGCTCCATCCAGCCATGAGTTCACACCCCAATATCACAAGTTTCACGGTGCCTGCCACATCTTTTTATTGTTTGATAGCTGTTGTTAAATATTCATGAAAAAAGGACAGCCATTAAATTAAATTCAACATCATGAAATTACCACCATGATCTTTACCACTTTTCGCCATTTTTTTACTCAAAGTATCATTAGAGCTACTTCTCCATTCTCAAATCATGTCTTTGGCTCCATTCACTCATTTCCCTTAGCATTTATTCCTATGATGGCAACTCCTGCTTTAAAATGTAAAAGGGAAGTTAAAAATAGAGTGAGAAAAAAAGCTATTTTGATCTCATGCACAAATTACTTTTTCTATCTAGTTCATCTCTGTAAGAACAGTTGGTAAATGGCTGTCGTCAATGACTTCTTTCTTCAGGAACTTACCTTCAAATCAGCTTTAACTACCAAGTCCTGCTAAAAGCCCCCTGTCGTTGTAATGATGCTGACATAAATTGTTAACTATTGTGACAAATCTCATGGAACCTAAGAAAATAACTGATTGTCACTGATCACTCACTTCTTAAGATAGTTGTCTCCAGTTCTACTTTGCTGTATTTTCCTCTGGCTTTTGTGTTCATTGCTTGTCTATATTTTTATTGAGTGCTCTGGTATTTTTTATAATAACTAAAGATGTTATTATTCTTTAGGATTCCTAGATTTTAGACAGAGTTCATTGGGAATTTCAGTACCTGAAGTGTACTGGCTACAAGTACTGGTCATGAAGAGACTGAGTCTCATAGAAATGGCCTTACCCATCGCTTCTCGGCCTTTTGGCTAAGATCAAGTGTAGAAATGGCCTTACCTGTCACTTCTTTCCCTCTATATTTAGTGTATTTAAATAATTACAAAATATTATTGTTGTGATATTAAAATTTCAGAAATAAACAGTTCTAAGTCTTCTGTTCGGTCCACATATTAAAAAATTCAAGTGTCCAATTTTCAAAACTTCATTTTTCATTTTAGTATTTTGTTTATATTATGTCAAAGCAAGTGAAAAAAGTGATAGTCCTGGATTATTAATTTTCATAACAGTTTTCTGTACTTCACACCTTCTTAGAGAAGCAAGTTGAGAATACAGTTTTATGGTGTTCTCTGTCTACGTAGAAATTTGATGAGCTGAATTATCCCACAAGAATATATGACTTTTGACACTTCTGGTAGGTAGCGTTTATGTCTGAAGTTTAATGAAAATTAACTTTCCAGGCTTCCGAGGGAGAATGACCTTCATTTTCACTCTATGGAAACTACAGCAGTAGTAATTGGAGAAGAAAGCAGCACTGCCGATGTCAAGGATGTCAAGGCCCCCTACGCACTCACTATTTGGCAGAATACTTAGTGGAGAAAAGACTCTTAGGTCGTCACTTCAATAACACAGGTACCTGGTTTTAATTAGTCCTTGGCAGATTGGATGACCTCAGTGAAACACCCCGTGTGGTCAGGCCGTGGAATTGTGTACACCCCGATTGATGTGACACGGCTTCTTTTTCCTGGAAAACCCAACTTATCCCAGGATGTGCAGGTAGGAACTCAATTAATCTCTGACCTTGGCACTTAGAGGCTTTAGTCAACATGTTCACATTCACTTTCCTCTTAGCAAACAGTCGGTAAGCTCACTAATGAAGCTTACGTTTCACTTTCTTTCTATTTATGGTGGTTCTAGGGATTAAATCCACAAACTAGGCAAGGGTTTGTGCCCTGAGCTATATTTCCAATCCTTCAGTTCCAGTTTCTAAATTGTGCTTCAAAACAGGTCAATTTTATAATATTCTCTGTAGATTTTATCTCAGTATAGAAATTAAAATACAAGTGTAATTCCTAAATTATAGCATGGCATACTTCTATCTCATATTAACTCTGATGCTGAACATTATACAAGAAGTATACCAGGGCTTTAACATGTGGATTGGATTCTCTATTATATTGTTATTCACAATGTTAATACAATTTCTGTATATTTTTAAAACTCAGTAGACTATGGGCTGGACATATTGCTCAAGTAGTAGAGCACTTGTTTAGTAAGTTCAGAGCCCTGAGTTAGGACTCCAATACCACCACTCAAAAACACAGACACACACACAAACACACAGACACACCCACCCACCCACCCACACATACACACACACATACACACACACTCCAGTAGATTATAGTTATGGTTCTTTCTAAGTCCTTGTACAATTTAATGATAAAAATCCTCCCTAAAAACAGCAGATTGAACAAAATACAATGAAGAAACCCCAAACAGAGGAACAATGAAAATAACAGGAAATAACTTGCCACGATCTTTTTTCTAGAGCTTCCAGAGATGCTTTCTAATATTTCTTCCAAATGTCATACCATAGGGAAAATGTCTGAAGAAATTTAAAGGAAACATGAAATACCCCTTTTAAAAATCCTTTAAAACAAGTATGTGCTTGTAGAAAGCTCTGTGTTTTCTGGATTGGCACTTTATAATTAAAATTCTCAAAAAAAAAGAAGTTCTCAGTTTTATCTGTTCATGCAGCTTGGGTCTTCAAGAGGGCTGCCTGCTGATTTTTTTTCTTTACAGTTCATTCTGATTCTTTTTATTTCCACAGCCAGAAGTGCAAAAGAGAGAACATATTATGAGAAAACAGGTTTTTCTGAGAATATCTAAGAAGCAGCAGAGAAAGAAAGAAATCAAGTTTTAGCACAATATTAAGGTCAAATCCTCTATGGCTAACATTGAAGGCTCATGTGAAGCCATCCAGCCGGTGATGTCTGTGTGATGACATTAATATCACACATCTCTGCCTGTCGGTTATAATCATGCCTTCGTCTCTGCATTGAAAAATTAACACTGTCATTTTAATCTAAAAAACATGACATATCAAGTCTCATTTCAGTTCACATCCATGGCTATACGCAAGGACATTTCCTCTGACAAAATATGCCTAGACATGAGCACTCTCTCTTTTTCTTTCTCCAATTTCCTTTCTCTCTACCTCTTCCTCTCTCTTCTGTGTTACAAACTTTTTCTTTTTTATTAATTAACTGTATTGCCTAATTGTATTGTGCTAATTATTCCCTATGAGGGAGACCATAGAGTCCATGTTTGTTTGGGTCTGGCTCACTTCACTTAGTATAATTTTTTCCAAGTCCTTCCATTTCCTTACAAATGGGGCAATGTCATTCTTTCTGATAGAGGCATAAAATTCCATTGTGTATATGCAGAGGATCACAAAGTCCAATAGCTATACCCTTATGAACACAAAAGATGATGCTAAGTGAAATGAACTCCATGTTATGGAAACGATTGTTATATCACTGTTATAACTACTTTCAACATGCCATGTGTAACTGTAGCTTCTATTATTGATGATCCTCTTGTATCCCCTTCCTGTGGTGTACCTGCACTATCTCTGTATCTTATCTGAGTACATTGGAAACCGTGTATACTGGTATTAGAACTAGGAAACTGAAAGGGAATACCAAAATCGAGAGACACAGGGTAAAAAAGACAAACGACTACAAAAGCAATACTTGCAAAACTGTTTGGTGAAAACCAACTGAACAACTCATGGGGAGGAAAGGGAAAGGGGGAGGGAAGAGGGGTGAATGAGGGAGGAGGTAACAAACCATACAAGAAATGTATCCAATACCTAACGTATGAAACTGTAACCTCTCTGTACATCAGTTTGACCATAAAAATTAAAAAAATAATTAACTTTATTGTTATTATAGAGGTGATAAACAGAGAGGTTACATTTACATGCAGGCGATACACCAGACAATGGCCTAATATCCAATATAGACAAGGAGCTCAAGATACTCATCCCTTCCAAACTCAATACATCCATTACTAAATGATCAAGGGAGCTAAGCAGAGACTTAGAAGAAGAATGGCAAAGAAACCAACCTGTTCTATGAAAACATTTTAATCCAAGTGGTTGAAAATATTGTATTCTATTTTTAATATTATACAGGGAAATACATAGATAAGTTTATAGAGTAATTATGGAATAGGGAAAAGTTAGTGAAGATTTCTGAAGTAGCATGACAGCCTTATTCTATAATTCTTATATATTCTTATAGAGTTTTGTGGAATACAATGATAGATTCAGGGAGAAACATAAATATGAGTGATTTTTTCCAGTCATCAAAGTTTAGAAGAATGGAAGTGGTGAAAATAAAAGGAAATAGATTAACACTTTCTTCCATTCAATAAATAATGGGATAAAATCCCAAATAATAGCAAACATTTCCAAAAGAAACAAATGAAAAATGGTGAAGTAAAAGTACTTGACAGATATTAGAGTCAATGTTTAAATTGTTTTATTGTTAATATAAAGATGATGTACAAAGGGATTACTGCTACATATGTCAGGTAAGGAGTACATTTTTGGACAATATCACCCTTCCTTTCTCTTTCCCAGTTTTTCCGTCCCAACCCTTCCCATAGGTTATATAGTTCATTTTCAACATAGTGTCCAGTGAGAGTGAATTTTTATAAGGAACTTGAAGAAAATGGAGGACTAGAGAATGAACATATATTTTGTTTAAATCCAAAGGTAGCACGTTTTGGTATAAAAAAGGTATTCAAGGAGAGACTGGGAATATGATTTAGCAATAGAGAGCCTGCCTAGCATGTACGAAGCCCTGGTCTCCATTCCTCAGCACCACATAAACTTTGAAAAAGCCAGAAATGGGTGCTGTGGCTCAAGAGATAGAGTGCTAACCTTGAGCAAAAAAAAAAAAAAAGTATTCAAGGAAGTACATATTCCACAGAGCCTAGGATCTAGGTTTTCTTGCAAAGTAAAATTTCTCTAGACAGAAAGAAAATACAATAGACTTTTATTAAATCACACATTGCAGAGTATAGATTTTCTTCAAGTAAAAATATACAAAAATGGGAGTGTTCACAAATAGTGTTAAAACTATTATTATTTTGGAAGAATCACAATTAACAAAGCTTGGTAATTAATTCAAATCTCAATGAATAACAATAGTGAGTTCTAATATATTCCCATTTACATAGTTTTGTCTATTCCTTTCTTGTTGGTATATTAACTGTAATGTGTCTTCCACTTAATATCCTTTTGGCTTTTATTGTACATATATGAGAAAATAATTGAGAAAAATTGAATGACCAAGTCAATAAAATTGCCAAATACTTTTCTTCCCTTTCACATTATGTCATAACTATAAAGTAATTATTGTGATCTAGGGATAATAGGCAACTCCACATAGATACTTTTTAAAAGAAGTTTCTGACTCTCCCTTAACATAAATTGAATGTAAATTTCTCCTAAATTATAATCTGCAGATTTACCATAGCTGAGAGAAATCCTCATGGATACAGATACAACAGTACTTAGCTCACAGGTTTTTAACATAATGGTAAAACTCTAGGATCAAAACCATTCTGGATGGCTTAATTGGAGTAAGTTCATTAGGTTCATTTAATCTTGTCAACTAAATCCCAGCATCATTTTTACTCTGACAGACTAAGTATACAGCATTGTATGGGTCATTTAATTCTTATTCTTGCTGTCTTTTTATCACTGCTCATTTTCTCCCTTCTTCCAAAATTACTGAAATAAATATTGCCGTGTATTATGTTATCATTAGGAGATGAAGTGGCAGAAAGCTGCTCCTGGGTAAAGTTCATTGCTCTGTGAGTTGGGAAAGTCTCTCCTTATACGTCTATAATACTGTGCTTTCAGCACAGAAAACAAGCCTCGTTCATAGGCATTAAGAGATATTGAACAATGTATGTGCAGGTAGCCTACCCTATGATTCTTCATCACTGTTTGTGGGTATATGATGGTTATTTCCTAGCTAATTCCCTTGCCAACTCCCTCCGCTGCACTGAGTCCTGTTGAGGAATTAGATTTGTTTGCTTTGTGTCCGTAGCTCAGTGCATCCCATAGGAACTCAGATCAAGAAAGTTTCCAACAACTATTTGTACAAATTTAAATGTTACATGTTGTTCTTTTAATGACCCCAGTTCTAAATCATCCCATAGAAAGAATTAATTTCTACTTCTCTTCACAAAATTGGGATTTCCTTCCTAAGATTGACTTCTAAAGTTATACATACAGTAACAATGCATTTCCATGATGTGTGTTATGCACTGATCTATACTATACAAAGTGTTTTAAGGGTTTTGAATTGATGCTTGTAAGATATAGCTATTTTTCTTGGCAGATAAAACATTAAATTTCAGGCCACTTCCTTACAACAGGAACATTGAGAAAATAATACAATGAATTTCACACAAATCTTTTCCTCTCATAAGATATTTACAACCTATATAAAATGTTAAAAGTAGTCTGTTCTTATTCCTATTTTTTATGGAGTAAAATATTGAAGACAGACTCAAGAAATAAGTTACTGGCTTTTTCTTTGTATTTTATATAATATCCTTTTCTAAATGTCTATTTGCATGATGATAAATGACTAGCAGTATACAAATACTGAAGAAGAAGAAGAAAAAAAGGACAGCTAAAGGCTCTGATATAAATAAAAGCCCAGGGGACAAAGGCGATGTCATAATAAAGCACACAGAGACTCAACTCAGAGGAAATGTGAACCACAGAGCACGCAGCCATGAGCTTCAGTCATAGCTACTCATGGTGGTTATGGCTGACTTTGCTTCACGAATGGTCAGAGGTTCACTTCTCACTCATACCTCATTCACTTGAGGGTCAGCCTGACCTAGATGTTGTGTTTCCCCTGTTCATAAATCAGCTTAAAGAATCAAGAGAAACCTACTACATGTTGCCCAACATAAAAGATTATTGGAGTATCTGACTTGATCATCTTAGTTATTCTCTGGTCCTCACAATTTACATACGCACTTTTTCTGTATTTAGTGCTTGCATGAATAATTAAAATATTATTCTAAGCAAGGCGATAGGGAATAAGCTTTCCTTGAAACTCAAGATATATAACTTATCATCACTCTGCATGATTCATTTAGAAGAAGAACCCAATTCTGGGAGGAAAACAGCTTGCAGGGGATTCCTGGACCTGTTGGTTTAGTCCAGGCAGAGGCTTAGCAGTCTTTGTGTGGTCGATCCATGTCTGGCAAGAAGGACCCCTGTACCAGGGGGAACTCTTCCTGCCTCCTATCCCTTGTCATGTCCACTAAGAAGAGATGTCCTTTGCAGATCTCTGGCCCAAATAATCACTTCTTCAACACAACGTTCCTTAAGATTTTCTATGAGACAACATTACCATTTGTAGGACTCTAGGGTATTACTTGTGAAAGAATGGTGATTTAAATTTTTGAGACTATAGGTTTAATGTGTTCTGTCCTTCATTATACTGCCAGCCTCAATCATACGAGCAGCTATTTTTCCTCATTTGTTCACTGTAGATCCCCAGATTTTAAGACTAATAGTATTTAGAAAATGACTGTGGAAAGCGTAAACAAGTGACTAAGATCCAATTAAATGTGTTCAGGGTTGATTGTGTGCAGTGGGCAACTTAATAAATGCATGTGTAAACTATTGCTGTGAAAGTGTTCCACGGATCTGCAAAGCTAGTAGCTCAGAAGAGCAACTACTCATTGCTGTGTCTCTGGTGGTTAGTTGGCTAAGGTTGAACCTGTGTGCTTCACATCTTTTGTGACTGTGCTGCTAGCACACATACACTTGCACACACATACACAGCCACTGAACACCGAGGACTGGGGGAGTCTTCCGTAGAGTGTGTAGTGACCGCCATGGCCTACCCCACTCCACACACATGTTTCTGGACGTGTCATTTCACACCCCTCATAGTGGGCCTTCTGGGTCACGCATTCTCCCAGCATCACACCTGAAATGGAAACGTCTCGCAAGTACTCCTTTGAATGAATGTCCTATTCCCATGTGTTTACCGTTTGGGGGGACCTGTGAGTTACTGAAGGTGTTTTCCCTCCTATTTCCTAGAACATATCGCCACCTTCGAGTGTGGTGTTTTTCTATTTGGACCACTTTTGGCCTTGCGTAAGCATGTTTGCATCTCCAGGCCTGCCTGCGTGTCTCCATGTCATCTCTCCTCTCAAAAGTCTTTGTGCTGCAAAAGGTGCTGCTACAGTTATCCATTTGAGGTCTAAATCTGAATATGTTGATTTTACAGTCTCAAACACTCCGCTCTAGAGTCTAGATCTCTCCAAGGTGGTCACTCAGCTTAGTATGCAGACACTTGGAAAGCTTTGGTACTCCTAGTTGCCATCCTGCTCAGTATAAATGTTTATTGTTTCTTGCACACACAAGCTCACTCATGCACACACCGAAGCACTGAGGGATGAACACCTTTACTTACTCCATACATTTGTAACTGTTTGCTTTTCTCTGCCAACGTGGACGTGGACGTGGATGGATCAACTGAGAGGACCTCTATGAAGAACTTTCTAGAATCTTCCATGTATACTTAGACATATATTTGCCTAGGCAAACTGGGGCTATTTCTGGGGATATATGTACATAAATAATATATTATATAATATATATATTCATGACAGGCTTTTAAAAGGTGCTAAATTTATTGTATTTCTATTTTACTAAGACAGTGTTTTGTCTTCAATGTAAGAACAAAATTTCATTACTTATTCTTTCTGCTTTGTAACATTTAAAAAATATCTGAAATAAGAAATACTGGTAATAGAAAGGCTAATGGGGCTGGGAATGTAGAGAGCTTGCCTAGCACACATGAAGCCTTGGGTTCAATTCCTCAGCACCATATAAACAAACAAAGCCAAAAGTCGAGCTGTGGCTCAAGTGCTAGCCTTGAGCAAAAGAAGCTCAGGGACAAAGTCGAGGCCCTGAATTCAAAAACCATGACTGGCACAAAAAATAAATAAAATAATCTACTTAAAAATTAAATAGATCAAATGATGCATTAAAGCATTACGTTCCCCATGTAATTACTCCAATATCTAATTTGTAATATATATACATACTTTGAACAGTTCTGTAACACACACTAAGTTTGGTAGTGTTTGGTTAAATCTCACCATGCATCATTTCCTGGAATTCATAAAATGCACTGCTAAATTTATGTCATCTCATAAAGATGTCCAGCAAGGACAGTAAGTTTATGTCTGCTCGGATAACTCTTCTCAGGCCACTGGAATAGAAGAGCTAGTAGTTTACTTTAATAATTCACTTGCTATAAATTATGATGCATTATTAATTCATGAGACAACCACATGAATGCCATAGGTTTTTTTAAACATGACTTTCACTGTAGTGTAGTGTATTTATGGCACCATTGGACTAATAACCTGAGCTATGCATTTCTGAAAGGTTAGAAATCCCTTTAAGAATGTCCTTGGTTGAGATGTTTTTGAAACTAATGGATAAGAACAGCATTATATTTGAGGAATATGATCAGCTTGTTCACAGGCAAAAGTTTAATATATTTCAAGGTTGAATTTGGTGTTGAAGAATTTTTTTCTCTACAGTTGGCTAAGGAACTTAATTATTTTATAAGTAAATGAATAGATGGCAGAATTGGGATACAGATATAAATTTTAGGTAAATATGTATTTATTTGATAAATATATAATCAGCCTATGAAAGGTACAAATTGATAAGTCCAGGTACGAAAATGTAGCAAAAAAAAAACCCTCAACATAATATTTTAAGTCATCTTTCATTTTGTGAATAGATTAATATTATATAATGAAAGGCACTGAAAACATTGCCTTCAGTCTTATGAATGCTATCAATGTGTTGTGATGGAATCTGCTCCATTGTCCTAACTCAGTGTTCTTTCCATGGCATGGCCCACGGACTACCCTCACGGGGCAGGGGGCGGGGGACCTTCCCCAAATTCCCCAGCCCCATATTTTAGTGAAGGCCCACTTTGCTGACCCCGTTCCTCAGGAGTCAGGCACTTGTGTCCCACCATGCTAGTCACACGTGGCGTAGCCATTAACCTGCACATTAGGCTCCCAGAGCCAGACCTGTGTCATCAACTTCAGGCCAAGACAACAACCTTGCAAGCACACCAACCAGCCACCCTGGACCCTACCCCCACCTAGGACCCTACCTAAGTCCCTCCATCCTTGCCACCACTATGCCTCCTGTCTCCTGACTCTCCTCAGGGCACCATGGTGTCCCATTAAGGTTGATCTTGTCTGTTGAGTTTGCTTTCTGCTCTTTACTCAATTCTAATAACCCTCAGGATACAGTTTCCCTCACATTCTGTATTTTCCCAATAGTAACAGTCAATTTATACGTTATATTTATAAAATATGTTTGTATTTATTAAAGGTCATCAGCAAGTCTTCCACTGCTTTCCAAATGGCCTGCGTATTTATTTGTAAGAAGATGGCAGAAGGAAATCCACTGAGAGCTGATAGGGATTCATAAGACTAGACTGTATATGTGCATGCATGAAACGCCATGGTAAAACCCTTTATATAATTACTATGCACTAAAAATAACCGACTGGCAGAAAGATGAACTGGCTTTGTTGGCAGGTGGGTATCAGCGTAAGAGGGAGGGAGGGTTGATGGACAGGGCAAATGAAGACGAGTCTGATCTAAGTAACTTATGTGCATGTATATTAATAAAACAATAATCTGTTGAAATGTTTAAGATGGGTTAGAGGAGAGAAGGGATATTACTATAAGGGCTGAGCTTGAAGGGGTCTATTGTATGCCTTAATAAAAAAGGCACAGTGCAATATCTATGTGCAACTTATATATGCTAATGTGCTAATAAAGTATCTAAAATGTTTTTGGTGAAGACCAGTCAAACACACCTGGATTTAGGTAAGAATTAATATTAACTTTCAAATAATTTCATGCATTCTACCATAATTTTTCTTAAAGAGTTCATTTATTATTAGTTAAGATAATTAAAAAGTTATAGGAAAAGAACTTTCAACACAAGAAGGATCTAGTTGTTTACCCCTTCTTAGGATTATGAAAAGATATCTAGAAATTCTCCTTGAAGTCACAGAATGCTGATCAAGTAGACTTTTATTTCTTCTACAGCTAGAAAATTAAAAGGCTTTCTCATGTTTAATAGTCTGTATCAGGTATTTTTCTTTTAAATATACATAAGATTTCCTGTGAACAAGAAAGCAAAAGAAGGAAAAGTAATTCCACAATCTTTACAGTATTATCAAGCTATCAAACTTCAGTTTCCTCAAAATCAGGGAGCTAACCAAAGCTTGGGGAGGCGGGGGGAGGGAAGTCTGAATGATGGTTACTCAAATTGGTGTGAGAGAAAAACTCAATGACATTTTGATTTGCATTTTTGTGACAACATCCTGAAGTGCATCCTTCCTTTTTATCTGTTGGGAAGTCTTTTTTTTCTAATTTACTTTTATTGTAAAGGTGATGTACAGAGGGGTTACATTTACATGTGTCATGTATTGAGTACATTTCTTTTGGGACGCTGTCATCTCTTCTCCCTTGTTTAGTCTCGATTTTTTTTTCCCCTCCCAAACTCCCTTCTCCCAAGTTATACAGCTCATTTTCAATATAATGTGTAGTCTCACTGCTGAATTAGTTCACCCTTTGTCCCACTATTTTTGTGCTTCCCCCTCCCCTCCCCCAAACAGATAAACTTACATATAAGACAAAAAGTACAGAACTCACAAACAGCAACAAAAGAGGAAAAAGACAACAAAAATCACAAAAGTGAAATAAGAAACCTCTTGTTTCCATTTCTTGGAATTCATTTCAATACACCACATCATTATATATGATTATATGCTCATAGCTATTGAGCTTTGTGATTCTCTCCTAAGAATGTCCTTCTTTGTTCTCACTGTGTGGATGCTTAGGGTCCTGTTTGATTTATCACGTCCAAGGGTAATTTCTTGTGGGTAACCTTTCATTGTATTTACTTGTAGATTTAGAGGTACAGTCTAACTAGACTGATGTGCATCTGTAATCACTGTTGATGGGAATGTAAATTAGTGCTACCATGATGTAAATAAACAGTATGGAGTTCCTCATAAGACTACAGACAGAAACATCCCGTGGTGAAGCAATCTTAAGTGTCGCTGCCAGGTAACACGACAGCATGCCTCTATTTTATGGCTATTGTCTAAAGAGACAGGACTCTGGGGGTCAGACGCCAGGACAGGTTGTTTATTCACAGCCTCAGCAGAAGGGCAAGGATCCACAGTTTTGCTGGTCCTCGGTGCAGTGATGGACAGATAAACCAGCTGAGCTTAGGGATGAATTACAAGCCGGCACCTCTGAGTGTACAGAACCTGAATCCTTCCTAACGACCATTCCTGACCCCATCCTCATCTCTGTTACACTGTACAAGCAGCGCATTTGCCCTCTGCTCTGGAGAGAGAGTCGGTCTCCACCAAGGACCTTCATTATCCAGACATGCTGCAAAAGGCACTTTGTAGAAATAACGGTTGCTGCCTCGTTGCTTAAGACCCAAGAATTCACCAGATACAGACTGCTTGCCTCAACACACGTGGTTCTGGTTTGATAGACAATACTGATAAAATCCTGTTTTCCATTGTATTTCTGTTGCTCTGGGTTTTATTGAAGACAGGATCTTATTTGAATTTGTGTAGTTGTGAATGCTATAAAAATGAGGTGTGAACATTTTAACAGTGATCATTTGAAGCCTTCAGAAGAATAGATCGGGTCAGAGGAATGTATTAAATAATTTGCTCTGGTGTGGCTTTTGTACTCACAGCTAACACTTGCGCTACATCTCCAGTCCAGCTTTTTTTGCTGATTAATTGGGAATCGAGGTGTGTGGACTTTTCTATCTGAGCTGACTTTGAACCAGGATCCCCAGGTCTCAGACTCCTGAAAAGTTAGATTATAGGTATGAGCCACCAGCACTAAGACCAGTTACATGCTTTTGAATACTTTCATATAAACAAAATTGAAACTTCATTAAGATGCACCAACATAATTTATATAGAGATAATCAGTATGTGTAAATACATGCATTCCTATATAAAGCTACATATATTATCATATTCATATATAAATACATATATACATGCATTCATAAATATAAATACATGCATTTATAGAGATATTACTATATTTATTCACATAATAAATGCATTACACACACTTGTTCAGTTTTTTTGTTTTCGTATAACTTTAAAACTGTCATCAAAGTAACAGGCTTATTGTTTCAGCATGATAGGTACACTTGCTTGTTAATCTTTTTAGAAACATGTAAAACTGCTTTTAAAAGTTATCACACCATTTCACATTCCCATGCCTGGGTAGAAAATATTCATTTTTCCCATTTCATTGCCAGAACTTCACTGTGGCTGTGTTTGAATTCTGGTCCTCCTGTCACCCAGAGAAATGTGTGTGGTAGTATCTCCTCCCTTTTTCTTTCTTTTGTACTATCTTTCTTTCCCTTTCCATCTCTCTTTTTTTCTCTCTCTCTCTCATTCTTTCTTGTGGTATTGAGAACTAAAACTTCATTTTATATAATCATATGCACATAGCTATTGAACCTTTGTGATCCTCTATTAAGAATACACTCCCTTGGTCTCACTGTATGAGTCCTGTTTAATTCACCACGTCCAAGTGTAATGTTTATCTTTTACTATTCATTGGGCTTACTTGTAGATTTATAGGAACATTCTACTTACTACAAATGAAGGAAAGCATGCAACCTATTTCTTTGGGATTGGCTTACTAAGCTTAATATAATATTTTCCTATGTGCATATGGTCATATAAAATGCTGTTTATCAAAATGAGTTCCATGAAATGGAAACAAGGTTTTTGTTTGTTTGTTTTTGTTTTTGCTACTTCACTTTTCTTCCCTTCCCCCTTGTCTCTGTTTATGATTTTCCCTTTTATGTGAGTTTATCTGTTTGGGGGAGGGTATGAGTGAGCACAGAAATGGAGAGGAAAAAGTTGAATAAATGCAGCTCTGATCTCATTGCTCATTATAAAAAAGTGAACTATACAACTTATGGGGAAGGCAGTTCAGGAGTAAAAAACCTGGAAGGAAATGAGAGAAGAGGTGACACTGTTCAAAAAGAAAGGCCCTATTACCTGTAGCTGTAATCCTTCTTTATGCCACTTTTACTATAAATAACTAAATAAGTAAGAAAGAAAGAACTAAAACCAGGGCCTGGTTCTCGCTAGCCACATTCTCTATCCCTGAGCTTCATATATACACCATTCTCTTCATTTTTTACAGTGAAGTTTGTTGAACAACTTGATTCTCTCTCTTTGAATTTCCCAATCAATTACCAGAAAAGCTCCAGGTATTTCCTTAAATGTTTTTCTGATCCTATTCTCACTTCTCTTTTCAGAATTGGTAGTTTGCTTAAAGTGTTATTCATAGGTTAGTAATATTTTGTTCAGTTGTATTCCTTTAATTCTCTTTATTTTAATGTGTTTACTTTGCAATTTTTTCTGCTGTGCATACAAGTTCACCATCTTTTATTATAATGTGCCAATTTTCTCCAAACACACCCAGTATTTATTTATCCCAAATGTCATTTCCACCTGCAGAAATTGTGTAATATGATTTGTATTCCTTCACATTTTCTTTGTTTCTTTTTTTTTTTCTTGTCAGGCCTGGGGCTTGAACTCAGGGCCTGAGCACTATCCCTGGCTTCTTTTTGCTCAAGGCTAGCACTCTACCAGTTGAGCCACAGCTCCACTTCTGGCTTTTTCTATTCATGTGGTGCTCAGAAATCGAACCCAGGGCTTCATGTATATGAGGCAAGCACTTTACCACTAGGCCACATTCCCAGCTCCATTTTCTTTGTGGCTATTTACTTTTGACCAAGTGATGTCTTTGGGAGAGTTTAAGTACCTACATCTAATTCTTTTAATTTTCATACCGGTTGTCTGTCTAAAAGCATAAATTTTACTTTGCTACATTTACTTCTGCAAATATCCTCATGCTTCACTTTTAGATTTGCTTAAATTCCTGGAAAATCTTTTAATCGTCTTTTTTCCTTTAGTTGAGCTTTGTTATTTGGAGATTCTGCTATGTTCTCTCCAAAGATAATTGTTTTCCGCTACTGAAACAATGTGCCTCTCAGCACCATATGCACTCCTTCACAAATCTTGATGTTTTTCAACTCCTGTGATTCTGGGTCCTGAATGGATGCCTGGTGTCACTACACCGGAACCTTCAGGTACAACTCAGAGCCGCCCTGGAGCCATGCACTGAGCAGCTCTTTGCTGGGTGCTGAAGAAAGGCATCCCTGCAGAGGCCTTGAACTCTCCCTGTCCATGGGTCCTGCCTCAGACTCTCACCTAGGAACGCTGCTCTCAGTCTCCTGGAACTTGAAGCTATCTCTCTTCAGTTTGTGCTCCCCGCAAATCCATTCAAATGACATCTTTAGCTAGGAAGACTGATGCAAGCATCAACATGCTATGTAAACTTTGGTTTAACCCATTAACGTACAGTGAACCTGCTTGCATTACTACTGCCACAGTTTTCAGGAGTCAAAAAAAAAATACATAGCACATTGTTCGTTCAAAGCATAATTTTCACCGAATATTCAAGTTACTTCAATTATATCACTTTCATGAGGCTTCTATACCTGTAAGATGCTTGAGAAAATTCTTATACTTAAGTGTACATCATACAGTTAGCTGTTTGGTATTTGATCTATCCTATACATTAAATAAGTGTGAATGTACAATTAAGGATTGAATCTTTTGAATTAGTAATCTTATTTTCAGTAAGATAAAATGCCAATCTCTGGAATATGTGGTAGATTCCTCTCTAGCAATAGTTCCATCACTCTGCCTCCTAACATGAAAAGTAAGGAAGCATTTTTAAAATCCCCTCTGGCCTGTGGGCAGCTGACTCACAGTGCCTTTTGTGCAAATTCCCTTTCACTCCCCAAGATGCTTCTGTGTCCACATACCCTTCGCTTATGATTTCACAGTCATGTAGCACGTGAGGGAAAGCTGGTGCAATGTACAAAATATACTACTATCCCATAGCTTGTGCTAGGCTTATTTCAAGTGTGTGGCTAGATATTACAAAACAAAACTAAAGAAAAAGAAAAAACACCCCAGACTTTGACACAACCAAAGGGAATTTCCAGAATCATCAGGAACAAGATGATGGAATGATACAAAGTTATCCAACAACCTCAGAAACCTGCAGAATTTCTTCAGCTTACAGACCGACTTGAAAGTAAAAAAAATGAAAAAGTAGCCTTCTTTGAGGAAGCAAGTTAACATATGCTAATGCAAAAACTTTAATCCAGCTGGATTTAGAAGTTTGCAATTGTGTATGATTGCTTGAAATTGTTTTATGTTCACTGGAATTTTGCCTAAAATAAGTCCTCAGCAGGGCGAAGAATGCTATTGCCATTTCAACTGTCTTTATCTGCACACGATGGCATTTAATTAACTCTCAAAGGAAGTTCAGTAACAAGCTCATGACAGATTTGTTTCTAGTTTCTTCTTTTACACAATGTAAGACATTAAGTATTTATTGTTCAGAGTAATGTATTGGACTTTAGTAAATATTTTACTGTATTTCTGGGCTGTCTATATTTTTAGTATCCATGTATTAATTTACATTTATACTCTGGCATAATTATGACTCCTTATTCCCGGCTTCCAGCAAAAGCCAGGATTCTTGAGGTAGTAATAGTTAAACATGGCCCTAAGTTGCACTCAAAGAGAAACTGCAAAACTCTACGTCCTTGATATTTAGGAAATGTTCAAAAGCTTAAAGAAGGAATCTGAATGTATCAAAGCAATGTCATTTTAATAAAGAGTTTATGCCATTGTTCATAATCTAGTATTAAGGTGTTCTGATACTCACTTTGAATACAATGTTTCTAAATATTAGTAATTGGAACTAATTTTGGAAATAAGATAAATGCTGCCTGAGCAACGTCCTGACCATTTTTATGATTGCTTTATCAGGACCTTTCTCCAAGGACATTTTGCTCAGGTCCAAGGCTTTCCAAGAGCTTTGCAAACTGGGGCATGTTCTCCAAAGATGCCAAACATGTGCTTGACAGAAGAGGATTTACAATTTAATACCATGGGATGTAAGTTACATGGTTTTATTGTAGGAAAAACAACAGTCCTCACTTAAGAGGAATGCATTAAGGATGTGAATAATTTTGTCCATGTGCTATGACTGATAGTTTGGGATTTTATCCTGCTAACATCTGCAGAAACATTGGTGTGTTTCAGTCATGAGATGAAATGCCCCTCTTAGATATTCATGGGGGCTGTTTTGTGTAACATTAATAACACAAAAATGTGTTTCAAATTAACTGCCTTGCTAAAGCCGTTGCTCTTGACCTGTTACCTCCCTGACTTAAACACCACACCCTTTCAAAGGCAGCAGCATCCATCTTGCACGTTAGACCTTTCTAGATCCTCACTTTCCATAGCTCCTAGTGACTCAGTTGCTCATGACAGAGCCACAACACAAAAATTACATGACAAAATGGAATTAGTAAACAGGAGTGGTTTGAACTTGTATGGATACAAATAGTTGTAAGTATTAACGACACGTAATCTATTTGCTGAAATAAGAAGATAGTTGAATAGAAGAAACGTGTGGGAGAAGAGAAATAGAGTAAATTTCATTCTCCTGTGCTTATTTATCCATATGGTTTCCTTAATATGTTGCACGAAATGGAAAACTGAATACTCTCAGCACTGAGGAGGAAGGAAATCATTACCCATAGTTTCATAAATAAGGGCTTTCAAATCTCTCTAGTGAGTGTAACAGCAGTGGTGAAGGCTCAGATTTGGAGAGAAGGCCTGGAATTCACCTTGACTTCTGGCATTCACAGCACAGTCTGTATTCTAGGGCCTTGGCTGGCCTTGAGCACTTAAGAGTAATTCATTATCTGTATCAGTGGTATGTGCATTCATCTCGGTTCTTCCAGCTTTTTTTTTAATCATAGAAAATGGATACCTATTTAATTCTAATATTCCAAGCCCTGTTTTATTTCCAAATGTCCCCAAATCATTGTTATTTTTCTACATAATATCAAAAATTTCCACCAAAATACTAAGGACTTTTATGACATGGATGTTTTTATAATTAAATCACTTTATTTTTATTATAAAGATGATGTACAGAGGGATTTCAATTACATGAGCCAGGAGATTCTTAACATAAAGATGACACTAGTATGGAGTTTTTTGCATCAGAGACTTTGACTCCTTATTCAGCCAGTGTAATGGAAGGAATTCTTGTTTAGGGCTGAGCAATCTTATCTCTAAAGTGAGTAGGGCAGTAGGGCAGTAACTAGCAGATTGCAAGTCACTTGAACTTCCCAGCAGTCAATTTCTTCATCAATGTCAGAGAATGGCACCAACAGGTGAGTATTGGTGGCTCAGGCCTGTAATCCTAGCTACTCAGGAGGCTGAGATCTGAAGATTGTGGTTCCAAGGCAGCCCAGGCAGGGAAGTCCATGAGATACTTATCTCCAATGAACCACTAGAAAACCGGAAGTAGCACTGTGACTCAAAGTGGTAAGAGTGGCTCAGGGATAGAGTCCAGGACCTGAGTTCAAGCCCCAGCTCCAGGACCTGCACAGGGCTGGAGATGGGGAGGAGCAGGGAGAGATTCCCTTCCAAGTGTAGTGGAATTGTACTTCCTATATGTCTGTGAGTTATTAATATTGTAAATTATTTATAAGCATTCATATGGTCCTTTGTAAAAGAATAAGACAAGACCAGAACCACAAGGACAGATCATTAGTCTCTTTCCAGAATCAAACAGACAGCATTATTGACTATATCCTAACCATAATGAATATGCTACCTGATTAATTAATCCTCATAGCATCTCTGAGCAGATGCTTAATTGTTATGCCAGATATCTTTGGCTGCAGAATAGACGGTTCCCAGGCTTAGTAGCCCAATGCCTCTGTGTATTTAAGTAGTGGGCCTGGGATTACCTGAGGAGTCTTCCCCTATTTCCTGCTGGGCAGCGCCTTTGTTCTGCATTTGGCAGGTGCTTCTTGGAGAGACTGGAAGGAAAGGACCTCGTCTTCCATCTTGTCTTCGCGGGGCCTGTTCGGCTCTTTTCTTCCGTGTGATGTAAGTGTCAGGAAAAGCTCCCACTGCAACAGATTTACCCGAAACCGCCATTCCTCCAAGGATGTACCACCCTAGGCCCACTTGAAGCTTCTGCCATGGATCAAATCAAGATTCGTAATGAGCCAGAACTCAGCTAAGGAAAGTGATTCAGCTTCCACTGTGACCACGCCGGAGTCACTTTACACTTCACTAAAACGGGTGCCCGTCTTTGTTTGGGAAAGAATTGAGATTAAAGTGATGAACTAATTTAAACTGATATGTGCCTATTGCATAGTAAAGGCAAAATTTAGGATTGTTTTTTATTGTTTGATTTTTTTTTGCTTATAATCATAAGACAAAAAAATATCTGATTGTCCTATATGTATGACCCAAAGAAATTTTAAGTTGTCCATATTTACTTATTGAAATGATAAATTCATATCACATAATTTAAATATCAGGATAGCCTATAATTATCACCATTTTCCCATTTGTTTATGTTATTCCATACATAAATATAAAGAAATTAAATAGGGGAAATAAATGATAAAATATAATTGCTATTGTGGTCTTATAAAGAAGGATCATATTTACATATATGTGTATATATATTTAGACAGTTGACACATATGCATAATTGTGAGGACAGACAGGAAACATCAAGGCAATGCTAAGGAAAGACAATGATGCTATGGTTGGAAATTCACATATGTGAGCTGAATGTTGGGGACTGAACACAGACCAACCCATGCTTCTTTTCATCCCTTCTGTTGAAGTCAGGCACATCAAGGCAGTTATGCTTCTTCATGGACTTCACATAAACTGATTAGAGTTTTCGTTACCATTGCAAAACTGATTCCTAGCATCACCCAGATTAGTAGGTGACTGTAATTCTGAGTGAGTGTGTAGGTTTTCCGTCGTCTCTTCCAGATTTAATGAGAGTCTTCCCATCTCTTGTTGATCCCTCCCCAGTAATGATGTAGTAAGTCCCAGAGAACACACTTCAGCCTTCAGGAAGCCTTAACAGGCCAGACTTTGGTGAACTGGCATCTGAGGGCATTTCCTTAGGCAACACTTAATTTCTTAGTATGGATAATAAAATTTTAGTTGTATCCACCGTGATACAGAAATGTAACATACAAGCTAAAATACGTTGGTATTTTCATCATGAAAATACATAAAGACGTCAAATATTGAAATTAAAATTAGCCATTAATAATGCTTCTTACATCATATAATGGGGATTTGAAAGGGAAAATAAACAAATAAATAGAAAAAAACACAGAATTTAGATGCATTTACAGAGATACATACATAAAACAGGCATATATGTGTATGCACAAATATATCAAGAATTTTTTATTACAATAAGGAAAATCTCAGTATCTTACCATTATTACTGAGTCAATTTGGCTTATAATTATCTTCTTTCATTTGCTATTGTGCATTTCATATTCTTACTTCATTGTGCTTTTCCTTTGTCCTCAGAAAGTGTCTCATCTAGCTATGGTTCTCTGCTAGTGAAATGTCTCCAACCCATTCTTTATTGGTCTGGAGTTTTGTCGAATCAAATTTGTCTGAAGAAGTCTCCATTGACTTAAGAGATGACTGCTTGAGGTTTAAGAGTCTGTTCCTTAAGAGATCTCTATCTGGCACATACTCTTATCTCTAATGATCATCCAACCCAATTTTCCTCAGGAAATAAATGTTCATAGCTCAAGAGAATAGAGCCCTCTCATTTCTTTTCTATTGAGAGTTATGAGGAGACCAAAACAACTAGGAGGCACTCACAAATATTTTTGTCACTTGATTTTACTCAAAAACATATTTTCTAGAAATCTGGGACTTCTGTCATTAGTTTGATGATTCATATTCAGAAGACTTAAAATGTCAGTCTTCAGGTATCATAATAAATATATGACAAGGAGCTTTCTACTGTAGTTTCTGAATCAATCGCAACGACAAAATGTATAATCAAATATAAATGAGTTTGTTTCAGATAACATTGTCATCAGTATAAAACCACACATATTAAGTTTCATATGTTATATATACTATAATTTTATTGTTATTATTAGGGACTTTACAGAAGAGCTACCATTTCACAAATCAGATTATGAGTAAGTTACTTTTCTGGACAATGTCAACCTTTGGCATTTACACTTTTTAGCTCAATGGAATTGTCTTTGGACCAATTATGTTGACCAATAAGACCTACAGTCCTACGTGTAAGAAGCAAAGTTTTGCTATTTGAATGCCAAAAATAACAGTGAAAGGACACATTCTCATTTTTTAGTGAAAATGATACAACTTTTTAAGGAATGTAATACTTTTTCTATAGACTGAATATGGCCAACTCTAAGAAGAGACTCACCAATAGGACCCCTTCCTATTCTCAACCTATGGTGCTCAGACCTGTTCATAATTCCATCTAGAGAATCAAGACCATATATTGGATGCCTTTTAAAAGAAGAAAAAAAGGAAGGAAGGAAAGAGGGAAGGTAGGAAGAGATCCATTCAGAGTAGGGAACACTTTCCCACACCTGCAGTTTGCCTCCTGGCAGATGTAGTAACTGAGGCTTAGGAAAGCGAGTTCTACGCTTTTTATTTTTTTAGCATGGCCTTTTGTCACCTTTCATTTGCACTGATTTCCTTGGTCAGAAGTTGACAAGTGTGTGAAAATAGTGAAATAGCATAACATTGGGTATGACAGTCATGGTTGTGTGAGCAGAAGAGTGGCAATGAGAACAAAGCCAATTTCAGAGTAAGTTTGTATTCCCATAAAAACTGTAGCACATCCCATTAGGTACGTGTTCTAATGTAATCAAGGGGAGTCGCCAGATACTGGCTGAGGAGTCTGGGAAATGACAAAGGAGCACCACAGATCTAGGACTGGGATTTGGAAAATGCACGAATGATTGTAGTCTGGTCAGCCTTGGGAGACAGATTTCAATTGTTCAAAGCCTTTGCCAAGCCTGTGGCCTTGCCACAGGTGCCATTTTATTCAAATCAATGGGTGATTGGTAAACAGTTGAATGCAAGCCTTAGTATCCACATTAAAAAAAAAAATGGGTGTTGTGCTCGTTCCGGCAGCACATATACTAAAATTGGAACGATACTGAGAAGATTAGCATGACCCCCGCGCAAGGACGACACTCAAATTCGTGATGCATTCCATATTTTTTTTTTTAAAAAAGGTGTTTATCCATGTGGTCAGAACCATTCTGTGTTTCATCTTTTTTATATTTCACATACAATACAGGAACTGTAGCATCGTAGGTCCATTGAAAAGATGCCTATCTACCTCTACATAGAACGTACATTTTTTTCCCAGCATTCTAATTGTGTGCTAAGCTTGTAACCAGTGAATCAAACCTTCAGCCTTTACCCCTGAATTGCTATTAAGTGATGAGCTTGTCATCTCTCTTTCCAAGCAAAAATAGTGTACAAAGAATTGTCCTGATTAAAATCCTGCCTCCTTGGAGCATCTCCCCTTCCCTCACCTCTCACAGATGACCCAGCAAGGACCTTCCCCGCCCCAGTGCTCAACCTTGGAATTCTGCGGCAGGACTCTCCATCAAATGAGCCCCAGAGTTTTCTTCTCAGTCAATCTGTCCTTGATAATTTCTAAGGAAGTCAAAGGTTCAGGTTGAGAGAGAGTGAGAGCGAGAAAACAACAACCATTAGCAGTAGCAGGAACTGTGCACATTCAGGCTCTTCTCTGTTTAACTTAATTTTTCTCCTCAGGTCCTGTCCAAACTCCCTCTCTCTCTCTTACGTGACTTCCCTTTGAGAGTGGAGAGCTGCAAAAACACGCCAATTGATCCCTGGCCTCAGAGAACTGCCCCTATTATGAAATGGGACGAAATCCAGGTTTCAGAGCCTCGGAGCCCCATGGTCAGCGCTGAGTTTTCACTGGAAGTCAACAGTTACACAAGCGCGGCTTCTCAAAAGGCGTCCATCTGCATGTGCTGATTGGGCTGCACTGCGAATCGGCCAGGACCTGAGGTACAATTCGTCCAAGAGGCTGTGGGGACGTCGGCAGACGGTGCCTGCCAACTGCGGATGCTCCAAGCATGCGGAGATTAGCTGTCGCCCGGGGCTGAAGTGACAGAACACTCTGAGCCACCAGAACCCTCCCCCGCCCCCAGAAGTAGACAATTTGCTGTGGTCTTACCTTCCTAACTAATCGACGGACGGTTAATAAGCTTCAGTCCAGTCATAAACATTCTGTCGATAGTACTTTGAGTAGAACATGTACATTTGACATACAAAAATATGTAAATGTGTCCACATTTTATTATTTTACTCTTCCTACTGCAAAGCCCACCGAGTGCCCCAAGCGTACAAATAGGGGTTGTTAATTACCTAATTGTATTGTTTCCCCACATCTACCACCAATGCCTAGTTATATTACTTATTTTCAATAGTTATTCAATTTATAGGAGCTTAATTCTGATAATGGGAGCTTAATTTATTTCTGATAAAGATGACTAGCCACATATAGATGAGGGTGGCTTATATGTATGTGCACATGTATTTCATAGACATAGGAGCCTGAAGAAAGAGACGCTTCCATTATCTGCTAATAAAGCCATGTCTAATGCTGTTACTTTTGGCTGAGTTCATGGAAATGTCTGAAATCATGTTATCTAACCCAATTTTATGATTTACTATTATCTAAATCTCTGCTTTTAATTTTTTATTGTCTACTTATCATAAACCATCGTTGAGCTAAGGTCACCAGAAAACACAAGGTTGCATATTAGCAGCTTCTCATGAACATATTTTAGGTGATTAATACAATTAGTCTGAGTAATTATGGGATTGATACATTCACAGATTGGTCTAATTAGCTTTTCAACAGACTGATGCCTCAATTGGATGGCTAATAAATTCTCTGGCTGATCTTCGTGAACCTTTTCTACTTGGTTTGATTAACATCCAAGCTTCTGGAAAAAGGAATTAGATAAAGGGCTAAAAGTTGGGCTATCAATTTTCAATAATCAGTTTGCCTTAATGAGTATTTAGCCTTCAGGGATACTTAATTCTCATTAATATGCTTTGTCACCTAACAAAGTGCATTTTGTAGTCAGGTCATTTTGTAATCCTTACGAAAGTTTACAATTTTTTTCATTTATTTTCATATAGCCTAGAACCATGAAAAATGGCAGGCCTATCTCTGTACTATGAATGAGTAACTCTAGGAAAACCAGAAGTACCATGTGAAAGATACAAAACTAAGAAGTAATTTTAGTTTTCTCTTACGTGGGAAGGAATTCCATATCTAATTTACCAGCTCATTCACTGCTGACTTTGGGCCTAGTTTTCTATTTGTAGTTTGCATAGCAACTAAATGTTTCAAACTTACTTTATATACCTTGTTTAAGAAATTGAAATACTTGAAGTCAAAGACAATATGAGTTGCAAACTCATCACAATAACTTGCTCTTGTATTTATTAGAAAAAATATATTTATACTGCATTTGCACAAGTGCAAACAGTTTAGCCATTCTGTACAGAGAAATATGCTTGACACAGAACTAAAATCCTGTGTTGCAATGATACAGTGATACTCAGGGTCTCACAATACTAGTAAATGAGCTAAGTTTATGAAAGTGAACCATTTTAATTGTAATGTGACAGTAGCATTTGGCCACTGTTCATGTACTCGGTTGTCACACTGATTTTTGTTCATTTCTGTATTACTTTAAGTCCCAAACTTGTACCCACTCAAGATATATAACCGGTCATGTAAACTTCTTGAATTATGAACATAATTTAAGAAGACACTGATAATTTATCACACATTAATTTTGTAATCAGAAGCAAATGTTTTCACTCAATTCAGCCGTGAGTGGTTAAGGAGTCCCAGGAGGAAAACTGCAAATCCTGATGAGAATATGGTCAATAAACTCACCATAAACGCAGAAATGCATTTACTGTGCCTGATCTCCTGCAAATGACACATCCAGTTTGATTCATGAGGTATTGTTGCCTAACTTAACTTCAGTGTGCTTGCAGAACTGAAATAAGCCCAGGACTGGCTAAAATCATCAAACACAGATCTTACTTTATAGCAAAATGTTGACTATCTCCTGTGATTTATTGAGTGCTGTACTGAAGATGAAAAATCAAGTGACTATCTGGGTAGAGAGACACAGATGGGCACTTTGCAGAGTTGTAAGATATAAACAACACGAAACACACAATACTCATCAAATGCGGGCAACACTTCACTGAGGAACACCGGCAGGCGGTGGCTCCCTGCGTCCGCCGAGGATTCTGGGAGAGGATGTTTCCCTCAGAAAAGATCAAACTTCAAAGCATGATTTCTGCAGAATCAAAGTCACTTGCAGAGAGTTTATGCGCAGGTTTCAGTCTTCTTTCTGTCCTCCAATCTCGGCCTTTTCAGTGGAGTTGAAATAAATGTCAAACAAATTTAATAGCAAAGATGACTTTTTTCTGCTTTAAAAAGTTGTTGATGGGTTTTTATTCCTCAATGTGCCTATTAAAATCACTTTTGTGTTTAATTGGTTTTATATAGCATATACAGTTTGCATGACCATCAATTTTCTGCACTTATTTTTAGTTTCTTAATTTAGTAAATGCAGCTAGTGATTAATTGGATATTCTAATTAATGTCTTGAGTTTATAACAACCTTGTTTGCACATATGATCACAAAATGCTATCCATACATTTCTCTGTTCCCGTGAATGTCTTATAGTTATAACTGTATAAATATAGCTATATATATTTTACTCTATGTGTTCATTAATACAGATTATTTTTTGTCTTTTCAGAACTAAGGAAAAAGAGAAGTTCTAAAAAGCTTTGGAAAGTATTTACATTCTGAACTGTATAACTCTGTTTATCAGAATCCTGTATTGTCATGTGGATTTGAGTTTCTATCTGGTGTTTTCTCTCTCACACACACACACTCATGAATAAATCTAGAATTTCTTGTAGAATGACAGTCTCAATCTTACTTTGCTTATCTGGGAATACTGACTTTGCCTAAGTGTGGGAAGAATTGTTTTAGCTATTATAAGGAGTTTTGGTTGACAATATTTTATTTATTCGTTTTGTTTTTCCATTCAGTACTAAATATGTCACCTCTTTCAAAGGCTCTTCCATCCTATTTTTCATGTGGTTGTGCTTACAATTGTTCTTGAGGAGCTCAGGTATCTACTAGTGCTTTCAAGATTATTTCTTTGTTTTTCTTTTATTTTTATTTACTTGGTCATAATACATCTTATCCTGGGTTTCTGTATTTATACAACTTGGAAAATAATATTTTAATCAACTAGATTCATGCTTTCCACATATTTTTATGTTTCTGCTTAAAGAAACATGACTTCATTAACAATTTCAGAGAACCAGATTGGTTTCAGCCTGTGCTAACCCATTTTTTCCTCTCCTCTCTTTTTCATACTTTCATTATCTATAAACATAAACATGTATATATACACACATACATATATTTATATACATTTTCCTTGTTGTTTCATAGATCTCTATGTCTCCATTTCCTTATCTTTATTCTTTTATATTTCACTTCTCTCAAACTTTATCAGCTCAATATTTTTCTATTTATTCAATAAATTTGAAAAGTTCACTGATGGTTGTTTCTGTTCAAAAGTGCCATTGAAATCTTAGAGTAATGTTTTCACTGGCTATACCGTTCACATCCAAAATTTCAATCTGATTGTTTGTGATTCTCGTTTCTACGTTGATAGTCTCTATTTGATAAAGGTTTCATTTTCAGTTTATGGCATCCTTTATATGTTCTCATATATTTAATGGAGATGGCTTAGTGTCTGTCCGAACAGTAGAAACACTTTACTGGCTTCAAGTCACTTATCATTGGTTGTATTTTCCTTGGAAATAAGATGTTGTTGGTTTTGTTTATTTGCATGCCTCAAATTCTAGTTAAAACGGACAGTTTGCAAAACTGGCTACTTCAGATAATAAATGTATTTCCTTACCCAGACACACGTACATTGCCACTAAAATGTCTACTTCACAAGCTTCTTGGGGACTTCTTTATTTTCCATAAGCACAAATAAGTAATGTTCCAGAGACTGCAAAATGCACCACACTGAGCCATATCCTTCCTTGGCGAGGATGTTTACAACTATGCCTTCTCCTTCGCTTGAATAGAATAAAACTGTTTTCTAGACAGCACATGGCCACCTGCACCCTTCTTCCCAAATGGTAGAAATGTTTTGTAGTGCCAAGTTTGGTGAAATAAAAACCCTGCCTTTGAAAAGGTTTTAAAACTTTATTTAAGCCAGGCACCAGTGGCTCATGCCTGTAATCCTAGCTATTCAAGAGGCTGAGATTTTAGGATTGTGGTTCAAAAGCCAGCCCGGGGAAGGAAAGTCTGTGAGAGTCTTTTTTTTTTTATTGTCAAACTGATAAACAGAGCGGTTACAGTTTCATACTTTAGGCACTGGATACATTTCTTGTACTGTTACCTCATTCACCCCTCCCCCTCCCCCTTTTCCTTTCCCCCCATGAGTTGTTCAGTAGATTTACACTAAACAGTTTTGCAAGTATTGCTTTTGTAATCATTTGTCTTTTTTTACCCTGTGTCTCTCGATTTTGGTATTCCCTTACAGTTTCCTAGTTCTAATACCTGTATACACGGTTTCCAATGCACTCAGATAAGATACAGAGATAGTGCAGGTACAACCACAGAAAGGGCATACAAGTGGATCATCAATAATAAAAGCTATGGTTTTACATCGCATGTTGAAAGTAATTACAACAGTGATATAACAGTCGTTTCCATAACATGAAGTTCATTTCACTTAGCATCATCTTTTGTGTTCGTAAGGGTATAGCTATTTGGGCTCTTGTGACTCTCTGCTGTGACTAGCCTAAACCTGTGCTAATTATTCCCTATGAGGGAGACCATAGACTCCATGTTTCTTTAGGTCTGACTCACTTCACTTAGTATATTTTTTTCCAAGTCCTTCCATTCCCTTACAAATGGGGCAATGTCATTCTTTCTGATAGAGGCATAAAATCCCATTGTGTATATGTACCACGTTTTCCTGATCCATTCGTCTACGGAGGGGCATCTGGGTTGGTTCCAAATTCTAGCTATGACAAATTGTGCTGCGATGAACATTGTTGTGCTGGTGGCTTTAGTGTGTTCTTGTTTGTGGTCTTTTGGGTAGATGCCCAAAAGTGGGGCTGTTGGGTCATAAGGGAGCTCTATGTCTAGCCTTCTGAGAAATCTCCATACTATGATCTTCTGTGAGAGTCTTATTACCAATTAACTACCAGAAAACTGGAAGTGACACTGTGGCTCAAATGCTACAGTACTGACCTTTAGCTGAAAAGCTCAAGGACAGCACCCAGGCCCAGAGTTCAAGCCCTGTTACTAACAAAAAAAAAAAAAAAAAAGGCTTTAATAGTTACAAATGTCTATCCTGAGTTATATTTTTAAATTTTGTATTTTAGGGAACCAGTTTCATAGTCTTCAAGCCTATAAAATTTAAAATAATAAATCTGTATGCTTTTCATTATTTCCAAATGAAATTTTTACAAGTTTTCTATGTTTACCAAGAGGTTGTCCTGCTAAAGTTCTTTGAATGTTAATATATGTGGTATTATTACAATTTTGAAGAATTTGTCCTTTTTAAAAAATTTTTTCTTATATTCTGCTCCGCCATTTTTCTCCAGGACTTTCTAAATGTAAGTCTCCATGCAATTCATATCATAGATGCACTTCTTTGAAGTGTTTTTTGTACCTCATTTTCTTTCCCATTCTAGGATAATTCCTGTTGAAATTCTTGCAAATTCCTGCTATTCATGATTGTTTACCTAGATTTCAAGTGTAATTGCTGACACCTGTCATGGATAGTAGTTTTCTTAGTTAATGGTGGACATTATACCTCTCATAGTGGTGCTAGATTTTCATCTTAGAACAAATGTGTCTAGTTGGTTTTATAAGGTAATTAAATTTCTTGCACATCAGGTTGATTTTTCTGCAAATTTACTTTTAAGGGTTGTTAATTTGAGTATAAAATAAGATTTACTCAGAACACTTAGAGCTAGTAGTACAGCATAACCATCTTCGTATCTCTGTGGATTACATAGCCTATTATCTCAAATTTTCCAAGAATGGTAACTTGCACCAGGACATAGTTGTACCCCATAAAAGCTCTGGAAATTGCCCAGTTACTTTTGTGAGCCTGTTGCTTATACCTCCTCTCCTAAATTTTCATCTCAATGTTTGCAGTTTCATATTCTACAAAACCTCAGTTCAAATTACAGCAGAAATGTTGTTTTGTTTTCCCCAGCATTCATCCATCCTTGGTTGACCTGTACTTTGAACTGAAAATGACTTCAACTCTCTTGATTTTTTTTTTGAGACAATGTCTTATTGTGGGTCCCTGGATAGTATCCATCTCCCTAACCCCCTGCATACAATTCCTGGACACTCAGACTTTAATTGTGAACACAGCCAGGATAGGCTGTGTGCTACAAGGTCCATCTCAGAACTGTGGTTCAGAATGTACCTACAACAAGTGTGGCTTCTCATAGCATTCATTTTCTTACCTTCTAGGGTGGTTTTTTTTTATGCTCTTATCTTTCTTCTTTATGGTTCTTTGTTATTTTTGTTTACTTGATTTTGTGGGTGTGGTGGGCATGGGGGTGGGGGTGGAGTTCACTCACCCAGCCTTCAAATTCCAACTGGGGAAAAATCTGAGTATTTTACCTCATTATTGCCAGAAAGGAAATTTTGGTGTAGAAAAATTAGTTAGTAAATTAATTCACTAATTTAGTTCTTATACACATTTATAATTAACAAGAAGTTCATCATTTCAGTGAACATTTTTGTTAACAATGTAACTTATTTGGACTTTAAATTCACAGGTTTTGTTTTTGCTAAATATGTTTATATAAAAGTAGATCTTATTGAGGTGTTAAAACAGAGAGCAAACAATTCCCTGGGGTTACTTTTATTTAATATCTTTGCTTCTACCTTGACAAGGTGAGATAGTTTAGCTTTGAATCTTGAATTTTAATAAAAAGTAAATGCAACATCAGTAAATGAAAAGTAGTTTAACTTTGATATCTTGTTTTAAAATATAAATGTATTTAAGAACAGAATAATTTTATTGTGCATAATTTTAAAGAAGAAAAATAAAATCTATGTATAAGCCATATACATTCTTTTAAAGCATGAAGCTTGGACTCCGACTATTTGAGTTTGAATCCATACGCTATACCTTACCAGCTCTAACACTTAGAAAAGTTTATATTTTAGGACCTTGCCTATTATTAACAACAAAAACAACAATACTACCTATTCTCTTGACTTGTTGTGAAGATAGATTACAAATGAATATGATGGATATATACTATGGATCTGTAAATATATACATAATATGGCTAAAAGAGCTGGCACAGCCAACAAGCTATAAATTCATCATTGTTATTGCAGCTTATGTATGGGAAATATAAATAGAAAGCAATTTGGGACTGATGTATCAATGCATAAATATGTATACGTATGATCTCTCAAATACAAGTAGACCCACACATGTGATCCATTGATAGGACAGAATAAGTAGGAATTCTGTTGTTCTATGACTGAATCTCTGACCTGACTGAACTACAACAAAAGTTTCACCAAGAACAAAGGAGGAGGTAGAAGGTGAGCTCTCCGTTTCAGCAGGGCCATCCTCGTGCCTGGCCAGCCTCTGTGCCCGCATGGGGCAGATGCAAGGCTGCAATGCTGCAGATCCAAGTTCATGTTTCACCCTGGTCTAGAAACAGAGCGGGAAACCAACTTCCCTGAACCACGTCCATTGGTAAGATAGAAATTGACAAGGATGTAAACTATTTGGAGAAGAGTATGGAATGGGATACATAGAAGTATTTAAGAGAAGATTTCTCATTTTCATGCCAACAATTGTAAACCAGAATATTATTTCTTAAGTCTATGAAACATGAATTATTAATTGGCCCAAATTCTCCTTCCCATTTGGGATGATTTCATTGTGAAATTTGTTACAGTTTTCTCTCTCCCTTTATCCTTATGTGATTATTCATTGTAAAAGTATTTTCATTACCCTGGGGTGTAAATAAATGTGTCTAAAACATTTCCTGGAGGTGGAAGTCATATTTATGATATGCATTTTATTTTATTTTTTTATTTTTTTATTTTTTGGCCAGTCCTGGGCCTTGGACTCAGGGCCTGAGCACTGTCCCTGGCTTCTTCCCGCTCAAGGCTAGCACTCTGCCACTTGAGCCACAGCGCCGCTTCTGGCCGTTTTCTGTATATGTGGTGCTGGGGAATCGAACCTAGGGCCTCGTGTATCCGAGGCAGGCACTCTTGCCACTAGGCTATATCCCCAGCCCCTATGATATGCATTTTAATATGTGTACAAAGTTCAGACAGCATTAACTGGGAAGAAGTGTTTATTGCCTGCTCAATAAGTTGACTACATACCTTTACTATCTAATTTGCCTAATAACATTAAAAGTTGTTGTTCAGGAGCCTTCAGGGCTGCCGTAGGTTTATGACCAGTGAGGTTGCAGAATATGTAATTTGTTTTGCAGAGACCAAGCACTGTTAAAAGTAATGAAGAATTATGTTAATAGTGCAGTCAGCAATCCTGACATTGCAGTCAGAGAGTGATGGGATTTATGTACCATTCACTATCACTTGACAAAGAAGATATTCCTACACAGACATCTAAAATCCATTGAAATCAGTACATCCAAGCAGCTATTGTGTATACTAATCTTCCTTAAATTACACTCTCTTAAAAGAGAAGGGTCTAATGGGAGTGATACAAAGTTAACCAGGTAAAAATGTGTATAACAACTGTGCCAAAAGTTAAACACAATGTTTGAAACTACTGTAGGAGTCTTATAGCTTGTTTTCAATTTTTTAATGTCACTACTTCTAACTCTGAAAGACTGGCGAGGTAGAAAAGGGGAGTTTGTGCAGAGAGTATAGTATTAAAGGTATTTGTACCACAACAGACATTCTGACTCAGCTTCCAATGTTCTTTGAGCAGTTTGGAAGTCAATGGTATCTCCTGTGCAAAGGGAGTTCTGATTTCAATTCTTTAGTAGTGTGTGTGTGTGTGTGTGTGTGTGTGTGTGTGTGTGGCATGTGTGTGTATGAAAGTATGTGCACATGCACAAGTGTGCATGGGGGGAGAGTTATACACCTGCTTTAATTTGGTAAGATCACAGCTACTGAAGAAAAACAGGTAAGGCATCGCTTGTGGGAGACTGGAAATCAGCGTGGCATTTTGGTCACGTGTACTTCTGCTGTTTATACTGATGCTTAATTCTTTAAAACTCCGCTTCAAGAAATCCTTCATCCAATACAAGCACTCACATGTACATTCCATCATTTAACTTAGAAAAGTTACTCATGCCTAAAGGAAAATCCATTTTCACTTTCTACTGGATGTTTTCTCTTCTTCCTCTAATTTGGGTTCCAATTTTCATTAGGTCATGAAGACATTCTACTATTACCTCCATAGTTATTGTATTCTATGTTTATACAAATACATGTATTTATATGTACATATATGCATATTATATATGCATATATACATGCATGTATATGTACATATGTGCATATTATATATGCATGTAGATTGTATAATTCTCTGAATTCAAGTTATCTGCTCTACTGCCTTATAAAGTTTAAATCCCCCGTGTCTTTGGGGGATTTCCCCCCAAACCTTTCTGGTTTTTTGTGCCCGTACTGAGGATCGAGCTCAGGACCACACATTCTGGCTTGACTTTTTCACTCAGACCTGGAGCTCACATGAGCCATACCTCCACTTTCAGCTGTTTTGTGGCTCATTCCAGATAAGAATCTCAGGGACTCTACTGTTCAGGCTAGTTTTAAACCTTGATAAGATTGTAGGGTGAGCCACCAGTGCCCAACTTTCCCATTTATTTATAACAACTGACACACTTAACCATTGTTACATTCACTACATATATTTCTATTTCTTTTTATTTTTGTCTTCACTATACTAGGTCTTGAAGCACTTAAACAATGGCCCCCCGTCTGTTTTTTTTAATCGTTTGTTAATTGGATGAGGACTATCTCAGGCATTTCCACCTAGCCTGGCTTTCAAGCAAGAGCCTTCACAATGCAGTCTTCTGAATCTCCAGGAACACATTTGTGAGTCACTGTGCCTGGCTTCTATTTGTTTGTAAAAAAATGTCATGGCCATGGGAAGAAAAAAGTATAGCCAACATAATGATAAAGTCATTAACAATTGATTTAGGCACAAAGTCAATTGAGAACTGAAAGGTATTTCCTTTACTTCTTCCTTAACAGGCTTATATGAAAAACAAACAAAGTAACACCTATTTTACTAACCTTACGTGAAATCAACCCTAGTGAGAATTTGTATACTAATTCTTGTACACAAATTTTTATATACTTTTCACTCATAAACCATACTTTTCTCAAATTTTGTTTACTGTTCAAAAGTAGTGAAAATGTATTCAATTTTGATTAGATGCTTATTTTCTACATATGTCCTTATTTTGGCCTTCTTTTAACATTATAGTAGTTTTTTTCATGGTGATTAAGTAGAATATAAACTTACTTTTCTGGGGCCATGAACTATGGTGATGAAATAGATCACATTTCAGAACTTTTAAAATTAAAAGCAAAGATTCAAAACACATCTGGTAGTGGAGGGTAGCCAAAAGAAGAAACCAGAGAAAGATATAATAAACAGTAAGTGTACCACCTGCTATGATATCTACCTCCTCCTCTAGCAGTGGCTCCAGAATGCACTGACTAATTTGGCACAACAGCCTATTTTGTCTGTGCAGGGAGGCTGTGACAGGCTCTGGTGTACGATAAATATGCTACCCTCTCTATTTATGTAATTTTCTTGGTACCTAAGAATTAGGAAACATGAAATGTGTTTGAAATTCTCAATCAGTGGATCTTTAGAAACCTTTTGTATCATCATCTATATGTGCTTATTATTATTGCACTCTTAATATGTACTTCTTCTTATCACAGGTGCTCATAAAGCATTTGCAAGGTCTTAAAAGTTGGTGAGCCAAGGCAGGGTCCAGGTTGCTTACTGAATTCAAAGAACTTGGCTAGTTTCACAAGGGGATTACACCCAAAACATAAAAGACACAATGATATGAATATTTGGGGACAAACTTAGTGCCACTCATCTGCAGCCCTGAGGGCATGGATAAACTTGTTCATTCTGAGTGAAGTTCAAGCTCTCATGGGCGGACTATAATTGGCTGGTATAGTTCCCTATAAAGTCTGTAAGTAGAATGTTCCCAGGGTGGAGAAAATCTGAGAAGAAATGCAATAATGGACTACTCTGACCAGGCAGCTAGGCTTGCTTCCCATGTGCTGCCCTGCCCTCCCCCCCAACCGTTTGCCACTTAAAAAAAAAAATTGAAGTGAGACTGGGGCTTTTTAATTAAATCCTGAGGATCTGAGCCCAAAACCGTGAGTTTTTTCCATTCTGTGGGAGGCTCTGTAGGAGCCTGGGTTTTCGATTCAAGCTTTGCAATTGTGTCCGCTCTATTATCGCCTCGACTTGGGGACAATCTGCCCCTTTGATGTCCCCTGCAGTGAAACAGAGTCACTTGTTGAGGGAATTGGGAGGCCTTGAGGGATGGTAAGCTTGATCCTCCTGCTTTATGGAAGCATCTTTAGGAATCCATCTTCCCTTTTCCCTTCACAGTAGAGCAAAGCCAAGCCATACTAGAAATTCATAGGTGGACTCTGTGGAGTGTTCAGGGTCTTTCCTTGTCCTGACTATAGGAGCTGAAGAAGGGTAACAGGCTCGGTTTGGGGCCACGGCAGGGCTGTGATTCTATGGTCTCGGGTGGCTTCGGTGGCCATCCAAAAGCTATTGAGCTTGGGGCTTATCAAGAAGCATGTCTTTAAGTCTGGTAGGGTGGAGTAGACTTGAGTAGAGATTTCTACCTCTGCACGCTGATGATTCAGAGCGGGAGCAGAGCAGCAGGACTTAAACCTTGACTTGCATCCAGAGGGGTAACCGGAGGGCTGGGTCCTGGGCTCCCCTGACCCCGAGGAACCCAGGAGGGGCAGCAGCTTGCTAAGCTCTCACTACTGCTCCTGCGTCCGGACCTCACGCACGGTTCCAAGGTTCATTTGCATGCTTTATTAGCTAACACCGCCGTTTGAGGAACTGCTCTTAATAGTTCCTTCATTCCTGAGCCACCGGGTGTGTAATTGTTTAGAGAAAATGGCCGGCATCCTTGGGGTTGGGGGGTAATTGGGGGTTCAGACACTTAAAACCAAGCCAAGTCACTCAATAGTATAGAGCATGAAGGTCTTTTATAAGTCAGAGAAACCTATATCAGAGCTATGACATGGCGATAAGAATGCTAATACATTCTTATTGATGATACATTGTTACCGGTGATTAAATGTCAGTACATGGCCTTTCGTCAGGGGAGATGAAGGGCAGGCTCTTGCTGAAGAATGAGTTCAGAGTGAGCTGAAACAGAGAATCATCAAGCAGAGGTAAAAGCACCAGCAGCAGTGCACACACACACACACACACACACACACACACACACACACACACCATTAGGACAGGAATGAGCTGACCAAGGAGCAGAGAACCCCAACGCCTCAGACCCTGGGCAGTTGTGCAGGCTGCAACAAATTAGATGACTTTTTATGCACATCAGCATTATGCTGATAATTATTAGAATTGGGAAAGTGTGGCTGTAATTATCATAGTTACGAATTATGAAGAGAAAGGGCGAAGATTAAACTATAGTTCAAATGGGGAATGCTGGCTTCTTGGAAGAACGGGTCTGGAGGTGCACGAATGCAAGTTTGGATGGACCGAGAGGTGCATCATGGGAAAAATTTTCGTGTTCTCTAGGCAAACTCCGCCCTAACTACTGTTACTCTATTTCTCCCTACCCTGACCCATGAACCTGGACCATTTTTATATTCACTCATACCATATCATTTTCATAAGTCTATGTAGGAGACAGGAACTCTTGATGCACGATGGTAATTCCTATCATTTCTCCTCTCATTGTGTTACATTTTTCTTCAGTCTTTACAGATGACACTGTAGAGTGCAGGATCATTATTTGTCTGTATTTCCTGTGATTTCTTTGAAAACAACCTTTGATTACATTGTTCTCTGAGAGATCTAAGCCACCGCAGCAACAGGTAGATGTGGTTTGAAATAGCAATGTATCAGGTAGTATACTTACAGCCTGCCTCTCAAAGCATGAGGGGACATTGAAAGCATGCAGTATCACCAGGCCCATGGGCTTGCTTGGCTTTGACTTGGAGTTAAAGTAGGTACCATTGGCTGCCATTCACCTTTATTCTCGTTACTTGTGATTTTCAGCAGCCTATTGTCAAAGAAGAATTACTTTAGTTCATGGGGAAACCAGAGGCCCAAGTAAACACAGGCCATTCATTGTAGTTGTTTCCCTTCTTCAACACTCCGTGAACAGGAACACGGTCTAAAAGTTGCCCTTAATATTCATTGAGAATCAGTTCTTCCATTGATGTTGGGTAGAGGCTAGGAGAACTTGCTTGTTTTTTTAACTAGTAAATATTATTTGTACAAGGTAATGAGTTTCACTATATAGTCCCATACATGCACATAATGTGCTTCGATGGTATTCACACTTCCATTATTCTCTAATCTTCTCTACTCCTTATCCACTACCCTGGCGGGGCTGGCTTTGAAGCATGATCATCAGATCTCAGCCTCCTGAATTGGGAGGATTACGGGCATGAGCCACTGGCACCTAGCTTAATTATTCTCCTTTTGAAAAACAAAGACTAAATTGAACTTGTGAATTAATTAGTGTAGTAAACATGGCAAAAGTACTAGCATCATCCACCTATGTATGAACCTGACACAGATACAAAGTAAAACCATCATCTGATGCTCAAACTAAAACTAGAGACCTGGTTCAGTTGGTAGAGCACCTGCCAGAAAAGTCTGAGGCCCTGAGTTCAAACTCCGGTATCACCAAAAAAAAAAAAAACCCAAAAAACTAAAGTAAATATACAGAGATATAAAGTTCTAACTAAAACAATCTATCTCAAAAACAATAGAAGTCAGATTGACAGGTTTATTGAGGAATGTCTGTCATTTATTATGCTCAGAGGTATATAATACTTACTTCTGTAAAATAATTGCTTAGCAAGGTAAATATATAAATCACATCAGGATTTAAATCTAATCACACAATTGTCTTTTATGGTTATAAATTTTAAAAAGTGAATTTAATCAATTAAAGCTTATTTCATAGAATTCTGCGTATTTGTTTTTTGGGGTGCCCTTGGGGTTTGAACTCAGGTCCTCTCATTTGCTAAGCAGGTGCTTTATGGCTGAGCCTTGTTTCCAGGCATTTTTCTGAACCGATTATTTTTTGAGACAGGGTCTTGTTTTTGGCCCAGGTGCATGCACGGACTGTCACAGGTCTAGTTGTATTCCCCATGAAGCAAGCATTCAGGTTTTATGCCCACTGTATCAAGTTATTGGACCAAAAGTGAACTGAAAAACGTTTTTGCCTGTGTTGGCCTCAAACCATAATCCTTCATACATCAGCCTCCAAGGAGACAGAATTAGAGGTAATAGATATTGATGGGAAGCGTTGAAGAATTTGTAAAGTATGAAAAATGTGTTCAATTTTCTGCTTGCATAGAAATACTCACAAAATCAGTTTCTGAATATAATTGTCCCTGTATATGAATTTATTCATCTATCTAACCAAAATGTCTTCTCCTTACCTGATTAATGTCTACGTCCTGCTCAGATTTTAAAAACTGTCAGCAAGCCTTTGCTAGCTCTGAATTTTTATGGTCCTTTTTTATGGATGCTGTAACATGTAAACGTGCCCTGGCTTAGAACCGCATAGGATTTTTAAAGTTATCTGGTAATGTGGCTGTCCACTCAACAAGATGTAAATTCTTTGATGGGCAGCATCTGGTTTTGCCTGACACCGAATTCTGGGCCATCAGATATAATCAGTGCTGGTTTTCACAGGAGCCCATTGATCATGGTGTGTTGTTTTTCTTACTTGCATCTGCTCAGCTGTTTCCAGTCCAGTAGATGTGGTTGGCCCTGGGCATGCCAGAAACAATAACACGTTATTTCTCCGCTCAAGGTGCACATGTTGGAGTGTCATTAATTTCCGAATCCGATCTAGAACTTGACTGCTCTTCTATGCTCATCCTGCCTCACTTTCTGATGCCCACTGCAATGGACACACTTCATACCTACTCTATTTTATGTGAGCTCCTAAGTCCATTACATGGAAATCTGTAAAACATTTTAACTGATTAGATATTAGGCATAAGAAAGAAATTTACCAAAAATAAAGGACATTACCCCCAAATAGTATTTACCCCCAATATAAACCATTTAAGCTTGGAGGAACACTTTAGTAATACTGCATCATGTTTGTCTCTCTTTCAAATACAGAGTTCACTTTGAATGGTTTTCTTTGCTGAGCTTAAAACTTCAATTAAAAGACTACTATTCTAGTTCCTCTGAGAATGAGCTTCACTTACTCAATTTTTCTTCATAATTCACATCTCCTAGAGTCAGCACAGATTGGTTGGAATAATTTTGTATCCCAGGAGGAGCAATTACACATTTTCACATGTGACTACTATTGCATGAAAGTCTATTGGTGAGCAGTAACCCATGCCTTGTAATTCCTTTAATTTCATTTATATTCATCTGGGATAAGAGCCAGATTTCTCTTGACTGGAGTATTCACACTGATGGCTAGACAGTTGAGAGCCTTTTTCTTCTCTTTCTCCTTTTGAAGCGTTTGCCAGGATTTAACCCTTTCTACTTCTTGCAGCATTTCCTGGCACTATAAGGTATTTCATAGAAGACAAATGATGACTGTTTTTACATTCATCCTATTTGCCCAGAAAACATTTCCATTCCATTACTACTTTCAAAGGTAAATTCATTTGAATCCTCCTTATATATACTAGATTTGGAATGACAAATTAAAAACTTAAGATAAAAACTTACCAGGAGGCCAAGTTTTTGGAGTCATTGTGTTTATGATGCTTCTGAAAAATTTGCAGTCTTGCTCTGCTCCATTTGTCTTGGCATCTGTTACCCAGTTTCTTGACTACCAATGAGCTTGTTGGAGCCTTCCCTGGCTGTTCTTCCTGATGAGTTATGCACTAGCAAGCATTGTGATTTTGCTTTATATATTTTTTGCTTTATATCTTTTCATTTTTAATTTGAGTATGACTGGGCTATAATCTGCATCTGTCAATTTGGGTGCATTTGTCACTTATGAAAAGGTAAAAACATCTGGCAAACACCTTCAAGAAGACTGAAATGAAACAAAGAAGTAAAAGATGGTCTACCTAGCAAACGTACGCATGGTTAATTAAAAATATTTTGTTCCGTAAAATGTCAACTCCTAATTTGCAGGCAGGCAAAAATAAGAGAGAATATCATAGTTCCTCTTCACCTTTCTTCATTTTGAACCATCCAAAAGCAATCTTAGAGTGAATATGTTTGGTACATAGATGATTGTTAGAATAGACACTATGTAAGGACACTTCTCATCTAACTTTGGCCTTAATGTTTATTTATTTCATTTTTATTTATTTAATTTTCAACTGACTGAAGCAACAATGGTACTTTTAGGACATCTTTGACATGCTAAATGTTTGTTTAGGGGATTTGTAATTTTGTAATTGTAAAGATTTCTGAATGTGCTGTGTAACATTTCCTTTGAAGGAAGACTTTGGGGAGACTTCATTGCCCATAAAAGTGTCCTGTGCTCAGTTTAGGTCAAATTGTGTACATCCAAGAAATGAATACAGCTAATAAGCTAAGAGCACTCTAAGTCCCTTAAAGCATAAATAGGCATATATTAATTAACATACTGAAAGTTTTCTCTTAGGTCATACTTGAAAATATGGTAGCTATATAAATAATTAAATGTACAAGCAAATATATACATGTATCTCATATATGAAAATACAGATATTTTAAAGAACAATAATTAATACAAAAAATTACTCATAAGTCAACAAATGGCAAAATACCTATACCTCTAACTCTTTTGAGACTTAAAATAACATCATTGTTTTCCTGAGTGGAATTGACTTTCTGAATATTTTGTCAAATATCCTATATTTCCTACACATTTACCAGGCAAATATATGTTCTAAACATAGAGCACCAAGGTTTCCTTAAAGATCAGTGCCAATTGACATATCTACTAGCATAATGGACATCTTCTGGCTCTTCTTTATGAATTTTGGGAATCTAGATGTGTCAGTCTTGTAATCCAGGAAATCTCTTTACATTGAGGTTTTAGTTTGTTATCTTAATTGCTAATGATTGAACTTTCTGTTATTGTTTGGATGGTTGTGTTTCCTTGTCAATAAATATTCTTTTCATATATTTTTCCTAATTACTTCTATCTATTATGTACTTAGTTTGAGGAAGTCTTTTTTATTTTACATTTTATGATACTTCCATCTTTATCAGTGGCATTAATTATAGATGTCTAACCTATTATTGAATTAGCTGCCTATTCTCTTACCTTTTTATTATGGTTATTTCTTCTTTCTTATTGTTATTGTAACCATGATGCACAGAGGGGTTACCATTATTAAAGTCAGGTAATGAGTACATTTCTTTCTTAACAATGTTATCTTTCGTTAATTTTCTCACCGTTTTTCCTCCCAATCCTCTACTTCCACACATTGTATAGTTCATTTTCAACACAGCGTCTAGTGAGTATCACTGATGCATTTATTACCACAATTCCTGTGCCCTCTTTCCCTCCCAAAACGCAAAAACTTACATACAAGACAAAAGGTACATAAACATAAAACAAAGGATAAAAGAAAAAAAAATAAAACAAAAAAGTAAAATAACATAAAGCCTCTCATTTCTCTTTTTTGGAGTTCATTCCAATAAATATCATCTTATATGAACATATGTATATAGCTGTTGAATCTTTGTGATCTTCTTTTAAGAATATTCTCCTTTGGTTTCAATACGAGAATATCTAAAGTCCTGCATAATTTATCATGTCCTAGAGTACTTTTTGTCTTTTACCTTCCAGTATGTTTACTTGTAGATTTATAGGCAATTTCTAGTTACAACAAATACGGGAAACCATGCAATATATATTTCTTTGAGTATAGCTGACTCTGCTTAATACATTTTTTCCTGTCTTTCCATTTCTTTACAAATGGAACAATAACATTCTTTCTGATGAAAGTAAAGAATACCATAGTCTATATATGCCACATTTTCTTGATCCACTTATCCACTGAGGATCACCTGGGATGATTCCATGTCTTGGCTGTGGTAAACAATGTGGCAGTGAACATGGTTGTGCTGGTAGCTTTAGTGTGGCTTTGTTTGTGGTCTATTGTATAAATGTCCATGTGTGGTATTTCTGGGTCATAGGGAAGCTCTATGTTTAGTTATTTTGAGAAACCTCCATACTGCTTGCCAAGGTGATTAAACAAGCTTATATTCTCACCAACAGTGTAGCAGGGTTCCCTTTGGGTCACATTCTCATCAGCATCTGTTGTTGTTAGTTTTCTTGATAACAGCCATTCTTACTGGGGTGAGGTGAAATCTCAATGTTGCTTCAAGTTTCATTTCTTTTGTGGCCAGAAATGTTGAGCATTTGTCTATTGAGCATTTGTCTATTGAGCATTTGAGCATGTGTCTATTGGCCATTCTTACTTTTGCTTCTGAGCAGTCTCTTTTTAAGTCTTTAGCCCATTTATTAATTATGTTGTTGTTTCTTTGAGTTTTTTAAATATTGATAATACTTCTTATAACATATTTCCTCATTCAGCCAATTTTATTTTTATTCTTATTTCTCTTGTTGACATCAGCTATTATTATTTGAACTTGGGCTGGGCGCTGTCCCTGAATTCTTTTGCTCAAGGGTAATGCTCTACCACTTTGAGACAAAGCACCACTGCCAGTTTCCTGGTGATTAATTGGGGATGATTCATGGACTTTCCTGCCCAGGCTGCATTGAACTGCAGTTCTTAGATATCAGCCTCTTGAGTAGCTAGTATTAGAGGTATGAGCCACCAGTGCCCTACTCACTTATTATATATTATAACATATATTAATATATTATTATATATTTTTGCCATTAGTCTGTATATATTTCAAAAGAAACACCTTTCTATAAGGTCATGAAAATATGCTTAAATAAGCCATGAAAATTGTCTCTTACATTGAAGTCTTTTATACATCAAGAATCCTTACATTTGGCGGACTTTTATTTGGGTGGGATGGGTCTTGAACTCAGGGACATTTAGTTTTATGAGGCAAAGTCTTCCTTATGTGGATCTGGCTGGCCTCAAACTTCTACCTCCCCCAGACTAAGCTTCTCAGATTTGGTATAACAGCTTGAACCACACATTGGGCTCTGCTGGTGTTTCATAAAGATATCCTTGCAACATTCAAAATTGCATTCTTATTGTTTTGTTTATTTCCATCTTTGCATTCAAAATATGTCTTTAAGTTTGATTTTGTGTTGCATCTTTACCACAGACAGAACCCTGGTGGAACTTTACATATTGTAATCACTGTACAAAGAGCTTTTCTCTAGAATTAGGTGGGTTGTGCCAGTTCATGATGGTTCTTTCATGGAGGCCTTGCACAGTCTTCAGAGTCACGGGTTAGTGTTCCTTCATTTTTCCCAGATGCATGCTTTCTGTATGTATATCCCTTGTTTTCTTCAGCTTATAGGGGCAAGTGGAAGGCCTAACACAGGATTCCTGGAGTTTAATCTAGAGAAATAAAAATTAAAAACCACAACAACAAAACTGGTGTCATTAGGTTTAAATAGAGGAGAATTAGGGGCAGGAGGTAAAGGTACTTGTAATTTAAAAACCTTCTTTACAGTTGTGTCCTGGCTTGTCATTGGGTCTATTCCAGTTCTTCTGTGTTCTGTAGAGTTTATCACTGTCATCAGTTGAGGGGAACAATTTGATTCCAATGAGATAATTTCCCCAGTTCTAGGTTACAGTTTAATCATTGTAATTATCCTCATTCGGAGAGGTGATTTGTCCTGCAAGGCTCTACTGTTCCTTAAGGGTAGTTTTAGTCCCTTGTAATGAAGACATTATGAACCCGTTTTCTGTCTTTCCTGGAACACAAAATGATTGAAAAGAAAGTCTACCTTCCAGCACTGATGAACACAGAATTGAAGCAGTGATGTCAGGCTTTTCTGGGCCTTTTAGTTAATGCAAACACATTGTATGTACCTGTTAGAAATTATCTCTATTGTGAGAATAACAACATTAGGCTTGGAGGTTGAGTACTTACGAGAAGGCCTATGAGACATTTCTGTCCCTAGATCTCTTTACAAATCTGAGGCTACCTGCAAATCAGGAAAGTTGATTACAGCATTTTCTCTTTTCCCTTGTAATTACATCCTTCAGTTTAGTTCCTCTCTACATTAGCCTTTGGGTATGGCCAGCTGCTGCCTACCACTGCTTGGCCGTAGACAACACAGTGGATTGAAAAGAAAATGCAAATGAACTGTATTATTTTGGCTTCAGATTTCTCTGGTGATAGTGTATGGTAATGGTAACGAGATAATCTTTGCCATTTCCATTCCATATCTAGTCTCACATGAAGGTCTAGGTTTTTACACAGGAAGATAATTAGCTGTGCAAATGTCTTTCATTTACCATCTGTCACCCTCATTAGCAGTTTTGAAACCTGAATTTTTGAAGAGTCAGCAACACAGCTATAGGAGATTGGTCTCCATTAACCCTTTCATAAATGTTTTCGGGTGTTCATAATACTTGTAAGCAACTAAGCAAACAACTGTCCTCAAATCTTTATCTTAGCACAGATCCAAAGGACAGGGGGAAAATTTGTCCAATGCAAAGTGTCTTTTCTATACATGATGTTTTTGTTAGAAATACCTACAGTGGTCATGGAGAGCATTTCTTCTGTAAATTCCTGTTGGAATATTATACTAGATGGCAAATAATGGTATATTAATAAAATCTGGTTATAAGCATAATCATAATCACTACATCTGATTTTCTTCTCAGTAGACCATGGAAAGATATTGTTGTGATTGTTCTTATAAAATCCTGTAAGTGACTTTGATTATTGTAGGAAGTGCCCTGTAGTTGGGGTATTAGAAGACTCCAGAGCTGTGAGGATAGTCATGTTGACACCAGGACAAGGCCAGAACTCTCACTCTCATAGCTGGAGGAGAATGAATGTGGTCAGTGTATTGGGTGATCACCATGCCCATTCTTTACCGGCTAAACTTCTGCAGGTTTACATACGTGTTTTAGTTGAAAGGAAAACATTTGTGAAGGATGTCAAGAAATATAAACTCATTCATAAGAAATGAATTCAAGTTCTTTATGAAAACAACTTCTTCAGAGTAATTTAGACATTTCAACTCAATGATTGAGAACATCTTCATAGCATCTAGTACTCTACAAAAATAACTATCATTTAAGACTTAGCACCATTTTGTTACTTGAAAGACTGTTAACTTTTTTCATTATTTATTGAGTACCTAAATTGTTTTCTAAATATGTTTTCTAAAACAAATAAGCATGTAAACTTGCTATAACTTCAAATTGCATTGTAAAGTTTTATTTAAACAGTGCTATTATAAAGAAAAAAAAAATCTCTTTCTCCCTTCTCTCTCTCCTGCCCTGCCCCCTCCCCATCTGCCTCTCTCTCTCGTAGTTCTCAGAATGGAGTATTTATACTCAACATGGATTCTCCACTGTAGAGATAACTTGTGTTAAGGGAAATCAATATCATGATGCTAATTCCTCCCAGATGAGTTTCTCTTTCCCTTCATCTCTTCTTTCAGGATGATAATCTGGGAAATATGTAGCAATAAAAGGAACCATTTCTGCTTAAGAAAATGTTCTAGAATTTATCCATATCTAAAGGCAAAGCTCTCTTATTTCCCTCGTTATGCAGTAATATATCACCATCATGAAGTTAATCATTCCCTCATCAATTTTTTGTGTTTTTTAAGAAATATATGATCTCTAGGAAATCTAGAAAATGAAAGAAGTACAAATGACAAATAAAGTGATCCAATAATATCACCAAAGATGATCACCACTCCTTTCTTTAATGCTTTCTTTCTTTCTCTTAATTTTTTTTTATTAAGTACAGATTATGAGTACAATGCTTGGCCTATGCCAAGCCTCCCTTCCTTTCCCCCCTCCTGTGCATAACCTCAAGTAATGTAGTTTATTTTTCATATAATTCACATCGACATTAATGGCTGCTTCCTTCCTGTGACCCTTGCCTTTGCCCTTCCCACCATTTTGCCCACCATCAATTTTAATACCAACTACAAACTTGTTTTTTCTCAGTCCTATGGACTGAACTCTGGGTGTGGGCACTGTCCCTGAGCTCTTCAGCTCAAGGCTGCTGCTCTACCATTTGAGCCACAGCACCACTTCCGGTTTTCTACTGGTTAATTGGAGATCAAAGTGTCACGGACTTTCCTGCCTGGGCTGGCTTTGAACCACAATCCTCAGATCTCAGCCTCCTGAGTAGCTAGGATTCCAAGTCTGAGTCACCTGCGCCCTAATGTAGTTGTTGAGAATCGATGACTCATTCCTAAAAACCACAAGTATCTGCTTTAATTTCCCAGTCTTTTCTCTTTTTTTTGGGGGGGGGTGGGAAGAGATGAGGAGGAATTTAGCTGTTAGTGCTTAGCAGAGTCCTCGTGGGAGGGGACGCAGGTGAATAGAGCAGGTGGTGGGGGAGTGGATATCTTTAAATGTGTGTGCAAATGTCACCAAGAAGCAGTTGCGACAGGGCTGGGAAGGGAAGAAGAGGGCCAGTCAAGGCCACAGGTGAGTGGGAGCAACGGGACATTGTGTGTCTAAACAGACATGTCAAAAGGAAACCACCAGGGACAACTGTTTCCAATAAAAATGTGTGGGAAGAGAATAACTGTACTTCTTTTTCTCCATATATGTTTTGGAAAAAAATGAAGGATGTCTGAATTGAGACTTGAAGATGCTACAGCAACAAGGACTCATTTCATTTCCCTTGATATTTTTTTTCCAGATTTCAGCGTAGATATGTATGTGAACTTCCAACAGGTTATTAATTTGTCTGCAGTAAAAAAGAATGTCTTACTTCTTTTCTGAATTTGTGGTCATCTTCGAAATAATTTCCTCTGTAGGTCAAATGTGTTTCGGCAAATGCTGGTTCTGAGGAGCTGGTGTGTGCAACTACACAATGTGGATAGAAAGGAATATTCAAAAGAGCTTTGTAAATAATAAATGAAGGGAAATGGAACAAATCTATTTTTAATAACTCTGGTGAGATAAATATTAATTTTAAAATTTAACTGTGCTATCTTTCAGATCTGTGAATGAATGCTGCACAAAATATCTTACATAAAACAAATGGTAATTTCTTCATGTGAATTTCAGGACACTGTATTTTGTAGCACACAGTTCTGACTCTATAATTTTTTTGTGCCAGGTTTACCCCGGTTGGGAAATTACTACACTAATAATGAAAATTAGCTAGCTATTTCACTGTTAATTATTGCAAATATCTCTTACTAAGACTTTATTCTACAGCATTTCCCAAAGCAAAAGTAATCAAAATTCAGCACTCGGAAGACTCTTGACAACTGCAATGATTTTCCTTCTTGAGAAATTAACAACTATTAATTCCCATAGTACCTCATGCTTTTTGCTACCATCTTATCCAGGTATGAAACTTCACACTTTTGATTTCATTTACTCTAAGTATTCAGAGTTTCCATAAAGATATTTCTTTGTTAATGTATGAAAAAATATTCTCCCAAAATAGCTACTGAAGAGTGATATCTTTATAAAATTCAAACTGCATCTTTCACTTTTAGAGGCCCTGATATTTTTAGATTTTTAAGACCAGCATTCAGTGGGTTTGTTTTTACAGCATTCCATGAAATCATTGTTTCTTTTGGGTTTATCTCACCAAATCATTCTTAAATAATACCAAAGGAGTTCTAGAACCCTGTCTATTTGTGGTTTTATTAATATCAGTTCATTAAAAAAATAAGATCTTACTAGTAAGAACATGGAAGTGGTGCTATTATCTAGTTCTACAAACTTACAAATCTAGAATTATATGTCATGTGAGCCTAGATCATCAATTAATATGTTTAGGAGAATCTTGTTGATACAGAAGTCAAATGTATTCACTGCTTATGGGTAGGCAGTATAAGCAGATACAAGCTGTGTGTGTGTGTGTGTGTGTGTGTGTGTGTGTGTGTGTGTGTGTGTGGTGTCAACCTGGCTGAAGTATGGCATCTGATTATGTGAGACATGATACAGAAAGCTTTTCAGACAAGAACATGTACTTTAACCAAAGAGTATTAGGAGGTTGAAGCATGTCCTATCTGGGCTGCAGACATTATTGCGTGTAAAGGGGTGCACATAAGTGTGGAGGTGATGGGCCGCAACTACAGACAAAATACTTTATGGACATGTGTAAAGTGGAACATGGCGACCTCACATTGGTTTGGGAAAGGAGAAGAGGGATAGTGGGAATAATAGAAGGAGATTATCATCGATAGACCTTGCACACACAAACAGACTTCTTAAATAAAACCAACTTGCACTTTTCTATGTAATTTGCTGGCTTCATGTGGTAAATCACCCTATATTACAAAGTATAGCTAATAAACACTGTATTTGAATCATATATTATATATATTTAAATAGTGTGTGTGTGTATGTGTGTGTAGGTGCATATGTGAGTATGTGTGAGACTATTTTCTTGTATTGATCATTTCTTGTAAGCTTCTATGAACACATATCCTGAATTATAAACAGATTACCTTAAAAAGAATATTAATGAAATCATGGAAGATGCAAACGTCTTCTGCAAAAGTAAGTGAATATTAAAACCAATTTCTTGAGTACTTCTGTGCATTTGAAAATGTGACATAATGGCAGAAACACTCAGGTGCACAGACACACACACGCATGTGTGCATGAACACACAATCTTTATTCTTGTCTGATTCTGGAACATAGTTTGTGAAAAAAAATGAAAGGGAAATGTATAATTAATCTTTAACCTACCTAACAGTTGCCTGAAAGTTAGTTTTCTGACACATTCTGTTAAATGATGAAGAATTATGGTCACTGCATTTTGCTTTGAATCTTTGCATATTTAATATATAGGAGCACTTAACTGAGCTGCTTTCTTAGCACAGCCTTCCTGGGATGCATTGGAAAACGCACATGTGTGCAAGCTCATAGCCAGAGGTGATATCCCCTTACTCCAAAGGCTTTGTGTTCCATGAAGCAGCAAGAGATGTAACATAGCCCTATAGGAATTCTTCTCAGCTTCCCTGAAGATTAAGTCAGGATCTCTTATTTATACTATATATATGCTATATGGTATACTATATATAAATATTTAATAAATGTATAAATATAAATATAAATATATAAATATTTATCTCTTATTTATACATCGTTGTTTGCAACAACGATAACAACAAAAAAGGAATCAATTAACAATAAATAATTAAGTTAATTATTTAAAAATTAGTAAGAAATCAATGGTTGCAGGAATATTTAATATATTGAGTATATATATACATATATATACACATGCCTTCATTAATTTGTGCTTTTATTTTACAAGTATGTCTGCTAAAACAAATGCGTTTTTTCTCTTTTTTTCCTGGTCCTAGGGCTTGATTTCTGGGCCTGAGTGCTTTCCCTGAGCCTGCTTATGCTTAAGGCTTGAGCAACAGCACCACGTCCAACTTTTTCTGAGTAGTTTGTTGGAAGTAAGAGTCTCAGGACTTTCCTGCTTGGGCTGTCCTCAGATCTTAGCCTCCTGAGTAGCTAGGATTACAGGCATGAGCCTTTGGCTCCAGGCTGTGCAATTACTTTTAATTTAGAAACCAATTGTTAAAAGCCTTTACACAAATCATTTACTAACTTGCAATACAAGTTGCCTTAGAAAAATGATTTTGCCTCCTTGGTTATTTTAAATGTTTTAGCCTTTTGTACTCTCAAATTCTGAAATACTGGAATAGTAATTATTTCCTCTTATGATGGAGTTCAGGCATGGTTTAATACATTTATATAATTTTATCATACTATTGGCATATGGCTTTGATTTAAGCATCTGGATTCCTACAATATATCCAGTAGCTATCTTACTGTTTTTGAAAGACTATGGATGTGATTACATATGTATACTATTTATATGAGCAGTGAGTTTTACAATTATTGAAAACTACCAAAGACTGACTTCTTTAGATGATAAGACAATATCATAACTAATAATTCTATTTATGAAGTCTACTCCTGGCTGGGGCACCTTGGTACAGCAAGGGACCTGTGCCTTTGTGGTGGTATAAATAATAATTGAACAGATGTTGTTCTGTGGAAAGACATGTGAAGAATAAACTATCTCACCGTCAACTTGAAATACTCAAATATTTGTTAGTCCAACTTTCTAACATAGCTAGAGAAAACTATTGTTCCAATATTTTACAACTGACTTCATACACACATTTATGGCCATTGTCAAACAATTAGAAAACCTTTATAAGGTTTGGAAGCTTAAAATGTGTCTAAACTATGTAAATTAATTATCTAGTATAAGCCACCACTCTTGTGCCAGCTCAACATTCTGTCACTTTTCTAGTCTCTAAAAATTATCTATTTATCATGTTTCAAGTAACTTTCAGTGATCACAAGCTACACCTGTCTACACATTTTTATTTACTCAATATGAAAATAGGGGAGATATCATAATGACAAAATAAACAAATATTTATCTTATTATTTAAATTTATGAATCATGTACTAAAAATGGCTTAGTAAGAGATTTTATCTGCTGCAATCTACAGGGGCAAAATTATTATTAAGAAATCACACTTGCCCTCATTTAACCAACAATCTTTCTGAGAGATATAAGTAAGAGCATTATGACCAAGATGGATTGATTAAAACAAAACAAAAACAAATACATAAAAACACAAACACAGAAGACTCCATTCTGGCTTAGCAATGATAAAGGATGTTCCCGGAGAGGATTACGAACAGCTGAATGAGCAGGATTTTTTCAGGCAGAGAAAGTTGAATTTCCATCCAAGTCAAGCTGAAAATGTTCTATCTAAAAGCCATAGGCACTGGGTGTCTGTGGTGATTGGGAAGGATTTGAATAATTGCAGATCAGATAGAGACAGGTGTCTTTATATGATAGAGAGGTCAGAGAATATCAGAATTACAAAAGTAGTAAACTGGCTTTAAGAATAGACCTTTTTAAAGATAATTTTTGCAAAACTAACAGATTTAGAAAAAAAGAGTAAAGCAGAGAAAGATTTGATGCTTTGAAGAACTATTTTCTTTTCTAGTTTAACTTGATGGCCTTTAAAAATGGAAAGATGCTGTTGGTGGATGCATGCTTATACAAAATGTAGTACCTACATCCAATGAAGTATCATGCACTATTTGCAAAGGAAGGAAATATTACCATATGTAACTATTAGGATGAAGCTTTCCTTTTTTTGTACGCATGAAATTTTATTTATACCCGTTGCTTATTAACCTTGAATAAAACATTCATCACATAATTAACATATTAATAAAAAGAAGAGCTGTTTCTGCAAATTATTTAAAGGTAAGGCATTTGTATTTTTAAATTGCATATAATTCATATAGTTCTTTATAATTAAAGGTATGTTATTTCGTGAAAATGCCTGTATCTGAATTCTTTTATATAAAATCAGATATTAACTTTAGCTATTTATTCAACAATGGTTAGTGTCCATTAATTATTTCAGACGGCTTTCAGCTTATTCCCTGTATGTCACATTTATCGAATAAATAAAAAGACTATGTCAATAGGCTTTTGTAAATAATATCAAAATCAAAATCTACAGTTTTGATTTAGCTAATGACACTGAAAGTCTCAGATAACAGTATGGAGGATATTTCCAAAGAATGAAAAGCAAGCAGCGATAATACAGAATTCAGTACAGCATTTTGGAAAACAGCTGGACTAGGGATTTGAACTCAAAACACTGCATTCGGGAGGCAAGCATTCTGCCCTCTGAGCTGCATCATGGCCTAACACTGAAGAGAGCAACAGAGCAATGTATGAGATAAAATAATGTTGCATAATTCAAAAGGCTTGATAGGAATGACTCGTGAAAAGTGAATTTTGAAATCCCTTTGCGTTGATTCTGCAATGAGAAAAATAGATTTTAAAAATTCAGGACAACTATGTTGACTTTTTTTTTTAATTTCAGGTAGTAAAAAAAGTGTCCCATGGTAAACTTACACAAGATTATTCTGTTAGATTGTATAAATAGCTTTTTCATGTAAGATGTAACTGTTTCATTCATAAAACTTTATTGATAGCCGGCCCACCCGCCACACTAAATAAAACACTATTGAAGAATTTTCCACTGAAGATCAAAGTTTTTTTTTTTTTTTTTTTTTTTTTTTTTTGGCCAGTCCTGGGCCTTGGACTCAGGGCCTGAGCACTGTCCCTGGCTTCTTCCCGCTCAAGGCTAGCACTCTGCCACTTGAGCCACAGCGCCGCTTCTGGCCGTTTTCTGTATATGTGGTGCTGGGGAATCGAACCTAGGGCCTCGTGTATCCGAGGCAGGCACTCTTGCCACTAGGCTATATCCCCAGCCCTGAAGATCAAAGTTTTGTACTAACTTTCCAGGTACAAATAATCAAGCAAATGCATTAATACTTTCCAGTGGCATTCAAACATTTTGATTTTATCCTTTGTAAAGTTACTACAATTACCACTCATATAGATGAACTGACCTTCACTTTTTGTTCATTCATTTCCAATGTTTGACTTTACCATTTATTTTTTTAAATATGTGATTAAAAATCACTCCAAATGTTTCCACTTTCATCAGTGCCTAGCAGCAGGACTTCAAAAACTCATGTTATCATCTTTATTCTGAAGATGAACTCTCTTTATGCTTATGATGTCTAGTGGCAGATATTTATGCATAAATAAGATATTCTGATTGCGAATGTCTTATCTAATATTTTAAAGTTTCTTTCAAACTATCATTATTTTAAAAATGAATAAATAATCCATGTGAAAAGTTGTGAAGTAAAAATGTATGAAGCATAGAAATATAATTAATGATGATATGATAGAGAGAATGTAGCTAGATCATACATATATTTATCAGAGAGCAGTCACAATCAATATAATTTTTACAGGATCAATATTGGTACGTTAGCATTTTATTTAACTTGGTGAGGGACCAAATACACAGAAGAACACAGAAATTTGGGGAAATTCATGTTGTATGAGTGTTTGCCTGTGAATCAAACCTAGACCCTCAGTTCTAAGAAATATATGTCACCCATTTGATGACATATATTCATAATGTAGGAATCTGAAAGCCTGCTATGGAATTATAACTTGAATATGTTGGTAGTCAGGACATGTATACAATCAACATCATTTAGGGAAGTAATGTGCTAACTCTGCACTTGTTTTCTTAGCCTTTATGACTTCCCCCATTTGACATGGAGGTGTGGGTAGTAAATTGTGCTGAGCTCGAACAAGTTTCTGTGCCTTTGTACAGTCATGTATAAAGTATAACTGTATAGCTAAATATAATGTACTATATATTTTTAAAGCAGTAGTTTTGCATTTTTCACCATAAAGAAAAGTTGAAGATAGATGTTTTCCATAATTTGAGCATTGTGAATTATTTAGCAAATCAACACAGAATACTCCATAAATGTAGACAATTCTTTTTAATGTATCAGGTGGGAAGAAAGGAAAGAAAATAAGCCCTGCGCAGTCTTCTGGATCTTGGTCTGAAGAGCCAAACATTCCCTTCTCTGTATCTGGTTTATTCTTCTTTCAAAAAATGGCTGTTGGATAAATAATTTTCTCACATGTTTTTGTGGCAAAATATGCTCATGGGACAGAATAGTGTTCTTGAGGCGTGTGGAGGAGAGTGATTATGAATGCCTTGTCCTTACAAGAATTGACATTTTGCTCTTCTGGTTCTTTGCATGTTTGCCTATGGCTCAGAACCTACTTAGATATGCATCTGCCCATGTGAGCCAACAGAAAAAAGAAGCTGTGTAACACCAGGGTTATTGTACTTTCAGACTTGATCCGGAGGCAGTGTGAAGGCCACCCAGGTACAGGTTTTCTACCCATTATGATACAGAGAACCTAATCACAATGAAATCTACTTTAATGTGTGGGCTTGCATTAAAGTGTGATGAGTTAGCAAAAGCCAGGTTTTGTATCTGAGGGTGGGTCAGAAGTAATCTCCAGCTCACATGTGCATTTGAAAGATGTCATGATATAAGTCAATGGTTTTCATATCTTTATATCCATTCTTGGGGCTGACTCTGAATTCAAAGTCTTAATCAGAAATCTCATAATTGCAGGCCAGCTATGCTGCTGATAGCTGATATTTATAGATGATTTTAATTGTTTAAAATGGTGTTAAACTATTTTTTTCTCTTAGATTATTTTAGGCAGGCCCAATAAAATAAAAGGTTGTTAAGCAATAGATTTTCATTAAAATGGATCAAATATTCCATGGAATAAATACATGACTAATATAACTTACTGCGTATCAAAAATGATAAATAAGAAAGAGCCACCATATGTTTTTTATAAAATTCATCATGGAGCTGCTAATTTCCAAAGTGTGCCAAAAGCATGAGCAGTGTCATGACAATACGTCATAGTCAGCCATTTCAAGCTCACTGCGGCATGCTCAAAGGGAGGCTCAGCTCATTAAGAATCCAGGATCTTATCTGATCAAGTAATGATGCAATTTAGTCAAGGAGATATGAAAATCATTCTAAACAGATCTTCTGGATTCCGAGTAAGCTGTATACAGACAAAAACAGGGGGGAAGAATGGGCAGAATCACTTATATCTAAACGAAAAAGAAAATGAGGGAAAGGTTGATACAAAAGCCGTTTGGCTATTGGTAATCAAATGGTTCTTTGAAGGATACACTTCTTTTATGGATTTTTGAAAAGCTAGTGCATGCTTTCCAGGCAATTCATTTAGATCAAGGCAATCGATCACTGCTAATAACTGATGCATAGCTTTTTGAAATATACACATATAGATATGTATATGTAATATATATGTGAAATATGAATAGGTGTAAGTATGTAGAGGTATATTGCACATAGGTGATATATATGTGGTATATGAGATATATATGTGATTTATAGATCTATACCTATACCATGCAACAGATCATGTACAATACAAATATTACAAATACATATGATAAATATAACATATACCATGTGTGCATATATATTTGATACATAATGCACAGGATACAAATCATGTGGGCATATGATATATATAATACACTGTATAACTCATGAGCATCTCACTATATAAATACATAAATATCCCTATGTATACATATTTATATATACACAAACTTTTATAAAGATATAAATAGTATACATATATCAGAATAAAAGCTATTTTATAGGCTTAAAATAGCCCAAACTTTTACCTTAAAGCAGTTAAAGGGTATGAAAAAAATATTACAATGCAAAGTCAATCTGAGAAATTGAACAAAGCCTTTTCCATGTTGTAAAGTTGGCAAAAAGTGAATTGGTTGAATTTTAAAACCATATTGTATTTTCTAACAAAGAAACATCACATGAGTTTAGTAATGGTTGTATTATTGTCTTAAAAGTTAATTGTATATTATCACCTTCGGGGCTGGGGATATGGCCTAGTGGCAAGAGTGCTTGCCTTGTATATTATCACCTTCACGAAGATTTGTGAAACATTTCCAGTAATGTGGGTGCTAAAGTGTGGTGATTTTTGGATAATTCTCCACGTTATTAGGGATGATCACTTCCCACTTTGTGCTCAAAAATGTAACAATTACCACAAGAAATTATTAAAGCGATTTCTGACATTCTAAATGTGAATCTTAGTAATCTTATTTTTATTATAACAAAGAACCACACAAGATAATGGATTCAGTGAGAAAATGGGAGCCTAGTTATTAGCCACCCATTTCATGCCGAGGTGAGCATTGTGAATCCTGACGACAATTCTTTGTCCGTACCTACTCCACTAAGGAGACAGCCCATACCGGAAACACCCTAGGGTGCCTACTGCAGTTCCATGTATGCTTTTTAATCTTGCTGTTTCCTGCCTAGCCTATAACCTGAGAACAATTCTGTCATGTGTGTGAACTTCTCCACGAATAACATTATTTAAACAATGGCAAGAGAAAATTCTCTTTCAATGAATTGTTCATAATCTAATGAGCAAACTCCAGCAACTTGACAACTGCCATCTCGTCAATGAAAACCTAAGGAAAATGTAAGTGACACATCTTTCCTAGTAAACAGTCAAATTTAATCACTCTGTGGTCAGTAAAACCAAAACATTTTCTGACCATCTCAAATGTATTATTTTGTTGATTCCATGCCAAACCCTCAATAGACTTCAACATATCAAATTGCTTTGATCTATAGAATGTAAATTTCATATATAACATGAAGTCAATCAAATATTGTTTAAAATTTTAAGTCAGGATATGTTTTTAATATAAATGCCTTAAAGAAAATGATGAAGTCAAAGTCTGATTCTGTTGCAAGAAATATCCATTACAGTTAACACAAATGCTTATTTAGTATGTGATCTATATACATTACTGAACTCTGAAGCACAGCAAAATAAATACATAGTAAAATTGGATTTCAGATTCTTGGAAGTGATCTCATACTTTAAGATGAACCATTACTTTGCACATACTTTTGGATGAAGATCTATGCAATGAAAACATGATGCAATGTCTGAAATATTAACACAACCATGAACTACTTTTACCTCTGGTTGTTGTTATTGGTATATTTTTATGTATTCTGAGGACCTTCTACTTCACCCTGCAATTTGCATTGCTTTGGGAAATAACTGATGTGAAGTTGTGATGTGTATATCTTGGGAAAAAAACTTAACCTTGCTCTATATGCCTGTGATGAGATTTCTTAGTAGCCATGAAAGTGTTATTTGTAGTTTTCCAAGATCTATGAGATGAAGTCATTCCTCTAACAATGAGTATTTTCTGGCTTATCAAGGTCTATTTATCTACTGCATTGTTTTCCTGACATGTCAATGTACACACACACACACACACACACACACACACACACACACACACACACACACACACACCCCGTCCGTGTGCGCACTGAACTACCTCAGAATATTGAAGGTCTATGGGGCTATTCACGTTAACATATGCACTGACAAACTATTGAACACTTAATTAAACTGAGAATTGCGTGAAAAAACTGTGACCAAACTTGAATACGAGCCACATGATTTTCCTACATACCGTAAAATAACAACATGCCTTTTACTGATTATTCCCTTCCCAAATAAAAATATCTTCACAGCACCTAAGATTATCCAATACCTAAAGAGAGTATTCAGGGGAAAATGACTAGGTAAAAATACTCACTACCAAATATCCTGCACACTAAATACATTTCAAACTGAGTGTGCCAAAGATAATAGGTACAGGAATAGATGATGTGATCTATCATTTCAAATCTTTCTAAACACACATTGGCGGGTAGTTTTGTTTTGCTTTGTTTTAATTTCAGAATTTTTAGACAGAAATGAACCCTGGGGAAGACAGAAGCACACAAACACTACCCTGAGACTAACTGTAAAAGCTGGATGAAATACCAAATGGCTGACATTTGGAGCCTTTCGAAAAGCATCCAAGACAGCTGAGATTTAAAGATCAGGGTAGCACACAGAATGGAATTTCCCTGAGAGGTGAGAATGGTATTTTTGCTACTTTTCCTGAGACATTGCTGTTTTTTAATTGGTATGCAGCTTAGAGGTTAAGGGAGAAGATGATCAAAACAACAGCAGCTCTGTGTTGCTGGCTAAATTCTGCAGAGCAGAGCTATTGGGGTCAAGATGCCAAGGAAGCTAGAACTTCTAACAGGTGAGCCTGTCATTGTGTCTTAACTTTACCCCCAAGCTCAGTGCCATCTTTCTCATTATTTGTGCTCATGTCTAAGCAAAGAGGAACAAAAGAAGCTAGCTAAGGAACTAACAAGATAAGCAATCGTTCTGCTTCTGTATATGGCAAAGCATATTTCAACAGAGGTCAGGGTCAGAGTGATAGAATAAAAGGTTCTGAATGGCATGTGAGGTGCTCACTCCTCCCTCCCCAGGGAAATAAATGCTTTTTAGAAAAAGAGAGACAGATAGCTATATAGTAATTGGTCTCTGGCAAAAGCCCTAAAAGCACACAGCAATTGGGAAATACAGATCCAAGAAAGCTGTCTTTCACACAAAAGTGGCAGCTTATAGCTCATCCACACAGTGATTGCGTCCTATGTCTCCATCTCAGCAATAGTGATGCTCAGTCTAGGAGGACCAAGCTCAGAATGCAGACTTTCCTCCTCCTGAGTATCCTCTGACTCATCACAACTGACTAGGAAGTCATTGTCATTTCATGCCCAGATTGCTTCACACAGCAATGACTTCGGTCAGACATAAGAAAGGATGGGTCCCTTTCCCACACAGTCTCCTCTCCCCTCATTCTGAAAGCACTGTAGCCAAGTAACAGTGGAATCCAAGTTCAGGAACAAGACAAGATTTTCATTCTTGCCACTTTAAGAGTGTATTGTAGTTTCTGGACAAAGAAATCAGGCTAAAAAGTGAAAAACAGTACTGTGACTAGAGAGTGGAAATGTCATACTTTCTGTAGTATCCTATGACCTGTATATAGGAGTCCTAATACATACAATAAACTTCTAGAATTAAGAACCCAAATTTTGATGTAATATCTATATAAAATTCAATTATAAGTCAGGTATTACCGGTTCATCACTGTAATCCTAATACTCAAGAAGCTGAGACTTGAAGAATATGGCTTGTTTGAAGCCAGCCTAGGTAGAAAAATCCACAAGATTCTGTCTCCAATTAATCACCAAAAAGTAAAAGTGAAAGTATTACAGGAGATTGTTTATGATAATGAATAAATAATAAGTAAAATTTTATGAAGAAATTCTTTGGAACCCTGGAGGTTGAAAATGGAAGAATCACCTCAGTTTAGAAATATGATCTATGTCTGTCAATGCAAATTTTACCCAGTTCAGTTTATCTGTCACTGCCATATATCTTCTAATATGGCCATGGAAATATGTACTTAAAATTTTCAGATCAAATTTAATGTTAATATAAATTCAAGTGTATGCCCAACAATACATTCAAAATGAAAGTTGCTTTGGCAGAGAAAATAAAACGTGGAGAGTAATTTATGATTAGTGTGCTAACTGACATAGATTTGATGAAGAGGAGATACATATCTTTGGAGATTATTAAGATAGACATATAAATAAAGGTAGTTATCTTTTATTTATGAGAATGATTATTTATTGCAGTGCTTTTCTTATACCCCCAACTGCATGAAATTCAGGGAACTATATTTCTTTATGCAATTTCATAAACACTGATATATCAAAGGCCATTAATTCCAGTTTTGAAGAAAAGCCAATATATGATTCAAAGTATGAAAAAGGAAAGCCATTCTGGTTTACAGATAGAAAACTATAAAACACTTTCATTCAGAAACACTCAGTTGGAAAGTATGGAGGGGTCACGACCTTCCTGCTCAGTCTCTGAAAGCCTGCCTTTCCCTAAATCCTGAGAATGTGCTCACTGGTCCCACAAGGGGAAGACTGCAGATGCACTTGGCAGAACAAATGTGGCAAGTGAATATGGCTACATATGAGTGAAAGGAACAGAACTATCAACACTCACCATTCTGTTTGTATTGCCTCTGCTGAATTCTTGGGCCGATAAGGCTGTCTCCTCTTCAACATTGTTTCCAGCTGGATATTTGATGCCACTCAGTCACAACAATGACTAAAGACTTGCTCTAGCTGCTCAGATGTACTCATCTGTTAACAATGTACTGAATTTCCTATTCACTGGTAAAATAGAAGATTATTAAAGAGAAATTAACAGCAGTAGTCAAGAAACTAAGTGTAAGAGAAGGACATGAAATAGATTACTCAATTCAGCAAGTAACAAAACACTTGTATTTATTGCTCTTAGCACTTTAGATAATTTAGCCTTTCACAAATGTTCTAAAAATCACATGGTTATGCCAAAGTCAGTGATAGATCTTAATTTCCCTTTTTTTTTTTTTTTTTTTTTTTTTTTTTTTTGCCAGTCCTGGGCCTTGGACTCAGGGCCTGAGCACTGTCCCTGGCTTCTTCCCGCTCAAGGCTAGCACTCTGCCACTTGAGCCACAGCGCCGCTTCTGGCCGTTTTCTGTATATGTGGTGCTGGGGAATCGAACCTAGGGCCTCGTGTATCCGAGGCAGGCACTCTTGCCACTAGGCTATATCCCCAGCCCTTAATTTCCCTTTTTATTGCACTAAAAATGGATGAATTTGCATCTGTCTGTAAAATCCTTATCTTCTACATGTTAAAAGCCTGTGTTCAGGGCTGGGGATATAGCCTAGTGGCAAGAGTGCCTGCCTCGGATACACGAGGCCCTAGGTTCGATTCCCCAGCACCACATATACAGAAAACGGCCAGAAGCGGCGCTGTGGCTCAAGTGGCAGAGTGCTAGCCTTGAGCGGGAAGAAGCCAGGGACAGTGCTCAGGCCCTGAGTCCAAGGCCCAGGACTGGCCAAAAAAAAAAAAAAAAGCCTGTGTTCATGTGTCTGAAGTAAATTATAAGTGAGTGCAAATGATCAATTCCCTAATCTAACTTAAAATAAATATATCCACCATCTAAAAAAAAAAGCAAAATGGAAATATGGTTCATTTGACTAAGATATGAGCAAGACAGCCAAAATAGAGTGTAAGGGCCTGAATTCAAAGTCTGGTATTGACACAGAAAACATGATGAAACAAAAGAACCTTCATATTTCAACACAACAAAAACTAATACTGAAAAGAAAATAACTTCACTTGCAACAGGATAGTAAAAAATGAAATACCTAAGACTACATTTAACACCATGATGCAAACCACTGTCAACAATCTGCCAAACATAGTAGATCTAATTTAAAGCATACTTAAGAAAACAGAGTTCTCATGCTTGTGATGGAAGGATTTAATTTTATTAAAAATCCAGTGATGTTCAAATTGATCGACAAATTCAATGTAAACCCTACAGAATTACAAGGTGACTTTTTTTCTCTCATGAACTGAGAATGTGATATGAAAGGAAATTATGTGGAATTTCAAGGAATCAAGAATACTGAAAAATGACAAGAAAAAAAATTAAATGTGGGAGTCTTACATATTCTGTGTTGAAAGCAAATAGCACAGATACTATGATCCAAAAAGCATGCTATTTGTTTATGAAGAGCCCATAGATTAACAAAATCTATTTCATAGCCTCCAAATGACCCCTTGTACTTGCCTTTATGGTTAACTGATTGAAACTCAATTACATTGGATGACTAGCCTTGTAAGATGTTGGGGACCCAACTGAACACCAAGCACATGCAACTGGGGGAAGATGGAGACTTAACTCGTTATCCAAAAAAGGACGAGCAACTACAAAAAGGGACAAGATAGCTCCAACTTTGACATGCACTGCCTGAAATCCTCTACTAATAATAATATCATCGGCTCACACTTGCCATGTTCTTGCACCCTGGGTGCCTCAGGGCCTCAGTGGAACAGTTCATCATGATAAAGGAATCACTAAACTTTCAAACATTACAGAAAAGGAGAGAATCGAAGACAAAGACAAGGTCCTCATCTCCCCTTCAAGGACAAGATCTCAATGACTTCATCTTCTCCCTCCACATCCCAAATACTGAGGGCTAAAACTCCTCCCGTTAGCAACTCAGAGCAGGAACCAAGCTCTCAACCTAAAGGTGTGTGGAGGACATCTCAAATGCCAACTACAGCAAAAACTAAATAACTTAGAAGAAGATACACGCACAAAAACATTTAGCATTGATTCATGAAGGGGACATAGTAATTGTAAGCCATACTTACTAATGAATTGTAGCAAATGTGAATGACAAAATGAAAAAAAAATAATTAAACCCCAGTGAATTTAAAATGGCAAGGATCTAAATAAAGAGTTCCACAACAAAAATCACAGAAGTAATAATAAGTAATGAGAGGATTCAAAGTATTAATCATCATGCAAATACAGATAAAAAACACAATGAGAAGTTGATAGTGTCCATAAAATACAGGGTGTCATCTACAAAAATGGAGTTTTACTTCTTTCCCTATTTGGATCATCTTTATGTTTTCCTTTTGCCTTAATACTCTTGCTAGAAAGTCCACTACTATATTGAAGAAGAGTGGAGAGAGTGGACATCGTTGTCTTGTTCTTGATTTTAGAGGAAATGATTTTATATTTTCACCATTAAATATAATGCTGACTATAGATTTGTCATATATAGCATTTGTTATATTGAAGAGTATTCCATGGATTCTTAGCTGCTCCAGAACTTTTATCACAAAAAGGTGTTGAATCTTGTGAAAAGCTTTTTCTACATCTAGTGAGATAACGGTGTGTTTCTGTCCTTTTGTTCTGTTGATGTGTTGTATTACATTTACTGATTTACATAAGTTGAACCAGCTTTGCATTGCTAGGATGACTTGTGTTTGATCATAGTGTATGAATATTTGGTTATTGTATTGTCAGCCAGAATTTTGAGAAGTTTTGCATTGATGATCATCAATGAATAATGATAATGATGAAATCACTTGACATAGAAACTTCATCAAATTAGATTTAGCCATTAAAATTGATTATTTAATCAATGGATTAAGTGGAAATTGAGCATAATTAATGATTTTTATTCATCTATTCATAAAATGCTGTATAGTTCAAATGTGATAATATACTTATTTCATGCTTAACACAGTTTTATAAAAAATAATAAATTTGGAAATTACTCTTTGTATGTTGCCTGAGAATCCTTGAGTAGAAGACATGCGTGTTAAATAAGATGTCACTATTAATAATTTACTGAAAGCACTAACAGCTTACTATATTATTCAGAAAATCAAGTCCCAGTCCAGTGGAATAGCTCACCCTCAAGAGAGTAATAGAGAATTGCCACTAGAACCACTGCCACTTGAGTCAGTAGGAAGAGGAACCACTTGCTAACCGCTGAGCATGAACCTTAGAGGAGAGCAAAGAAAAATATGTATTCGGTTCCTAATTCACCCAAGGTACGTTGGTGTGCATTTGGGGTGAAGATAATTAGGCCAAAAGAGCACTGGAGTGGGAGCTCCAGGCCGACCAAACCAGCTACTCTGCATGGTGGCGGTGCCCACGTGCCTGAGCAGGGCCCAGAGCTTGGAGCTGGCAGGGAACGTGGTCCAGGACCACCAGGAGACGCGCATCAGCCCCGCCACCTATTGCTGGCCATCACAATCATGAGGAGATCCACCAGGTGCGGGGGCAAAGGGACCAGCGCCTGGAGCTGCTGCATGCCACCCAACGTTCCCATGGTGCTGCTCCCCAGGAAGATGGAGAGCCACCACCAGGGAAGGCCCGGGGAGGTGGTGGCCGCCGGCCGCATTTCCCAGCAGCCCAGTGCGCCAAAGGGTCTTTTCTGCCCGAGAGATCAAGGGCTCTTTTCAGAACCACCAGGTTTCAAATGAAGAGTTGGCACACTAAATAATCAGTGTTGCCTCTTTGTGTGGGGAAGGGAGGGGCGGATGGAACCTGCTGAGCTGCTGGCTTGCTTCCTTCTCCCAACTGGCCCCCCTTCCTGGAGTCTAGAGAAAGTTAACCAAAGGTAACTGTCCCGCAGGCTCCAGGCTGAGTGTTGTCTCTCATCTCCCTGCAGCCGCCTGATTTTCCAAGCCCTTAGTCCACACCTGCACCTAGTGTAGTAAGGAAGCTCACTTGTGACAGAGAACCCACATTTTGAGTCAAATTGGGAGTCTTTATCAGAAAACTGGTAACTGCAGGTGGACTCCTCTCTCTCTCTCTATCTCTCTCTCCCTTTCCCTCTCCCTCTCCTCTCTCTGTCTCTGTCTCTCTCTCTTTCTCCCTCTCTCTCTCCCTCTCCTTCTCCTCTCTCTGTCTCTCTCTCCCTCTTCCTCTCCCTCTCCTCTCTGTCTCTCTCTGTGTCTCTCTCTCTGTCTCTGTCTCTCTCTCTCTCTCTCCCCCCCCTCCTTCTCTTTGCCAATCTTGGAGTTTGAACTCAGGGCCTGAGCACTGTCCCTGGCTTCTTTTTGCTCAAAACTAGCACTCTACCACTTGAGCCACAGCACACTCACTTCTGGCTTTTTCTATCTATGTGGTGCTGAGGAATTGAACCCAGGGCTTCATGTACTTCAAGCACTTTACCACTAGGCCATATTCCCAGGCCCTGGACTCCTGTCTCAAAGGCCTGGTGCACAGAATGGAGCTTGCACAAAGTCTTTTCAAATAACAACAAAACATGTTTGGGTAGGGAACCTGAAGTATGGACACCTACCCAATTATCCCAGGTACATAGAGACATCAGGCAAAACCCCAGGCAGGCAAGGCAATCTATCTAAGCCTGGCTGTAAACCTTCCATTGTGGGCTTAACCTGTAGGGAACTCTGAGGCCAAGCTGTGAGACCAGGAAAGGGTTAAGATGTTGGGATGTCAGAAGGCTGAGAACTGGACCATGAAAAGGTCAAATAGCTAAGGCAAGGCAGATGGAGAGCTGTTTCAACATTACAAAGCTGCAGACCTTGGGCAAGGGAGTCAATTATCGTTATAATTACCCTATTTTCTGCCCCCACGCGCAGTCACCTCTCCAGTACTGAACTAAAGTAACCTGTCTCCTTGCTCAGACCCCATAAAAGCCTACCTCCAATCCCACCTCCCTGCACAACCTCCATTCCCGCGGGAAGGCTGTGCCCTTCAATGTGCCTCAATGAACAGTCCTAGCCTTTTGAGAGTGGAGTCCAGGCTTTCCCCTTTCCTTTCTCCTCCATTTTCCTAACAGCACCTAGGCCCAGTAAATACGGGTCATAAGAGGAAATACTCATTTACAAGCCAAGCTTTCTATCTAGGGTCAAGCAAAACGTTCCATAGAGGAAATGCTCAGAGGTGAGTAAATCAAGCCATTTGAGGAAACAGTCAGGGGTGAACAACGGTTGCAGCAATGCTTTCCCCAGAATAAACAGTCTCCTTGGTTCCTGGTACTGGGGGACACCGCGGCCACCCATGTCCTGGGTTTGCAGGGTCTGGGGGCTTGGAGAGCCGCCCTGGGTTGGACTCCTGGGCCCCGAGGCGCACAGCCCTGTTCAGCTGGGGTCCAGGAACCTGGGCGGGCAGAAGGGAGGGGCGGGGCCGGGGCGCGGCACAGGGGGCGGTCCACATTCTGCCAGAGCCAACCAGAAACGCGGAGGCAGCGACGCCTCAGCCAATGAGCGGCCAGCGGGGGCCCGCCCACGGTCTCTGCGCCCAATCGGAAAGGAGCAGCGGCCTATACAGCGCGTCGCCCCGGGGGCGTCGAGTCTCCGTCGCCTCGCGTGGTCGCCGTCAGCATGGCGCGCACGAAGCAGACGGCGCGCAAGTCCACGGGCGGCAAGGCCCCGCGGAAGCAGCTGTCCTTGTACCGGGCGGCCCGCATGAGCGCGCCGGCCACGGGCAGCGTGAAGAAGCCTTACCGTTACCGTCCCGGCACCGTGGCCCTGCGCGAGATCCGGCGCTACCAGAAGTCCACCGAGCTGCTGATCCGCAAGCTGCCCTTCCAGCGGCTGGTGCGCGAGGTCGGGCAGAAGCTGATGATCAACCTGCGCTTCCAGAGCTCGGCCGTGCTGGCGCTGCAGGAGGCGAGCGAGGCCTACCTGGTGGGGCTGTTCGAGGACACGCACCTGTGCGCCATCCACGCCAAGCGCGTCACCATCATGCCCAAGGACATCCAGCTGGCCCGCCGCATCCGCGGGGAGCGCGGGTAGCCCCCCCCGCCAAGCCGTCCTGGGGACGGGCTCCAGCTGATCCAAAGGCTCTTCTCAGAGCCACCCACGGGGCGCTGGGAAAGAGCTGGGGGGCTTGTGACTCCTTTCCTTTGTGGGTGCCCGCCCGCCCTCCCATGGACGATGCCCAGGGCGGGGCGGGGGGGGGGGGGAGCCGTGGTGGGGCCCTGTGCGCACTGGCACAGCATCGCGTTTCAGGATGGTGGGCGGCCGCCTCCCTGCCTTCTGCTTGTCAGGGTTGATGGCGACTGGGCGGTGACAGATGGAGCCAGTTCTGTGCTTTCCCCGAGCGCGGGTGTGTCCAGGGCACGCCATGGACATGGTGGTAGAAGCAGCTTTCTCCAACCCAACTATTGTAGCTCGGCTACAACCTCAGAAGGCTGAGGGGGCAGGAGGTGGGGAGGAGGTGCCTTCAATTGACCGAGACTTGTCAAGCCTGGGGTTCATACACCCGCATGCTTTTGCATGCCCCGGCCTTTCCCATAGGCTGCTCTGTGGACTTGTTCCCACCACCTCCACCCCCACCCAAAGCGGCTTCCACTTGGGTCAGCGCTAGGAAATGGTCCTCTAGTCCTGGTTCTGCTGGGTTGATTTCAGAATTGCTTTTCAGGTGTCACTCTGTCTCAGTACTCACAGCTGCCTCTCATTCTCTCCTTCCTGCCTTCAGTCAATTCTCCCCCACACACCCCTGAGGCTTGTATCTGGCCTTGTTAACACCTTGCTATCAGCATTTATTCCTGTGACTTCTGTTTCTGGATTTGTACTTATCAGCTGGCAATTTGCTCATTCCCCTGCCTCATTACCACTTAATTTTCTTTAAAATTAGCTAGCCAAATAATGCAAGGTTGGTTCCTGGTAGGAATGGACAAAGGAAGGCCCAGGAATGATCTGGTGTTTCTGATCATATGTTCTGGCATACAGGACCTTCTGCTTCTGTCCTAAGCACAATCGTGGATCAGCAAGGTAGGTGGTAGACCAGCTCTTCAAAGGCTGTGGTAACCTGCACCAAGGTCAGGTAGCTGGTTCTTGAGAACTGGTTTTGTCTGTAACCCATGAGACTTCATTTTGAGCAGTTGTGTGGGTATTTGAGAAGTTATCCATTCCACGGCTGAGTTTAAGCTAGTGGGCTTCATTGAACCAATGGAAGACAATTTGTTCTGGAGCTCTGACAACAGACTTGGAGTTAGAGTGGAAGTCCCCTGGGGAGGGGGCAAGGCACAGGTTTGCAAAGCCTTCTCCATACAAATTGTAACCCTCCTCCTCATTGTTCATTTGCACTTGGAATTCACAGAATACAAAACTGAGCAGAATTACTTTTGGAAATTTTTGCCCTGCAAAAGGAACATGAAAATAAAGGGAGAGGAAAGTTAAGATTATGGCCTCTCCCTACAGAAGGTCCCCTGTTTTTCAGTCCTAGTGCCACAGTGATTTTCTTAATAGATTAAATAATATCCATAACTAGCCTCCACAATAGTGAGAGCATTTCTGTTGTGGGGTATTTTATGGTAGCCTGCAGAGGTTTGAGTTATGTCCTCTGATGTCTCATGTCTGCAGTGTGGCTGTATTGAGAGGTAGTTGAACCTTTAGGAGGTAAGCCTTTTGCAGGAGGACGAGGTCATGGGGATGTAATTATCCTCAGAAGTGAGTGATACCAGTGCTAGTGAATCCACTCTAGCAAGAGCTAACATGTGAGGCTCCCCCTATACTTGGTCCTTTATGCTCAAAACTGGGTCCCGTTCCATTTCCCCACTGTATTGTAACAGCCAGGAGCCATCTTTCCAGGGTACCAGCACCTTAGGTACTAAGAATGAGAACTGGGAGCTAGCCACAAGAAACAGGTGGGCGGGAAGTGACGGACTGTTGCACACAGAGGTTTGTTTGAACCTGGATGGTCGGACAGAGCTATTGTAATCAACAATGACCCTGCATGTTCCTGCCTGAGTGTCTGGGAGGTGGGTAGGAGGGTGCCCGCTCCATTGGGACAGGGAAGGCCGATCTGGCTTCTCTCACCTGCCCACAAGAAGTAGAGGCCAAGCAGGGAGGAGCTGATGAAGGCCTAATGAAGAAGAGGGCCAGCTGGCCAGCTGGGGAAAAGGAAGATCCTTCCAGGAGGCTATGAAGTTAGGAACGTGGAAGGGAAATGTCTGGATGACGGGGGACCTCGTGTACTGGAAATTCAGAGAAGTCACCTCTTAGGAAGATGTATAATCTTCCTCAATCTGTCCACTTTCTACTAGGCCATTTGGGAGCCTCTCTTGGGGGCCAGAGGGGACTTGGCCAGCTGGGATCATGGTTAGAAGCGCTAACAGCCAAGGAGACCCAGGAGGCAGGGACCACTGGTGGAAGGCCTTATGCAAATCGAGGTTCTTGCTGAGCGGCTTTGTGATTCGCCTGGGCCAGACACATGACATTAGGTGAAGAATTGGATCCAGGGTGAGGCATCGTATTGGTCTTCATGGCAGGCTAGTGCGCATGGGAACCAATGAGAGCCCTGCGTGCACCACCCTACTCTTCCCATAAGAGGGTAGCACGCCCAGGTCAGGGCAATTTTCCCAGTTGCTAGGCAGAGCTGGGTCTGGGAGCAGTCGTGGTCAAGGCTGGTGGAGGCAAAGAAGGAAGCAAACAAGGAGGCAAGACCCGCGCCAGGGCCAAGGACAGGGCTGTGTCTTCTCTCACCAGCCCCCCAGTTCCTGGCCAGGCCCCACATTTTCTCCTCTACACAGGGAGCTGTGTCTTACTGTGCTTGAGGGAAAGGCAACCAAGTATTCTGAGAACAGAATTGACATATGATGTTTCCATAATATATTCACTTCTAAAGGTTAACAAGCAGAAGCTTGAGGAAAAGATGGAGATCAGTACAAAGCTGGAGACCATTTATCAAACGTATAAATATTCAAATTTTTAAGCAATTGATACTTTCTGACAGTTAATACTATCACTCCATGAAGAGGGTCAGGACAATCTGCTCACTTTGTCAATACAGATACAAATAAACCAAATCCTGTCTTTTTATTGGCAAACTTTTAATTTATACGAAATGATTTCAAGTGCATAGGTGTTTGATGATGTTTTTATGCCTAATTTTGAGAATCATGAGAATGAAATGAACATGGTTATGCTCTCTATATATTTGATTATTGTAAAAGCTTTTTATCCTTTATATAGTTCAAAATGGAGGGTATGTATTAGTATAACAGTGACCTATAAGATAATATAGCTTTTTGCTATTAAGCACTAGGCAATAGTGAACCAGAATTTATCTCCTTTGACACTCTGAAGTTGAAAGGCCATAATAAAGCATTGTATTGAAAAAGTATGAGATTATTCTTATACCAGCAAGCTTTGGGGATTTTTGGCGGAATCTAGTTTCATCATCCATAATTTACATCTTTTGAGTTACATGCATGATTTGTTTAGTTAATTGATTTTGTATATTCTTCCAAATTTGTATTTATCTATTCATGTAATGCAAATGGTGGCCAGCTCAGGAAAAGAACACTTAAGCTTTGCCTCACTGACTTGAATAAAAATAAGTTCAGGATAACAAATTGAACCTTTGTGGGATTAAAACATATTTCTCATTCGAAAACTTATTCCCCTAGCATAATTTAAAGGTTAAAAAGTTAGCCTTAAATATGGACAGGTAAATTAGATATACATATTTTCATTGAGTCAAACTATAAAACATAATTGGAAATCTCGATATGGAATATTTAGTATTGGTCAAAAATATATTCCTTAAAGTTAATAAAAAAATACAAGTATTAAGAATATGCTTGTGAATTGTCAAGTCAGTTTTTCATACCATTATTTCCAGAAAATATTGACAATGTGAACAACACTATACATTAAAAATACTTTTTGAAACTGATATGAACAGAAACTTCTACTTTAATATATAAATGAGTATAAATGGAACCTATATAAAATTTGGATATAAGGACAAAGCAAAACTTGTGATTTATTCTCTAACTATAGTTTTCTCTATTTTTTTTCTCTTACCTATAGTAAGTTTCCTAGTGTAGTATAAAATTCTGGACATGTATTTCTATTTCTAATTTCTTAAGAATATTTATATTTGTTCAACATATTTATTTAATTATAAATCTACATATAGAGATATGTAAATACCTTCACTTTCAAATGTTCAACAGGTAGAATGTATAAATTTAAAATAAAACCCTGTATGTATCTCACACTGTAGCTATGGGTTGCATTGAGAAGATAAAATCATGCATGATTAATTTCATATATATTGAGAACTGAATTAGCTAAAGCCCTCACTTCTTTATTCTTCTTTTGGTGTTTAAGAATATCTGTCTTTGTTTTGGATGTTTTCTATTGTAATTTTCCTCTCATTGCATTTAATTAATCTGAATTGCCTTCAATATATAGGTTTTTAATCCTTGATAAATCATCACAGAAACATATATATTCTACTTCTGTTCTGAAAACCAATCTGATGATATGTATCATAAATGAATTATCAAAACTTCTAAGTCACACACACAAGCATGCACATGTAGGCATACATGCACACATACACATATGAGCAGAGTTCTACTCAAGAACAATTAAGATAAGTTACAAATACAATTCTGGCCTAGACTTAGCTGACTTAGACAGGCTTTTAGTTTCAGGATTCTGTTGCACATGAACTTTCCCAGAGTTTGGAAATGGATATAAGGGGTAACTGGAGTAGATTTTCATGTTTGTTTCTTAGGTCTGTGGCGGAATGTTTGAAAACTCTTAAATTTAATCCCTATGATTCACAATTGTAGGGTAGTAGTAAATATTATTTCTACCTGGCACATTTTAAGCCCTAACACACTCTAAAGTGTGACACACATTAACACTGAAATTCTACATCCATCCAATTGAGAAATATAGCTTATCTCACAGTGTTTCATATTTTAATCATGTATATAGGCTATTTTTCCAGAAAATAAAAATGCTTTAGGATACTTAGATTCAGAGTCACATTTGGATGCTCTTTTTATTTTGATAATGTGGTTATAAATCGGTTGGTATTTTAACTTCTAGGGAAGAATGTAGAAATTCACCCAGTAACCAAGTAATATTTTTCAAAAGTATCATGTTCTAGGTTTACTAAAGGAATTCTTCAAGCTAACACAGACCACAGATGACACTGAAAGAAATACATTCACAGAAAAGAACACTGGAGTTTTACTTAAAATAGCAGCAAGCAGCAATCTCTCCCAGTTTCCAAGACTTGAGGCTATAAACAAAAATAATTTCAAAATTAATTATGCACAAAATGTTAAGACAATTTGCCTTTAGTAATGTATCACACTTATATCAAAGTTCTCATCACTTTTATGTTATTAAGAAGGTCCAGGCACCCAAAATAGGTATTTGGGAATTGGTACAATTCAAACTGATTGCTTTACTTTGACATAATATACAGTGTAGTTCCATCATAAAAAATGATCCATTGTATAAAAAAGCCATTGCAGCAATTAATGGCTTCACTTACCCGGTCCTTGTCCTTGTAAACTAATTCTTTTCAACAATCACATTGCCAACAGCCATCAGGAATTGATTGTATTTGACATCAAGTGTCCTTTTGTGCAGCATGAGAATCTTTGTGTTATATGCACATTGAAAGTCATAAACATAGAGTGAAAGATCTATATTTTCATAAAAGGATTACAGTCTCAGAAGATTTATGACAAAATACCAAACCCTGATAATCTATGAACACTGTTCCACTCAACAAATCGCTACGTCCAAGTATCTCTAAGAATTTTATGAAGACGATTTCTGGGATCTCTAGCCGTACTATAGACCTACCTTCCATACATAATAACCTACTGTGGATATCTAACATAGAAATGTCTTCTCTGATGTGATGTAGAAAGAGTAATTCACAAACTCCAGATTCTATAGGTCTGTTCTTCTGTAACTATGCGGAGATTCAATGTTCTGTAATTTCAACACTTAAAATTATACCAAACATAAAGGCAGTGATGAGAAATTACTAAGATACTTTACAGAAGGAAATTGCTAAACCATTGTAACCCAACCAATATTTTAAATGATTTATGCCATAGATTTATAGCACACAAATCTGTGATCTCCCCAAAAAAAGGCAATTTAAGTGAGTTAATATTTGCATATTGTATTTCTATCTAAATGTAACTAACACATGATAAGTAAGGTAATATGTCTCCAGAAAATAATTCCAATTTAATGCTGTAAGCTTTTTAGGAAAAAGATATATAAATTTTTGAGGTTCACTTTAAAGCAGAGGATCTGTGAATCTCTCCTTAGGGAAAAACAGAAGAAAAAAATCCAGCTGATCCACTAAACCACATCCACTTATGCTGCAAAATATAGTACTGACCATGACTTAGATAACTTTAAAAAATACCCACAGTTACTTTGTTACTGTGAGAGGTTAAGGGAAGTGGTGTGTGTGTGTGTGTGTGTGTGTGTGTGTGTGTGTGTGTGTGGTCTCTGTGTGTTAACAAATCCATTAAATCTGATTAAATCTGACAGTATGAAGGACTTACAAATTTTAAACAAAATGGAATTAAAACATACAAGGTAAAATAAGGAGCCACATTAAAATGCACTCTCCTGGCACTCTTGCTAAAAGAAACCAGGTGAGACAAAATTGTATTTCCTTCAAGAGACATTAAAACCACTCTACTCATTTGAGAGTCATTTGTATTTCTCTGTAATTTTAAGTAAGATATTCTCTAATATCAACATACCTGCTTCAAGCATTCTTAAACTTCCTATTTAAGTTTTCTTTCTCTCTGGAAATTGCAATAAGGACTCATTCACTTACAAACTTAACAAATGTCTACTCCAGCACTTGCTAATTCCAATTTGTGATTGCTTCCTGACTTCTAGATTAAGGAAATCAGTGTGGGGAATGAAGATGCCCTACCTTTTACCTCTTTATTAAAATCCCACATCAAATTCTTGAAATATGAAACAAGAATGCTAATATAAAAGAATGCCTCTGTTAGTTTTGAAATGACTATGGTATTCTTAAACAGAAATCACTCACCAAATTTGATAATAAAGTCTCTAGGAATAGAAAACCTCTTCTGTTTTGCCATTCTAATTGTTGTAATACCGCTTACACATATCAACTTAAAATTAGCCTGTGGTGTTTGGTCAAACATTGGCTTAACCCCTGAGGTGCTTCTCTCTGGTAAGCTGTGCTGTGTGAGCTGGAGAAAATGCTGCTGCTCACAGCTGCGTTTCCAGGTTTATGGTGGTCAGTTGGGAGCACAACGGACGATGCAATGGTAAGGCCTGATCACCACAGTGACGACGCTACACTGTATACAGAGGCACATTTCAGTTTACATTCCCTGCAGGTGGGAAATGCACCATAAGAGAGGAACATCGTGGTACCTAACTTCCAGTCCATTGTCACTATGCAACTGGATGACATCACTTTGTAGGTTGTCAAACATCATGTGGTTCCATGTTGAACAGAAGCAGCCATATGTTTGACTATGTCCTGTCTATAACATTACAAAGATTTATTGTTTATTTCCTAAATTATATATTATTGTGATTTTCTGCTTATCATAAATCTATGTCACTATGAGTAGAGTTTCTAGATTTCTTGAAGTTCAAGTCTCAAGGGGCATGGCCAGATCAAATGGTTTCACTGAACTTATTTGTCTCATGGGTCAGACATTCCTTACCCCTGTTCTAACCATTTATTAAATTAATATTCAGCAATTTGTTTAGGTTTCTGTTTGATTGTTTGACGTGTGTGTGTGTGTGTGTGTGTATACATGGATCTTTTAAATGATACTAATTTCACCAAATCTAGAAAACTTTGAAATGTACAGGTCTTAAACTAATCAGCTGAAGTCATAGACTCAATATACTTAAAATAATTGGTGTCCATAAGTCACTAGAATTACTTTATCGGTGAAGCAATAATATCCTAGGTTCAATCTAGCTAGAAATGCATATTAATGATGCCTGTGATTACTACAACACACGAAGTTCTAGGGCTAATTAATATGATATAAAGAAATCTTAATACTCTCATAACTCCATCATGATATCTAACTGCAATCAGCTAAAAGTGAGTGATTGATCGATATATTTCTCAACTTAAATAAAAAGCCCAAGGAAGATAAAGAGGCATGAAATTGTTGGTAAAGATAATTGCAATGCTGATGACACTGTAACAAATTACTTTTCACCACTCAAATGTATGCCACTAGAATCTTTAACCCCAAGTTACATCCAATTCTTTCACAAGTGTTAATATGCCATGTTTACATATGAATTGCTACTATCCAGTACTATTTTCTACAACAGTCTTATACTCACCATTAGTGTCTCTGATTAGTAACAAATTCTGAATCATAAGTTACAGAAAACTGCACAAGCAGTCCATGAAGCAAGTACAAATACATTAAAAAACATCATTACTATGATGATCATTTCATCTTTGTTCAAACTCTGCACACATTCTCTTCAGGAAACTCCAGGAAACACGCTGTTAGTAACTATGTTTTAGGCATAAATATTTTCATCTAACTTTAGTCTGGGTAGTTTGATAGATACTTTGAAAGTGCAAGTGTTCATATTGGTAGAAAATCCAGTTTCCTACAGCCATTTTCTCTGGCGTGGGCTTGAGTATTATTTTTTCAAGTCCCTATCTTAGTTCAGCCATTTGTTCTGTCATTTGTTCTGAGTTTTTCTTTCCTCTCGCACTTATAACCTGTTGTTTATGCTCACATCCAATAAGACTGGAAAAAGCAAAGTCCAGAAAACAGAAAGTCCTTCCATCATCTTGCTGATATCTATAAACTGTATTTAACAACAGGAGGACGCTGTTCAGGAATTTTGTTTGTGAATTCACCTGGTATGCTGTCCTCATGTTCCTCATCCAGAACCACCAGGCATAGATCCTGGTCAGTTTCCATTATGGAGACAACATTGTGAGTTTCTTGGTTAAAATGAAAATTCATTGGTTTTCCCCAATGCCTTGGACAGTCCACCAATCTGGAATTCTGCAGTGTGCCATGTGTCTTTCACTCATTATGAAATCGCAATAACTTTTCACTGTTTAATCTCTGTCGTGTCTATCATCCACCTACCTACCAATCTATCATCTATCTATCTGTCTATCTCTTGATTCTTTCTGTGCTGTTGGTTCAGTTGTTAGAGCATCGTTTCCTTCTATATTTTTCTCTATATGTATCGATAATTCTTTTGCCACTCCTCTTCCTTCTCAACTTTAAATTAAGCATAATATACATGCGTGAAAGCATATGGCAACCATGTTTGAGCTTGTTGTAGTTTCACAATAAACATGCTTTATGAGACAAATCCTGGCCTCTCGCAGCTCATGGCAACCTTTCAGCCATGTGGAATCCTTTCTTCCATGCAGTATTTCCCCAGGAGTGACCATGACAGTTGCAGTGTTCTCTCCTCTCAGAATATACATTAGCCAGTCGTTCTCTGATGTTACATAAATACACTCTAACATTTTCCACCCACTTAGATCTCCCTTTATTGGCAAGTAACTTTGAATGTTCTCTGCCTATTTGTAAACGTATTGCTCTGTAAATTTTCATTTTATATCTTAAGTATAAATTTTTTATTATATATGTATATAGTTGTACAAAAGGCTTTTAGTTCAGCATGTCAGTTGGTGAATACAATACACGTTGATCAATGTCACTCTACTACCCATTCTCCCTCATCTCTCCCAACCCACCCATCCCTTCAATAATCCTAGTTATATTTTACATGTATTGAATATAAAATTATTTTATTATATTTTCATTATAAACATATCCCCTCAAAAGAATTACATTTTCATTAGCTAAATGTCCATTTCTCTTTATTTGTTGGGGGTTTTTTTTTGGGGGGGGGATGGTTGTGCTGGCATTACATCTCCGTTCTTCAACCATGCTCAGTTTAGTTGCTTGGCTGACTGACAAGGACTATTTGCTTCTAATAAGTCTTAGAAGACAACAATCTCTGAATCCAAACAAATGGTTTAGATTGTCATTATATTTGTCACATGGCGGTGCTCTTTCTCTGGGTCTCAGCTTCGGCCTATGTAATCAAATGGTTTTGTCTTTGGTTAACATTTTGTTAATGTTTAGTTTTCTAAGTGAAATTGTGATAGATTATATTGATTTCATACCTGTGTATATTATATGACTATTTCCCATTCTGAATAAAATATATTTAAACACAGTATCTCAAACTCAGAATGTATGTGTTCCTTGAGACACTGAAAATTTCATTATTTTTCCTTGATTTTATCTCCAGTGCATTTGTCTCATGTTTTAACTTTAGGCTTAGGAGATGTCTTACTATTGGCTTCTTACAGATGATTTACTTTGAATATTAGGGTATTAATGATTTATCTGTATTATTCATAACAAATATAAATTAGGTCCTTTTAAAAGTCATTTTTTTCTTTTCATTTGACATATAATAGATTTTACATTCCATCTAAATGAACTCCCAATTCTAACAACAGTTGGATTGGTGATATTGTAACTTCTATTCCCACGGTAATAAAACTGAACTTTTTATTTCCATAGATATTTATAAAATTATGTTCATGTTTATACAACTGATTAATTATATTGTTAAAAATACTAGAAGAAGAAATTAAACAGTCCCTCACTGTTAGGAATTGATTCGAGATTTGACCATGTAAAGTAATTAACAAATATTTATCAAATGAAGAATTTCCTGAGTACAATCATAGTGAGTTCCTCACCCTTATTAAAAGTGGCTTGTAGCTTTAACATTAGACCTAACATTTAAATAATTATTTCCTTCTAAGTATGCAGTTCACTAAAATCTAAGGTAAAAGGAAAGAGATAGAATATTTTATAAAACTGTAACCAGAATTTGTAACATGAAG